>NC_090699.1:42464816-43089816 GCF_040954835.1 Lepisosteus oculatus
GGAACCAGGCAGAGACGATTGACTGTTAAAATGTCGCAAATGTTTTTATTTTATTTTGAATCTCCTGTTCTGTTTTTTCTAGTTCAGATTTTTTTTGTCTGCCATTACCCTGCTAAGATCTAGAACTTCACACTGGCCAAAGGTTTAAAGGAGTGAAGGATTCACAAATGTCATGCACAGAGCATGTGGAATGTTTTAACAACAGGAATTATTTAAAGCAAGAACATCTGAAAACACAGCACAATTAAGTAGAAATGATACGTGAAAATAGATGTATTGATAGTTAAATATTAATGCCCCCTCTCTAAAGTTGATACTGGAGTGTATAAGAGATTTTGTGCTGTACAGTATGTCATGTTTCTTCTAAATCATTAATGTTTTAATTAAACTATTAGATTTCTTTTAATATGTCAATCCTAAATCCCATTTTTTGGGAACAGAAATGAAGGAATACACATTCAAGTCTTTTCATGTGGCTGAATGTTGAGAGTTAGATTCTCCAATTTTTGTATCTTAATCTCTCATTATTAAAAAAATTAATGATCTCCCTGTCTGCATTCACACCGTTTCAACTCAGCATGCAATTTGCTTTGGCCATCAATATTAAGCCCCGCATGGCTCATAAAGCAGTAATCCTGTTTGGCTCAGAGGATTTCCTCAGCCAAAGAGAGGAGCCAGGCTACAAGCCTGCTGTACCTAAGGGGGAGTCTTTCAAAGCTCTCTGGAAAGCTTTAAACATGCATTTGTCAGAAACATACTTTACTGTTTCAAGATTAGCTGCTAGCACATTAAGGGGAAAAATTAGCCGGATTAGATCCTGCTAAAACATTTAGGCAGTACATTGCACAGTATGGAGCATAATCAAATCTCCAGCTTAATATTGATTCCAGACACACACACTCTAAAATTCTTCTTCAGTAAATTAATTCTTTAGTGGGGAGAAACAAGAGCAAACTGAGTTTTGTATTCACAAGGGCTTTTAAACATAAATAACAGGCAGACATGTGAGTCAGTGTGGGATTCCTGTTGGCTTTTATGATTCTGAAGTTTGGAAGAAACTTTTTCCCTGACCAGAAAGCAGCAGCTCTTGGTTTAATTTTGAGAATATGGGAGACGAGAGGCAATCCGTTTTAGGTACTCCCCCTAATATCAAAAGGAGAAATCTTTTTATGGAAATCTTTTAAGGAGAAATCTACAAATGCAAGTCTTGAGTAAGGTTAGGTAAATAACACAAAAGGCTACACACGTTTGGCTCCTTTTCATTGTGAGTGTCCACACTACTGTCAAGTACTGAGGTGAGCAAAAACACTGCTTCAGCGATTGTAGATGACTTCAACATACAATATGAACAACAAACACTCAATTACAATCCATAAAACATTTACTTATAAAATCATTCCAGCATTGACCTTGCTGGACACACCATTTACTGTATCAGTTAATTGTCTTATTTCTTGGTTATGATAAATTAGAGAGAAATGGCTATATTAAAACATCTGATCAATAAGATACAAGTAAAGATTGTCTCCTCTCACTTTTAACCTGCATTCTGTTGCAAAGCTTGGTTTAAGTTTCATCAGTTGAATAATTCACAATTTAAACCCCCCCACAAATGTATCATCTGGTATCCACCAGAAGATACTGGAATGTAGACATTTCGACTTGAATACAGATCTCATGGATGGCATATACAGTAGCTTAGTGCAAAAATACTGGAAGTCTTTATTTTTTCTGGAATCAGAAAGTTCAAGTTTCTCTCCATACGATTTTCAAGCACTTGAAAAACCAGAGTAGTTTGTACTGCTGGCCTTTCCTAATGTTGTATACAAAAATCTAATCTTTTGTATTTCTTATATCCTACCTTCTGTTTTAGACATACAGTACTTGTGGAATTATTTTGCCAATTTAGACATCTACTTTGAATAGATTATTAAAGCATTCCTTTAAACCTGATCATTTTTAAAGTCTGACCAAAAGCATTATGCTTTCAGCAGCACTGTAGCTCTAGTATAGTATATGCAGCACAGTATAGCCTGTGACACAACCCTGTCATAGTACTGTATACCATACATGTGCTATTTTTTGTGCTTCAGGGTTATCCAACTTTAGCACCACTATTCTCATTTGAAGCCATGTGTGGCAAAGTGTTAATGTAACAGAGAATGGAATTTCAAAGCATATTCCTGATCACCCAACACCATCTATTAAGAATGTATGCTTCTAATTTCAGCACCCTCTTATATCCCTTTTATAGCTGGCTTTAGACAGACCTGAAATAAAATACAAGTGACAGATTGTCAGCTCTTTCTTCTGTTTTGCTTGCAATGGTTAAAAATAAAATTTAAATAACTAATGTCAGCTGTACAGCTTTTCTAGCTAGAGTTTCTGTGAGGGTCCTGATTAGAGCCCTTAGAGTTAAGGCCTGTCACTTGATTTAAAAAAAACGTTTTGCTTGATTTGTTTGCTAGATACCCCTCTCTGTGCTGAACCTGTTGGAAAGAGAGGCTGTTGTCTTCTTTCGTGCCACAAAAGCCCTATAAACCCTGGATAAGTGTGATGAAACTTGCCATTTAATGGAAACAATTAGATTTTATTTCTCCATCTTGAAACAGAGTTGCTCACCTGTAGATGGAGGATTGTAAAAGTGACAGCAGTCTTCTAAAGAACCAGAGATAAGTTGCCTAATGTCAAGTGGATGATCCTATGGAGTGCGAATTGCCTAGTTTATGCAGTAGACAAATCGCAATAGTAAACTGCCATTGCACTGCCTATGCTGAAGTTGTTTACCGCAGTTAGAAATTAATTAACCATTTTATGATCTGCTTATACACAGTGGATCTATATCATGTTGTCCTTGTAGTACCTGGAGGTGGAATGGATGTCATAAAACACAGCAGCTAAAATAGGACTAAGCAGTGAAGCTTCTGTGGAAAATAGCAATAAGAAAAAATAATCTTAAATATTTTAATAATTGGCGCTCTCTGTTCTTACACCAATGCTCAGAGCATCAGTACATGTTTGTATAGTACCTTTCTGTTTATGCAGGGGCTTATAAAACTTATCAATAATAATTACATCAGCTTTTGTTAGAGTGAAGGGAAGGAAGCTAACATGTTGGTGCTATAAAGTAAATACAATAAAAGCCTTTGCTTTTTATATTTCAGATTTTGACCAGAAATGCACATAGTGTATCAAAGAGTAGATGTTTTAGATCTGGAGTATAAAATGGAGGCTGTTTCACCTTAGGGAACCTTATTTAGTTACAACAATATTGAGAGAGAGAAAAAAGAAACCCTGGAGACAAGAAGGTTTGAAGATATTTGTCTGGAATCTTTATTGGCTTAAAACATGCACATCAAAAACCATGCAAAAGGCTTTTTTCTACTATAAACCATGAACAAAATCAGTTGCTGTGCCTTAAATGTCCAGTGTCTTCTTTTCCCAGTCCTAAATAAGACTCAAAACTGCACAGAAATTAGAACTCATCTGTCCATGACTGTTTCTCTCTGCTCTAAAATTTAATACAGACAGGGGACTTAAGATTTTCACAGAGGATTTTCAGAGCATATGATAATAAGTAATCATGCTGAGTGACAGAACTTTATGTGACAATGGCATTCTAGTCTATTTCCTCATTAATTAAGTTTTCCTTTTTTTTTGCTTCCCCTTGAACAGCAACTCATGAGGGAGAGGCAGCAGATGGCCAGCCGTCCTTTTGCTTCTGTAGATGTGGCTCTGGAAGTAGGAGGTGAACAATCAGACCTTCTGCGAGGACCGTTAGAGGTGGGTACAGACACGCCAAAGACTGCATTGCCTCTATTTGCATATTTATATAAGAGACCTCATTTACATACTGTATGCTCTGCAAAGCAGGCAAAGGGTTTTACCTGCAGCTGACAAGTCCTGGGTACATGTGTTATGCTGTTTGTTAGCTGTGGAGCTTAATTGTACTACAAGCGCTGCAGCAAGAGTCACTTGAGAATCCATTAGTTTAAACCAGAGGGGCACTCAGCTTGCCTTATGGCCCTTTAAAGCAAAGACACAGACAGCAGCCTTTTAAATACAGGTGTGACAAGAAAATAGCAGCCACTCATCTCTTTACCCTTCAGACTGCGTGACATATTTCTATCTCTCCTGTTAAATTACCCATCTGAATGTATTGGTTTTCTCTTGTTTTGCATATTAATTGTTGAATATTTTATAAAACCATTCTTTTAGAACTACAAGTGCTTGCTGCTTTTTTGCTCTCTTAACAAAGCTGCTCCATGAGCAAAGGTCCTTTGCAAGTAAGAAATAGAAAAAGCACACTCTTCACAATCAGCCTGCCGACATTGCAGGACATCTGACCACTGCATGAAAAGATGAAGAGTATATTTGTAAAATCAAAAGCCTTATTTTCCTCACAACAACTGAAAACAACATTACAAAAAGCAGCATCTGATTTGAACTTTTTTTTTTATTCTTGTCATTATGCTACCAAAGCCTTCGGGGAGGCTGCATATTTTTAAAATCTAACATTGGTTCTAATGTTTATGCAACGGCCTGTTTTAATCATAAGATTAATTCCAAAAGTTCATTCATTTTCTAGTATTTCCACATTATCCTTGAGAGGATGGAGTAGATGCACAGAGTTCACTAACCAGATCTGTATATTTGGTGCAATGCCTACCATGTGAACTGTTATAATCTACGTGCAAAGTTAGTATTTTTCCGGCTTTAAAAACTGTGTGTAATTACTGGTGCACTTATTTCTTATTTATCCACTACAGATCAAAGTCATACATTTCAAGGTCATTCATTTTAAGGGGCACGCTTTGCAGTAAAATCTGAACTCTAATTATAATTTTAGAGTTCAGCCAGATTTAGTAAATATTCTTTTTAACGCTTAGATGTCTGCAGCATGTGCTATAGAAGACAGAATTGTGACAACAGAATGGATTTCTCAGACATCTGCTGTGTTTGACTGTTTTTTAATGATTTCAGTCCATTTTATAACAATTTTCACAGAGTTGTTGAAAGTTAAATCAAAATAATTGTTGTAATGCTCTCAATCCCAAGTAGTGGTTATTTCTCAGTGGTGACTTATCCCAGAGAAGAGATTTTGCTGTGACCTTACTGCATGGCTCTTACTCAAAGAACATTCAGGAACCATTCAACCCTCAATCATAATATTATACACATGTTGGTGATAAAAGTGCTACAGCTTTTTTTGTAAATGGAAACATACCCATGGCTGCAGGTGTGTGTATCATAGTCCATTCCTCTAGATTTCATGGTACAGTTTTGTGAACAGGACAGATGACTGTACTGTATGTGTATCTGTACCTTTTTGTTTGCGATCAGAGTTTCATGTTCATGCTTTTAGTACAACTCCAGTATTTCCACCTTTCGAGTGGGACTTGTAGAGCACCACATGACTACTGTCCCATCAAACCAGTCCAGAAGCACAGTAGGACAGGAAAAAGAGATTGGTCTTAGAATTAATTAGATAATAATCCTTATATACAGTATCTTATGGTGCACTTTAGGGCACATTACATGACCATTTTATCAAATCATATCAATTTTAATCACCCTACTTCCATATTATGTCATATTACAGAGTATATTAAACAGGAGTAACCGAGTCCTAATGTGAAGATGTATTCCCTAATATAAAAACACATCTGTACTTTGATGATTTATATACCACACACCAATTCTCAACAAATCATAACTGAATTTTCCCAGCGAAGCTCTTCAAGTATTTCCTGAAAGACGTCCTTAAGATAAAATGAGTAAGATGACAATTTTCATATGTGCGGAATGTTACTTACTGGGATGATCAAGTGGATATTTTTTTAATGCAAATATATAAAAAGATAAAAACAGCTGAAGGTGAAAAAAACGATTTCTTCTCATAAAGGTTAATTAAGCAACATCTGTTGTTGCTTTACAAAACCAATTTAGCATAATTGCATAATAAATAGCAGAGGAATGTTTTAATATTTGGTTGAATAGAGTCATCACGGAAATTCATGCATGATTTGGACAGTGAGCAGGAGTTTTGGTCGAATGATTTAATTTGGACGCTTCTGCTGAACTGTGTGTAGTGTGTTTGAGATAGTCATTTCATACAGTACCTTCATCTGCACAAAAATTGATTGATATGCTGTTTAAATTAAATTAACTTTGTTTTTATATTTTAAAAGCTTCTCTTAAGGTCTGTTTTCATTCTACAAACTGAAACCCTAGCATTCACCCATGCTCCTTCTAAAGATATAAAGGAATAAAATACATTATTAGCTTGCAAGCAGTTACAGGTTTAAATTAAGTATAACATCAACAGCACTGTATTGCTTTACAACTAGGGCAAGTTTGCTGTACAGGAGTCGAGTTAAGACCATTTTACATGTTTGACATTTTTTTGTTCAAGGCATGAATGTCTCTACCTTGAATTTGTTTTTACTTGAAACCTCATGCAGTTCTGCAGCCGTTATTGTACTTTGTACTGTGCTGTGTCTTTGGCCTTGTGTATCAACAGAACAGATGTTCAGATATACAAGTTGTATAAAACATTTATTTATCGATTGGTGTAGAGCTTAACTGTGAACAGTAGTACCTTGTAACTGAGACTGGAATGCTTTTGGATGTTAAGTGCTTCATAAAGTAATTTAAAAAGGTGTAGTTAGTGAATGAAAAAGCCATGTTCAATGTAGTGGTTAGACCAAACAATATTAAAAGATAGGAGTCAATAAATTCTACTTCATCTTGTGCTGGTTTAGGAATTTTGTCTTACCTGTTAAACTGGATTACATTCCTCATAAGCCTTATTCGTGTCTGGGTAAGCTGATATCAAAAGTTTATACTATTTTTTTAAGAAACAGGACCATAATCTGGAACCCAACTGACAGAATTACTAAATTCCATGTTTTAGGTGCGCTTTATTTTTTTCAAAGATTTTGTTTTCATAGCAAATTTGTCACATGCAGAAAGAACCCAAGAAGAGCTTTTGTTTTCCTATACATGGGCTGCATTAATTGTTATTACTCACAATGATATACAAGTTTAAGAAAAGGAAACAACCTTTATATATTGAATGACAAAATCCGATAAACAGTGATAATTACTGACAACGCTTAAGGCAGTATTATTACACTGTGTAGCAGACACTACACAAAGAAGAGTATTGACTACAAACCTTACCTTTTGATGGGTAGTTCTGTTCCAGTAGTGTTGGAGGTTAGTTCAGCCTCTGTCAGTATACATTCACAATATCGCGTTTATTAAAGGAAGAGTCTTATGTAAGAATTTTAGACATTGCCCTGAGAGTAGTTTTTAAATAGCTGATTTCAAAGTATCTGTAACGATTCAGTTATATTTGTCGTTTTCCAGTTATGTCTAAGTCTCTTAAAATCATTATATAATACATAAAATACAAGGAAACATACAGAATATTTACTTTAATAAACAGAAAAAAGTACTTTAAAAAGATCTGCTGAAATGTAATAACTTGGAAATTGCAGTTATTTTAATTAGATCATCTAATCGTCATTGCACTGTTTGGTCTGATGGGTTTTTTTTCTTGATTGTTCTAAATTGTTTTTCAGCAGTTTCTAAGTACTTTTTCATAAGTATTTAAAAGTACTTAGGTGCTGTTGAGTGGCCAGTGTAGTGTAAAAACAAGTAAAGTTAGCAGTGAGAAGAGACCAATTGTCACATCAAGCTCTTTTATGTGCAAACCGATAATTGATTTAAAGATCTGAGTCTCATCGAGCCATTTCTTGTAACATGACTGAGTAGCTTGTTCCCAACTCCCACAACATGGTGTGTAAAGATATACCTCATGTTTTGGGTTTAAAAATGCACTTCCCTGCACTTTCCACTTGTGCTTCATGCTTCCCTGCTGATTCTGAAGACGTCCATCTTCAAGGTTGACTTTATCATTCCCTTTGAGGACATCTAGCATTTCCTAACAATCCTGGCATTTACATTTAAGTTTTTAATTACTTCATTCTTTTTTGTGCCTTGTAGTCCAGACAACACTGGTTCACGCCTAAGTCATTCCCCAAGTAGCCACACAAAGTCATCTACTAACTTGTGGGGGCTTCAGCCCAGAGATGTGCTGCTCCTCCAGTCAGCCCTTCCTCACCTGTAAGGCACTGTGGAGTTGCACGTCAAAAGATAAAAACAGATCTGATATAGTAGGTGGGCATGCTGGAGGAATGTGTGCAGCTCCTTTTTCACCCAGTCCAATACAGGAGTAATAGCCATAAATCCACCTATTAATAAATGTCAATTCCAAATTAAAATGCAATAAGATAATATTTCCTCTAAACAGCAGAATTGTGTCCAAAATCCAATAGTCACCATTGCAAATAAAAATGTGCTTCCATTAATAAGTAATAATGAAGTAGTATTGGCATGTTGTTCTCATATAAAAACAAGAACCTCTCCTACTCTATATTTCTGACATCAAGACAGCAGTACTCTTAAAGGAATTGTTTTTTTTTTCTTGTTTAGATTTAAATAATCTTTTCTGGTTATGCTCTAGGATTAAGTGTAGCAGTACCAGTTTTGTTTATGAAAACATCAGCAAAATTAAGTAGTATGTTAGGTGTTTTCTAACCCATTGCATTAATATACTGTAGACTAGAAGCAGACTTACTCTAACAGTTTACTATTTACTTTACTATTTGAGGAAAAGAAGAATTTAATAACACAACCAAATGGAGGGTTATACTAAAAAGTATAGATTCTCTTTAATCATTGAAACTTTCAAAGAAACTCTTTGGTCAGGAATAAAACACTCCTGTTCTAATAATAAAATGCATAGCATATAGTAGATGGCAGAAGGAGGTTTAGACCTTGCTGTAAAATACCAGTGGACCCTGGTTTTGACTGAAGCAAGAAAAAGATTAGAACTAAAACAGATGTGCTTTGGTGATACATACAAATGTGTAATGTTACTGACAGACATGCACAGCATGGTGTGTTCTTTGCTGATGAAGGTGTCAACGCGAAGATGTAAAACTTAGATTTCATTGGCTTTGTTGACATTGAAAGTCCCAAGGCATTTGTCTTTGCAGATGATAGCTGTAAGCCCCAGTGTTGTCATCACTATTTCCTAAATAAGTTTCCATCATGCAGCCTGGAGACAGAGTAGCATATTGTGGCGCGAGAGCCAGACAGGTCTTGTCAGAGAGGCAGCCCTGCAATCATGCCCTCAAAGAAGAAAAAAAAAACTAAAAGCAAAACCTTGACTGTGGACTTCCAAAGTATTAACTGTAAAATGCATTTCAATGTAGTCAGTGGTGCTTTCTAAGGGGACTTTGTTCATGCATATTGTAGCACTTTCAGAGCTGATAAAAAGTCTGTCCACGTGCTTTTTCCCAAGACCTTGTGCCTATCTGTGTCATCCAGCTGTCAGTGAGAGACTGATGAGGTCTCAAACAGCTTATTGTCAGTTCCTGGTCTCTGGTGGTTCTGCCGCTAAAGCTCTTTAATTTGGCTTGAATATTGAACCCAGCTGGAGCAAATAACAGTAACTATTGTTTCTAGAGAGAGACGCAGAGCTCAATTATTCTGAAATGATTTAAAGTTCCACAGAATGACCTTGCGGTGCTGTTGTTGGCAATGCAATCAGCGGTGCTGTTTGTACTTGGAGAAGGCTGAGAGTGGACAGACCGCTGCTCCAACCTGTCAAAAAGGCAAAGGAGGAGAATTGTGCAGAAAAGTACAAATGAATTCTGCTCATTCATTTTTTACCTGCTAGTTAAAAAGTAATAGTTATTCTTAACTAGTTGTACAGCACTGTATGTGTATTTTTTTCTAACTCCAGTATTGCTAGCCATGCTCTGTATAAATCTATATCTTTATTCAGTATCTCCTTGGAGTTTGTACTATATGTTCTTCTCATGTTTGCATGGGCGGGTTTCCTTCATATGCTCCGGGTTTCCTCCTACAACCAAAAGACATACTGGTAGGTTAACTGGCTTCTGGGAAAACTGGCCCTGGCGTAAATGAGTGCACTGTAATGCAATGAACTTTGTCCTGTCCAGGATGTATCCTGCCTTATGCCTGTTGCTTTCTGGGATAGGCTCTGGCAAGCTACCCTGCAGTGGATGAAGTGTTTAGAAAATGGATGGATGGGTATATTCAGAATTAGGATAAAAGTAAAGGGACATACTAACAGTATGATCATTTTTGATTGATACAATATGTAATTAGATATATTTCTCTTTGCCTCATTGTTTTCAATGCTAATATTGTTACCTTATGTATGTGGAGAGGTATTATGAATTTATTGAATTGAATTAAACTCCTATATTCATGGTACAGTATATATACTGCAGTGACTGCTTTCTGATCTTGCTATTCTGTTTTGCCATAGAGACCTCACAGTGTTCCATGAACTGAGCAATTTATAATACTATATGTTTGGCCCTTTGTAGACAGCAGGGATTTCATGTGGTAGCTGGATATTGTAACAGAAAGTATATACCGTGGCTTTTATCCACATTTATCAACTGTAGCATTTAATGTTTCACGTACTGTATGAATTGTAGAGTAGTAAGCTAGATGCAGAAGCTCTTGAACTCATATTTATGTAGAAGCCCTAGTGAAAATGTTTGCAAATTAACACATTGATTTCAGTTGTTTCCTGAAAAATCATTAACAAAAGTTCAGAATCATTAAATATTAACACGTTTTGGGCCAAGGGAGTAATGAAACTAGAGTGTTTGTTGGAAGCTTAAATTTAGGCCTGGTGGAAGATTCTGTTGATTGTCGTTTCTTATAAATAAGTTAGTGAAGTTTATCTGTTTTTTTTTTCTTTCCTTATATTTACCCTGATCAAGCTAGCAAAAATAGATTTAGTTGAAACATCTTACAGTTTTTCTTCCAAAAGGTAAAAATGACTATTTTTTCTTCTTTTAAATCACATACTGATAGCATATTGAATTTCTCAGCTTTGGAATGACCCATGTGAGCAATTAAATGAGGGCTGAATCATCAGCATAAATATAAGTAATAAGATCATAAAGCTGATGGACCTGCTTCAGAAAACATCTGTAACACACCCAAACACCATTGCCTCTCTCCCATTTTGATGTACTGCTTTCTGTGCTTTCATAATGCTATTTAAAGAATGAAATGAATCAATTTCATATCTAATGTTTTAATGTCATGTATTTATTTTCCAATCTAGCAGATTTAATACTCCTAGGAGAATAATGAAAAGGCCACTGAGGAGATAAAGAAAATTTATTACATCTGTAATAAAACCTGAGGCTGATTATGGCATCTATTGTGCTCTGGTTTATCAGCACCTTCAAAAAAAAATGTAAATTTGCAGGATTTAGTCCTTGCCTTTCAAAGGATGAGCTGTGAGCATAATTACTTGTTAACAGGTTTGATGTTTCTGTGACTGTTAAGCAGTAATGGGTATGTTCAAGCAGTCAGTGTTTTCTTTAAGGGAATTTTTTTTTTCAAGACAAATCTTTTTCTGCCAAAATGGTATTCAAGCATGAAATAAAATCACAAATTGTGTCCTTTAAGCATTTTATTTTACAAAATAAATCCTTGAACAAATGAATTTCATACCCTGTGTCTGCAGTTTTTTTTTCTGAATGTATTTTTTTTACCATCCACACCTTGTGTAGCACCTCTAGCAATACATTTATTTTTTGTATAGTTTTTTTTCCCCCCATGAGCTCTCTGTATAGGTCTATAAATTATATTACTTTTAATCACAAGAAAACGAGAAGTTTTGGTGGTGTCATCTCTTATGTCTTTCCTTTGTCATGCCTTGAACCTCAAGAACATACCCTAAATATCCAACCTGCTAGGGGCTATATAGATAAAGCATTGTGCTGTATGCAAAAGAAAACTTTCAATATGCCTTTAGAAAAAGCTATCCTGGAAGGGAACTTTTTTCTCTTATGTTTTTTCAGTTTCGAATAAAATGAATATGCTTTAAAAATGAATATAAAATATATCTATAGAAATACAGTGTAGTGATGTACAAAATCTTCTTTTATATTTAGAATTGTAATTATTTTTTGGTTATTAAACCACCAAATTTGAAATCTCTAGTTATACACCCTTAGAGAGAGCCCCTCTGCAACTAATCCCACCACAGCCACTCACCCATGGAGACACTCTGCCAGCTGAGCACCTCAGCTCGGGGAATACCAGTCACAGTCAGTAAGTGACATGACCCAGGTTTGAACCCACAATCACGGTGCCCAGCCTAAGCTCGACATTTGGCACGCTGCCGATTCCACTGCAAATGACAGCACAGTTAGTGCTGACTGGAGTTGTAGCACATATCTCTTGGACATCACTGCAGGCCAGCGGGCACCCGACAAAATAAAATGAACTGCAGCTTGCCAGAAATGTAAGAAAGCCTTTGCCCATTGAAGAAAACCCTAGCCCTGGCAGTGCTTTACCAATTATACACTCCTATTTGGCCCTGGTCACAGTCAGCTATTAACGTCACCTAGACCCAGGCTAGCGGTATCTAGATTATAGAACTCATCCTGCTCTCTGAATGAATGCCTTTTTTGTTTGAGCTACTTGGAAGGCCCATATTTTGAGATAAATTATCTGTAATTAATTTGCTTAACACTGTTCACAGTTTCTCTGCAGGAGTCCAAGGACTTTGAAATTTGTTGCCAGGACATTTTTACACTACATGTAGCACACTAGTGCTGAGATAATGGCCTGTCTGTGTAACATTATGAAGTGACTAAAAGCACTGAAGGGTTCTTTGTTAGTTTGGTTAAACAAACTGGTGAAGATCAATATCTTTTAAGCCTTTTTAGCCTTTCAGAGTATCCATTTGATATTGTCGTTTTTCAGCCATCTGTCTCACCTTTAACTAATTGGGAAATAAGTGTTGTGCCACTAACAGTTGTATACAGACATAAATCAGTTCTCTTTAAATTTCTAAAGTTATAAGGATCTTATCTTATTATGGATGTACAGTATACACACCCTTACAAAGTATTCCTATTACTGTCCCTATCTGCAAAAATGTTCTACAGCCTTTTTGAACAATCTATTATCAACAGACAAATTAAGTGATACCCTAGGCTGATGTGAAGCAAGAAACCATTTATCAGAAAATGCATGAGAAATTAATGTTAAGTGCATATTTTACATAACCAAGCATAAGATGCTGGGATTTCTTCTCACCTTGTATAGGAACAGGGGCAGTAATGTCTCCCTCTCTACATAGGTACATGCATGTACATGAGCCCTGTGTTAGACTGTATACAGGGTGTGGTCTAGTGCCAAATCATCTTGTTCCATGTGTATTTTGGATAGGCTCCAGTTTCCCATGACCCATACCAGAAATAAGTAGCTTGTTTGGTTGTCTTCATATCATATGTTGCATTTCGACAGCCCTGAATAAGCTGTAAAATAGATATCCAACTATCTCAAAAGCCATGTATGCTTCTTGGGCTGTTAGTTTTTTAAGAATTAACTAAAGTTTAGGTCAGTGAGCTTAAGTGGTTAAGGTAGCATATAACAGGGCTAAAAACAACCAAACTACTTGAACATCTTCAACTATTGTTGAAGAAGACCTGATCTTCTTTTAAATTGGGCACTGAAAGCTTAGGACAGATGACAATGTTTTACTTTTTTTCACCTTTCAGTGGTCTATAGGGGGAAAATTTGTGTTGGGTTGTCCTCCCTGACCAGTGCATCAACCTCAGCGTGTGGTCCTGTTTAAACAGACCCATGCTTAATACAAGTCCTGTTTGTGTAGAATGTGAGTCAACCTCTAGTTTTTGCTGCTTCTCTGAGCCTCTCTTGGAGCTCCCATATGTTAAAGAAGTCTGAGATTGTTTAAAACTGTTTGAAGTGCATTTCTTACAACAGAAACCCCAAGGATCTGGGAGAGAAAAGATAATAGGAGGCCCACCAAGATCATTGTATTAGAAAAAACACTAATAAACAGCTTTTGGTCTTTGTGCTGTATTACTGTGAAGAAGTGCATCCTATTCTTGGGTGTAAATGCATTTTGTATAATTTCCACGTAGTTTCTTAGTTCGTGTTTCACCATTTATTCTGATGAAATCTGCTGGGTTGACTTTCTCAAAACTTTTGACAAATTTGACTTGAAGATTGAACTGTTCCCATTCCAGGAAGCCTAATGAACTCACATTAAAGGTGCCAGCTTCACTTCTTTGCTGTAGTAGTGTGTCCTCCAGGCTACAGTCCATGTAGTGTCTCTCACAGCTATTAGAGAAATGCTTGTGTCCCATCCTTTCGGAGACTGGGAAACCAATTGCTAGCATTTCTCCTTCCGTAGGAAATAAGGCTAGATTTACAGCACCTTCAAGGAAATTAATCAAGTAATATGTGGTGTATTGTTTTGGGGGAAATATATATTCAGTTACAGTAACAATTTTCATGTTACGGTTCACCTATTGAAATCACTGTTATAAAACATAAAAGATTTTTGCAGCACCTCTATTGCAATGTTTTCATCAGTCTGTTGCTTTATGAGAATGTGGTTATGTATGCCATTTTAAAGTCATTTAATGTGGAAACAAGTCGAAATGGACAAATAAAAAATACAGATGTGAACAATCCACAATGGTATTGTACTTAGCATATAGAGCTGATGACTCCATGATTGTTTGATGGATAGTACTGTCACAGGGACTGCAGGAGGATGACCTGTGTTTGACAACTAATTCTTTTGATATTCCTATTACAAATATTTCAGCTGATTTTGTTTGCCTGCATATTTCTCTAAAGGATGTTTGATTACAATTTACACTCTCAGATACTATATATACAGTACCAACCAACTACTGTGCAGGTTGCCAAGATCAGTATTATATCAAGGTATATATCAGAGTAATATTTACAATTTTGTTTGGATAAATTCACTTTTGTTACAGTTGCATTTTGTTACTTTGCAGTAGTATATTAGGCACATCTTCCACATTATATTGGTTCTAAAAAGCATACCATAAACCAGCATTTTATCTCATGTCTTCTAAATTTAGCCTAGGCAACATGGAGGCACTTTAAGGTGGAACTGCAAAAATGTGATGTCCAGCAGTACAGAATATTAATCCTTACAGTACGTACTGTTGGATGTATAAGCATGCTTTGAACATCTTAATTAAAATTCAATTAAACAGATCATATACAGTATGTTTATTTATTATTGTATACAATAATAGGATTCAGTAAAATTCCAGTACTTTATTCAGCTCACGTAATGCATCAGTGAAACCAAAACACTGGAAATCCATAGGTGTCTGCAGAAATGTTTGTATACAGACAAATTAATAGAAATGAAATGTGAAGAATGAAGAGTGGGATTTAATTGAGGTATATATGCATAGGAACTGCAACAACAGAGTACAAATACATATTTATAAAAAATCATAACACTTATTTTTGTAAAATACAATTGTAGAAGAAAAACAAGTACAATTTTCTTTATAGATAAAAACTTTTTCTTAGTGGGTTCTGCATCTGGGTATTCCTTGCAATGCATACAGTACATGAGCAGTCGCTTGGTCCAATACAAACAGACACATTTGAGATCCGAATTTCAACTAATATTTCCATAGCATCTGTGTATCCATAGATAACTGTGTATCGTCTTTATTTCTGCAAACCTGTCCTTTATGCTGTGCTAGGATGTGTAATACAGTACATGGAGGTACACAGATAGATAAAATATAATAAATTTTAAAACTTGCAAACTGATCCTGGTAGCTGTAGTACTTACAAAAATGCCTGTGATGCTGTAGCTTATATACGTCTGCTTATATACTGTAATTGGCTTGGTGGCATGGTACTGTACATACCAAGTTCATACCCTTCTAGTTTTTATTTTTATTTTAACCAGCTGTTGTCCACTTAACAGTTGCTGGAAACTAAATATCAGGATCATGATGTTTTCTAAGTGAAAGCGGCACATTATCCTAGATTAATGCACAGACAAATGCAAGTACTGTACAAGGCATACTAAATAATTGAAGCTGTCGTGTTAATGGTACTGAGTAAGGGAAGTCAATAGCTTATCTCAATTTACTGCCCGAGTCTCCCAGTGGACAGAAAACTGTTGACTTCAACAGGGAGTCTATGATATTATGGGGTGAGCTGCGCTGCTCCCTTAAGAAGTAAAGAACTTCATAGGAGAATCAATCTGTTTTCTGCATGTGACACAGAAAAGTTAATGCAAGTTTTTAGAAAACCACCTGTGACCATATTTAAAGTCTAGTCTTTTTTATTCCAGATTCTAGTAAATTGAGTTAAAGTGGGGATAAGTCAGATAAAATAGCTCGGTCTGCT
Organism: Lepisosteus oculatus; assembly: GCF_040954835.1. Classification (NCBI taxonomy): domain Eukaryota; kingdom Metazoa; phylum Chordata; class Actinopteri; order Semionotiformes; family Lepisosteidae; genus Lepisosteus; species Lepisosteus oculatus. Next base: position 42,481,128 of record NC_090699.1, read on the forward strand.
AGTATTTGTTTTTTTTTAGAACTTTATGTGATTGGGGAAAAAAAGACATTACCTAATTTTCAAATGTTGCAGGGAGCACAAAAAATGTCCTGTTACTTTAGGAAACAAAGATTAAATTTCAATGTTTAACCTATAGAGAAAAATGCTTCCTGGTAAAAGTAGAATATTTAAAATATTTTAGAACATTGTTTTCCCCTGGTAACCATGTCATTGTACTGTAGGTCTTCACCAGAACCTTTCTGGTCCAACCTTCCAGTCTTGTTTTCTTTGTGCTCTGACACGTTGAGGGACCTGTTTAACAGAATATTCGTGTTCCTCCTTCATTGTAGTAATAAAGGGAGATACAAAACAAATCTCTTCAGATTCTCTTCTTTTTTAAAAAGGAATCTCATTCCTGATTTTATTTTATTAATCATTCTGATTTTACTAATTTCTACTGTTCTTCCTCAGTGAAACTGAACCTTCTTACTTTACCTTCATACTATTCATTTGCTGTAATAGTTCTACCGGGTTTGCTTCTTGTATCAGCAATATTAAACCAGAACCAGGCCAAGCCAAGTAGTAGAATGTTTTTCTCTTATGTAAATATCTGTTGGATATTATTAACTGTATCTTCATGATTGTTTCATGTAATGTCAGTAATGTAAGTACACAATATTTTTGATAAAGATAATTTGAAAGATCAAAAACCAGTATTTTTGTATTATTTTTTGTTTTTAAAAATACATCCGTTGTTGTTTGTTGTGGTCTAGGTTTTTAGCGAAGTCTTTTTCATTATCATTTTGCAGAAATAGAGCTCAATTTATCTCCTTAATTACCTGATAAAAATGTAAATGTAAATAAACCCACATAAATCTGTTTTTAATTGGGTTTTGGTATGCTGTATACAAATACCTGTACATTGTTAATCACAGACATGCATTTTTCTTGGTTTCAAACTCATTCAGTGTCATTTGTTACATTTTCTTAGAACGTACAAATCAACTTTCTGGATTAGCATCGATAAACTGAAAAAAATGGGGAGTTTTTTTTATTTACGGGAGAACTTTTTCATACGTCACTTAAGACATGGCACTGATGTAGACAGCTTTGTTCGGTCTGTTTTTGCTGATTTCAGATATGCTTGAATAAGCTGTCTGAAATTCAGCTTAACCGAAATGAGCATGACTGTCTGAAAAGTGCATTTATTTAGCTGTCATTCATAGTGCAATCTGATTAAACAATGTAGGCTAGGTCTCGGTGAGATTGCTGGTCACATTCTGTTGTATTGCTTTCCAATTCATACTCTTATGGATGGATATGGACATTTCTTTTCGCATTAGAAACACTAGTCACATCGCCCTACAGCATGGCAAAGAGTGTGGCAATTAACATCATTTAGACTTAAACATGTTAGCTTGTGGTGGTGATTCAAAAATGAGCCTCTCTTCCCCTCAGGGGACTTACAGTATAAAGAGGCTTTCAACAATGGTTATACGGTGAAATTGCTTTTCAAGAATCTTCTCATAAAACATAATTGTACTGCATTTCACCATCCCCAGATCAAAAAGGGGCTAGGGAAAATGGCATAAATGCACTCATTTTTATTTGATAAGGCTTAGTAAAATAGAGAGGGCTTTAAAGTGTGCTAGAACTGTTATTTATTTGAGAACAGCTTTAATTTTTAGATTTGAAGGGATAAAAAAGGATCTTGCTGTTGACAGAGGCTCATTAATTTCCATCATTCCATTATCAGAAAGATTATTACTTGTAAGGGTTACAACAAGTACAGTATATTGGACTTTTTCATGTTAAATCCATGATATCAAATAGTTTCCCTGACTTTATTTGACTTTTCTGTCACAAAACTTTCAGAAGACACTGTATTTCTTTAAACCCACTTATCAGTCTGTGAGACACTCAGCTTTTACCAATTCCATCTAACCCACAAAACCATGCCAGTTGATCCACTGTTCATCAGTGTAAATGCTAATACCTTATAACTATACTGTAGGTTCATCAACTTAACTTTTTCTTACTACTCTTTCTGGACAGGCACAACTCAAAGTCAGCTGCTGAGGTGGGGGTCGCCCACCACATGGACCAAATCACTAGGATGATTCTGTAGCTGTAAATTACAACCTAAGGGCTTTAAATTAGACCAATCTTTAAAAATATTGTCAAAAAAGTCTGCATTTGCGAACACTTGTCAATCCAATAGCCAAGCTAATTTCTTTTATTACTTTGCATTGTTCCATTGTTCCAAGAAAAAATGCAGTTTTATTTACAGTATGTATAAAATTAGCTTTGTAGTGATTTGGGGTTGTCCAAACCCCTGAAGAAGCCTTGAAGATAATTTAAGCAAGTTTAAAGTGTTTAAACCCTATTGAAACTAAAGTTATTTTTGCGGGGTAAATGGGAAGGGGTTCTAGGATAATGTAGTCCTTTTCACTTCAGGAAAGGTCAGAGCAGTGAGGATGGTGTGAGGCCCATTTCACCTCAGCATCCAGTCTGAGTCTGTATCTATTTCAAACATCTGAATGTACTGAAGCTTATTCAACATTAATACATTAATACAAGAGCAACAGCAGGCTAGTCACATTCTAAACTGAAATAGAGTAAGAAGGCAAAATTCCAATGGCAGCATACTGTCTGCGTAAGAGATGTATTTTCAAAACATGATACAAATTACAATATGCAATTCTGTGTAATTTCACTGTTTTAAATTAATTAAAGTGAAATGTTTTCTCTGATTTTGAAAAGTGCAAATTTGTTTTTATTTAAATCAATTAGTAGAGTAGTCACATCTTGCAGATTACATATGTTCTGTATTAAATTGAATTCTGTATTAAATTCTTATAACTACAAAATTAATCTTTTCTGTGCCTATGTGGGTTCTATGTTTCTTAAATTGACTAGGTCTTCATATTTTCAATTGAACAGCCTTTCTCTGTAAAGATGCTGTTTTATTTTTCATTATGTTTCATGCTCATTTTTTGTTTTTCCCAGTTTTTAATCAATATGTCTCCCTTGAGAAAAATCAATATAGAATTTTCACTGAACATTTTAAAAGCGATTTAGAACATTTGGTGTGGCGCTTTTACAACTTGAATTTTTTTTTACTAACTGTACCCTGTTTTTCTTTTGAAACCTCTGAAACAAACTAAGCCTTTGCATGAAGTAACACAATAAGTGAATTGTGCTCCTTGGTCATTGAATAAAAGTTTGCTTTTGTGAAGTATTTGTGAGATGATTAATTTACTGTAGCAGAACGCTGAGAAATTGCTAAGCGTGCTCATACTTTAATAGGATTGTTCACTTTATAGTGTTCCTATTAAAATGGAAATTCAGGGAGATTTTTTTTCTGCAACATAGACATTTTTATCTTAACGTTGCTAATGAATTCATCTGCAGCAAGGTGTCAAGGATGTTGTGTTGCATACAAGGAGTTCCTAAAGAAAACCTCTTGGGTTACAATACAGCCCTTTGGCTACGTTGAACCCCTTTAAATGCTGGGTGCAGCCACCAGACAAAGACCTCACTCCTATGACAGCTGCAAATGGATATTTTTTGTAATGCAAAAACACATTTCCTTTTATGTTCTTGAAATTAGACTGTTTCAGCTCCCACACACTCCCACAGTTGGAAATTATATCTGATAACCACCAGCCTGTGCAATAAAGAAAGTGACAACCTCAGAAGAAAATGAATTTTTATTCTGTTTTTGACTCCTTTTGCACATGAGACACTTAGACCCCTACATACTGTAATAGTCCTGCATTTAACCATGTCAGTGTTTACATACAGACAGCATTGCATGTTTACAAAGCCATATAGACTCTGATTTATTGAAGCTTTGCTCGTCCATTTCAGAACCTAAATTTAATATAATGTATAGAATAGAATTTCTACAATGAAAAATACATGGTGGAATTATTGGTCATTTTTAAATCAAGGTTAGTGAAATATAAAGTAATAGGGGAGACATGTCCTAGAGCTGTGTATATATTTTTTATGAATGGAAATATTTGTAAATGTTTATAATATTATCATCGCATACAGTACCATTTTAACCATTGATGTATTGAATTCTGTGACAATTGAGCATATCAAAATAGTTTCAGTAAAATGTGAATGGCATGTATTACCTAACAATATGCCGCTGATGCTGAATGGATTGTATATACTGTAGAGGAAGTTAAAAGACTTCATCTTAAGCTGAAAAATATTTCTGCTCTGCATTTGTTCAGATTAGAGGAGACAGAAATACATAATTTAATGATGGAAAGAATCTCTACATATCAAAATGAGGACTCTACTAAAATTCATCCTTTGAAGCCCATTTTAAATGTTTGAAAGATGCATAAAATATATTGTAATATAAATACAGGTAACAACTTCTTGGTTGTCCATTACCAGCTACTATAATGTATATCTACACACTTGTAAATAGAAGTGTTCCTTCAGGATGGGAGGTATTGTGATTACTGCAGCATAGTATTTTCTACCTAAAACACTCCCAAAGAAAGCTTTGAACTTTTTAGTGGACTTCCATGTGATTTGCTGTAATGCCAAGATAGGAAAATTATCCTAGCAAAGAAAGATAAGTTTGTTGAATAAGGATTTTGGGATTCTTGATTTGCTTCTTTTTTTAAGTTTTATTAAGTTTCTGACTTATATGTGACTGATTTGTTGAATAAATGGTGGCAGGAATAAATTAACGATTGCAACACTTTTTAATGTATTCAGATAGTTGGGGATTAAAACAGCTGTCATAAAAATGCTAGCTTTATTATTGATGGCAATAATAAAATACCTTACACTTTTCTTAACATCTGGGTGTTTCAATTTTTCCCTAAAAACTGGTACCATAACAAGGTATTACATTTTTTGGTAGACTAATGCAGATATTTACATTAAGCTTTCTTCAGGCTTAATATGAAAGTGAAACTTTGCTGAAATTCAGACAAAAGGTCAAACTACATATGTAATATTTGTGCTCTTTATTTAGATAGAGTTCTTGAAAGGGCACAGAGTAATGATTGCTTCATACAGTGCAGAGCTCAAGGAAGCCAACAAAGATAAGAAAGTGTGTGCAACACTGCACACCTTTGCTGTCAGAGAGATTCAATGCCTTCTGCCACAAAATACCATTTTGGTTTGTTTTTTTTCATCCTGAAAGAAAATAATATGTGGCGTATGAGAAGCATAGATGTTATCTGGCTACTGTTTAAGATTGATGTGACAGTACTTTATTTCAAATATGGTTTGTGTTCAGGGCTTTATAGCATCATTGCATTTCAATTTCCTGGAAACTGCTTAGATCATGATCTTCAAAGATTCTGAGACTGTTTTTTTTCAATAAAAATTGGTTTTGTTAAAAAAGGCTTTTACATTTAAGCCTATTAAAATTATATACCAGCATTATATCATGGGAAACAAAGTCATGACTTTGAAATTCTGATGATGATGACTTTAGGTTCTTTTCAGTCCTGGATGAATCTGGAAATTAATCCAATTTGCATCTTTCTGTGTTTTGTATGCTATAACAAAAATAGAAAGACAAACTCTTTGTATTCTAAAAATACTTGACATAATGTCTCATGATTTATGTTGAATTGATATAGATGAACAATCTACTTTATGCACTGCCAATATGAAGTGTTGCAGTAGCTAATCCATTACCTTAGCCAATCAAATCCAAATGGTTCATTGTCAGGTGTTCCTCATCATTAATAACATTCCTCTCTTTACATCTGTATAGCTAACAGGCTTCTTTCTGTACTATAAAATCTATCCGCGCTAACTGTGAAAATGGCTAAAAGTCCAGTAGAAGATTGTTCTAGAATTGTTTCTGAATTTAACAAGAATATAAGTAGAGTACAACAATGCAAAACACCAAGGCTTTTGCAGTGTATACTAAAATCTTTTATATGAATAATTTTACTTTATACATTTTCTCCTAAGTCTGGAAATACTATTCTGCATTGTATGAACATTTTTTGATATGTTGAAATGTTTTATATTCCTGTAAAGCAAATTAAAATTCAGTGATATGAGGCTGATGATATGAGGCTTTCTTGTCTGTGCCATATTAAAAAAAAACAGAACATGAGCTGCACTGATATTAATTTGTGTATCTTTCAGAGATGAAAAAATAATGGGCCCGGTGAAATGATGGCTTTTAATGATGATGATTACTTCCTTGGAAGAAACAATAAAGTTTATGGGTTTTAGAAATGGCACTCTCTTATAGCTACATTTCATTAGTTACAGCTCAGTATTGGGATACCATTGGGCTGCGGCAGTTATGTTTAACATTTTGCTTTCAAGTGTGACACATTCTTTTCTGGTACATTTGTGTTGCTGTTTCATCAATCATATCTCCAGACTGTTTTTATTATTGATGGATTCAAATCCTGTAAGCTTTCATTTAATAAAAATTACCTAATTAATGTGGTGCTTTTTTGATAGGACTTGAAGACAGTACATGAGGAATCTGTTTATGACAGGTAATAGGAAGCAGGGATACTTTTATAAAATACTTTTGGAAAAAAAAAATCTTGCCGTACAGGGAAAGTAGGCAGTCTTAGTTTGAGAAAACTCCAGAACCGCAACAACATTTTTTGTCTGTCGTTAGGGTCATTGTTGAAGAATCTTATTCTTGGTCAGAAATAACATAATCAACAAAGAAAAAATGCAACATAAGATATGGCTTCATTTTATTGAAGGTTTGGCTAAGCCAGCCAGCAGCCATATCACCCTGCAACTCACAACTGGCAACCCACTGAAGCTAAGCAGGTGTGAGCCTGGTCAGTACCTGGATGAGAGACCTCCTGGGAAAAACTAAGGTTGCTGCTGGAATAGGTGTTAGTGGGGCCAGCAGGGGGCGCTTACCCTGTGGTCCATGTGATGGGGTCACTATACTGTAAACAGGCGCCGTCCTTCGGATGAGACTATACTATTTAAATCAACAGAAATGTCCTTGTGTGGAAAAAGTTAGTACACCCTACCTTTATTTTTGCATCAAATGCCTAATATTAGAATTAGGTGCACCAAAACAGGTGCAAATGATTAGAACATCACTGGAGAGTAACTTGGAGGGCACTGCTTTATGTAAACATCAGAAATCTGTGGTCTGGTTTGGTCTTAGCAATTGAGGTGTGTGGCTACATCATGCCAAGATCAAAAGAGCCCTCAGAAGAAAGACTGTCGATGCCTATGAGTCTGGGAAGGGTTTTAAAGCCATTTCCAAGCATTTTGTAGTCAGTCACTCCACTGTCTTAAAGATCATCTACAAATGGACCAGCTATTGAAGCAAGGGGGTGTACTTATTTTTTCCTTTCTGACTTTTGTTTTGTTGAATAAATTATTGCAAAGAATAATTTTCATTGTTATTTATTAAATTAGAATACCTTTATCTATCAATATTGTTGAAATTAAGATCAAATATCCATACATGCAAATATGTTGAAAAACACCTTTTCATGGGGTGTACTTACTTTTTTATAGCACTGTATATAAAAAGGTGATCTTTTTGTCTGGTATTTTTTGATGGGTGTGATTTCTGTCTGATTTTCAATTAAAATTTTCAAGTCCCTCCTTGCTTTTAGCATTTTGCATGATGGGAACAATTACTAACAGCAAATTTCTGCACTTTGGATGTGAGAGTGAAGCTACTGTACCAAAATGTGATTATTCAAAATGCTTGTCTTAACATGCAGTCCACTGTGCATGGTACACTGTAGATACTGTGCCCCTCTTTATTATGCTTGGAGTACTGCAAAGCTGCATCAAAATGACCTGGCATGGTATGACGCACTAATGTACAGTAGCTGTATCTAGAGCAATAAGGAATAAGAAAATTAGGATTCCTGAGTCATGTAACAGTTATATATAGATGTCTCTGTAGGAAAAATGTGGTGCAGTTTCATTATAGGATTTTTTCTGTAAAGTGCTTAGCACAAATATCTACAAACACAGTTTAAAACTATTTGACAATGTAGCACACAACAGCAGTTTTCCACTGCAAATGGAAATATATTATAGATAAGAACTTATTACTGCAGTACCTTTGTGTTTCTTCAGAATGTCAGCAGTCAGGTAGAACTCTAAATTAGGTCCACACTGGCTGTACTGCCTGACAGAAGGACCTTTTCATTTTGCTTCAGATTTTTTTAATTGCAGTTCCTCAGTTTTAATTGCAGTTCCCCAGTTGTTGTTTTTTTTATTATTCCATAGTTTTGGAAAATATTATAAAATAGTTTGGCTAACTGCTACACAAACATTGTGCTAACAGGGTATATGCGAAGTGTAGAAACATCCTCTAGCAATTGAACTGCTCCTGTTGACAAACTGCAAACTTACAGCATATACTTCAATTTGCTGCTAATTTCTCTGTTTGTACCACAAGCTGAGAAAAGCCCTGGCCAACCTGGTGGGACTCAGTCAGCTTTCTGTTAAACTTTAGGGTACCTGTTGTTAATGTGATAGTTTAGATTGTGACCAGCTTCCTTTAGCTTTATGGGACTTAACCTTAGTTCTTAGTGGGGTCCTTTAGATGTGCAGCTTGGGAACCTGTCTTTCAATTACTTACTGCCATTTCCCTTCAGAAGGCAGAAGTTTTCCTTCTGATAAAATGTGCAATTTTCAAAGTGCTTTAAGCTGAAGTGTTAGGGTTTGTGGTCAAATGACACCTTTTGAAAGTTCTGTCATGTTACTTGTTAAACCTGCAACCTTAAAGTTTAGTCATTATAAAATAGAAGACTTTTATAAGCCCTAGTCTTACATAGAGAAAAGAAACAAGAAAATGGTGTGGCTGTGAAGCCTCTTCAGCTGTGTAGAGGACTGTGGGGTATGAGGCAATGAAGTGAGAATGGGTTAGGGAACATTGTAATGAGACTCATAAAGTGTTAAATCTGGGTACCAGATTTTCAGGATTATTGTGGAAAGCAGCAATTTGTGAGCAAATATATTAGAAAGATATTAGTCACATGTTAAGTTCAGGGATCATGTGTGAACCCTGAAGGATGAATATGGCTGCAGTTGTTTTTCTACCATACAGTAGGAGTCTTTGAATCCCCATTAAAGGACACAGAGAGAAAGGTCTGAAGAGATATAATGTGGAGCTATCAGTTCAAAGACAACTTTGAACCTTGCTCTCCTGATGTTCCCTAAAATGGTTGACTACTCTTCTTTCTGTTTCTCCGATGTAAATGTCAGGGCATGTTTCTGCAAGAGATGCAATAAATTAGATTGTTAGACAATCAATGCCATGTGTGTAATTTGGCAATTCCCCATTTTACCTCTCCCGGCCATTATTACGCTGACTTCTCTCTTTGTCCTTCCATAGGTCTCGAAAACATCAGTAGAAGAAAGACAACAATTATTCTTAAAACTTTGTTCACACATTACAGCACCACTTAAGAACCAACTGATGTCTTTTTAATCTTCCCAAGTACAGTATGTGCTCTATACAGTATATTGCTGCCTTCTGTGTTCCCCTGGAATTTGTTGCTTTTATGTCCCATAAAGTAAAGTTTAGGGGAAATTTTAGCAAAGTTTTGCCATCATAATTCCCAGTTGTTGTTTTCTATTAATTCTGTTAAGGGCAAGGCAGTGAAACTTTTTCAGTGGAGAAACACTCCATCTCTCACTTTGCCTCATTTTCTCAGATGTTATCTAGCACCAACACTGATTGGAGATTTTATTCCCCACTCGTCTGCATTGCCCCTGAAAGGCCTTCAAACATGCTGATCGTTTTCATGCAGTCGGCAAGCTACAGTCATTCTGTTGATATGTAGGTTATTTCTTCCCACAATGTATCATGCTGTAACTACTGCAGTCTGAAAATGATTATGCAGTTTGGTGATGTCCAGTGCTATGAGGCAATAGAGCTAACCAATGCGTCAACATGCTGCCTGTGGTAAAACCAATAATGTCTTCACCATAATACAGTAGATGCACTTCACCGCTTGGTAAATTTTCGAGATAGCAAAAATCCAAAATAGGATTTGGAAACATTTTTGCATGGGCTACAACTTATTTTATATATATATATAATTGTTTTGACATTGAGAGGGATATACTGTAGCTGCAAATGTGGGCATTTTCCCCAAAAAGTCACTTAAATGTTCATCTGACTTTGTTTGTGTCCTATTAGATATTGATATAAAAGCTGGACCTGTGTCCAGTCTCGTGCATTTTTATGAGGTATCAGTGGAGAAACAGTACACAAGTGACGTGCCACATTCCTCTTTCAGTAAACTGTAGGTACAGAACATAAAAAAAGATGAAAAATGTACGTTGCTCATGACCTTTTAAAAATCACAGCTTCTGTTGACCTGCAGTTTCCAAATGTTCAAGTTAGTATTTTTGTGATCGAAATTTTTTATAGATTTTCCTGAGATATGGACTCTTTGTTATATAAGGTCATTCTGAAAGATAAGCCCTTTCTATTTCTCAAGACCTGACTCTCCAAAAACTTCCATCTTTGGAGAACTGTAAAATAGGCAATTTTCTGCCCTGCAGGATGCTTGTATCTTATCAGCAAAGAGTTTTAAATTCTGCACATATATCTAGCATTGTGGGGATGAAGTTGTGGAGATGTTTTCAGTATTGTTTTGTAGTTTTTCTTTGCGTTACTGATCTTTCACAGTTCAGGTTATCTAAGTCCCACTGTGTATTTCAGTGCTTTGCTCCTCACTGGCCATCTATATATTTAATGAGATACAATTTACTGCCCTTAAGTCACAAACATGATAATTGTGCCGTGATCATGAACACTTGAAAAGTCTAGCCAAGTGCAACGCCAAAAGGTCATGATTTTTCAGTTTGCTTGTGTCTAATTTCAGATATAAATAACATATGTTGGGCTGCAGTAGCTTTATGGGTATTATTTTATAGCAATGCATTTTATAAGTGTATTAACCCAAATGCTTCTTTATGTTACCAAAAGTAACAGACTCTTATAAACAGACTAGGCTCATCCTTTGAGAGCAAAGGCCACATCCTTTAAGAGATCATACAGTAGCTCACAATATGCTTCCTTGAAATAGAGGATAGTTTTGAGTCTTCAACTTGTTTTGTCAAACAAATGGTCTTGTTAGCAAAGTCAGAAATGTTTGCATTTTCAGTATTGTGTCACCAAAAAAAAGTATTTTTCTTTACAGTTTTATGTCATGACATTATTCACAGCAATTTCCCATCATAACCACCTTTGTGCTGAACCGTGACAAAGTTAGGTTTTATTATTATTATTGTTAGTGTTAGTGTCACTATTATAATATCACATTTTTTTAGAATTTGTTCCAATAACAGTAAATAATATAATTCAATTTTATTTAAAGGCATTTTTCAAGAAAAACAGTTTGGGAAACATAGCTTTTTGATATTCATAAACGTTTGTTTCTGTATTCTGCTCTACCATGTACAGTACCATACAAAGTTTAATATTTTCATGTCTCTTCATGTAACAGTATGGCACTGAAAGTAAGATAACTAGTACCAACATCCCCGTGTATTCTTTCTAATCAGATGTAATACTCATTGATTGAGCAATTCATGAGTTTGTCTTGAGCTCAGCACATGCCTTGCACTGTCCTATTCTGTCACAGAAATGGAAAGTACGGTAAATACAGATGTTGGGAATTGGCTTAGAGTTTAGTTTGTAAAGATGTCTCAGCCTGGCATAATGACTAATACTAATTAAAACAATTTGTACCAATCTGATGGCAACTATATATTTAAGACCCTCTTTTAAGTTTTCATTTTATTTTTATAAGGCTGAAGGTTAGTTCCAAGCCATTGCCACAGTAGTATCATTTTAAAGTCTCTCAGTACACATGCAGTCTGGCAGGACTTCAGCCTGCAATTTCCTTGACCTTCTATAGGCATACTGTTTGTACAGTAGATATTTAAGGTAGCACGGCTGCTTGCACTTTATGATTTTTGTAATTAAGTTAATAAAAATGAGGTATTTAATTGATTTTGTGCAAAATAAAAAGATGTGGGTATCATCACTACAAACAGATTTTACAGTGGAAAGAAACTTAGTCATGCTTAAATGACTTTATTACACAGGAATTTATGTTTTAATTGTCTTTTGATCTTTAATGTTTCCTTTTCTTCCTAGCTAATGCTTTATGTGCATTTTGTGAAAAATATACAGTATGCTGGTTTGGAAGTCACACATTGGCCTTTATCAATAGTCAGTATTTTCTGAAGAATTTGCTGCTGAAAGTTCCCTTCTTTTCTTCTTGAAAGAATATCATGCTTGCTGTTAATGTTTGGACTTTATTTAGTATGTATGCACATGTGGATATTCCTATTGCTCAAAATCATGACAGATTTGTATAACAGAGGATGTTACATCAAGCTTGTGCCTTACTTTATGAGTTCAGTTTTTGTAAAAGGTTAGCCTTAATTGGATACAAAAATCAAATCTATATGAATTTAAAAGTGATTGTAAAGCCCAGATCTCTACAACAGAGAAAAATATTACGTAAAGCTGATCCTGTTTTCTGTTCCAAGTTGCTTATGATAGCAGTGGTATTTTTGGGATGTGAATGGACAGGAGGATGGATAATGTGCCTGTAGCCACTCAGCTTTTGGCATTTGAAGTTGGTTTAACAAAATGCATTATTCATGACCCATGTACATTATATTAGCTCTGAGCTCAGTGCTGTCTCTTTCAACAGACCATTCTGCAGTCAAAAGGTAGCTGTACATCTTCCTTGTACCTCTGTATTGCAGCCTGTTCCCTCATCTCACATTCTACAAGAGGACCTTCTTATAGGGCAAATGTTTAAAAGGGGTTATTCATCATGAATTGCAGTTAAAAAATTGAAAATTAGCTTTAGTGAATGACAAAACAAAGAAATCAACTAAGTTGTCTGAGAATACAAACGTAACCATACTGGTATTATACAGTATATGCATAGAACCAATTACTGTAGATTGTCATGTTGTGGAAGTTTGTTTTCTTTTGATTGAATGAGAAAGTTTTCTGAAAGCTGAACTGTCTGCACTGGTAGTCCTCTCTTTTCAAGATTAGAAAGGCACAAAATGTATCTTGCAACTGATTCCAGATCAGCATAATCACTTTTATAATTTAGTGGCCAAAATGCTAAATAAAGTCATGCTATCACATTGTACAATTTAATATGACAGTATATCCCTTGATTTAAGGAATCCTAACATTTTATATTGATTCCCCTCAGTTTCAGGGCTTCTATTTACAGTACCTTATTCTATTTACCTATTTACCTAACTTCTAAATCCAGTCTGTTTAATTTGCTGGCCACTCCATTAACCAATTTTTCTGCATCCAGCCACTTAATTCTTTAAATTCATAATTAGCAAGGAAAATATAGCTTTTAAGGATCTAGTTGTATCAAAGTGCTGCAATAGAATGGATTGGAAGGGCCACTATTTGAGTATCCCTGGTATAGAAGGTGTAAAACATAAGCTCCTAAATTAAGTCTTCAAGCTCACTGTATCTCATCTTACCTACAGTATCTATACGTCTAGATTCTAGACTAAACTGGTTCTAATACAGATGCCGGTGGTAATTAATGCAGTTACTCCACTTTAAATATTCACCCTATATCTGTGTTGTTGTCGATCCATTAACCACTTCTTCATTCAAATACCTGTATTCCTCTTTCCACACAATGATTAATAAACAATATGATCAATAGACATCATAACTATATTTCCGTCTAAGTCATAGAATCTCACAGGAATTCCTAAATGCGGTTATTAATTTATTTCCACACATTCATCAAGCGCAACAGTAAATACTTGTACATCTTTTAAGGTCAATATGTTTTTATTAACATTTTTTCCATTTCACTTACAGTATGTGTCTCCCCACCAATTTAGTAGACACAAATTAAGTCTTTAATTCTAGGGATGATCGTGTCTTTGTTGGACAAACCATTACACAAAACTTGATTTTTACTTACACAGAAGTGAGTAAAGACACTGCTTTGTTTTCCCATACATCACTTTATTAAGGCTGATCAGGTGATCTCCTTTCTTAGACGTATGGGCATTGAAAAAGTCCAGATCTCTAGGGAAGGTGGTGTATTCTTTTAAAGAATGTGGTATTCTTGATTTCTTATCACACTACTTTAACACTTAATGGATTTAACACAGAATTAAATCAAGCCTTTTTCATCTTTTGGGGGTGCTGAGATGTGTTTCAGATCTTTTGGAAGCAATTTTCCTCCTCTAAACGAGGCTATTCCTTGCATTTACCTAGTAGTCTTGCTAAATGCTAACTTTAATCTTGACTTCTCACTGCAGTTGAAGGGATGTTGGCATTGCACTGCTCTGCTGCTGATACAGTGAATTACTTACAGCGTGGTGCTTGTATTATAGCTGTCTCGCTTCATTTTAGAGATCTTTTAGTAGAAAACTTGAAGGAGGGTACCACTGATAGTGAAAACTAAGGGGGAGCAGGGGACAAAATTGGTGTATTTGTTTTGTTTTTGGAAAATTTTAGATAAACAACATTCGTTCATTCGTCTTCGTTTTTGCACTGCTGTTAAGGTAATGCAGTTTTCCACTTTACTGTATATGCCAGTGACTTCAGAGTATATTCAATGTGGCAATAGTTCATGTTGCTTTCAAAAATAATTTTCTCATTGCAAACCAGTTGTGTAGAAGTTTCTTTAGGAAACTAAATTATTTACAAGTTTTTTAAAGGTCATTTGTGTTCTATATATGCATTTTTTTTTCTTAAAAAAATTCATGCTATATTTAAAATCCCTATATTTTCCCTTACAGATTGGTTTATGTGGTTATAGATTTAAGTAATACAACTGGCTTTATAAGAATTTTTGAATTTGTGCAAAACAGTGAAGACCTGTTTCTAGCTACAGTAAGTGCTGCAGTGCAAAACCTGTTAATACTGTATGTTGAGTTTCAGGTTAGCTCAGAAAACGTTTGGACCCAATTTCCAAAGCAACAGATATGGCTCATTCCCACGAGATCTTGCTCAGCAAAGAGCAGTATGTGGTCATAACTATCAAATCAATTGGATAGATAACAAAAGTAATAGAGCTGACAGTGCTAAGTATGGCCATTTAGATTACACTAAGATGCAAAGTGTCCTCACTAACAGTATTTCTCGTGACCCTAAATTGTCCAGAGTGATTTCACCTTGCGGAAGGGTGTTGATTTATGCAGCCAACGTACTTACCCTAATTAATTTCGACTGAGAGACCCTGCTCTTAAAGATCCGGTAGCCAATTTATTTAGTTATTAATCTTTGCAAGTAGTCTATCATTCTTTGCAATGTTGGAACTTTTCACTGTATTATAGTGTTCCTGTAAAGGTGCCATTTTTAAAAAGTGGGCTTAATGAATATTAAAATTGAATGTACAAACATATATCGTTATCCGCAGTGCAGTAAATTTTATGAGGGAAGCCTCCCTAGACCTGTAAATCTTACTTAATGAATGTTCTGGAAAAGATTTGTTTAATCTGCAGAAGAGGTTTTGAGATAATTAGCTGCCTGGAATTTCTTGGAATTTGCAGGTTCAGTCAAAGGAAAGGTACAATCTTGGCAAGAGCAAGAACATGACGAAATATGTGATTCTGCATCGAGTGAACGGTTTTTAAGGAGTGGATGATGTATTCAGATTTTGTTTGTTCACCAATATTCTGTTTTGGTTAAATATAGAAATGTGAAGCAGATATTTGCCTTCCTGTTATTTTTTAAAGTTCTTGTGGTAGCACCATGTCACAGAAGGGGCTTTAAAATAGTCACAATTTTAGATATTTGGGTGATGTTAATTGAAGTTAAATTATGTTTTTTTTTCATTTTTCACTTTGTAGAATAAAAGCGATAATGAATACCTTACCGATAAACACCTGAGGAAAACATAACCTATATGAAATGATTAAATGACTATAATGTATTTCACGGTAAAAGTGCAAACACAACCTGCATTTAATTTTTTTGCACTAACTTAGAATTATTTGATTTTGAATTCCTTAATGAATATCAATAGGAAATGGACAGACTGCAGAACTCTTTTGTCCATTAACCAGCCATTTCCTGGAGGAAATGTTATCAGTGTGTTTGTTTGCTGATGGGATCACAGAGGAGAGATGACAGCAGAAAATGGACAGAATAGGGTCATGCTGTTTGTTTGTGCTAAGTATAAGGACAATTTAATAGCTTTGAAAAGTGATACTTCCTTGTATCATTAATGCCTGACATGACAGAGATAGACAGCTTTCAATTAATGCAGCTGGTATTCAAAAGGAAAACACAGTTGGGAGACTGATAAAGTGGTATTTTTGTAGTGGAGATATTTATCTTTTGAAGTACTTGTGCTGTTTTTTACTTTATTGGTTAGTTGGTAGGTTGTTTGATTAAATTAGTCTAATCTGTATCAGAATCTACTTGCATCCATTGATTCTGCCACTTGCAAGCCCTTTTGTGATTATTGTGTGCCTTTGAACCTTCTCACATTAAAGTCATGGTATAGTAGTCATAGTAAGAACTAGTAATAGGTTTATTCCATGCTGAAAAAAAGAAGAAAGAGAACACAACGTTTCGGCCGTGGAGCCTTCTTCAGGTGTGTGAAGGTGTCCACACACCTGAAGAAGGCTCCACGGCCGAAACGTTGTGTTCTCTTTCTTCTTTTTTTCAGCATGGAATAAACCTATTACTTGTTCCTTTGCAGCCTACGCATGCTGACGCAGCTACCCACCTGAACTACTATAGTAAGAACTAGCAAATTACCCTTTTCTGTTACACCCAATCCTATTAAATCCAAATTTCATTTAATGGAGGTGTTTCTCAAACTTTCTGTTAAGAAATTAAGAAACAGCAAACTGTCATTAGTAAGTAAATTGGTTACAAATTGAACTGAGGTTTTGTTTGGTAACAAAACCAAAAGTTGGAAAAAACACCAGAGGTACAGGTTTCTCATAACAAAGCCGCCCCAAGTGGAAAAATAAAGTATGTGGCAACAAAGTGGTAGTTATGTTATAGTTAGTGAACCAGTTGCAGAAAAAAAGAAGTGTGATGACAGACCAGCTAGTCTAGAAAAGTCACGGGCGGAGGTTGTGCTCCATATGTTCACAGTTAAGAATCTAAGTCTGTTTCGCACCTTCAAAAGATTGCTGAAGAAACTCCAACACCAGAGGTAGTGATGACTGTATTTTTGAGTCATCAGAAATGCAGGACACATGGAATAAATAATTCTTTCATTATTGTATTATTTGCTGATTTGGAACTTGTAGTTCTTTAAATGAATCCATCCTCCATGTACTAGGCCTTCATGTTATTCAAATCAAACATCTGTGCATCTGCATCAGGCCCTACATGCAGCACAAGAACAAATTGTCAGTCACAGCTTGTGATAGCGCGTGCCTTGTTTTGAGTTTGGTGTTGTCACATATTTATCACTATGTCTCTCTTGTGTTGAACATCCAATCTCTGTCAGGGTTCCTCGTTTGCATATGTCAAGTCTCGGTGCTTATGGTACTTAAGTTCCCATTAGCAATTTCTTTTTTTGATAGCTTGAAATTTTCTCCTTAAAGGCAAAATGTTAAGGAAATCAGAATATCCCCTTCAGTCTGAAATATATTCAAATATAATGTATTTTGCCATTAAACTTGGTATTTTTCTGTCAGATGAAACAAATATTATATGCATAAGCTATATGCATGCTGTACGCATGAACACGTAAAGCCATTACCAATTTTTCATCTTATTTTTAAGATGGTTTTTGTTGTCATTATTGAAGATTAGTGTGTGCTGTTGAAGGCGACTGCACTGCCTGTTTGTAATTGAAGTATTCCTTTCTTGCTCATGATTATCAAAAGCTATTGAGTTCATCTGGCTGTGTCATGTTCTAATAGCTACCTCAGAACAGTTAACTTTTTAATTTGTGAAGTTAATTAAAGATGTCTTGTGCTCCATGTCATTACACTCACCTCCGTTTTGGATTGGCAAGCCAAATGTAGCCTTTTCTGTTCCTGTTTTGTAATTTGTCATAGCTGTCAATATAACCGTTGGGCTGTTACTGTTCTCTTAATTTAAAAGTTTAAAACATGCTTGCCAGTCATAATGGCCACCCATGCTTGTCAATGTGAGGCCATTCTAAACATTCCTACGAGAAGCATTTCCAGAGACATGCTGGATGGAGAAATCAGAAAGATGTAATGTGTAAGGCAATTGGGTTACAGCAAGCTGCAATGCAATTTACACACAGAGGTATTGGCTCAAAGATTGTTTTTTTTACTTGTGCTGCTGAAGAAAGTGGGTTTCTTTTCAAAATGAAGGAGAGG
Source organism: Lepisosteus oculatus (assembly GCF_040954835.1). Taxonomy (NCBI): domain Eukaryota; kingdom Metazoa; phylum Chordata; class Actinopteri; order Semionotiformes; family Lepisosteidae; genus Lepisosteus; species Lepisosteus oculatus. Next base: position 42,499,422 of record NC_090699.1, read on the forward strand.
ATTGAAATAGTCTTTCTCATAAGTGTCCTATTTTAAAGTTACTGTACATCACTTTCTTTTTTGAACCCATAAGTTACATAGCTTTGTAAGAAAGATTGCATCGGACCTGGGTTGGGAAACGATTACAGACATTCCTCCTCTGCGGTCATCAATGAAATGGAAATGATACACAAGTTCATTCAGTACACAAAACAGCAGAAGCTTGTTTATGCTAACGAGTCATTGGTGTCTGGATCAGACTACCCAGTAGTTTTGTTCAAGCTAACCCTCACAGTTAAATGACCTCTATAGTCACTACACCCTGTGTTCTTAATATTTTATATCAGAATATTTTTATGTCTCTGTTTGATTTTCACTTTCTTCTCCTGTTGCACTGTTTGGCACTATAAATGGGCAATGTGATATTATACTGTATAAATGCCTACTTAACACATTATGCAGAATATGTATAATGGGGGTCATCTGAGCTTGTTAAGGCAATATAACCCCCCTTGGAACCTGGGTGATTTTGAATTTAGCCACTTTAGGGGATTAAGTCTTTTTAAGCCATAACAGAATATATCACTGGCTCAGAAGGCAGTGACATTAAAAAAAAACAAAACAAATTCTGTCAGCAGATTGTGTAACATGTTGTAGATGTTCCATAAGCAAAACACTATACAATTTTATTTGTTTAGCTTGGAGAGGTGCACAAGGTAGTCATCAGATGATCAGAATGATTGAATGATTACACGATCCAATACTTCTCATATTGTATCGATCAAAAAATCTTTAAGTAAAAGCGAGGCCTCTGCATGGTGGGAAAACAGTTGATGCTTCAACTCACAAGGCATCTGAGTTAAAGTGCTTGATTTAGAATAATAATGCTTTTAAAAAAATTGTGTACCGCTAACAGATTACCAGAGTGTTGCCAGTTTGTGTTTTGAATTCTAATTAAGGTGCTATTGAAAGACCTTGTAGCCTAATAGTTCATTAACATAGTCCTGTCAAACAGGTTTTTCTTTTATGTCTGTCATCTCATCATTTTGTGTACCTTCTCTGTTTTTTTAAGACAATGCAAGAGTATGATACAGGATCCAAACATATGTATCACCCAGTGTGTGCTGTGTAATATATGCAATCAGTGAAACAACTATTGTAATGGAATTGTATGTCATTTTACAGCAGGTCTATAGAGGTGTTGCCTTAGTAATTGCTATATGACGGCTTTAACATTAATTGTAAGCACAGGAGATGCCAATTCAATTTTGATAGTGAGGCAGTGTCTGTAATTAGCCAAGTACTTTGATTGTGTCTCCTCAGGCTTGACATCAGCTGATTATGTTGCCCATATATGAATGAAGGTGGTGATTACTAATCAATTTGTAGAGGGTGTCCTGCCAGTCTGCTTTGAGTTTTAAATTGTTTGAAAACCTTTTAAAGTCCAATTTCTAAAAACAATGCCTATGTTCTTTTGAATTGAGCTCATATTGAGCAAGAAAGCAGAATAAAATGCACTTACAAAATAAGGAGACAATCAAATGGCATGGTTTCTAACTCAGTTTTTTTACGGTCTTATTTCTTGATGGTCATTAATAGCTGAAAGCTGAAAGGCCGTCCTTACCACAGCCTGTAGATATGTCCTTCTGAAGAGGCTGTAAGAAAGTATGCATTGTGTTTAAGTATTAAAACCATTATCATATATAACCTTCTCTTATATATGCCTGATCTCTTTTTGTTTTGTGTATTTCATTCCTGCTTGAAGACCTTCTTAAAGAGAAGAAATGGATCACTTCTGTGATTGGTACTGTACATGATTGTTAACATACTACTGGCCACTAGTATAATCCCCAACAGATAACTTAAGAGTTGATCCTTCTCTGAAATTTGTGTCTGTAATGGATACAATACAGTGTTTTTCAAATGGCATTACATTTAGCCTTTAGACTATTTAAAGCTTCTGCAATGTGCTCTGCCTGTGGGCACATCATTCTGAAACATTAGAAAAGCAGTTGGTCAAAATGAGACTCAAACATTCCATTCTTTTCAGAAGAAAGAGTGAAAATGAGATGAACTTTAGAATGAATGCAAGATTATCACTTAATCATTTTTAGGGCTATAATAAAAAATGTAAATAGTGATAACTAGCAAAACCCACTTAAATGTTTTGAAGTGAAGCTGTATCCCTCCGCCTTCAGAATTAAAAGTGTGTGTTCTCAGAAGTGTCTGAATAAAAGCCAAATTGCTGTTGCACATGAGATTTAATTCAAACGGCAAATATTCTTCTGTAGACAGCTGCTATTGATGTAAGAGCACTTCCAGCATCAGAAGACGCCACAAAGGCTTAATCAATTAGAAAATTAGCAGACCCCAGCTGGGGGTTAATAAGGCAGACTACATCTACGTCTGGGCTCAGGGAAAGACTTTCCACTGGCTTATGCCATTCATTTACAACACCGAGCCTCTACTTCAAAAGTAACTACAATGAGAAAATGCTGAACTGCTGCTTGTCCTAACTACTCGTTAGTATAACATTGAAAAAATGCTGGTAGAAGCCAAAGATGTATCGAAGCTAATTTTATATAATTTTATCAGTTTAATAACAAAATTGCCAAAAAAGCTTGACCCTTTTCACATCATAGATCAGGAATCTTGCTTGTTGACCGGTTATCAAATTAGGTACATTTATTAACATCTGTTTTATCTTTTTCACTTACCTCTCCTGTCATTGCTATTTAGTTTATTTTATTCCTATTTTTGCTTCTACTTTACAGCCTTTGAAATATCTGTGAGTATGCAAGGTATTATTATTATTATTATTATTATTATTCAGCTTCACTGGTACAGGTATACGTTAATGGCACATTCTTACCTCTTTACCTTTTGAGGTTGGTTATCAGCTGCTATGATAATCGGATTGGCAGCTCTTTTGGGAAAAAGTGCTATTCAGTAATTCATTTAGTTTATTAAATGACATGTACAGTATGTATTGGTGATATCCTTTGAAGGTTATTGAGCAGCAAACTCAGAATAGTGAGCAGAAGTAAACATTATGCATATAACTGTGGAGTTGCAGCCATCAGTATTGACATCTTAGGAGGCTTTCTCAATACAAATTTCTAGGATGAATAGGTTTTCAATATGTTTCAATTTACTAAATGACTTTATAAATAGCAGGTTTCAAATGCAGCCTACCTGTATTTTATTTGTTCCAGCACGAGTGTATAATAAATATATACAAACAGACGCAGGGTGGCAAGGTGGTGCAGTGGTTAACATTGCTGCCTTGCAGTGGTGGAGCCCTGGTTGCTATTTACAGTAGGTGGAGTTTGTTTGTTCTTCCTGTGTTCGGGTGGGTTTCCTGTGTGTGCTCCAGTTTCCTCGTACCATCCAAAAACATACTGGCGTGTTTAATTAGATTCTAGAAAAATAGGTCCTTATGTGAGTGTGTGCATGTTTGTGTCTGTTTCTTCTCTGAGACGGATGGGCTTCTCATCTGGGCTGTATCCTACCTTGCGCATGTTGCAAGACTCCAGCTCTCCTGTCACTCTGTATTGGATAAAGTGGTTAGAAGATGGATAAACAGATGCAGCCATTTATTCAGCTTTGCATCTAAACACCCAAAAAATAATTTGCTATGACACTAAGATTAATATTTTTTAACATTAATGATCCAAAGACTTTAAAGTAGATTAAATATAGAAGTTTTTCTAATGAGTGTTTAAAAGATCTTTTTCTCACAATAGGATTTACACAATCACCGTTTCCTCTACAGTATAATGGACTAAAAACACTGAAACACTGCAGTGCTTATATTTGATCTTTGTTTCCTGTTCTTTTTGAAATACTGTTGCATTTTACCATAGGTTGCTCTGTGTTTCTTTTTCTGATATCGTCATGCCATTTTAAATAAATTGCTTGTGTGACATCTTAACATGAAAGAGGATCAGTAGTTTTTTTTTTCCTTTGGCAGTGTTCCATAGTTTTCATTGACTGCATTTTGAGTTCATTTGCTTCTTATCAAAAACAAACTACTAAAGCGACCATTGTGCTGATGAATGTGCACACTGATGTGCATAGAAACCAGAATAATCAGCTGGGTTCAGCCACTCCATATACCTGCACCTATTGCACAGAAAGAAGCTATCAATCATGTGAAGCCCTCACAGAAGTGCAAAGCAAATTTAATTTTCTGCAGACACACACCACTGGTGTGTCTTGACCAGATACACACTGCACTTCCTTTGCCAGTTTTCTGTTTTTTTCTAAAGCACCTGAAAATAGGAAATCTTCACATTTGCTATAAAGCCTCATTAAACCCAGTAACGTTCTTAGCAACACATCAAAATACATTTTCCTTCTTCTGTCAAATATAACCCAGAGCCTTACTTAGTGCAGTTTCTTTAGGTACAATAATTTGACTTTGCAAGTTGTTTAAACTTTTGTTGTGCCTATTTCATATACTTCAAAAGGGAATGAAAAGATATATATTTTTTGTAATTTCAGTATTTAAAGGTGTGTGCTGAAGAATGGGCACTTAAGCAGTAAAAAGGAAAATTGCTAATGTTTTCCCAATCTGTTAATAAAATTAGATACTATCCTATATAATCATGATATTAAATGTTAATTGTAATTTTATTTTCTTGTTACCAAATTATTCTCTGGCGATGCTTCTAGTCTTTAATAAGAATACACTTCTTCACATTCTGTACACTGGACAAAAACAGCTTAGTATTAAGGAAATACGTTTTCAGTCAGAAATATCATAAACCTTTGTGTTGACTGAAAAATATGAAACATTAGACTATAAGATGATCTACAGGTTACTTGTTTGGTAACTCATATCTTATGAATTCCCAGTCTTCCATCCAGCTTGTTAGCATGTCTGTTCTTTTTAAATGCCCTGTTAGCCTGTGTGTAAGAAAGTGCATGTTTTTTTAAGTCCTTAATGCATTCTTAATTTTTTACTTTGACAGTCAGGTCATATATTCATCTATTCATTGTTGATCTTGTTCAAGTCCCTTGAGATGACTCTGATACATGTGAGGAGTTAGTTTTTTTTAATTTCACTTTTGAGGTGCAGTAATTTCCCAGCTGTTTCTAAGATTTTGTACATATTGCCCTCTGAAGACTACAGTATGCATTTAACTTTTAAAACAATTGTCAAAGCTAAATTAAAAGAGAAATCTTGGTTATCATACTGTATGATTTAGTTTGCGTAATGCATGCAGTATTTTAAAAACTATTGCCTGTTCATTTTGTGTCACCACCTAATTGTTCACAGAAGACCAAAGCAGTTAAGTGACCTCCCTCTCTATTACCTTACTAGTAGAGGTTTTATTATTTAACTTTTATAAATTGCTTGTATTCAGTCTTATTTTAGGATTAAATATTATTTAAATATGTACAACCTGTTTACCCTCTAAAACTGCTAACACCCCATAGGGCTGGGGTGGTATTAACTTTGTATAAAGTACATTGCCGGTCTCCCTGAATAAAATTGTGTGTAAGGTATACGAAAAAGAAGAAAACTAAAATATATTGCAAGATACGGTACATAATTAAAATTTGAAACAGTTCTTGCATGTAACACCTTATCACAACATGAAATGTTACAAAAAAATTAACTTTAAGTATACTGATACAAATAGAATAATTCTCATATTTTTCTCTGGAGGCTGGGGTTTCAGATCTTTGTGAAAGTGAGATGAATTTAGTGTATTTAACCTTATCCTCAGTGAACACAAGTCCACTACTCTAAATGTTCACACAATCCATCAGAGTCTATCACATCTCAGCAGTTCCAGCTGAAAAAGACTCCGGGACTACAGAGATTGCTCAGTTTGAGATGGTGAGGAGGAGTTAAGAGTGGTGGTGTTACCCATACATTTAAGAACGATTTACTAGCAGCTTCTACCTGTGTGTTGGACTACAGCTAATACCAATGTGCCTGGCTATTCATACAGTAAGTACTAAATTTACATGCATTTTTATATGGCAGGTGCACCCATTGCCTTTTGTTCCATTAGGAAGCAGAAAAAAACAAAGAAGGCCATTTATTCTTTTTCTATTCAGACCAATGCTCTTTTTCCATTTTGGAAAAGAACAGAAGATTATGGTATTGAATCACAGAGGCTACACTCTACATGTGGACATTGTGAAATTTAATGAGACCATTAGAAGGCAATAGTTAAGGCTTGTTCACGCAGAAGAAAAAAATCCCTTTTAAACGAACCACGAACTATCACAGGGCATGTTAGCTTTCATTCACATTGTTTTTCCAATGACCCACGCATATTGAAATCTGAAGAGCGCTTGAAGCATAGCTAGTCAGAGAGTGTGCAAGTGTTCTGCTTTTAAGTAATGGAGTACACGTGACCATAAAAGTAGGCATTCAAATATTAAGATAACAAATTTTATGAAATTGGTACTATCAGTACGAACCTACCAATATGTTGTGTCTTAATCAGAATATGTTAACAGTGGCTTCTTAATAAGACTGTATATCACAAGAATTGAATGATATTTACTGGCTTAAAAATAAAAAGCATTGTCATCAGAAACAGTTACAAATGAACAACAAATGTATTTAGATCTGTAGGCTTTCATGCTCTGATGTGAAGAAGAAATATTTAGAAATATTTATAATATTTTTACAGTATTTTTTCAGGAAATATTTTGAGCTGATTTCCAACTAAAAGTAATTAAAGTAGAAGAGGAAAAACATGTGAAACCTGAGGTGTTGCTGTGCATTGTTTAAAGAACAATGTTATTGGTTATTCCAATACAGTATGTACATATATTATAGCTACACACAAAAAAAACAGAACTGCTGCTCATAGTTGTTGTAACTGCTTTCCAGCTTGCAACCTATGGAGAAGGAAAATTCAGACACTTCTTTGAAAACTATTTTTATTTCATTGAGAAATGTTAGTTTTTATACATTAGATCACAGTACAGTATATCAAATACTGTCGTATTTATGCTAAAACATACTGTAGATTGACTTAAGTTTTGCTAAAATGTAATAGATCGTGATAAATACCTCAATACTGGGAAGTTGTGTTGAGTTTTACTAAGTAATGTAAATTAATCTATTTAATCAGAAGCCATAACTTCATATATGAAATGAATTTGCTCTCAATCGGTTTTAAAAAGATCAGTAGCATTATACTGTTACATACTGTAACATATCACAGAAAAGGAAAATCGAGCTGCTCAATGTTACTGATGTAATTTTATTTATTATTATAAATATAAAGCTTACTCTGGTAGTATTTTCTAAGGAGGTCAGGAACACTTTACTGTACATACCTGATTTCTTATGAGAAAAACACTATAAGGACTATGAAGTGGGAATTTGTCTTTTGTGGAGTGAGGTGTCTCTGTGACTAGGACCCTAGCACTGAGGACCCTGTAATAATCCATACCTGCTTTATTCAAGCTCTGCATAGAGTAAAGGCCTCAAAGTGACTACTTAACAAGCAGGGGAAGAGAGTGGGAGAGAATCTAAAAAAACATACAGCGAAGAGAGCAAATACCCAAGCAGAGTAGAATTAAATGATTCACATGGCAGGCGTTTTTGTCCTGTATATCTGGAATAATGCCTATCTGGAGCCTTGGGGAAATTAAGGAGAAAAACATTTCAGAAGGACATTAAAAGTTTATTCCTCAGAGTTTTGCCCTGAATTAAGACCATATACTGTTGGAGATTTTGGTGGATTTTATCTTCTGTCCATTTCTGTTTAATAGATTTGGGTCATTCTTTTCAAAATCTTTTTTGAGTTTTTTTTTAAAAAACTAGTTCACTGTACACTTTATAAACATACAAAAACAGTTTTGAAGAAACAGGGATACAATGAATTGTTTTTATATGGAGTGGCCTATTTTAAAACTAGAGAAATATTGTTATTTTTTAGGATTAGAGATGTAACCTTCAAATTCACGTGTAAATCCATCCAATCAAAATCAGAAAGACTATTTCCATTTGACTAGCCCATTCCAGAAGCACAGATCTCAAGAAAGGATTACCGTACATTCTGGATGAGAGACCAGTTAATTGCCAGTGTGCCTTGCACACACAAAGACAATTTAGAAACCCTGATTGATAACCAGCATGTCTTTGGAAGATGGGAAGAAATTGGAACTGAGAGGGTAGTGTAAATAAAAATGCTGTAAAATATAAGAAGTGTTACAAACAAGGGAAGATGTTTTAACCCATTTATTTTATGTTAGCTGCTGCTGTAGCTACATGAACTTGAAAGAAATCAATGATTTAAACTCTGGTAAGCTAGTTCTGGAAATTTGGATTTGGCTAATACCTGAAAATATGCCTATCTCTTCTAACCAATATTATTCAATTTACAACTTTCTTTGCTCATCCATGAAATATTTATTCTAATAACCATTTCCCTTCCCTAGACACTTCATTATTCTGTGTTCTTTTACGGTTGCCATATGTTACGTGCCAGTGTGTGTTCTGTGTGTTTTTTCTGTTATGTCCACACTGCTGACCCTTGATTGTTCTCCCTTCCCCATTGGCCAACCATCACACCACTGTTTCAATATGATGTCATCATCAATCAGCCCTCAGCCAATCAGAACTCATTTTATTCACTATATAACATGGAGGTTTTCAGGAAGAAAAGGCCTTTCGTTTGACTTCGGTCCTGTTTGGTTTTGGTTATCGCTTTGCTTTGCTTCTGGTTATTGCTTCGGCTTCATTTGTTGGTTTGTTTTGCTTTGTGTGTGTGGTTCGTATAGCTTCTGCTTTGTTGTTTTGTTGGTTTATGTTAGTTTCTTTGTACTTTCGTTTGTTTGTGTGTTAATCCTTGTTTTGTCATTACCTTGCCCCAGTGTTACATGTTCAACTTTTGTGTTCTTTTGTACCCTGCTCCTGTTGATTACTCTTGTTTTCCCTTGTTTGTATTCCTGGTTCACTTGTGTTTTTGTGTTAACTTTTGTATATAAGGTTAGTTTAGGTTCTTGGGGTACACTTTACACACTTAGTTGATTTTGTATTAGTACACTAGTTTAGTACGGGTGAGTGCCATTTGTCTTGTATGGTTTTAGGTAGTCAGTGCAGGTTAGCTAGGGTGTTGAAGACGCTGAAGACCGTGTGTTTCGGTTTTTCTTTTGTAGTCAGATTAGCTTTCCCTCACTGTCATAGCCAGCTCCATTTTGTTAGTTATTTTCTTTTCTTTGACACCACTCTAGTTCCTTACCCTTATCACGCTTCCTAGTCCCTCACCAAAACCCACCTGCTATCAAAAGAATTATCCTAAATGTTACACCCCTTTACCCCTAGACACTTGGGGTCGTAACACCATACCAAAAACTGTATTTTACCCCCCATTGCATTATTCCTATCTCCCTCTTGATTTTTCTAATTTTTCTAATATTCTCCTTCATTGTGCTTTTAATTTAGCTCACTTTGGTTTTTTTAACTGTGTACTGTTCTTTTTCATTTTATGAAGTAATGTTTTCCCAATATCGTTCTTTTTCATTTTATGAAGTAATGTTTTCCCAATATCATTCTTAATGGATTGTTTTTTAAATCACTGCTGTCTCTTTTGGTTTACCAGTGCAGTAAGACTGAGGTCATGCAATTCTAGCCTTTGAGGGACTGGAGTCCTGCTGGTTTTCATTCCAACTTTGAACGATATAATTTACTTGAACTAATTATTTTAATAAGACATCATGTCACCTGTTGAAAGTAACTCTAAACCTGCAAGACTCGCACTGGAGGCCTAGAATTGCCCCCACTAAATATTGTATTTCTAATTGTAAATCTATGATGTTATCAATGAGAGAAATGTTTTGCTTCTTAACTTTATTAATGAAATACCATTTTAATGTGAAATTCGAATGCTTTCAACACACACCAGTGATATTTAATGTTCAACAGAATTTGTTCTGTTTCCTGCATTAAAGCAATGGTCCAAGAAAAATGTCTACTAACTGACATTTTTTTTTCATTTGTGTGAAAAATACCAAATATTTTAAATACCACAAAATACTAAGAAATACCACTTTACTCATAAAGTCTTAAAAGGTTACAAAACACATTGTGATGTGCTGTACTATATATGCCAGGACCACCAAAGTATTTAGGGTAATTACACCATATAAAATTTGTATTAATTTATGTATGTTGGACATGAGAAAATAACAGTACAATATGTGCAGTAGAAATGTGACAGCAGCAACTCATCATTATTTTTCTCAGTTTAGTAGCATGTTATCAACACAATTAATTGGGATCAAAATGACTCCAGTAATGTCCTTCTTCCAAAGCAATTCAGCAAGATGAGTATCAGAATACCCAGATCATGCCACCTCATGCCTTATCATTCATCAGAACACATCAAACACACCGTTACTGTTTTGTACATCCAGTTTTTAGTCCTGCCATGGGAATGTGCTGTTGATCATAGTAAGATTAGCAGACAATGGTGTTCCGCAGTGGTTCTGAGATAAATCTGTGGATATTCCAGTGATGTAATGGACATGTGCACATGCTGTTTGATAAAGTTGATTTTGCTTTCTCCCATATTTCTGCAGGGAGCTCCCAAGCCAATTGCTGTGGAGCCATGCTCAGGGAACAAAGCTGCTGTGCTGACAGTCTTCATGTGTCTCCCCAGGGGTTCATCTGGGGTCCCCCCTCCTGGCCAATCTGGTAAGAAAATCTGTCCATCCTGAGCTCTCTGACTTTAATTAACCTTCCAGAAAGACTTGCTATACTGTATCCTGAGAATTCATCTAAGTAAATAATACTCAGCCATGCTTAACTAACATTTTTTTTTAATTTGAAATACAGAAAAAAATTTATTGCAGTGTGGTGTGTATGCAGAAATGTTCAGACTTCAACTCTGCACTAAATGTTTAGCAGAAAGTCTTTAAGGAGTTTCCTGAGGTAACACAGCCTAGTGTGAATCCAGTCCAGAACATTTCCAGTTTTAAAAAAAGATTCTGTGCTGTTACCTGAAAAGAACAGTAAGATGTATGCAGTGCTAGAGAGTAGCAATCTCAGAGGTGCCCAGGCCAGCCGGAAGTCTTCAATTTGCACAGATCTGGGGAAAAGGTGTGACAGATGAAGTAAGTAATTTGTTCAATTAAACAGAGAAATGTAGAGAATCATTTGGATTGAAAACATGAACTTCCTGCAGCCTTGTAGGAGCAAAGGTGACCACACTATTGAATTAACAAATTGTTTAAAATTGATAACATGTGCATTAGGTCATTTTTAGGTCAAGTTGATTATTATGGGTGATATATTAAAACTACTGGGTAGTCACTGTTTAGAATTACAGCTACATCAACCGTCAGGAACCCTACTACTGTCTTAAGTTAAAGCTGCATACACCTGGTGTGTTAACTTAAAATAAGATGTTTTGGTTTATATTGATAGTGCATCATGCACAGTAACTCAGCCCACTGCCATCCATGTCTGAGAACTTTTTAAAACTGTCCTGTTGTGCCAAAGTCTTTTTGTATTGTCCTACCCCTTTCAGTGTTTCTCTGCTATTTTATATTGTTCTTTTGTATTTTATATTGTTCCACCATTTCAATGTTTTCCTTATTTAGAACAAAAATATATTTATATATAGTGATTTTTTTTTAATTCAGCTCTTTTATTAAATTAACCTAGCAATAAATCCTGATGGACCTGCCTTTTCTAGTAAAGAGCATTTTTGCTTTATGGACATGTAGAGAGGAATACCTGTTATTAATGATGAGCACCTACTAGTGAGCCAATTAGATTTGGTGAATGTGATATGCTGGCTTCTACAACACTTCATATTGGCAACCTTGAATTACCGTGACCAAGTCTTTGAAGATTCTGATCAATGTGAATTAAAGACATTAAATGACAAGGTTGGTTACTTCTAATGCAGACTTCTCATGCTGTATTAATCAAATTTTAATTAATCAAAGTTATTATTAGAGTAGAAAAACTAGTTACTTTTCATAAGTCATCTTTAAATTCCTAATTTTATGTAGAAAATCTTTTCTTAATATTATGCTTTGCAGTTTGCATTTAGTGTGCCTTATTTCAATTCTTGTGTGGGTCAAAATACTTATGGGAATGTACTGCTTTTTTTTCTAATAGTGCGCATTTGTTTAATAGGATCGTCACCTTTAGCTAACCCACATGCTTTATTTAAAGCCTCGGTGTGGTCCCTCAATGTAAATTATAGCAGAAGGCGCTAACAGCAGTCTCAACACCTCCACATACACTAGGGAGATGTGAAACTTTTCAGAATAGAGGGTTTTGAGCCATTGCCTCTTGGATGACAACATCTTATATCCTGCATTTGTGCTAAAACTCCATTGATATCTTTCCAATTGAAGTCACTTCTTAACAGATACTGGACTCTGGTATTTTTGCCTGGTTTAAATATAACTGCCTGTTATTTGACACAGAATCCAGTTTTTTTTTCTCTTGGCATTTCAGTTTGGGGAATGGTGCACCATCTGCCTGGACATTTAAATAATTCTGCCCACTATTTTTTAAAAGCATTAAAAACAGCAGATGAAGTAACTGTTTAGAATCAGCTTGTCAATATCCATCCATCCCTTTTCTAGCCACTTTATCTAATACAGGGTCACAGGGGAGCCAGAGCCTATCCTACAAACAGAAGTATCAAGCAACGGACGGAAGTATATCAATATAAACTCACCATTAAGATTTATTAGTGTTTTGCATAAATTCAATATTCGAAAAAGTACAAATGGGTAGTTTATTATATTACAAATATACTGTAATATCTTGTAACTGACATAGTGATAGAATATAATGGAATGTATATGCGGTATCAATAGAAACAGTGCAGAACAGTGTCTACACACAGTTTCAAAAGTAACACATTTCTTGGCTTAAGAGCTTGAAATCAAAACACATGAAATCAGAATATATTCTACCATTGTTTCCACATTGGAACACACATCTTCCAGGTGAAAAGTGCTCAAATATAAAGTAATTAAGGTATGTGTAAACAAAGGTAAAATAAATTCTGTCTGAATTTGTGTTGACTTCAGGTTGGTAATCCCCAAAATGTGTTACTTTGTAAATAGTGAGTAGTGTTTCTTTCTGTTTTATTATTTATAAATGTTTTTTAACAGTCTTCAAATCTTTAGTTTAAACATTTAATATTTGTGTGTCCCAGGAGTTCCTTTAGTTCAGCCTTTGTGGACAGCTTTTTGTGTTTTTGCCCTTATGAAAAACATAGGATGCTAAGTAGTGTACCATTTTCAACACTTATTGTATGTATGGTGTTTGAGCATTTTGTGGTGCCATTCAATACAGCATGTTCAGAAGAAAAACTAGACAGGTTATAAATAGAAGCTAATGTAGCTCTAGTTATACCAAGAAAGCTTTAATAAAACAAAACAGGTAATTTTGCTGGAAACATCATTTTCAAATGTGTAAAAAAAGCAGCTCTTAAAAGTGACTAGCTTCATCCATCCACTCTCTAACCTCTTTATCTAATAGGGGTTGCAGGAGAGCTGGGATGCCACTCCATCACAGGGTACACAAAGACACAGACATCCTACCAGTACTGTATATCCTTGATAATGTGGGAGGTAACTGGAGGACCCAGAGGAAATCCACACAAACATGGGGATAACATAGAAGCTCTACACAGATAACACTCCAGGTGTGGGATTGAACCCAGGACCCTAGCACTGTGAGACAGCAATGCTAACCACTTTGCCAATGTGACACTCACTTCGTATATAAATAGTAATCGAAAGGTAATGGAAGTAATTTAATTTATTCTGGGTCTATTTTTATTCCACCTCTGTCACATCAGAATTTGCTATTAACTTCATTGGACTATTTGTCTGTGTTTGCCTGTTTAGATAGTACACTGTTTAGATATGCTTTACTCATATAATCAACATTACTTTTATTAGAAAGTTTAGGACATATAAACACAGTAATAAAAATAATTAAGTGACTAAGAGAAGCAGGTTTGGAACACCTTCATCAGAGGGAGGGAGTTTTGAGTGCATGAATGAAAACACAAAGCAGATGGGATCTGTGCCAGTCCATGATCCGATGAGGGTTAAATCAAAAATGTGAACATTGATCTTCCATGTGGAAGTCATTTAATTGATCTGGGATTTCTCTTCTGGTCTGACACTCAGTCCACACACACAGCGGGATGTTAAATAGCAGAGAGGTTCAGATGGGGGTAATGACAGTCGTAACCAGACAGGGATTCCTTGGAGAAGCAATGGTAATACTGTAGGTCCCAAAAAGCCAATCCAGAGTCAGACAGAGACCAGCTGTGGACTGAGCTCACTGGGCAATATAACATAAATTACATAAATTGTGTGGAAGCATTTAATTTGAACACATAACTGAAGAATGTTTTTCACTGTCCATTGTGGGAACTCTCATTCCATGTAAAATTTTTGTCCTATGTTTTGGGAAATTGTAGGAGATTATTCATTTGCTTATTTTCTTAGCAGACACTCTTATTCATGGCAAAATACAATACAGAGAATTGTATTAGATGTAAGTATAAGTACAAATGTGCAGGTACAACATGTAGGTATGTATTCTATATCTACAGTGAAAAGAGCAATTTGGAAGCTCCCAATCTGAGAATCCAAAACATAAGTCCAATACAGTGTAAAATCATTGGTACAGTGTTATTTGTAAGAGTTGAGAGATGAGAGACCACAGGTATTGTCTTAAGTAGAAGTCTTGAGCAGGCACTGAAGGGTGCTCAGGGACTGAGCTGTTGTGATTGTGTGTGCATCTATTTTCACCACTAAGGTGTGAGGGAGGAGAATGGATGAACTCTGTATGTGGGGAGAATGGAGTCTGGTGGAAGAGGACAATTAATTGTAGAGAAATAAACTGAAGACAGGCTGGAGAAGAGTGGTTGAGGCAAATTAGGGTTTTGAACTGGATGTTTGTCCAGATAAGAAGGCAATGGAGCGATTGGCAGTAATGGAGTAGCAGTGTGTAGAGATTTTGGCCTATAAGCAGTCATGAAAGTCAAAATGTACAAGAGTACATTTTGTGTGCAGTGGTAAAGAAACATTAGAATCTGTGTATTCGGTAATGTTGCTCAAGAAAGACAGCAGGACGCTGCTAGTCAAAGAATGATGACAGGGAATTTACAAGTGACACTGAGGTTCTTGGCAGAGGAGTAAAAAAAGGACAGGTTTACAAAGGGGAGAGAAAAGGAAAAATTTTAGCTTTTGAAAGGATAATTTTAAGATGAAAGGTGAATATCCAGGACGATACTGGGGAGATATACGCTTTTCCAGCTGCAGGAATAGAGGGAAGATCTCCTTGATATAGGGAAGGAGAGCATGGGAAGCAGCCTGGAATAGGTAAGGGTGTAAAGAGCTCCCATTATGGGAAGCAGGAGAAGATGGGAGGAATAGGTTGGGGGTGTTTGGTGGCTGAGGAGATGAAGTGTTGGACAGCTTGCAAACATTGGAGATTTTGGAGACAATAAAGGAGATAGTCAAAAGAGAAAAGGGAAGGAGTTTCGGGCTGAGAACAAAAGAGAAAGTGAAGATCTTCAGAGGACTGTTTGCAGAAGACTTGAAAATTAGAATGGCTAACAGAGACAAGAGAATAACCACAATAGAGATCCAAGGCAGTGGGCAGCTTAGATCTCCTCTGTTTCTTTCTAGTTGAGTGCACCTTGGTTCTGACTGGTTGGAGCACAGAAGGGAGCCAGAGATGGGAAGGGTGGGGTGGTCAGGGCAAGAAGTTAGTTAAGTTTTTTGGACTAAAAAATTTGGACAGTGATGGTCGCTGTATCATGATTAGTTCGCTGCCAAGTTCCCAGGGTCCTGGAGAGTGTCGCAAATTGCTTTGGAAGAAGCTTTTTTAGGCTCATTATCACAGGTCATGACCGGTCATAATGTCATCAGGTATAGTGGGCATCCCCACATGACAAGTTCCTCATTGGTGAATCATTGTTATTAAACAGTTGATTAAAGACATGACCTCTTGTTATTGTCCAAGTCCATATGTGCCCTGCCCCTTGAAGCTGCAGACTGAGAGATGTTAATGTGGGAATTCCAACATTCTCAGGTATCAGGTGTATCAGGGTGTGACCCATTTTACAGTGGCCTGGTTTGTGTTAAAAAGCAATTATATCCTACTTAAGAGTGTCCCATCTTGGCAACACCCCTAAGAAGCTGAGTCAAAGGAGTTAAGCAGCTTCAGGGTATGTTCAGTTCAAGGCGACCGAATGATTATTATTATCACCTTCCTAATCACTTTTTTCTAAGCATAATCATAGCCTTGATGTTATGGTATCAATACATATAGAATGAGTTACTACTACTTAGTTGTCATGCAATGTAAACCTACTTTACTTGGCATATGCCTTAGAATGGTTGCCCGCAGAGAAAATGGAGCTATCTGAAGGTAAACTAAAAATAAAGTAAAGCTGTTGCTGGGCAATTGTGCCAGTCTTGTAGTGATACAAGATGTTGTAAACAGATGGAGGGGAGGAGAATGATTAAGTCTGTGTTTATGGGGAAATGGTATCTTATGGAGGTCCGGCTGTTGAAATACTACTTGACTCGTGTCTCTTGGTGATTGCAAGACAGACCTCAAGGGCAATTGGGAGCACATTAGTGTTTGTACTGTATGTCCCAGTCCTGCTTAGCAAACCATAGTCTGCCATGCACGTTAGAATCACAGGAAAGATGGAGTTAGATAGACGATGTCTGTTGATTTATGAAATGGAAGTGATATAGGTGTAAATCACCAATTTCACAAAGACCTCTGTTTTTTTAATATTCTATTGAAAGAGAAGGAGAATGTGTTCACTGTGCTCCCATTCAGTTAATACCAGCTGGGGCATATGAAAAAGCCCAGAATGGTATCAAGAGCAATTATGCAAAGCACAAATTGTTCTCTTTGTGGAACATGATGGGTGATGTTTTGTGCACAGCATGTTTACCTTGATAATTGCATATTGAATCAGCAAGCTGCATTCATTGCCTATTTTGCAGTGGGATGGTGTAAATTTACTCTACATGGTAGCAGGTGTGCAAAATTCTCATGTTCACACCCTGGGAGAAAATTAATTTAGAAGAGAAAGATGGAGTACACATCCTTTAGTACAAAAATTCACATGTCAAAATAATTAAAAACTATTGTTAAAAATTAATTCAATTAAAATGTGTCTTAAAGTGCTTAGAAATTTGTAAATATAAATTAATTTGTCAACAATATTCTGTGCCCCTTTTGAAAACATTAAGTATATTAAATATTTCTAGTGCATAATCAACAAAATGTTAACATTAACCAGGTTTAAATTTAAGTAGCACTGCATAGATTTTTTGTGCATAATGGGAAAGATTTGGGTGCAGTTTTGTGCAGAGGGTATATGCTGTTTTGCATGGATGTACTTGATTCTTTTAAAGATGTTCTGTAAGAAGCAGTTGTGATGCATTTGTAATATTCTGCTGAGCACGTTGTAGTGCATAAAAGGCTCATAACGAAATCCTGCTGACTATGAGAAGAAATAGGACGTTTTACGAGATACCAGAAAGACATGAACCAAATCATGAAGTGAAAAGGGAGAAGTGCAAAGTTTCCTGAATTAAAATGGACTGTCATTCCTGGGGGGTGTCTAAAAGGGTCAACCCATTTACCATCGATCTCTTTCACTGTAAGTAAAGTTACTCCAGGCACCTAAAAGATTCATGAAGTGGGCGATTTACTTCAAGAAGAATCTTTAATGAGCCTGCTAGTTCTATTCTTTTTGTTTTACAGTTGATAGGGCTTTCTTTACCTCCCTGTATAATATTGCTGCAACAATAGATCTTGTTTTCAGAAATTTGCATGTCATGTACCAAGTATTTGGGTTATTTTAAAAAGCCTCTTGACTCATTTAAAAATGCATAGCTTTCCGGTGATTCGTTTAATATACTGTTTGTGATTTTGTTCCCTTGATATAGGGAAGGAGATCACGAGTGGGAGTCTGGATCTAAAGAATTTATGTTTTAGATATGAGGTGTATGCTTAGTAAAATAGGACTATATACCAAAAACATACTACTAACCTATCAAACTGTGAATTGTTATTGAAGTCTTAAGATATGCAGAATACCATTTTGTTTGTTTTTGGTATTTATTTCACAAAGACATTGACAAATGATGCATAAAGGCCCAGGCAGTGAACTTGAAACCCATACAATATGCAGTTCAATATGTTTTCTTAATCCCTGATGTTATCTCTGAGATGTACGTAAATTGTTGAAGTAAAAGTACAATAAATTCCACTCTGAACACAATTCACACTAGTGGGTTTTGAAAACCCGTCTTGTATTGATCATTAGGTATGTTTGTTTCTTCTCAAAACCATTATACTGCAAGTTGTGATATCTTCATAAGGATTCTCATCTGAATGTTCTGTAAAGATGCTGTATTTTCTCAAAGGCAATCTTCTTGCAGGGATTGTGGTCAGTTAATATAACATGGCAACAGGATAACTTGAGGTCCCATTTAGCTTCCTGTACTCTTATCCCTTGTGTTTTTAAACAAATTTAGCAATTTATTAGTACATTCTGTGATGAAGGATGAGTGCAACCAAAAGGTCTAAGTATAAATTAAGTTTAGTAAACAGTTTATAATAACTCAGAAAAAATACAATAGCAGGAATTGTGCCTTGTCATTCCTAGCTAGGTTTGCTGACAATGAGGGAGAAAGAGCCCTAGCCCAAACTGCCCCAGGTACTGTACACACACACTGACATATTCACAAATACATACAAACTCAAATAAAGAGAAAACAAAACAAAAAGCATGAATCCACAACTATTTTCAAAAGTTTCAGAATAATTTTTCAGTTTCTGGAGCTCTGTAACTGTTACTAAATACTGTAGGATTCATGAAATTCCTAAATATTTAAATATGTACAATTCCTAATTATTTCACAAACTTTTTGGTTTCACTTTCTAACTGTAATGTGAAATGTAATGTGTAATGAGCCTGTGCTCACTATAACCCTGTCTGCTAATTTGTAGTATCTTCACCCTGCTGTCAGGGGAAGTCTATATTTCCTGGCAGGCAGGAAGCATTAGCTCGTTTAATGTGTGATGAGGCTCGGCTGTTAGTGATAAATGATAAGCTTGCCTCTCAGCGTGGAGAAACTAGTGACAGTAGGGACCAATGGGACACTGAAGTCTTGTTTGCATTATAAGAGAAAAGAGAGACTGAGTGAAAGGTTTTCTGAGAAAGACTGTGGTCCGCTTTGACCATCAGTAAAAAACTGGTGAAGATAGAACTCCAGAGGTGCAACCATGTATCATTTTTCTTTGGACCTGGTAGTAGCCTGAAATTTGGAATGTGCTGTTTATGCTTCTAGAAATAAAGCATTGTGTTATTAGGAGGAAACCATTTATAAGGGCTGGTTTTCTGTCTTACACAAGAAAGCCCACCAGTGGTGAATTTGCACAAATCAGACTGGTACAGCATTTACATAGCATGTATTTTATGTGTAATTTTTATATATATAGTATATGTGTATGATGCCTATCCTCTGGGGAGTGTTGCGGAGTAGATCAATAGTACTGCGGCATCCGGTCACACCTCTTCCACCTGTCAGTCAGGCCAGTTGCCGTAGAAACCTGATCAGACAGGAAGCTTGCTTCACCTGTGAGTAATCACGTCATCTCCTGTGTCCTGATGAAGTCGATTAAGGTCTGACTGAGCAGTGCTCAGTGCTCCGTTATAGAGTTTCATTCTAAGTCACTGCTTTGTTCCCAGTTTTGTCTGAGTTTTGCTTTGGATTCTTGACCCTGCTTTGTCTCAGCTCTGTTTCAGTTCTCCATTGTGTTCTGCTTAGTTACATGTCTGGATTGCTTCCCTGGACCTCAGCTCTCCCCAGCTTTGAACTGTGCTTGCTTTCTGACTTTGATTCTGGACTGTGCTATTCCTGTTTGATAGTTCCCTGGTGCACATTTACTTACCTGTTCCAGCTCTAAGATTCACCCGTGGACTGCTCCGTGTGACTATCATGGCCTGTCACTGTGATGTTTGCTTTGAAAGTAGAAAGTTTGGGGAAAATTGGACATCTTAAATTGGTACTTTAAATTTCTTTAAATTAAATTTTGGAAAATTAATCTTTTGTTGTTGTTTTTTTTATTTCCTCAATCATTTACACAGTTACTGAAGGGTCACATTATCTGAAGAAAACTTTTCCATACAGATTTAATAGTATGGATACACCGGATGCCCAGCTGGGCAAGTTTGTGTTAGTTTGTGCTCTGAATGGTTTATTCTGTGATTTAAAAAAATGGTTTATTAATTGTTATATCAATTATTGAAATATATAATGCCTAAACATCAAAATAGGTAACCATAGGTAGGTAACCATCTGTTTCATTTTAGCTTCAGGTGCTACAGTATGTGGCCTTTCGTTCCTCTACAGTATATCAGAGGTATCCAATGCTTAGATCACCAGTAACTTAAGGTATGGCAAAGGCTGATGACTTGGTATATTTTAGCCAATCTGTATATTGTAATTGGGTAGTGAAGAGCTCAACTAGAATGAGAGAACCCCTACCTCCCTTGGATCAGGACTGTAGACCCACATCTCTACAAAGTGCCCTTGATCTGCCATGGATGTCAGACCCCGGTCTGGGTACCAGTGTACTAATTCAGCCTCAGAACCATAGGAGTTAGCTCCCACAAATCTCATCCACACATTTTTGTATGAAACCGAGATCCACATCAATTCAGTACACCTTAAGAATATTA
Organism: Lepisosteus oculatus; assembly: GCF_040954835.1. Taxonomy (NCBI): domain Eukaryota; kingdom Metazoa; phylum Chordata; class Actinopteri; order Semionotiformes; family Lepisosteidae; genus Lepisosteus; species Lepisosteus oculatus. The sequence continues at coordinate 42,520,157 of NC_090699.1, forward strand.
TTGAGTCTTCTTTAATTGTCTGGGTTTTCTAGTTTAATTTTATTACTTCTGTGATATTGTCAAAATAAGATTGTGAATATTTGCAATTACAGTACTGTACAGCATGTACAAGAGTGTAATGTGCTTTTTGAGAAGTAAAGTTTATTGGGACTCATTTTTAATTTAATTTCCTCTGTTTGTAACTTTGTGAAGTTATAGTGTAATATTAACTGGGGAATATTTCTTGTTCTATTTTTATGTGAGGAAATACTTCATTTTATTAAAACATATCTTCTATATGGAGAGCTGCCAAGAGCCTGTATAAAAGCACTAAACTTTGAATGACTTTAAACAGAAGTGAAACATATGCTTGATGATTAGACTGAAAACTACTTTATAAAAACACAGAATTTGTTCATATTTTTACCCATTGGCCCACACTTGCAATGCCCAGTGAGGCATCTCCCACCTTTTAACGTTGCTTGAAATGACTCGAAGTACAGGCTGTAAAAATGGCTCAATCCTCCCAGGGAAAATCATTCTAGGCAGAGAATCTACATCCTAAACTTCAAGCAGAATTTTTAAGAAGGGCTACCTATTGGGGGGGGGGAGGGGGCAGTTCTTAACACATGCATCAGTCAGTGTGGGGTCAGGCTGCTTCCTCAGGCCTTCAGGCTGATTTATCTAATCCAGCCAGAAAATTCAAAACAACAATTTTGTCCTCCCTTCTCTGCACAGCCTCGATCTCAGCGCCAATTTAGTGGTTCTTCAGTTTTCCCTTGAAATATTAAATGTGTTGCACAAAACAGCTCAACACAGTGAGGTCATTACCCAACATCTCATAATTAATGCTTTACGTGTATGCAGCCAGAGTTGCAGACTTACCATTCATCCTGACAGTTTTACCTTGTGAATGTGCTTGACAGCTTGACAGTTTTCCCTTGGTTTTCCTCTGCTTTGTGTATGTTACCATACTTTTATAGCACTTAAGTGTCATTTCACATGCTTTTGTTTTGCCCTGTTAAAATCTTGATAACACCATGGTTTACCATACAGCTTTAAACAGCTTTGTAGTGTTGCACAGCCCTTTGAGGCAACCGTTCTGTTTGATTTTGGTATAGGCTAGTGTGGTAAAGCATAATGAACACTTAGTACAATCATCTGGGAGTTCTGTAAAAGCAAAGTAAATTTCTGTAACTTGTAATGACATTCTCATGCTTTGCAAATTTTCCGTGGTAGATTTTCACAAGGGGATGTTTCCAAGCCTGAGGCCAAGGGTACAGTGTGCGCTTCGGTTTTGTTGAGAATTCAATTTGTGGTGTCTTGTTACCAAATCAAAATTAACCAGTTTTACTCATTGTCTGCTGTATTGACCTCCCTCTGTCAAATTAAAATGTATAGTTTTCATAGACAGTTGTGCATGATTCTTCATTACGGGACAATAAACTCAATTTTTTAAGAATACGTTTGGAAACACACATTCTGAAATTATAAATGGTTTTGTAATTGTTTCAAACCTTAAGTCCCTTAAGTCTGGGGGGTGGGCAGTGCAAAATATCAGTGCACCCCTTCACAGGCTTAACTTTGTTTTTATGAGTGAGTGTCAAAAGCTCAAAAAACAAATTAGAAAGTCAAAACATACAGTAGTGTCAATTTCTAAGCGTTGCAAGAGTGGCTTGTCTCAGAAATATAACATTCTGACATTAAGAACTGCCTGTAAAGTCTGGATAAAGGAAAGATTTTGACTGTTGGGATGATGACAATACAATGATAGTGGCTGTATCATTTCAGATGTTCATATAGTATGAGTGACAATCATACACTTTGCCATCCTCTGTGTTCAAGTCAGTTATTCATTAACATTGGTAGTTTATGAAGGGAACTATTAAGCTAATTTAACAATTATATTTATTCTAACTTAATTAAATGTTTCTGCATCCCAACCAGCAGTTGTTAAGATTTGATGTCAACATATTTCCAATATTCTGTAGACTTGGTAGTATTAAGCAGCCATCAATTTCCCAGTTGCAGTTATAAGTTATTCTTTGTAGTGCCCCTAAAAGTAATAACATCTTATTCTTTAAACACGTATGTCTCTGCAGGTCTCTTCATGTCTTGCTGCACTGCTCTGTCAGCCATGTCTGTTTTCTCAATCTCATGATTTGTCATCTCCATGGAAAAGGAAAGGAATAAATGGTGCTAAAATTGATGAGAAACAAAACTCAGTTTCAGTTTCAACCTCAAGTCCCCAGCATTTTAAAAGCCTTGGTTGTTTTTTTTATCAAAATCAGATTTTTGAATTACATTTACTGACTCATATAAAACTGTTATGTGGTTCTTTTTTAGGGATATGATAATACCTATAAGTTTATGACCAAACCTTAACAATTAACTTTATTAGATTGCAGCTTACAGTCTAAGTTTAGCAGGACAAGATCAATAGGAGGTTTAAAGACATTTCTGTTTTCCCTTCATCCCTTACTGGTGATAAATCCACCACAAGACTCACATTACCCTTGAGTGTGGATCACCTTACACGACAATGGATTTCTTCAGCTGCAAAATGCATTAGGGATGATTCTCTCTCCTGCTAATTATGTTAATCTATAAATATCTGTCTCAGACTATGAACAAACATTGTACTACATGTAGCTCCCTTTGTACTTCGATGGCATTGCCCTTGACTTTCATTGAAGGATACTTATCCTCGGAGGTTACCAGGAGATTTCATTATATCTCTCGAAGTCGAATCAGGAAATTGATCACAGGCTTGTTGTGTTCAGTTCTTACAGGCAATGCCTTGCTAGAACATTTGTTGACGTGTAGACTGGGATTGAAGATCCATCATTGTGTCCAGAAGAGTGAGATACAGTATAAGAAATATTGTATGAATTTACTACAGCTTGCTACTCTTCATACGTACTGTATATACATTATAGTTCTTTAAACAATTGTATCCACTTAGCATATATATATAACCCCAATCTTGTCCTAAACTTAACAAAATTAAACCCTTTGGAATTTTTTGGGGATGTATATACAGTACAGTACAATGTGGAGTCACCAGTTACTTTTCTTTTTATATGCACCCTGTTTGAAAATAGCACTATGCTGTCAGGGCCATCCACAATTTTTAAAACTGCCTGTCCAGCTATGAATACTGGAGAGTTTTCATCCTTTGGAAGAGTGATGTTACTGTCATAGACAACACTTACAAGTGCCTGTCACAGGCTATGCTGTTGCATTGCAAGCCAATAATAGAATGATTGACTCTAGAATACCCAACAGTAGCCATGCTCAGTGAGTTTCATGCACAACACTTGGAAGATTTATAATAATACCTTGAAGAAGTCTGAAGTCCTTTTGCCTAAGTCTGGGCCAGTTTGGGCTAAATGTCCTTTTTTAATATGTACCTTTCTTGTTTGCATCATTCGGGCCATGATAATTCAAAAGTTTACCTTGAATGTGTTGAATATCATAATCTTAGGAGTATAGCACTTGAAGGTGATAAGGTTGAGTAAAATACAGTATGCTTAATAATGGATGTATTGTATAGATGTACTTCACTGTTCTGGTGGTTGAGTGCAGATGGCATGGGTGTGCTATAGACAAAAGCTCTCCACCCATAGGTTCACTAGGTTACTGGAGCGTAAGCATATCACAGAAATACTTGGGAACAAAATAAAACTTGCACCCTTGTAAAATGTATCTAATTTGTACATCCTTCAGTATTGCTGTTGATACATGGTGAAACCTAAATCTGTATTTCGGGTGTTTTTCCACTTGCACTGACTTTAAATTATATTAGGTCTGGTATCACACATCAGGTTGTTAGATAATGCCAGGATCCCTAGGGTTTTAACAATACTGGTAGTAGTGTACTGTAGTTTCCTTTAGAGAAATGCAGGTGCTGGCATCTCAATTCAAGCAGTAAATCCAAAATCCCAATGTTTTCATCCTTATAATCTGTGTAGTCACTGCAGAGATATTTCAGGAGTGACAGAAAAAGCAAGCAAAAAGTAGGGCACAGGATTCGAAAGCGACAATTCAACTGATTTGCATTGCTGGCACTTCTCATTCAGCAGCTTGGTCTTTGGATAAGTCTCTTGGGTACCTGGAGATAAAACCCCCTGAGGTCTCCAAAGCCTGTTAGAAAATGAAATGTATTAGTCTAAAAGTTATCTTCTCAGTTCTGCTTCATCTTTCTATCTGCCATTAAGCAGCCAGCTTATCCTACAAAATCAGGTCCATCTTAATACAGAACTACTCTGTTGTGCACAAGCATTTGGTGTCTGTTGATTCTATATGAACAAACAAAACCCAAAATCTTTGTTTACTGTAAGCCTTGAATTAAGGTCACCCTCATGTTTATGGGACACCTTTAATTCATGACCTGCTTTTTAAAAATAAAATGGTGGATATGCTGCACACTTCAAATAGATCTTCATTTTACATATATAAAATAAATATTAAACAAATATTTATATTAAATACAGTAAAACATGGTATTTTAATGAATGGTAGCATGAAGCAATCTCAAGAACAGCAAAGCAATATTTAACTTAAGAAATCATTTTAGTTTTCCAAAAACATTATAAAGTAAATTCTTTAAAAATGTTAATAAACCTATTACAGAACTATGTACAGTACTATGGTAATATTCTAAAAATCTAAAGAGATACTGTATAATATGATTTTGTACAGTATGTATGTTTTAGATAGTAAACTAGTTATTTTTAAACAGATTTTGTATATTAACACCTAGGGGTATAATGAAAAGTTTATAAGTAAAAACTTTTTGATGCTCAGCATTGGAATAGACTAAAAATGTTTTGCTCAACAGATCACTGATGTTTTGCAGTCAATATTCTTTCAAGCTGTCAAGGCCATTAAAGCAATTACATTGCAATTACATTACTCAAATATAAGATTTTGGGCCAGCTTTATAAGAAAAATCAGGTTTCAGGAATGTGTCATACATTCAACAGAATAACAGCATTTTACACTATTGCATCCAAAGTATTATAGATCATTTTCACCTTGAAAAACATATCCCTGTCTTGATTACCTAATTTTCGCTACAGATTGTACTTCTTGCCAGATTTTGGAGGCATGCTGACTCTTGTGCTGGGGACGCCGAACTTTCTTACTAAACAATATAATCAATGAAATAAGATCAATCAGCTTTTGACTCTTTGCCACACAGCTGCATTAAAACACTCTGAAAATCAAAAGAATGCAGAATCATGATTTGTGAATGTGTATGGTTGGTCAGGCATGATGAATTGTATTTATTTGTGAAGATTTAAACTCCAACAAGGTGTAACAAGGCCCTGGAAGGACTCCAGTGTGATTCTCTTTAGCACATCTGTAGCTCTTAGTTGTACAGAGAGTCTAAGTTACTCTACACAGCTCTATAATTGCAATACCACAGTAGTGTGTCTTGATAGACACACTGTAGATCAGTGCCATCCGTTCTGTGGAATCATTAAGTTGTATATTAAGTTGTATAGTAATTCCATTTCAGTACCAAGTTGGATAGCACCACTTGTAGTTTTTGTTGAGAACAACCTTTTTTTTTTTTTACAATCTCACAGTTTCACAGTGGAACTCCTGTCTATAATCTCCCATCGTGCTGGAGTTCTTCTGATGTCTGACAATTTGCACTATAGACATAAGAACTGCTGCTTTCCTTATTTTGTATATATGTCAGCTTTCAATGTAGAACACTGCCTTCAAGGTTTGAATGCCATTTAAATGACACCCACTGCTTTAAAGCAGCTCATGATTTGATGCTGCTTAACAATTGCAGACACAATACATCTCAGCAGGCAATACTGTCTTGGAACAAAGGACTGGTATCTACAGTATATATAAAAAAATATTATTTGTGAAGAGCTACTAGTAGGCTTAAAGAGGCATTCTCACAAACACACAAACAAGATAAAAGATCTTCAGATCAGTCAGCAGCTGCTGAGGTTGAATCATGTAAATTGAGAATAAAAAGGTTTCATTATGCCAGATGATTGCCATAAAAGTGCGAGATTCTTCATACTGCATTTCCTGAAAGTTATACATCTTTCTAAATACAGTAATTTAAAGCATCTAGCAGCCAAGAAAGCTAAATGAAGTAGCATGAACATATGGAAAAAATACATTCTGCACTAAGGAAAAAGTCACTATTGTGACTATTATGTAATGTAGCATTCACTTTTAATGACTTACTCTGAAATATTTTTGTTGTGCAAGGTACCAATGTTAAATTGCCTGCTGTTAGATTTCTATGTTACCGTAACGTTAAATTTGAAAGGCTCACTTTGGTCAGACAGCCACATTTCGAATTAGCTACTGTTACTGTACACTGGCCATAAAGAGAGAAAGGTTACACTTTACAAGAAGGATAATATCTTCCCTCTGACTCTTCTGAGAGTTCAAATTAATCACGGTCATCGCTTTTCTCTGGAGGCAACAGAGACCTTTACAGCACAACTTTTGATTGGACCAAGGTATGGCTGGCAATTCTATTTCTTTCTCAATAATTTTTTTTTGAGTTCTTAATGAGCTATAAACCCACTAACAAATCCATCTTCAGTTGCTGAGTGGTGAACCATTCTCATCAATGGCAGAAAATTATTTTCTTCTTCAAATTGCTTCTCATCACTAATGTGGGGTAAAAATTAGAATTACACTGATGTCATGCATTATCCTAATTTTTTATATCTATCATTCTTTCTTATATTTGTTGTACACAAATAAGTGGTTTCTAGAAAAAATCTGCCTATGTGTGTGATCAAATGTTAAAAGCACAGTGCCAAAATATAATACTGGACACAAGTTATTTCTGATCAGTTAAATAACTGCTTAACGGATACAAAAATACTGCATACCCACTGATGTTTGCAAAATATAGTATATTTCCTGAAGCAGACTTTTTTAATTCATTAGTTTGAGTCTAGTTTTTGGAGTCAATTTGCAGGCATTTGAATATTCCTTAATCTAATGTAAGTGTTAGGTTCTGAATACAACTAGGTGACTCTGGTCTCCTGTAAAGTTACAGTACACACAATTCTTTCAATAAAAAAAGAGCTGCCTTCACAACTAACCTGTGGAAGTTAGACTGCTTAAAGGTTATAAAAAAATATAGAAAAAAGTGCGCAGATGTAAAATGTGCTGTTATCTCTAAATAAGGGATGCTTTCACTACTAACATTGTATAATAGTGGATAGTGTTTTGCACTTTGTGTCAAATGAATGGGTATTTCTTGACAAAAATATTGATATTTTTTTGCCGTTGACAGTATTTACTGACCAATTATTTTCCACTGTGTTATCTATGGAAAAAAAATATAGTTACAGTTGAAATATCTAAGGGATTGCAATTGAACTGTCCAAGGCACTGGCTGTCTGTGAAAAGCTTTTTGTAAAATCAGTTTTTTTCAGAAGAATTGGTATATTTAATGTGGAATGTTCCAGCACTGTGATCTGCCTTCTCTTCTTAATTGTCTTTAGAATATGTTTAAATGTCCATTTCTGCTCAGTAGTGACATAATTTCACAAGGTCAGAGATGAGATCAGAGCTAAGGTCAAACAGAACAGAGGACAGGAGACTATAAAATAAGTTATAGTTTCACTGCTAGTGTATATATGCCCATTTCGTATTAATGGAATTGCAAAATATCCATTTAGAGGAAAGCTGTTTTATTGTGGTTTAAAGTTTAATAAAACATTCTAATTGTAAAATAGTCAAAAATGTCATTTTTATCATAATTATGCAAATGAAGCATGATTGTTGTACAAATGTTACATTTGCAACCACACATCTGAAACAACACTACTATACAGAATTGTGATGTACACGTACTATGTTTGTACAGAGTTACTGTACACATATTTTGTTTAATTACAAATATTTACAAATTAAACTAATAAAATAGTTCCGCCACTTATTTTAATGCACAGGGTAACACTGTATATATCAGACGTTGCAGATAGGTTTACCAATATTTTTTTCTGGGGATTTTGTGTAGCTCAACTGATAAAGGTGCGTTAGCTGCCTTTATGTAAGCGGAGCTTTATGATTGAGTTGTTGCAGGTCTGAGCCTGTGACATGTCACTAGGTTTCTTTTAACAACCATAAGTTGTGGTGCACAATTTGCTGAGGGGTGCCAAGAGTAAGATGTATTTAGTGGGCCAGGACTAACTATCCCTGTAACATACCAGGCACTTACAGTCATGTTCACAGTGCTGTGGATGAGGTACCACTCCTTTAGTTGGTGCTGAACCTGCAGAGCTGCAGTCCCTGTAATGATAAAAGACAAGTGGCTCAAAGGTTCATGATCATGATTCAAGACTGGACATTCCCCCCCACACACAATTTGTCATTACTGAGGGGGCTGTGATTTCCCCCCAATACTCTGCCCCACTTTAAATGTATGCCTGCAACAAAGATAGTGTGGAACAATGCAGTGACACACACCAACATTGTTGTCCAAGAAGAAATGAAGTAAATCTCTTCATTAATGTGTGCAGTATGCACAAATTTGTTTAATATGCACAAATGAATAGGCCAGAGAGATTTATTGCTTGGTTTTGCTGCACTCCCATTTCCTTATTCTCTTTTGTGGCAAAAAAAACTCTTTATTGCTCAACTGGAAGTTTATGCATATTTGAAACTCACTTTTGGCTCTTTCCACTGACACAGCACAAGCACAGTCTGTTCTTTATTTTTCCTTGGGCATTAGGGTGGTCAGGTTCCTGAAATCTAATTTATTTTGCTACTAAAGCTAAATATTTCCTCTGGTTTTGGAGCATAGAAGAGATCACACTATGATTAAGTCAACCTGCTGCATGCCAAACCTCCATACAAGTATTTATGCAGTTATTGTGAGAATTGGTAGAATTATACATAATTGTTCATGCCTGAATATAGCAGTGTATCAATCAATATTTTGAAGTTGTCGTATGGGCAAAACAGCATTTTGTTCTGATTCAATATGGGGAATGCAATTTCCAATGAAAATATGGGATGCCCCTTGTCCCAACACTTAGCTAAGATTAATAATAGTAATTGGCAAATATAGATTACAATTATAGTATTCTGAGAATGTTTAGAAGTATTTTTATCTGTGAACATCCATTTTCATTTGTTAATTAACAAATGCAATTGAAATATGAAGTCAGTGTATGGAAGCTCGAGAACAATATACAAATGAAAACCAATCAGACACACTGAAAGTAACAGCTAATGGAAAAATCTTTACTGGTCAGCAAAAACTGAAAACTGAACCTGATGAAGTTCCCTGGCTGTTGCAATTCGTAATCAAAATGGCATCAGATTGAAACTGTACCCCATAGTTGCCATGGAGATGTAAAGTAAATTCAATTAGTGCCTGTGTCGGAAAATGGCTTGTTATTTCCCATCACTTAGCACAGAAATTAAAGAGAGCAACATTTTGTATGACCTAACACATCTCTTGCTTTTCTTTTAAGTGCTTTGAATTTTTAGATTTTCAGGAAATCAACTTTTAAAGTCCAAGTCTAGAGCTAAATTAGTTTGCACCATATTTTTTTTTTGTCTGTGCCTATAGTATGAATGATCTAAGATACAGTATATACTGTATATTAATCCTTATGATACAGACCAACCACCAAGTTTCACTACTGTAGATTAGTTTGTCAATCACAATGTAATGTTCTTTTATTACAAAAAATGAGAATGAGTATAGCATCAAAATCTTGTTTCTGTTTTTGTTACATAATTAAAATAATCCTGTGTATTTCTTTGATACTTCTTAGCACCTGAGGTTAGATTACATTGCCATTTTCAGGAATACACCCAGAAAGTTTCTTAATCTTGTGAGGATGACCTTGACTTTACTATGGAAAGAAGCAAACTAATTGCACCTTTAAGTGCCTGTCACTTAGGGCACTAACCTAAAAGCTAAGTAAATGAAGATGATCTAATATGACAATGTACAGTAAAATATGAGATTAAAAAAATGTGATTGCATTTTGACTCAGTTGTTCTCGTACTCTTTTTACCAGCATCATTCAAAATCCCGTACATGCCAGCACTTACAGTAATGAAAAGAGTGTGGCCAGACATTGTTCAAAGTTGGTTCACTTTAATATATACAAAGTAATGTCCTTATTTCCAGGACATTTTGTCATAACTGATTTGTGGTTACCCTGTCTTTGTGGAAAATCATCATACATTAAAAAAAAGATGTTTGATCTTGTTTTCATCATAGTAGCTCGTATAGACTTTTAAAAAATTGTAAGTTTTTCTTTATGCCGCTTTTGCTTGGTAGGCTGTTCAAAGTAAAAGTCAGTGGTGATATGTAAATGAGGTAGTTAAGTGCTTTTGCATCTGAATTTGTAGTACAAGCAAGGTTGGGATGAGCTGTTAGTGAAAGTGCTGAACAAATGCAAAGTGTTTCAGAGGGGCTGGCATTTTATGACAACCATAAGTCTTCTACCCTGCCAGCTGAATTAGCAAGCAAACACATCCACAACCCTCTGTTCTTTATGTAAATTACGAGTTAACTCGGCAAAAGTCATGTGAAGTTTTTTTTTAATGAAGGTGAATGATATTGTAAAACCCCATTCCTTTGCTTTATATTTCTTTTTAGTGATCTATCAGACCATTTAGTCCAGCGTTTCTACAATATGATTTGTTACCTTTGCTGTGAATTTTTCTAGTGTCTCTAGTACAGTATCTACTTTTCTAAAGTGTAGCCATGCATGTTCTTCTGATTTATAATTTGCTCCAACCTATTTCTCTTAGGTGCTTAAAAAGATCAAATTAAGCACTTTCTTGTTTTGTTTTTTTATGAGTTTGGCAGGACCACAGTTATTCAGCATATCACCTATTCCAAACTCACCATTTCTACTCTGTGTTCCAATTTCCTATACCTCTTGATGTTTTGCTCTAGAGTTTGATTAGTAATGATTGGCTGTTCCTTTCATCAGCTGATTTTTAAGTTTTCCAGTTTACATTCTTCTTTACCAACCTGACTGACTGAGGTTACTTTTACTCAGGGTCATATTTGAGTTGTCTTCTCTTGTTGCCCATGGTTTAAATAGTTCCCAATAACATTACATACTGTATGCAACTGTCCTATGCATTTGATCCCTCACAGTTCTACTTGTGCAGGTCCCATCTTTTCTAATACAAAGCCAAGTGCCTCATAAATCTTAATCATAAATCTAAACTTTTTTTTTTTCTAAACCAGGATTTCAATCATTTGTTAAATATTTTAATTTCTGCCTATGTAACAGCAGTAGGGGTAGTATGTCAGAGAAAACAAGACCCATTGTTCTGCAAGTCCTGCCTTTTGGCTGCAATAGGGAACATGACAATTGGATAATTTCTGGATGTGGACTTCTGGAAGATATGGTACATGAGCACCAGGCAGACAAGAACCAGAAAGGGTTTCCTTGTCACTAATGCATCTTACACTTTGTCTGCCTCTCACAATCAAATCTCCCACTTTCACCATCTTTCTCTTTTTGGAAGGAGTGTACACCATGGTGCCTTGGCACTTTATCATTTAGGTATGAGCAATCAACAATCAACTTTGTGTTCAGTATTTGTAAGGTTGTGGTTTTAAATTCCAGGTGAGACACTGGTGTTTTAGCCTTGAGCAAAGTAATTCACCCATAATTGTCCCAGTAAAATATCCAACAGTATAAATGGGTGCAATTGTATGTCTCTTCGGATAAGATTTGAAATACATTGGAATGTACAGTATTTGAAAACTTAAAGGGGAACTGCAATGTGATTTTTATATTTTAGGGTTAGACAGAATCAGAACTGATAAGTACATTTCAAACCACCAATTTAAAGGTACACAGTAAGACCTCCAATTTCTATCACAAAACTGTCCAGGTATGCACAGTGCCATATTCTGATTCAGAACCAGGTAACAAAATTTCCGGTGACATGAAGCGGCCTTATTACATTGTAAACGAGTAGGCTTGTGAATACAGTACATCTCTTTTAATCCAATAGAAATATTGCACTTGACTTCAAGACAGTTTGCCAGCAAATACTACGTGTTAACTGTGCACAACCTGTACTTAATTTGCTTGTGCATCGCATTACATTAGTCATTACCATGACTAGTGAGCAGGAAGGGCCTCATCACATTGCAATCCGTGGGAATGAGAATGGAAGTTTGCGACAACCTGGTGACTTAGAGTACTTTCACAAAGTTCACGATTTTGTGCTTAATTCAAAATTTGCACATTTGTTCTATTACATCAATGAATTAATTTTGTAACCGAGATTTAATAACCGGTTTGAGAAACTGAGACTGCAGTTCCCCTTTAATTTCAGGTCTTCTGTAGTGTGCACACACCCGTTACTATATTTCTATATTACAATATTTCTTTCTGTGCTCCTATTCCTTTCTACTCCAGAAAGCTCTAGGATCTCACTGTCCTCTATGTTGTGCAAACCAGTTGTGCAAAACAGTTAAGCCTCAAAATCATTGATTTCTGGGAATTTGCCAAAATAACACTTTTTGGGGGGGAATCCTTCCTGAATGTCTTTGTTAAAAAAAAACAGTTTTTTGCAAACAAACTGCTGAGAGAAGAGAAAAATTGTATGCTCCTACAAATACCATCTCTGAGAGTGATACGGTTTATCCAAAGCTTTCTTATAAAACAACTACAACTAGCAAACAATAAGCAACAGTGTAGTCTTAATTTCTAAGGTATTTGTTAACAATCCAACAATAACTATGCAGTTTGTGTATATTCAAAGAATAGAGGTCGATTGCTGTACTTACTGTGCTAAACATTTTGTTATGAGGCTTCCTTATGCACTGTGTACAGTATGCTGTGTTTTGAGACAGGCACTGGCAGAGTTATTTTGATTTTTGTTCTATTGAATGTTTTCCTGTCCTGTGCTGTGTACCAACCCTCCTCATTAGCTAGCTGTAGTTACAAAAACTGAGCCAGCAATAGATTATCATTAGTGACTGTCCTACTTTGTTGTGGTTAAGTATCTAACCAACAAATCTGACTCAAGATCTGATTATAGCCTGTAATATCTAATGCTGTCTGCTAGCTAATATAGCCACAGACTAATATGGCCACAGACTATTCCCATTTAAATCCCGTGCATCCTTATTTGATTATTAAATAAAACCATCTGTGCTACACAGAATTGGATTAAACCAGAAAATATTTTTGATCAATCAAATTATGATTTCCACACCACTAGGATGGTTAAATCTCCTTGACCTATGTATAACATGCTTTTATTATCTGGTGGAGCAAATGCATGCTGTACATACAGCTGTAGAATAGTATTCAACTGCTTAGAATCACAAAGACATGCCCCCCCACCCCACAAAGCTGCACAGAGGTACACCTGGCCAGAAATATTTCTAGTGCCTTACTTTTTTAATCTAAAATGTTTCTCTGATGTAAATTCGGCTTGCCTAGAGCATCTGTGCATCATCTTGACACGGTAAATGAAATTCCTTTAGACCTGCAGTCTGAAATAATGAATTGTTCCTCCAGTTAATTGTATTGCTTTGATAACAAGGAACTGTACTGGGCCTGGAGAACACAATAAGTGTATTTCATAAGATGATTTGTGTGACGGTTTGAAAAATGATCTTCTGGGGTGACCCGGTTTTAATAGAACTCAAACAGCATGCTAACACGCTTCGGTACGCTACGCTACGTCTGACAGAAACCTTTGTGCACCGTGTGTGTGAGTCTTATAGCAAGGAGCATGAATTGCATCCAGTCAAGCTGATTTAACTTTGAAAGGACAGTTTTAATTTTAAAGAGGTTGGAAAAAGATGAATCGAACACTTTTTGAATGGTTGGGAATCAACTGCATTGACTTTGCCATGTTCCCTCCTGATCTTGTCCTTTTCCAATATGGATCATAGTTTTTTTGTGAATTGGTACAGTAGATTGCATCCACCCCATGGTTTTTATATACTGTATATGACAAACAGTAGACATCATGGATCATAAAGCAAGAAATTCCTTTAGAAGATGAAAGCTATTAGAAGAAATCCTGGGACATGGGATTACAAACCTTAAAGACACATGTAATGTCTAGAGGTCACCTATAAAGAACTGAATTCCAGAAGAGAATTCATAAACCATCCATCTTGATAGTCTTTTCCCTCAAGCAACCTGAAGTCATTACCGAGTCTTAGAGCTCAGATATTGTGGCTTTGGTTTCTGTATTGAGGTCAGACGTTTGTGATTAAAAATGAAAGGGTTAAAGAATTAGATTCCACCCTGACCTTCAAGGACATTTACACTGTTGAAGACATCACTCCGTTGGGGCTAAGAACCACACAACTATGTGGGCATTTTAAGAAGAAAAAGAAGAAAACAGCTTTCCCATTTTCACTTTTTTCACACATATGCCTTGCATTGTAATTACTGCTAAAAGCCTCACACCGCTGAAGGAACCGTTCAAGCAGCCTCAATTTTAACACAGCAGGAACAGGTTCCAAAGCTTTTAGCATTGTGTCAGTACCTAATGTTACCAGCACCTCTTTCTTTTTCAGCAGTTTCAGGGAATAAATAAGCATTGCTTGATAACAAAACATACAATAGGTTTTCCATACGAATAAGAATTGGTTTCAATGTGTATTAATGTACTTGCATTAGCCGGACAGACAGCAAATATGCTACTCGTACAGATTTGGTTCAGCATCTCTGACACTGCAGTACCCTTTTCATACGAGATGGATATGTACACAAGAAATTGAAATCTGATTATATCTTGATACACATTGCAAAACCTTTAGGTATTTAACTGGATATTCTTATGAGTCAATAAAACAAATGAGAAAAATGTTTAGACTATATATCAGTGTATGCAATGTACACATGTGTATATGCTCAACTTCTTTTTGAATGGTAATATATTTTTAGTTTTTAGTTTATTCTTAACTAAAATAGCTTATTCTTGTTTTTATTCCAGTAATATTATCTTACAGCATTGTTTTTCAGATATAGGTTTTCAAAGGCCATGGTCAAGCAGTTTTTGTAAGTTCTTTAATAGAATAATTGTTTCAGTTCACTAATTTATGAGTTATAAGACCTTCTGACCTTGTGGCTTTAAGAACACTTACCATTAAAATGTATTCATCCTATAACAGTGTTGCCAGGAGACTGGAGGCTAGCTCTCTTTCAGTATGACATCCAAAATTGTCAAGTAGCATGACTTCTCTGAATTTCTGCTCTTTAAAATAAGAAGGGAAGGCTAATGATATTGTTAAAGCCACACAATGAAGTACAAGAAAGTGATCTTTAGTCATTGAAGATTGTTGCGTACACAAGGGTATAATGTTACCCTGTTTAATTTGAAAATAAAAGTAAACTATAACCTTGATGTTGAAATGTTATTCATCAAATGTCAATGTTATACATGAAAGGGAAGGATAGGCTAAACAATTTTACTGGAAGCAGTTATTTTTAACATGAAATGTTCATTTAAAATACAAGTAATTAATTTTATGACATTAAACTTTGACTTTTAGTGTTCCTGCTCTTTTCCCAAGAATGGCTCTTCAGAATCCTTTAAAAAAAATAATATAATTGAACAGCACAGGCACAGTTCATAACGAAGAGCAATCATTTGCCTAAATCTTTATTAAAAATGCAGTTTAATTTTTTGAACCCCCAGTTTTGCGTCTGAATAATATATCATATGAATCAAGTGAAAATGTTAAGTTTTCCAAAGATAGCACAAAGGAGAACATGGTTTTGTTACAACATGATTTTACTACACTCTGTAACAGAAGTTGGATCTGTTCTATTTCATTGCTGTATACAGCTGCACACAGAAGTATAAGAAAATCGACACTATAGAAATCTGCAAACTTCTTTAGAGAAGTGATAACCACACCGGAAGAGGAGAATGATGTATAATCTATCGAATCAAGTGGGATATATACTGACCTTTAACCTTTTTAAAATCATCCCACTCATTTTTCAGACACATGGTATAGGGCCACTGCCATTGTCTTTGTTTTTGAACTTAATCACTTGTTTCTGCTGTTTTTTTTTCCCTTAAGGTATCGCCATCGCCAGTGCCCTCATAGACACTTCGCAGCAGAAGGCCATGGAATGCAAGGAGAAGAGTTTGGGATTAAAGAATCGGAAACAGCCCCCGCCTGCACACCAAGGGACTTGTGTTTGAGCAAGTGGACAAAATGCACTTGTACAGTGTGTCATTTGTGTTCTTTTTTATGGCTTTGGACACAGAAAAGTCATAACCACAGCCTCTTGTTTTTGAAGAGGCCAATGAGGACATTCTGTTAGGTAACGACATGCCTTTGGTTTTTTCATGCTTAAACCCAGTAGTGTTCAGGAACAGCACGTCAACCACCACCCTTCCTTTGAAATTGGCTTTCAGCAAGACCTCGTGTGAAGCGGATTTTAACTACAAACAAATCAAACCAGCAGATCTTGTATCGTGCTGCAATATCTGGCATAGAGTCACCTCATCTTGTTTATTGAAACAACTACAAAAAGGAATTGTATCCTAAAATTATGTTCAACAATTAAATGAATTAGGCCATAGATGTTTCAGCAAGTATGCTTGTTGTAAAATTAGAGTGTATTTGAATTTTCCATTTGGCTTTGTGGTAATAAGAAGAGGTACCGCATAGATGATTCACATATTGTTGTTGGAGCAGGGGGCTGGGAAGTGTTACTTAACATTAGGAAGGTTGGGGAAAAGCCCAGTACAATTGCAGATCCAGTGCTTTCTCTGTCCTTGAGTTTAATTTGCTTGAGCTCACCTTCACTTTGTGTAGATTTGTGATCATTGGGGTGGCAGCCAGTTTGAGAGATGCGTAAGGATCCAGTGCATCTTATACCTGGAGAACAGCTCCAATGTTCTTCACCTTCATGAGTCTCAGTGATGATGGCCATTTGAGTCAGTTCACTACACGGCATTCATTCTTCTATAGCTCAGACCATCTGTTGGATTCACGTTTTTATACAACATTGGCTGTGTTTGTAAAATGTAGCAATAGAAAATAATAGTGTTTTAAGAGAGCCAACAGCTGTGTTTGTTAGCTCAGTTCGTTGAATAGCAGCTGATGCTGGTTTAGTCACTATTGGATGCTGCTGCATACTACTGGCACAAAGGCATGTGGGTAACACTTTACATTCTGTCTCTAGCTGCAGAGTATTTACATAGTAATTACTTAGTAAATGTATATGTACTTATTCATAATTACAATGGTATTTCACATGGTTACAAAGTCATACTATTTTACCAGTATGAGCAACTTTAGCTCATAATCTGTAGTTTAATATAAAATAATCATGACAGTAGTATGCTTGCATATGCCACCAAAATGATACATTATTTATAATAAAACTATGTATGGTAACATTGTAATTATATGTAAGTACACAAGTACTTAAGTAATTACATGCTTAATGTAAAGTGTAAGTGTATACTTAAAATATTACCTTCTCCATATGGGTGTTGTGTGTAGAGTTAAATGTGAAATATGAAAACCATTTTTTTAATTCACAAAGGTATTATGCTATTTTCAATTGTTTACAGAGGCATTCCAATGCATGCCCTAGTAGTGTCATATCTGATGATGATAAACCCGTATGTCCTAGTTTATTATTATGGTTTTAAAGAATATAATAAAATAAGGTTTTTACTCTAAAGAACTGTACATATCATAAACCCTAAATATACAGTACCTGAATGTTTGGATAGAAGGAGAAGTAACCTGCTCTATTTTGCTTGATCATACCTTTGAAATTAGTTTTATTTTGGTACCAGGTAATATGCTAGAAAAAGACCAGAAAGATTCAAAGTATCACTTTTAAATAATTATTAATTTGGTAATCAGTTTTGCTAAAGTGCAGCAAATGGATTGTTATGAATGTTTCTATGTGGTATTTCATACAGCGCACAATCGGACTCATTTTAGTTATTCCAAATGAATGGATCGAGTCATCGCCATTTAGGCTGAAGAGGTTTCTTCATACCATACATGGAAAATGGTCATGGATGTGGGTATTGGGCTAGATTACAGGAGTAATACTGGAATATTTGTAAAAAATACCTCATGTAATTGAGAGAGAGAAGAGAAAACGATGGCTGCCATAGCTCTGTAATTGTTTAATTTTTTTCTTGGTTGCTGAATAAGTTACTTGTGTTTTTTTTGGAAATACTGTAGCTCAGTCTTTATCTTACCTCATATTTTAAATAGAATAATTCCTTAACAAAAGACAGAAATAAAAACACTGCACCAGAAGGACATAAAGTCAACCAAATTCAATTAATATTAAATAATTACATTGGATAATATAAAAATGGTGCTGTCTGTCTCATAGTATCTAGAAAATAATATTTACTACATTTAGAAAAAAGTCACTTAAACTGTTGCATAGGTGTCTGAAATGTTAATCGCATTTAAGTACTTTCACTTATTTTTTGATGAAAATCATGCCCTTTAATACATTCTGCATTTTTAAGCATGAGTAATATAGATTCAAATGTCATATTTGGAGAGACAAAAATTGCCATGGTAGAAAACTTCAAAGGGTGCACAGTGACTTTAACAGTCTTGTGTTGTGGTATTGTCCCTCAGATATTCATTCACACATATTATTACAATCAGGAAATGAAGTGAGAAAACTTGAACCTACAGTAAGATCGTAGTTGGGAGTTTTTCTCAAATATGGGTGCTACCTTGGCAGAATCCAGGTCTCACTGTCTACTGTTACTTTGCAATTGGGCCATTCCATACCAGCTCATTGCCACGGCAGTGCCAGGGCATTGCCAAACTGTGTCAAAGTTAAAAAATATTAGTCATATTATATAATGTAGTTGAGATGGCATGGGAAGACCCTAGGCAATCTACAGTGCTGTCTATGCACAGGTATGAGCAAACCCCCCTTTTCATGTATGACCTCGATTAATATTAATCTTATATCAGAATATTAGAGATTTATACTTTGTGCTTATCATCCTACTGTAAATAGAAAGATGCAAAATGGTTCTAATTCGATTTGATTGGAAGTTGTCTTGTAAGCTCTGTTTAGTTTTGAGGAACACTTATATTTGGATTAGATATATTAAAATGTAATAAACACTTTTTGATATATTGATTAGTGTTATACCAGAGGACATTTTTTTTTACCACAAACATTTCTGTTTGAGCAGATAAACATATTTTTACAGAACCTCTGAAAGTTAAAAGGCAAAAAGTATTAGGGAAGTATGTTCTTTGTTGCACTTAAACCGTGAGAATAACAACATTATCATAGTTTTTACAGAATGGGCTCAGATTTAATTCTACGTGTAGGTCAGTGGAGTCTTTGCAGTGGAAAGTGTGTGAAAAGGTCACACTTTTTCAAGATTCTGTTGTGTATTTAATTTTTTCTTTTCTCCTGTACTCGTTCTGTTGTTCATTCTACCAATATTTGTAAAAGACGGCTCAGAACCAAAATTCAGAAATAGAGGCAATATTTTTCAGAGACCTACGATAAAAGACAAATTAAATGTATTAACTTGAATCTCATGTATAAGCATCCTGTGTTACTACCTCTCAATATAAATTATCACAGCTTTTTAATTAACTAGTTGAAAGAACATAAAATGAACCACTAGAAGATTTTGGATTTATTTGTGTAGGAATGAAATGCCCTGTTTCTGAAGCATGGTTTTCAAGCTATTCTGTCATTTTTCTCTTGCTGAGTAAGGCTTTTTGTACATTTACAGATGTCTTCCTATCCAACTGTTTAACACTGTGTTAAATATTTTGAATTAAAATGACATTATACATTATAATAATCACAAGGAATAGGCTAATCCAGAATTCTTCACCATATTTATCTTTGCTCCCACAGAACTTGATAGTAAAGGGAAAAAAAAGTTTAATACACTTTTTTTGTGAATGATTTCATTACCAAACTTGAAAGTCTCTGTAGTTTGAAAGTCCTATTCTTTTCTTCTCATGACTCTGAAAATAGATTCAGCCCATTCCACTTTCCTCTACTTCCCATAACTTTAATGACCAAGTGTGCATAGATACTGAACTTGACAGTTCTGTTCATTGGTCAGGCCACTGTGGAGTAGGTTTGTTAGATGATATGTAACAGTGAACAGAGAACCATTTCCAGTCTTGGATCTCCTGAGATGATGCAACATTGATGTTGAAACAGGGATGGCCTACTCAAAACAACAGACCTTCCAGCTGATCCCAGTACAGACCTTACTACTTACTGTAATTTTGTGATTGAATGAATTATCAGTTAATCACAGCAAACCAGCTGGTTTTGACAGAATATTCATATTCAGCAATATAAAAGGCCTACTATTCTGACTTAACCTTATTTTGGGAATACTGAATCAGTCATAATTATGGATATGCATTGCTATAATTCATAGGATAAGGTATTGAAATGTTAGGTTCTGTAGGAAACAAAGAACTACCAAAATCAGAAAGAATCTGACCACTAGTTTCATAAGATTTAAGTGGACATCTTAAAACAGCACTGCAATGATCTGCATGTGAAATCAACTTATGGGGTCTATGGCTCATTGTCCTATAAATTGTGATGAGTAGTATGTAGAAATAATGATAGGCTGTGTTTTCTGCTTCTTTTGAGTAAGTAAAGATCCAGTTGTTTTCATTCATTGCTGGATTAATCCACATGTATATGTATAGTACATGTACTGTAAGTGTGCATATATTTCTGCTTATCTCATTAGACTCTAAATCTTTACTACAATACAGGTGTCTTTGTGTCCTGGCTTAAGGAAATTTAAAAGAGCAATAATGTGAAAGAGTAGGTAATGATATGCATGGCAGAGCTCAATATTAACTATGATGCACACAACTGTTACTCTGTACAGTAAATAAGCACGAGGAAGGACTGTTCCATGAGTGCTTGAGTTAAGATTCATCTACCCTAAGTGTGCTCAGACAACTTCCCAAACTTTCATGCTCCATGGTATGTTTTAAAGATTGTATTTTACATCTATGAACAAGTTTATTCCACTGCAAATCAAATGTTAAGTTCATAAAAAAACATTTTTAAGTCTTCTTTTTTAATTAGAGTTTTGCTGATAAACTAGTTTTATTAGAGATGCATTGTACAAAGGTCCAAAATAAAACATTTCTAACCTGAGATCATTCAAACCAGATCCTTCTGATTTTTCCTTCATTGTTAAGCTGTTTTAAAGGTGCTGACAGGATTTCAGTTACCTGAAAAGTATCAGTCCCACAATCATTTCACTTTAGCTTAAGTTGCACTTAAGCTCACCCGCCTGTATAAATACACTAGAATGGTTTTTTTTATATTATTGTAAACGTTTGCAATCTATTGCACTGATTAATGGAAATTCAAGTTTAGCCTGTAAAATGTGTCACTTTGAAGTCTTGTATATGGGAGAATGACTGAGTTATATTTGTATATTTACACTTCTTTTGTTATTGTTCTGCATTTTTAATGTTTCAGTTTTTGTTTTTTCATTTTTTTAGTTCCATGTGTGTCTTGAAACTCAAATTGTAAAATGGCCACACTTGTATATAAATATATAGGATCTGACATTTTTGTCCGAAAAATCCCACAACTGAAGTATTTTACACACACAAAAACATGTTGAAATTTGTATTGATGAAGAGCAGCTCACACAATTTCTCTGTTCATATGGGCATATGTAAAGTTAAAAATATGGGAAAAAAGTTTTGAAAGTTCTAAGTAATAAAGAGAAACTTCTGCTTACTTACACTGTTTGCTGCGAGATTGCCATTATACTGTACTTCATTTACACATGATGTTAGCAGATGAAAAAATAATTCCTTGTGCTCTAAGGAGTATCAGTCCTTGCTTCCTCCACAGGGGTGTTTGTCCAGCAGTACACTCCTTTCTTATTATGTAAGTACAGTCCATGACCATGAATGAAATGCATCCCCCCTCTGGCCTGATGCAGTTAAAATAGGTACTGTAAGTTGAACCCTGGGTCCAACTTTTGTCCGTGCTTTTGTCCAAGTGTCATGTCTATGCAGTACAGAGACCTAGAGTCCTAAAAGAGCAGTACATGGAAGCAGGATATTTTTACTCTTCAGAGCTATGATTATGTTTGGCTGTAACATCTTGTCATGAAGAAAATGCGGATTGTGAACACCTCAGACAGCAAATGAAATTGTACGTTTAGTCCATCATACTGTACCAATGACAGAAATACATCGTCCTGATAAGACGGGCATAATAATTTCTTTGCGTTTTTCATTCTTGATTTTCATCAGGCTTGACAATCAACAGGTTAAATCATATGTTCTCAATCAAATCTGTTCCTTATTTGGTAATATAGTGCTAATGCAACGAAGTTACTTAAGTGTATTATTGTCAGTCATGAACGATCAATTAATCAAAATGACTTCAAACCTATTTTAAACAGTGATCTTGAGTCTGTATACATTATTTTTCTAAACATTTACATGCAAAAATTAGGATGAAAGAAATAAAACAGGTATTCTTACAGAAAGCACAGATTATTTTGTAAATCCATACCAAGTCTTAGTTCCTGTTTCTCAAGTACTTATGTTAGTGCTAAAATAAAGTTCAGTGACACCATTTACCCTGGAGAATTCTGTCTCTTCTCCTACAGTAGGTAATCATTTGAGTTTGTTATAT
Source organism: Lepisosteus oculatus (assembly GCF_040954835.1). Lineage (NCBI taxonomy): Eukaryota > Metazoa > Chordata > Actinopteri > Semionotiformes > Lepisosteidae > Lepisosteus > Lepisosteus oculatus. The sequence continues at coordinate 42,542,806 of NC_090699.1, forward strand.
TCTGCCAGTGTTGCACCATTTGTATTAATTGTGCTGAAACCCTAATATGTTATTTGGCCAATGTAAAAACTGGACTGTAATTAATGCAGTTTTATGTCTATGCAGTAGGTATACTGTACAATTTATTTATGAGTTACAAAGAAACATTAAAGCTCATTTTCAGTGTGAATGTTTGCCTTGGGGATATACTGTACAGTAGTCTGGCAGTGGCTACCTTCTAAAAGTATCCAAAGCAAGACAAGTCTTACAGCAGACTTGATTAATATATCGGAGGATATGTTCTTGATTTTATATTTTTGAAAAGTATGATTTATATCACATTTCATAAATTTGAAAATCAAATTTGTAAGGAATTTGTAAGGCGAACATGCATCATCACCTTAATATTGAGGTTCCATTTAAACATCATAAAGTTTCACAATTTATCAAGACTTCCAATTGAGATTAAATCTTGATAAAAGAGTGTTCATTTCATGTGAGGACAAGAATTACTAATGGTATTTAGTTCAGAGGTTAAGCGGAATTTACTGTATTTGGTGACATTTTAAAAATAGAGATCTTAATTGATTCCATAAACCTTATCCTACATTACCCATCTTTGTAGGTACTGTACCTATCACAGATTCGGTTTTTTACTTCTTGCATTTTACTTGATCCCCAAGATTAGGTTTACTTACTGTACATCAAAAATATACTGCTGTGCCAAAAAAATTAAATGTAACTTCAGCTGTAGTGCTTTGCATAACTTCGAAGCATAACTTTCATTGTCTTTATATGCTGTTGTGAAGCAATGTTGTAGTAAGATAATGGATGTTACAACGTCAGAAGAATTTATAGCTTCATTAATATGAAAACTGATGCACAAACAAATGCCACTGTATCAAACTGGTAATAAGCAAAGTGGCAGTTAGTTTTCTCTAAATGGATATTACTTGTAATTAACATTTAATAGAAACTATATGCATCTTCGGTAACAATCACTAACATCAAATTCTCCAGCCTTTTTATACAAATTGATTTTGGCCCCTGAATTTAAATTACTTAGATTTTAGTGAGAAACATGTATCTGCTTATATAAAAGCATCTGCAAGTGATACTGAAGACTTGCAAAATAAGCTATAGTATCATATTAGCGTTTTCCAGACATATAACTAACCTTACAATTATATTAGTAATGTTTTTTTTATTAAAAATCAAACTTTCTGCGCCTAAAACCAATTGTTTCACTGTGTAAAGGCAGTAAGGTACATCTTTCAAAATCACTCAGAAACGGATTCTTCTGTGTTTTGAAACTATCAAACAGTAAATCCCCTTCATCAGACCTTAGTCTACTATACAAAGATGTCTGATAAAATCCTGCTTCATCAACTGGTTTTATAGCTTCATAATGAATTTCATTAATCAAATAATATTAAGAAACTAATTTTCCTCTCAGTACTCAAACACAAGTGGAAAAAAAATGCTGTGAGAGGCCTCGCATCTTCTAATAAAAAATATTGGACTGTTGAGTTTAGTTATAGAATGCAATATATGATCAAGGATTCTTTTTTAGTACAAATAAAAAGAAACAGATGAATTTTATTTTCTAAATGGGGCAGTGGCAATGATCTATTTCCAGCATCAGTCTCGTGTAACCAAAACTTACACCATTCCCTCCAATATCACAACCAGTGATGACCTCTCATTAGCTCCCTTTGTACTATAAGTCCAAATACAGTACGTCTGCCACAGACTCTCAAATGGCCCTTCAATAAAAAGGCCCTGCAGCAATGCCAGTGACTGGAAAAAAAATGCAGCATCTTAATTAATTACCTGTTTAGCTTTGACATGATTTTAATGTCCAGTGTTCCTCACTCCAGCACTACCACATTAGTCAGTTGACTTCTGCTACCATTTGCCCCTAAGGCTTTAATTGTACTTTGTTACAGACTTTTCTGCTGATTTTGCAAATTCTCTACTTTCACCAGTGCTTCCTTCTATCTGTGCTTGTAATCTATTTCTGACTGTTGCTGCTTAAATAAAACCATAACTTTAGCTGCTCTCCACTGAACCAGTCTGCAAACTTGTAATAAAACCACAGATACACCTATTGCAAACAGCAATCCTCAAATTCCCTATATCCTAGGTCACTCCTGAGCATGGTATGAGATAAAATGGGTGGTAACTCAGGTAACAAACTCTTTCAAGAAACCAATTTTCCAAGACCCAGAACACTAAATCTCCCAATTCAACCGTTGTCTCCCAAGTTCCCTGCCTAAGTCGACCCTTCTCCTTCAAGATTGTGTTCTTGCAAATGGATTAACGAAAATTGTCCCAGTGCTAAATTATTTATAATTAATGGCAAAATGACTCCAAATCTGCAATATCTAGTTTCAAGAAATGCGGCTCATTTTAAAGAATGTTATTACTATTCAGCAATCTGTTTCTAGCAAAATTACTGTGGGTTCATGCTTTCCTCCATCTGTGCCTTTGGCCACAGTTTTTTGTTCACTTGTTCCTTTTTTTTCTCTCAGTTTCTCTACTTCCAATTCTGCCTTTTCTGTTGGCTTCCCAGCTAGCTCAAGGTCAACATTAACAGCTCCAAGCTCATCAAGCTCAACAACAACAGGTATCTTGCTTTGGCACTTCCACTGGTACATGTTGTACCAGACATCCAATATGTTACCTCTGTACTGAAGGTCTTTATACAGTACATACTTCTTCATTCTAGAATTTCAGTTCCTTTACTCTCCAATTCTGAACTTCTCCCTCTTCTCCTTATAACTCTTAATTTTTTAAAAATGTGTATAAAATAAGTGATACGATAAGATCACTTTATTGGCCATGTACAATTTCTTGTATTAGGAATTTGTCTTTTCACATACCCCAACTTGCTCTTAATGAGACATACAGACAGGAAGTGAAGCTTGGGGTCAGAGCACAGGGTCAGACATTTATACGGCTACCCTGGAGCAGTTGGGGTTAAGGGCCTTGCTCAGGGTCCTAACAGAGTAGAATTCCTCTTCCAGCCGTGGGATACGAACCGGCAACCGTCCAACCATAGGCCAAAGAGGCACCGCACCGTCCCCATGTATGCAAAATTGCACGCAAGACATTATAATAACATTTCTATTGGCATCTTACAGTAATTCACGAACATTTTTTGGTGATGTTCAGGAATGTTACAAAATGTTATTTGTTACTTTAACTTTTTGTACATAACTTCAGTTCCTAAAATGTTAAATGAACCAGTTATGTAAAATTGTATTTTATATATGTTCTAATATTTAATCTTTTACCTCCCAATTTCCCCTTTCATTCGTCTGTCCCAGTGACTGTCTGCCTGACTGCAACCCACAACTTTCTTTATGACAGTGTCCTATGTCATCAGGCAAGTACAGTATTTCATTTTAATAGCTTATTCATTTTAACCCCTTTCTGAAGGAAAGGAAGTATATTGTCCTTCTTTCTATCTTGGCAACCATTGATTGTTTGATCAGACACAGCCCCAGAACCGGTGGGAGTCCTTACATTGCCTCAGTGGCAGGTGTCCTACCCTGGTTGATGTGCTATGAGCACCATTTCTCACTTTGCCTCATTTGCAGTTATGCTGCTCTAAATCTTATAATAACCTTTGCTTTTCTCTTGTATTTGATGCATTTCTTAGGGGTCTATATCAGTCCTATTTAAAAATATATTAATTCATTCAGAGAGTATATTAGCTGTTCCCATAATCAATAGCTTGTGTTCCTCTTGTGTTGCTGTGAATATCATAAGAGAAACAGGCATAAAAGCATTGGTTGTTGTAAATGGTTTTGGAACAGGTAAAGGTTATTTCCTTGCTGAAAAGTAAAGAAAAACACCTTGGAACTGTTACGTCCCAGTGTGTGTTCTGTGTGTGTTTTTCTTATGTCCACACTGCTGACCCTTGATTGTTCTCCCTTCCCCATTGGCCAACCATCACACCACTGTTTCAATATGATGTCATCATCAATCAGCCCTCAGCCAATCAGAACTCATTTTATTCACTATATAACAGAGGTTTTCAGGAAGAAAAGGCCTTTCATTTGACTTCGGTCCTGTTTGGTTTTGGTTATCGATTCGCTCCTGGTTATCGCTTCGGCTTCGTTTGTTGGTTTGTTTTGCTTTGTGTGTGTGTGTATTTTCGTATAGCTTCGGCTTTGTTGTTTTGTCGGTTTTAAGTTAGTTTCTTTGTACTTTTGTTTGTTTGTGTGTTCATCCTTGTTTTGTCATTACCTTGCCCCAGTGTTACATGTTCAACTTTTGTGTTCTTTTGTATCCTGCTCCTGTTGATTACTCTTGTTTTCCCTTATTTGTATTCCTGGTTCATTTGTGTTTTTGTGTGAACTTTTGTATATGAGGTTAGTTTAGGTTGTTGGGGTACACTTTACACACTTAGTTGACTTTGTATTAGTACACTAGTTTAGTACGGGTGAGTGCCCATACTTTTGGGTAGTCAGTGCAGGTTAGCTAGGGTGTTGAAGACGCTGAAGCTTCGGGGTTTTCTTTTGTAGTCAGATTAGCTTTCCCTCACTGTCCTAGCCAGCTCCATTTTGTTTATTATTTTCTTTTCTTTGGCACCACTCTAGTTCCTTACCCTTATCATGCTTCCTAGTCCCTCACCAAAACCCCCCTGCTTCCAAAAGAATTATCCTAAATGTTACATCCCTTTTCCCCTAGACACTTGGGGTCGTAACAGGAACCTTCAGGCAGAGGCAGAGAAGGAAAGTTGAAAAGAAATACACTGTAAGAGAACAAAGGACAGAGTAGGTAAGAAGGGATGGGGAACAGGGGGGGTGGGCATAAAGCAGGTGAGAGTGAGTGTCCAAACTAAGGAAAATGGGAGGAGAGGTGTGGAAAGCTGAAATCTGCAAATGAATGGAAAGGTTTTAGAAGGAGATGAGTCTGTCATTGAGTGAAAGTGGAAGATGTGATCCTTAATGATTAATTTTGGTTTCAAATGTTTTTTTGCAATAGGAGTTCCAAAACCCCTGGGTGAGAACACAGAGGGATTGGCAAGTTCATGGCTGTTAGAGGTGAAATGGGGGAACTATCAGTTTGAAGAGATCTTTGATCCTTATACAGTAGTTCTGACAATGTTCTGCAGTGGTCAGCTAATCATCTTTCTGTCTCACCAAAGTAAATGGCATTGGTTTACTGCAAATAGCTTTATGTTCCCTGTTGTGTTCTCACAGTCCTATTTTTGTTTTTGTTTTTGTTTTTTCGTATGTGGGGGTGACACTGTGTGGGTTCAGGAGAATATGGACAGCTGCTTGCAGTCCATTCATGGACCTGCAGGAAGATACACAAGAATCACCCACTGGAGGATGAAAATATGAGTGGACAACCATTACTAACAGAGGGTATTATCAGTGGTAGGCTTCTCAGCTTTGGAGAGTCTAAAGGATAGCTGACGCTAGGAAGAATGCTCCAATGTTAGGTTATTTGCAGGCTTACATGTCTACTTTCTCTTCGTTTTCCACCAAGAAATGAATTGTGCTCTCACTGCACTTAAATTTCTCGATCTTGCAGTCACTGTCATTCACACTTAGACCCTATGCATTAAATCCAGGACTTACAATATTATGTGATACACTACTGTATTGCCTTCTTCATGCAATTTGTAATCTGTGTTGTCCTTGTTCCTAGACCTTTACAGGTGTTGTCAATTGTAGAGTTTGTCTCTATGCAAAATTAAGTGCTTTCCTTGCTCCTGCAAAACCCATGAAAAGTTTAAATGTGTTTTGTTTAAAAACTCTCCATTTCGAATATGGGTTCCTGGCAGGTACCTAATAGGATGCAAGTGCCTTCTTAATTTTACCAAGTTATAATTACCTCAATATTAATGTCAAATCTTTATCTCAAACTGCTCCTGCATTAAATCACTAAATGGCAGAGCTAGTCAAACCTATTGATAAAATATACTGTTGTCACCTGATGGTATAACACAAATGCTGAAGAAAATACAATACAATTAATCCTACCGAATAAAATAAGGCAATTGACTAATATTAACTTAATGGTTTGAATATTTATAATGTCACAGTTTTAAATAGTGGAATAGCAGCATTTTTTGCTACACTACAGACTTCCAGCAAAGGGTTTACACAGTAAAGGATGCTGTTTAGAATTAACTATAAAGTAAATACAGTACACTACAATAAAATTTCTTTTGAGCAAAAGTTTGAAATTGGAATTGTCCAAACAGATATGTGTTCTCGGTCAAATTGGCCACATACTATAAGTGATGTCAGTGTTTAACATGGCTTAATTAAGCATGTCTTTCTGACATGTCAGGCTGCAATTAATTGAATTGTAAGCTCATGGTCTACATCAAGTTTGAAAATGTTTTCTCAATCCATTGCTCCTGTAATCAGCCTAGGAATCATCTGATTCCAGACTGATATGTTTACTACTCTTTTGAGGAGGGCAAATCCTCAGTAAACTATTACTCAATCCATTGCTCATTAAATGCTGGTATACTAAATACTGTACATATGTTTTTTGCACTTGTGCTGAAATATGATTAATTTTATAAGGTGAGCCTATATCATGTCATTTACTAAACCACTTTATACCATACAGTGTCGTGGGAAGCCGGAGCCTACCTGGCAAGCAACGAGCGCAAGGCAGGGTACACCCTGGACAGGGCGCCAGTCCATCGCAGGGCAAGTGTAAGCCAATCATACATGGATAAATTTGGAGGCCACGGTAAAGGCCAAGGGGGGAATATTTGGCCCAGACACTGGGATAACTCCCTACTCTTATAGAGAAATCCCAGGGATCTTTAATGACAAGTGAGATTCAGGACCTCGGTTTTATGTCTCATATGAAAGACGGCGCCCACTACAGTATAGTGTCCGCGCCACTTTACCAGGGCATTAGGACCCGCACAGAACTCAGGGTGGGCACTAACACCACTTCCAACAGCAACCATGGCTTCCCAGGAGGTCTCCCATCCAGGTACTGACCATGCTCAACCCTTTTTAGCTTCAGTGGATAGCCAGTTGAGAGCTGCAGGGTGATATGGCTGCTGGCTTGAGCCTATATCATTAAAGAAATATTACCACATAGACCAACCTTAAACATTCGAGACATTCTTTAGTTACAGGTTTTGAGATTCTTTAGATTCATTTGTTACCCTTGCTAATAGCATTTTAAAATCAATTACATGTCATGTACACATACAGTATGCACAAACATTGTGATATAGTGTAAGTTCCTATTTTTACTGTGATTTACCTACTTTTAAAGATGAGAACCAATTCTGGTGGAATTCCAGCTTTTATTCTGACTATTGTATTTTTTTAATATTCAATTAAGAGATAAGTTGGAAGAAAAAGCAGCAGATACTGGGCCACTAGGACCTGAACTGGAAAACTCTTAAGATCATTGTATAAATGCATGTTCAACTGTGCATGCTGATCTGCAATATTAACTGAATTTTAACTGACTTGAGCATTTTCTGTACTACATTTTTAATTTCCCAAATGTTCAAAGGTGCACAAACCTATGACAGCTGACTTTGCATTTTATTTTTACTAATAGATGCTGTATGAGTGAGGATCATTACTAGCGCAATGCAGCTGTTAATGTGCCAAAGTACTAATGAAATCACAAAAGACTCAAAGTGGCACACTATTGCAATGAAAGATGGCAAAGATTGTTCATTTGTAGAGATCATGTCCAGTTCACAGGTTCAGTACAATGGAATAAATGCCTAAATTCACTTTGTAGTCTATTTCAATAAGACTTCTCTGCATTATTTACAATTGTGCACCTTTTTCCTACACTGTGTAAATAACTGAACATTTTTTTCATATACTTTATATTATATATATGTTTGATGTTGTATTTAAATAAGAACAAGTGTTGGGTTTTTTTCAGGAACCCTTGTATATCATCTTGCATAAAAGCAGAAACCATATGAAATAATATTGTCAATATTTCCCAATGGGGTTAGTAAAGGAGCAAATCAATTGGTGTGCTGTCATTTGCATTCTCTGATTTACTGAAACACATGTGAGAAATAGGTTATTAAGAGAGGCTGCACAACACCTTGTTGTGTCATGCTGGTTATGCAATTAAGACAGCTCAATTGGGAATTTTTGTTTCATACAAATTGCAACAAAAGCTGTCAGGTTTTGGAGGTTTAAAGTCCCTCTCCAGGTGAAGTGTAAAGTCCCACGGCCTGCAGTGCGGTGCATAAGAATTCCCGAATTCCCACTTGAGATGAATGATGGATTAAGGACACAGCAGGTTTGGCCTGTCATTGTTCACAATTAGCTAATTTTCCACCAGGAACAGGGTGATCTCTAGAGGCTTTCTGTTTATTCAGATTTCTGGTTTTGGCAATATGTTCTATCCTGTACATTGAAAAGAGGGAGAAATACATTAATCACACAATGGAGAGCTATTCACACTTCTTTTAAAAGCCCTTTAAAAAATGGGGGGGAGGGGGTATTCCTTATCCTTTGCTGTTCTTGGTATAGTTAATTAAGAATAAGTAAATTAATATGCCATCAAAATAAAATGTGTTCTTTAACAGTTCTCAGTGTAGTTATTTCTGGAGATAATCTCTATAGCATGTTAGTAGAATTAATTTCTTTTTAGAACTTTTTTGCCTGATTTTGCTAATCAGAGCGCAGTTAAAAGAGTAACATGCAAAAACATTATCCAGGGCCTGAAGGGAATGACTTGTTCCAAAGGAGTTTTTTATGACCAAACCCAGTGCCAGAACAAACAAAATGTTGGGAAAAACAGTAGGTCTGCGCTAATCTAATCAGTGCTGAGAGAGATGTAAGATTTGTGGGCCAGTCGAGACCTGCAAACACACTTGAAAAAATGAATGTGTGTTTTTAACATCTCAGCTTGCTGCTAGGAACCCCATGGCTGCACATAAGTGAATATGAGGAAGTGTAGTCAGATTCCTCCAACCCAACCACCTGTTCAACATGTCAAAGGTCACAGAGTCAACCATCACCGAGTTTTAATGTATTTAGATCTTTGCAGTTAAGGGTGAGTTTTACATTTTGGGGCCTATAAGGGATTTGTGGTGGAAAAATGTTATATATCTAGACTATTTTTTATGTCTTTCTTTTTTGTGTTGAGAAGGTACAAGTTGGACAGATATTGTTAGAGGCTGCTGGTGTGATTAAGGTCAGGTCAAGTGGGAGACCTAACCAAATCTCTAGGATGTTTCAGGGAAGAAAGGGGAATCAACAAAGTGATGGGACCTGACCCTCCACTACAAGCAGGGTGGAATTGCATTGGGTGGGACTGGCACTGCATCACTGGCTGTGATGCACAGAGAATGACTTTGATTGATGATGGCCTGTTGACCTACATTTGTCAAAGTTGGTTATGACTGGTATTACTGCCCTTATTCTATGGATACATACCTTCATGTTATGGGAAGTACATCTGGCAGAACTGGAGTGCCCCATGGCCTTCTCAGAAGGGACTGAGGTAGTGCCAACCTAAAAAAAGGAGGAAGAAGGTTCAGATGCTCAAGATGTGGATAGGTTGCAAGTTGACACTAAGGAAGTCAAGGAGGAAACCAACCATACCCCAGTTTGCTATGAAACTGAGCAAACAAGCTTGACTTAGAAAGTTCCTAGTGGGGAAGAAGTTCAGAGAAGTGAACAGAAAAGTACAAAGCTAAAGCCAGTTCCAGAAGCATTGCAGAATGAGCAGTTGAGCTTATATATTTAGGGGGTCACAACTCCATTGGACCAACTGTACTGAGGACCAATTAACTGATATTCAGCAGCTGTTTACCAGGAGCAGCTGGAAGATCTCTTACTCTGAAGTGAATTGCTCACTTCAAAATCAATTGAAAGAAGTGAGAGATGAGCTGAAAAAATCATAAATGCAGTGCCCACACACAGAGCTGGATAAGGCCAAGCACGAGATGGGTACCCTCTCCAAGCTTCAGTCTAAGGGGTTTCTTCTTGCACAGACACTGAACAAGAAGCTAGCTTTGATGGCGAGGTACAGTAGATTCAGTGGCCTGGATCACAAAGGAGAGCATAATGGTCAAATGGGTAGTGAAGACCCATTTGATCAGTACTGATAATGTTTTTTAAAGTTCATGCCCCTTTGACCTGATTGAGGTTAAATAAAGAATACGTTAGTAAAAAGAGGTTTTCTCGCTTTGCATTCTGGGGTCTCAGCACAGTATTGCTCATACTCTGGGCAATCCCCATCCATGAGATTGAGCCTGGTTAGAAGATATGGAACAACTGGCTCTCAAAACTGTCTGTGTCATTTTAAACCCATTTTAAAACACTAGTGGGTGGCTTAAGAACACACTCTAGAGAAATTAAATTTAGCCATTTGAGGTTAGACAAGAGCAATGTAATGAAACAAGGATTTTCTATAAATATATTATGAACACAGAAAGAGAAAGTGTATAGACTTGAGGTGAGATCAGACCAGTCTAGTTTCTTATTTCTAGTCTCACAAATTTTGTAGTGTGATCAGTCTCATGATGTGACTAGTCTTTTTGGTCAACATCACACTTCCCCAACACACAACACATCAGGAATAATCAGTAAAGTAGTCAACTTTTTCACATACAGTACCACCAGACAAAAAAGGTAACAAAATATCACCTCAGTGTAATATATCAAGCTCTAAGTTATGCTCATATACTAAATACAAATGCAATCTAAGGAATATAAACAAGCTTAAGACTACACTGACGTATTTTCTGGACCTGTCTCAAGCCCGTGTTGTAAATACGTAATGTACAAGTGTATAAAGTAACAAGTTTCTATGTAATGTTAAACAGTTTGGACTGAATGATCTTCATCTTAACTGGGTAATGCAGAAAGCACTGCATTCCAAACTGTTGAAGGGAATTGTGTACCACGCTTAAACATGTTGTACTGTACTGATAGGAATAATTCTGAAAGAACAGGAATGATGCTCTTTTATGCTGTGGTGTTGCTATCTAATTTTCTGGCAGCCTGAAGGATGAGCTGCCTATCAGTAAAATGAAGTTAAAGATGAAGGTGTTTGTCTAGTCCTCCATCATAAATCCCTTTTAACTTCAATTTGCCTGGTTGTGGCCAGTGAGAATATATATTTTGGTTGAAAACATTAACAGGATTAACTCCCACAGTCCCCTACAGCAGGTGATGTCTTATGTAAGTGACTTATTCTTATGTTCAAGTAGACCAGGATTTAAGCATGGATATCTCCTTCATAGGTTGATTCTGTAGCAGCTCTAGTACTTAACTTACTTAATGTAAATTAGTTTACTTTTTATGTAGACAAATGACAGAGCAGCTGCAATCCTCTCCCACAACTGCTAAAGGTTGTGTAGATCTTTAACATCAGTGAAAAGATTGGTTTTCAGCGAGTCCCTGAAGCACTTCAATAAAGTGGCTCATTGAAGAGCTGTACATCAGAGAACCATGGTAGTTGCCCCAATGTGTCATCATAGGAACATGTCATGTACTGTATGTGTCACGATATTAGTTCCCCCTCCTTAAGGGTGCTCCAGCCCTATCACTCAAGACTTTATTCTATGCACCTGCTCCCTATTCCCAGCCCACCTTAAAAGCCAGGCGCTGACACTCTTCCGGGCTCTGCATCTGATTTCCATATCGTGCGAGTCCGGGACCTGGAAGCGCCTGGTCCTGTTAAGGTTTTAACCCTTGTTCCTGTTCCTTGTCTGCCGGTTCCGACCCGGCCTTCGTGGTTTTTAATTCCTTCTTCTGATGGATCTCCTGGTTTTGGACTTACTCGTGTGTTTTGGATACTCTAAGGATTACACTTTTGGATTGTTCGCCTCAGCCACACCTCCCCCGTGCACCAGCGCACCTTGGACACGCCCCCTTGTCTTCTGCCCCATATTCCTGCATGACGTTTCCCTAGTGTTTCCCCACTCCGTCGGATTGTGTCGTCCGCATAGGGTTCAGAAAGAACTGTTCGTAACAGTATGCAGCTGTGGTCTGCAAGGTAAGAGAAGAGTCCTGGTTTTCTTACCTTTAGTTTTGAGGAAAGAGTTTCCTGCTTCCATTGTCAGTGACTCACTTCTCATGGGAACAGGATTACATATTGTGATGCCACATGGGAACACAGGTTCTAGGTGAAGAGACCCAAGCACAGACGCACCCCACACACAAGATTTAAAGGCAAAATATTTTGTTTATTCAAGAAGCCTGCTCCTGTGGTAATTGTCTAATTTTCTCCAGATGCTCTTATTTTGTAGTTTGCTTTATTAACAGGTGTTAGCCAGTTCTAGTACTAGGCTAGGCTTTGTGTGACTCAAATAATCCATGTAAGACCTCAGAAGAAGTGAATCTGTCAGAACCATCATGTTTTCTGAATTGAGCAACTGTACTGATTAGTCACAGGAGATAACAGGGTCAATTAAACTCATTATCTCAAATATCTTAAAAAAGGTGTTACTTATAAGGAGCTGTTGATTTTAAAAGAAACCTAAAAAAAAGTCTCTACATTTCGCTTAATTCATTAAACAGTACAAGTTATTTTACTGAGATATATCAACAAAATATAACATGAAAGGGAAACTTATGCAGTTACAGTATGTATTTAAATTGACAGATGAAAACTATAATCAAACTGCCTGGAATGAACATTAAGCCATATTAACGACATTGTGATTTACAGGTACAGCACAGCGCTTGTTGATTAATAGAGCAGAATATTTTATTAATTTTTTGGCATATATCCAATCAGATGTTTTGGAAACAGAAATACAAGTATTGTGTTCTCCACTGTATTAGGAAAATCTATCATCAAGCTTAAATAATGAAGCTTATACTATGAGGCATTTTATTTTTTTGAGAGCCCTTTTGTAAACTAACTAGTCATACAACAGCAATAAAAACATATGAAACCAATTATGTTGATTTTTGTCTCAGAGTTGAAACGCATTGAACAAAATCATTGCACTCCTCATTATACCGTTACCCTGCTATTTCTTTGGCTGGCAAGACCTATTTTTAAAATAATAAATCCAAAAATCTTTCTTTCTGAGCATAACAATTTAATAGGGTGCACATTAGAACAGTACCTCCTTTTGCCTTCTTTATCATTTATCAAGGGAGACATATTTCCAAAGGTAAATATATTTGACACAGTCATGATGCTTTAAAACAAGAAGAAGCCAGCTTTATTAACTACCACTGTTATAAAATGTATAGTGAATCAGGTTGGTCCCAAAACAAATATTAAAATTTAATTTGTAACCATTAGGTTAATTAGTTCTAAGGTGGTCAGTAAATATACCAGATTTATTGTCAATAAAAAGTTTGACCTAGCAGGAGGACATGGTTGCCTGGTTATCCTAGACATTATACTACCCTGAAGCACAGCTAGGCTTGGTTATAGTTTCATTGAGAGATGGGAAATCAGGTGCTACTAGTGCTGACCAGCACAGCAGGTGTTACTTTCCATCTGCACTAAACATTTCAAGCCATGACTTAAATATGGTAACATGGGACACCATATTATATACGATGCTGTGTTTCAGAAACTTTAATCAGATGTTCTAACAACATGAGGTTGTCAAAAAGCTAATAGCTCTATTTAACTTCAGGCTGAAAACACCATATAAGTGAAAAAAATATATAATGTTCAGAAGGTGTCAATGCAATTTACTGTGGCCATTCATATCTTAAATGAGTAATGCAAAAGAACTTGCTTGCGTCAAAGAACAGATTGTGTTCTCCCACTCCTTTGTAGCGACATCACGAGAACAGTAGCACTGTTGTGCCTTGAAGTGCTGATGCTATAGTTAGAATGAGCTGTGCTGTCATAATTGCTCTTAATGATAACAAAGCTAGTTCTATCTTTCTTCTTGAGAGCTAAAGCCAAAGAACAGGAATGATGCATTTCTGACCTTTCATTTCAAATGAAAACACATGAATCATAACCTAGTTAATCACGGCTGACTTAGAAATGCTCTGCTTTCCTAATATTTACAAAATAAAAAATGTACCATTAAAAGCATTTGTGAACATTTGGGATGGTGTCACATTCAAACATGGAATATTTGTGATCAGAGGTAATTTTGCCTAACGTTTACTAAGTTAACCTTAGGAAAACACACCGAGTTGTTTCCATAAATCTACTTTGTTCATGGGTAAATTGTGTCACGTTGTGTTCAGTCGGTTTTGTCCACAGGCCTTCTTTTAAATATTCCTCCTCCAGCAACTATAGCAGACGGTACACCGGAACTGTTACTATGACTCACATGATGAGTACTATCATAACAGCCATCCGGAAGTGGCGGGGAGCATCAACAGAATGTGAATGAGATGGTTAGCAATTTGCATTATTATGTTTTCCCCACTGTTTGATACAGTACCTTATTCACATCCTTTGCATTGGAAGACTTTTGTGTGTTTTATTCACCTTAGAAAAAAATGCATTTGGTGTACCAACATGGTTATTTGATTGTACATCAAATCCTGTGTGCTTGGCATGGTTTATGGCTGATTGGAAGTACACTACCACTGTGTTGTTGTGAGTAGGGATCAAGTGTTTCTCAGTTCCCCAGATCAGGAGGTTTTGAACAAGGAGGACAGATGTTTGTTTTTTTAACATTATGCTTTTTGAACCGTTATTGTTGATTGATCATTGGACTTGTGATCAGGCATCTGACTGTAGGACCTTCATTTATTTTATTTTTACACCTTGTATTGCCATCAAGCAGTGGAGCTGGCAAGAGAAAGTGCAGGCTGAAGTCAAGAGAAAAAAAACTTGGTTTGGAATTTAAAGGATACAACTGGAGGCCAATAGCCTGAGGGGACAGCTGTGTCATTTCCTCCCAGTGATCCCCTGTGTACATTAAAGGTAACAGATGAGGCACATCTAGATCCCTCTCCAGGACAGTACCTGTGTGTAATGGGCACTTATTTCAGAAAAGCACAAGCAGGATTTAAAAAAATATAGTATTTGAATATGAATATTTGGCATTTTACTGTATATCTGAATCAAAAAGTTTTAGCAGTTAACTAGTTTGTACTGAACTATTATATGCCGCATAATCGGATGGTTGTCACAATAAAAGTGTAATACTCCACTAGAGATTCGTTTTTTAATGCTAGAATTTATTTTAATATTTCTTTTAGAAAAATCTGGATTTCCAGTTATTTTGTTTTATATAAGGTTTGATGTCTAAGCAGACGGTGATGATTTCTCATTGGCAATTGGCACTAACTGGGGAGGCGGTGAAAGTTGCCGAAAGAAGGGCATGGGGAGTATGGGAACTGACTCGCTTAAAAGTAATAGTGATGAGCTTTTTTGTAAGGCACAAGAGAGGACAAGATGGCAATACTATTATTTCCAGATGTTTCCAGATCACTTTTGTAGTACCTTTTTGCTGTTTCTTCAAAACACACATACTGAATTAGGGTTAGATGAAAGTTTGAAGAATTATACTACCATTTCCATTAACATTGTCAAGTTATGAGATCATAAAACTCAATTTGTGTCTTGCATGTTCACGTATCATGAAAGATGAGTGGCAGATCTTAAGAATAAGATGCAGATGTTTTGTGATGTTAGCCAAGCATTGCCAAATGTTGTGTGAGCTTGTGTCAGTCAAGGTGCTCTCAGTTTGATATGCAATGGTAACCCTTCAGGCTTGCTGTGTACCATGTGAGCTTCTGGCTTGTTTTCAATACACAGTTTCACCCAAAGAGCAAATACTTTCTCTTCTTCAGGTACTGTGGGTCTCACAGTGCACAAATGACAAATGGCTGTGACAAGTGTGTGCTTCAGAGGAAAACATGACTTGTCTTCACTTTCTCTGTCAAAGGAAGTAAAAGGGTGAGTTGGAAAGCAAACATAAAACATATTCCTGTTCGGTTTTAGCTTAAAACGAAGTGTGATATGGTTAAATAATATCTTTTATAATTGTAATAAACAAATAAAAATCACACTCTGATGCTGTCTAACCAAATTAAGTTTTTAAAATCAATTATATAGCTAAGCGGCTACTTGATATTTCAATATCATAACACTTTTAAGGTAAGTTTTATATTGCAGTATAATAATATTAAATACAGTATATAGCATTTCTGCTTCATCAGTATCATTAGTGCAAGAGCCTGTAGCTTTTAAAATGTGATCTTGATCAAACTGGTGGACAATAGAGTCTTATCTGTTTCCCTTTTCAGTTAATTAAGTGTAGTGTGTAATCGTGTTCTGTGCTGGAAGTATTCTGGAAGGATTCAGATATCAAGGAGAAGATTCTGATACTCATTAGATAGATAGATAATACTTTATTAATCCCGTAGGGAAATTGATGATTAGTACACAGTCTCTTCCACCTTGTGAACAGACAGTATGGCACAGTTTTATCAAGTGTCAAACCTAGCTATCCCCTCCCTCACGATCCTACGAACTAATGAAACACACTCACTCTCACACCCCAGAAATCACTTAACCTATAAGTGCCTTTGGACTGTGGGAGGAAACCCATTGCCCCAGCACTACGAGGCAGCAACGCTAACCACTGCACCTCTGTGTTATCCCATATTACATTAATTTGTGGACTATATCTGAAGTCTTTTTTTAAACCTATAATTGTTTTTTATAATCACCCTTTTTTATGGTATGTTTCAAATAGGTTTCATTTATGAATGTGTTGTCCTAACCACTGTTGTTGCAAAGCCACTGCTGTTCCCCAGTCCTGGAGAAGGGCACAATTTACAATATGCTTCCTCTCAAATTGTGTCCTTAGCCAATGTGGTCAAAGGAGAACATGACAGCAAGTCCATCTAATATAAGTGGTCACCCTGCTTAGATTATCACATGGTATCTGCCTGCAGCCAAATCAGGGGAAATGCCAACTTGTATACTGTGTCTATCCACTCAGCAAGGAGCTCTGTTTGACAGCTCAGGTAATGGAAAACATTCTGGTGATAAGCAGCTGTTAATGTGAAATTCCCCCTTGTCAATGTTGCAAACGTTACAAGCACCCACTGGTCTCAATTACTGTAAACAAAATACTGTACCTGGAAAGAGTAACAGTGTAATCAGCTGCACACGCTTTCAATCAGTCAATCAATGTCTGAAAGTCAGTGAAATTTTCCCACATCTTAGATTTACAGAATAGTGTGTAGGGCAAATTATGGTGAGAGCTTTTGTATACTGTTTGATCACAAGTCTCAGTTCTATCAGACATTTTGGCAAACAATGGGCTTTTCACAAACACTGGATTCATCTTTTTTATACAATATAAGGAAAACCTTAACTGTTTATGTATAATCAACATAATTCTTAATATGACATAATTATTCAATAATTTATGTTTTCATTTACAATGGATCCCTTATCCCATTTATCTGGAAGAGAAAGTTTATATACTTTTCCTCCTTTGACTTTCACATTCTTGCACTGCTCTAGGACAGCTGAAAAGATATATACTGTAGTATATCATCCCAGATATTGTGAGAAAAAATATTAATGTGCCATTAATCCCATTAATCCATTATTGAAGCAATAAGGTTATCTCTTCTGTGCTACAAACTATCAATGTACTATGCATTCATACAGTATGTACAACATATCAATGTACAGAATTATTTTCAGCTATACAACGGACTGGGGTCCCATTCTGGCTGTACCCTACCATGCACCCATTGCTTGCTTGGGTAGGCTCTGGCTTCCCTGCAACCCTGAATTGGAAGAATTGGTTAGAATGTGTGAATGGATTGATGGATCGATAGTACTAGTTTTCACACACTACATTTATAATTAATAATAAATTTATTATACCAATCTACAACATCCATCTTCAGAGCTAAGAGGGTTATCACAAAATACTGAGAAACAGCACTGAGGTCCTTCCAGGATGGTAATCAGTGAGAATAATGCAGGCAAGAGGAGAAGTGGTCCTGAGAGATCTGCTAATATTTCTAGTCAGTGATTTTCACTTAGAACATATCCATGGAAGAAATACAGCAGGCCAAACATCATGCAAAAATCCAATGGAAGATTCCAAACTGTAAACCATAGTGTAATTAGAGTACAGTGGGTTGGAAGCAGGACCATGTAGGCCATAGGCCTCATTCAGCTTTCAGGAGAGAGAGCAATGGACAAGCCCCACAGTGAGTCCCAGCCATCCGTACAGTATCAATCTTATGTTTCAAGACAGGAATTTAAATCTGGTCTCACAAATCGCTACACAGATTTCAAAAACTCTTAAAAAAAAGAGCGTCTCCAGTTTCTGAAAGTTGGTGTTTTTTCAACTCCTCCATCTCAGACATTTCAGACCACGTGATATGGAAATTTTATTGGATAAATATGTCAATTATACCATAGTTTTAAAGAATGTGTTAAGTGGCAATGGTTATGTACAATGAGATGTTGTTTTTTCTTTCATGGGTTAGTTTGGAAATGTACAGTAAATACCTGATTGTTTTTTTTTTCCTGTGGCATTTCCAGTGAGTGTGCTTATTCTTAGAGTTAATGAAAAACAGTAATCTGACATTGTTTTGTATCTCTTTAACTAGATTAGAGTAACTAGAGTAAGGCATAAAGTAAAGTAAGACAAAAAATCATCAACATTTTCCACTGGGTTTTCAATACAATTATAAAGTGTGTTCTGATTTTTTTTCAAAGTTACTTATGGAAAAAATATCAACATAAAAGTACAATGATTCCTTGAATGTAAATTCTAATGAGCACATTAATTCCAGTGCATGGCAGAGAAGAGGTATTAATTATACCTCAGTCTGTCAGCCATAAAGAACTATGTGCATGAACTGCTATAGTAGAAACATCTTATTCATCATTAATGTGGATGAAGAGTGAGTTAACTGGATCTCTAGTCCGCATGGGCCACTCATTTGAAAATGTGGGTGATATACTGTAGATTTAAAATGCACTCCTCTTAACCAAAGCATATTGCGACTGAAATATACTGTTTATAGTTTGAGAAAATGGGTCAGTTTTTAGAAAACATATATGAGCTTAACTAAGTTTTTCTAAACTAATATTAAGAATAATAACACATTTTTACTTCTGGCGAGTGCTGTACTGTATATTAGGTATGGATATTAATTATACTAACTTCACAAACTAGTGAGCATTACTGCTTTATTGGAGACACTGTAAATAAGATTCAATTGTGTATCTGAATGTTGAGTCAGAGAAGATGGTTCGACAATTATTCTTTTATGAAACTGTTCTGTGTGTTTACAAAGAAAACCAAAAAAGTTTAGAATTGGCATATCAATGAATTCATAAATGAAATCATTTCAGCTACTTTGTGTGTCCTGCAGGTGAAATAAACCTTGAGTCAGATCTTATACAGTATACGTTCAGTGACATCTTTAAATTAAATGAAACATCATAAAGAATGCGAGAATCTTAATAGTTCAGACTTGTATAATCCAAGTTATGTTATTTATTATGTATAATCCTATGTTATTTCTCAGCTGACCCATGGATAACACAGAGTTATGTGTGTTGTGGGGGAAGGCTGCACTGGTTCTTCAACTGATGCTTTCTGTTGCCCTTTAGAATCAGTGGAGCACAGCACAACATACTGTACAGTACTGTATATCATACTGTACAACACTGCCAAAAGCAAACATTTTGTGAATAGAAACCGGAAAAGTCCATTTGATTAGCAATTGCAAATTTCAAGTTGGAGAGTGAAAAAAGTGAAATAACGCAAATTTATTTTGATTTTTTTGTTCTGTTTCTTTAAATGATGTGTTGCAATGTCAATTTTTTTACCAGGGCACTTTTCACAAAATTGCACTCCACAGATGCGTTGTTCAGTTATAATTCTAAACTACAGTATGTGCTCACTAAAACTTGAACAGTGCATTCAGACCCTTGTACGATGGCTCATAAAGCAGAATCACAGTATGTATTATGTTGGCAGGAACCTGAATGGTTAGTCAGTTTATTCATATTTCTGTTAAAAGTGCACACCACGTCCTTCAGCAGATTTGTCTATTCACTGTGGAGTTTCAGTCTTTCACTTAATTGCTAAAATGTGCTTCTGCAAGACACATGAAAAAAAATGAACCTCTTATCTGAATAAGGTCAGAACTAATACAACAGATGTACACTGCATGGGGATCTGTACTAAAGAAGTTATAGAAGCTGTAGCTGTGGAGCTATTAACATATTTAATTTCTCTTGATAGCTATAACTCAACAAATAATCTGTCCTAGCCTTTTCTTTTTGGCAGAAGAATTTACAGAAAAATAACTCACCGGCCCATGTGCTTTATAGCAACCCAGCAAACTGATATAATGTTCTGGAACATTGTGAACGTTTTTTTCTAGTGAAAAGTTGGGTTGCCTAGAAATAGAGGTTTCTGAGGTTAGCAACTTCTCACTTATTTGTCTAAATACAAAAATCCAGGTGTTCAGAACTGATCCATTAATTTACCATTTTTTAAGACCGCTCTGTTTTTTTTCAGAGTTAACTTTTTGCCAGGGTTGCAATTCCAGGAAGGCCACTTTTACTAGACAAGGTGTTCAATGCAATAGGTGCTTTGATCTTAGAGGAGTTTATATCATGTATCCATATGAAGACGCTTAGGACATTTTCACTAGATTGTTAAATTGCAAAGGTGGTTGAATTTTCTTCTATACTGTACACCAGTAAACTGCAGTGACTCAGTCCTTGTCCTCAGGATGTCATTAACTGTTTATATATTCAGATAATTTTAACTACTTTCTGCAGTTTGTCCTTGGTTTTAGAAATGCCTGTCTTTAGGCGTATAGTTACTAGAAATGTAGAAAACAGAAATGTTCACTCTGTTCCAAACTTACTCCATAAATGAGATTGTAACGATACTGTTACAACGCACTACCCACCAGCACAGTGGGGGCAGGTAAGGAGCAATTATGGACCCAAAAACTAGGGTGTCACAGTCCAGGAATAGAGGCTGGCACTCTGTAAAATGGAATCTGCTTCTGATGGAGGAAAACAGGACGGTGATTCAAGGACAGGGCAGGGATGGTCGATCTGTACCTGGTGCTGGGTAGGACAGCGTGCACGTCATTGGGGTGATGCACTGGGGGGGTGCATCAGAATCTGGCTTGAACATAATGCATGCTCTTGGGGGGGGGGGGGGGGTCCTCCCAAGACTAGGCCGAACACTTTGCCTACTGAGGTCCTGGTCCAGTGTATAGTCTTAAGGACAAGGTGCAGGCAGGCTCAAGCAGAGTCCTGATGCAGGGCAGGAATGCAGCCAGAGAGGGGTCTGCGCCTGGAGCTGGTCTGGATGGGGCACAGGTTGTCAGGGCAGTCAACTGGAGGCATGCCAGGAACCTGACTGAACAGGACCTGTGCTTTCAGACTTCTCCTGGACTGGGACAAACAAATGCGCACAGTTAGAACAGGTTACAGAAGGCACACCCTGGACTGGGACGACCAGTATGTCCACTGGAGGCCGGAACTCATGCAGAGCCCTAGTGAGGAAAGGGCGAAACAACAGGGCCTGCTGCTGAGCTTTTATACAGGATACAGGGCAAAGCAAACATGACTGTTCACTCTGTTCAGGGCAGGGGTGTTCAATCTATAACTTGTGCCAGGCAGGACAGGACACATGGTCAGGACGGTCAATCAAAAGCACGCCAGGTAGCCAGGCTGAGAGGAGGATGTGTTCTTCAGGGAGGTCTCCTCCCAGGACCAGGCCAAGCACGTGCTGTCAGGACAGACTACAGAAAGCACGCCCTGCACCGGGCCAAAGAGGCAAAACATCCACTAAAGCCCCAAGCTAGTGCAGAGTTCTCACTTGCACTTTCACTTTGACAGGGTGGATCAATCCTGGAAACCACAGCAACAGACAGGGGATTTAGGGCATATTGGAGAATCAGGAACAGGAAGGACGCTGCTAGGAAACACCTGGTGATAGATAGGGAGAAAAGTAATGCCAAGGAGAAACTGAACAGGTTTTAAATATCCTGGAACACCTGCTGCTACGTGACTTCTCACTCCATCAGATGCTTCACTATAATCTGCCCCCTCATTGATCAGTAAGGAGCCTAGGTGTGGCGCACGGCCACTACAGCTGCTCACAATCCACCACTTCACAGTGGAGTAGACATAACAATAGCTACAACACAGCCGGACTCTTTGCAGTGGGGCAAATGTAATAGATACATAGTCATATTTGGAAAGAGCACTGTTTTGCACACTAATAATAAGTAATCTTAGAATCTTTCTGCAGTGCACCATTTGTTTAAAATCTAGACACTGGGTAATCAAAACAAAAAAACTTGCAGAGCAGTGAGTTCTGAAACTACAGCCTAGCATCTAACTGTTAACTGTGTAAAGAAAGAAAGCTACAGTATGGCATTTATTAAAGGATGTGATTAGCTCATGGAGAAACATTCAAAACAGAAGACAAGTCTGGTCTTCAGGACCAGAAATGGGGAAACTATTTAATAGATTCTATGGACCACTGGTAAAATGCAATGCCTTTTTCTAGAATAATCCACCCATTCATTATATCTTACATAGGGTTGTGACACATTGATGCCTGCCTCAGCAGACACAGGGCACGAGATCTGACTACATTACACTCCTGTCTGCTATCGAACCCAGGCCTGAAAGCTGTGTCAGTAGCACTATCTACAATGCCACCGTTTTGTTCATTAAGTATAATGCTTAGCAGAACTAGAGTCAAGATGATGTAGTCAATTCGATGTTCAGATAATATTTGATTAGATGAGTCTGGATTTATCAGAGTAAACCTGAAAAGAGATTTTTGTTGTTCTTCTTAGCAAATTGCTGACAGGCATTGAAATATGCATAGCACAAGAAGTGGTGTTTTAAATTGAGCTTAATTTGTTGGCAATTCTTTGGACTCTCTTCTTAGGATGCATGGATATTTGTTTTGTTTTCCAGAATAGTGCTTCGGGTAATAGCCTGAATAAAAACTTTTATAGCTGAAAATCCAGTTATCAGAGATTTTCCATTTTTGTCCAGTTTTGGCTTTGTTAACTAACCACTAGCAGTTAATTATCTATTCTAAAATCCCATTGGATGTGTCTGTTTACACATTTTCTGGTCTACATTTGGTTACTTTACAATGCCAAACTAATATACATAAAAAAATTAAATACATGATCCAAGTGTACACATCATACCAGTCTTGTTAATATCACCATTAGTGCAAGATGAAAACAAATTACTGGTTATTATTGGTTTCAAATTCTATTGCAAAGATACTTATACTCCAGTGGATTTTACTAGAAGTTATCTGAAAAAGCATTTTTTACTGTGTATTACTGGACTATAAGGAACCCTTAGGGCAGGCTGAAGAAAAATAGCATAGTGATACATAATTGAATTACCAGATGCAGTCTAGTGTCAGATTACTGTTTGTTTTCAGAGGTTATTTCACTTGCATGAAACTTGACTGACTCACATTTTTTATTCATTTTAGCTAGTTTAAACCTACTCTATATGCTATTACATTTTTCATGCATTCATGCATTTTTAAATGAGGAAGGAAGGTTAAATAGTTAACATGGGACAAATGTACCTGACTTCCTGTACTTGAACTTTGTGTTCCACCTTTTAATAAGGTCCTCATTTCAAGTTAAATATCCAAGACTAGGTTATAGCTTTGGAAACCCAATTGAAAATAGCAGTGAATTGGAGGAGTACATTGGCGCCTTAAGTATACAGTAGCTACTCAGCAGTGTCATTCATTATTGATGTCCCTGATTTTCACAATTTGAGTGTAAAAGAGTACTTAAATAGAATTCTGATGTGTGCTTTTTTTGCAATCATTTTTTTTTGGGGGGAAAGCATTGGAAAATAAAATGACATAGAAAAATAATCAAATTTCTGCCCATGCTCAGGACATGATAGGTATGGATGGAGGCTTTGAAGTAGGGGAGTGTCCTGAGGGCCCAGGGCACATTTCAGAATGGTTTCTGGTGATTATTGATACTATCTACTAATACTTTTTGTTTATTACTGAGCAAAGAATACTTCAAGCAGAATGCATGACTACACAACATTACTGCTCAGGAGACATTCAGTACTGAAAAGGATTCTTTAAAATATGTTAAAGAGTGTCAGAAATACTGATGAACAGAATCATATAAATGTGTGAATTAAAGCAAGTCACAGAACCTTGTCACCAATATGTTGCGTGGCACAGCACAAGGTACAAAAAAACAAATCCAGACATATCTGAAAGATACTGTATACCCTGCCTGCACAGCCAGACATAAATGCCAAGCATTTAGAATAGGGATGGAGTTTGAGGTTTTGAGGATATAATTGACATGGATTTAGAAATGGTGGATCTTATTGTTAGAGTTAAGGACATATGAATTTTTACCAGTGAGATCGTTCAGCCCATCTTGCTCATTTGTTTTTTTTTTTCAATAGCTAACTAATCCAAGGATCTTATTGATCAATTTCTTTAAATAAATCAGAGTATCAGCTTATACAGCATGGCTCTGTATGTAGCTTGCTCCATATTTCCATAACCCCTTGTGTAAAGAAATGTCTGCTATTCTTAGTTTTGATTGTGCTTAATACACTTTTGTCCTCAGACTAGAGAAAGCATTTAGAGTTCTGCATGTAATATTGGTCACATTACAAAAAAATGCGGCACTGGAATCTTAATAGAAGCCAGGTAAATTCACACTATTAAATACTGTAAATGCCTTACACTGGCAGCCTTAAAAAATTGATTATTTTTAGTTTTGAATAAAAAGACTATGAGCTGGCCTGATTGAGGAATTGAAAATCCTCAAAGGTATTGACATATTAAGCTCCTTCAGATCAGCAGTGAAACAAAACAGGACAAAGATAGAAACTACAGGGAAAAGCATTTTAAAACGAGCAAGAGGCACTTTTTAATACAAAAGGTAGTGAGTTTCTGGAACAAGCTAGTTAAGTTGATACCTTGTCTTTTTTCAGACAATGGCCGGGTGAGACCATTGAATTGATTATCTATTAGTAACCAAAGAAAGTAAATGGGTTGAATGGCCTCCCCATGTTTGTAGTGTTTTTAAAGATCTAATTAAACCATACTTTATTATGAGTTACTGGGTTCTGTAAATGTATGTTCTGCGAATATAAATCAGCAGACACAAGGTTTTGAGATCAGTTACTGATGAGCCCAGCTCCAAAGGTGATTAACAGATTCTACTGTCTTCTTGGCTTGGTGAACAATCAATTAAAAAAATATATACAAAATAGACTAGACCTTTTTGAATTCTTTCCAGTTCTAGAATGATCAGTTAAGAATGTATACAGTACGTACTGCAACTTAATAACTTTTTTATGACTGGAAATACCTGAACATGTTTAATTTATAAAGTTATTAGTTAGGGTTTAATTAAGTAACTGAAATTCATTCAGTTTGAAAGCCAGTAGCCACAGAAATTCAAATACCAGTATCGGAAAGCTCTACTTTATAAGGAATAAACAAAATGTACTGCTGCAGTTTTTTCCTGGACTTCAAAAGCCAGAAAAATGTCATGCAAGTGTCTCGATGTGGAATTAAGTGAGCTTTTGGGTCTCTTCTGCTTGTGAAATACCAAATCTTCCAGTCAACATGATACAGGCTTTGAATACAGAGCTGAAAGAGTAAACTGCAGGGTAGTTCAGGCTTCTTTGGCTCATGGAGGGTATTTTCTTGTTCCTGAAGACACGTCGTTTTGCTGATTAATAGAGCAATGACTTTTCTGGATAGTAAATGAATCAGGTGCATAAAATATCCATGAAAAACATAACCTTTGTTTTGTCAACATTAATGTTCACTGAGAATTTGGCATTCAGTGAGCTAATGACATTTAGTATGGGAAACAAGTGAAACATACTTCCCTACACAAGAGCCTTTATTTGACCATGGAAATGAGGTTTCAAAATGTAATTCAGGCTTCTGTGAGTCTGGTCTACTCTACTCTTACTCAAAAGGACAAAATAGTTTTTAATTGTTTTAGAATATAGCTCATTACTCATTTAGTGAGTAGCATTTAGGAATATTATGTTTGACAAACTGAGCTGAGATTTAACTGGCTTGCGAAAATTGCCAGAGATTTCTTACAGAGCTACAGCAATTAAAGAAAATATACAAACCACAAACTAACTTTACTCATGAACTAAATGACTCCTGTCAACAAGGTCACCTATCCATGCTAATATTTTTCAGGCTGCTAAACCCCTTGGTAGTCATGTGAAGGCACATCTGTATCCAACGTATCTTTATGAAGATGCTGAGTGTGATTTTTCCCCCTAATTTATTTGCTATTTTGTTTAACGAGCAAATATATATTTTAATTACGCGTAGGATATATCTGTATTAGATTTGCAGAACAATAAAAATGAGCAAGCAAGAGATTTTATCTGTCTCCTGGGTATGTAGGATGAGGCTGTTTAAATTCATAAGGGGCGTCTTGCTCATTTGTGAAATCTACAGAGGCAGTTTTGTAGTCAACTATTCCCACTTGGTCTCATAATGAGATCTGTTTATTCAGTTACAGGTGTTGGTTTGTAGAGCAACGCTTGTAACCCAAAATCTGTCTTTAATTCTACATACCCTGAAAATAATTTATCGTCATATCAACTGTCTGTGTTTTTTAAATCACCAATATAACAGAAAATGTCAATGGACACACAACATGGAGTATATAACAGAAATTCAGTTCAGAAATTCAGGAGGAAGGTTCGCTTATGAATATAAGACTCGTACCCAGGAATTCCCTTCTTGTATCTCTCCTGCAGCCCCATCTACACCCCTGCAGCAGCTCCCCAGCTCAGTCCTCACAATAGAGTGAGAGGGTTCAGGCAGCCTCTGCCAGACAGCCAAAGCTAAAGCTCTCTAAATATTTTGTCCTTCTATCACATTCATTAGGATCTAACTGGACTACTGAAAACCCATCTAAGGTGTGAGGCTAGGGAAGATCTAGATCACTTTTATTGCACTGATATGTCTAACTAGCCTACGAGAACTGTTGTACCAGAAGATCTGTTTTGTGTGCATCTGAGTCACACTTCACTGCCACACCCTAATATGCTCTTCACCTTTTAGTCACATAATTTATAAGATGTATTTTATTAGGTAATTGTAAATAGATAAAATGGTCACATATCCATTTATATGTAGTATTTTATCCAGACTGTACACATGATAAAATATTGAGAAGAATTCACTATATTCAAATAGTTAGCTGAAAGAGATGCTTTTATGCTACTTAGTGTTTTAAAGGTGATTAGAGTGCAGTCTCATTTTTTTTTACCTCTAGCATTCTATACCTATTAGTCTTTCATATTTCTAAGCTAACAATTGTTTCTGGTATTTTGGGAATATTTTGTATTTGCTCGTCCACTAGTAATTCTAAGTGCTCTAGATGAACTTAAAGAAGTTACACATCTTTGTCAGAACCACATCAGACATGAAGTTACATGTCTTTTGTCATGAGCACATCTTTACTGTATTAAAGGCTGACATTTTATGGGGTATCAAAAAAGACTTAAAAGTTTAAGGGTACTTTCAAGAAAAACAAGACAGTATCAAAGATTGGGTCAACATTTTTAATGATCATTTTTGTAGAATAGGTCGTACATTTTCACAAGCTAAGTAGTAATGTGGCATATAGCTGAAGGATCTTTAAATTTCTTTTCATAAGTATAAATGTTCTTTTTTACAACCAAAATAATGTGGATTGTATGATTACAAATAATGAACGTTTCATTACATTGCATTCTGGGATTATAATTACTGTACCCAAACCCAACCTCTGCAGCATTTTCTGGTGTCTTAGATCCTCTTATTTAACCTATAAGAGGAGTTGTTCAATGTAGACACTCAGGTTCCAAGTTTGGAAAAGACTGCTTCTGTTCCTGTCTATAACACAAAGGCTACAATTTGCTTGGCCATGTGCCCATTAGCCAGTAACAAACTGGCATGCAAATATTTCCTAACAGAATAAACCCCAAATGATAACTGTCAGATACACAAAATGTTAATATATTGAGATTTTGCTCATATTTTGTGCTGCATGTTTGCTTTGGAGAAAGTAGTCTAATACAAAATATTAAAATTCCATCCAGGTAAAAGGAAAAACACAATTAGAAAAATAAAAAGGTATTTCACCATAATCAAGCTTATAGTTGGGCGGCAGCAGAAATGAGTGTTTTAACATACTAGTCCTATTAATATAGGACAGATGTAACAATAATATAAAAAAATACATTTGCTAAAAGCTTTCTGCATTATACGTATCACTTTTTTTTGAAAGCCTAAACCCCAAGAGAAACTACAAAGCATATTAACACATTTCTTTAAGAAAATGTTGTTTTTAATACACATTTTCCAAATTCTGTCCTCATTTGTGGCTTTGTCATACATATTTCATCTTCTCTGGTTAGTTACATAAGAATATTATATATTCTGTATATAGATGTGACCAATACATTTTTATCCTGAAACGTGGTGTAATATATGCGAAAGCCACATAAAATAATGCACCACAATATAAACAACGGTAACATATGTGTGTTGCTGAAGTATGTTTATTTTTGTATGCAGATATTCACAGTAAATCATATTAATGGATATAACTAATTAATGTGGGATTGAGGGTTATTTATCTTGTAATTAATTGCAACTCTCTAAACTCAGTAGACATGAATACTATGTGTTCACTATGGTGCGAAGGCAGTAATTTAGCAGCACTTTTACAAATTACAAAAACTTATAGAAGAAATATATTTTATGCTTAGATCAGGTTCATCTCTCTTACTGACTTTGACATGGTCTTTTTATTGCAGATCACGGACAACATTACGCAAATGACACTGTTTTTTATACAATATGTATGTGAATGCAATATGAAGTTACTGTATATACTGTGTAGCAGTTGAATTGCAAACTGGCTGTTTTTGTGATTATGTGCAATGAGACTAACACTTAATATAAAGTGGTCATTATATTAATCCATATCTGATTGAATCAGATACAGAATTGGATGGGCTCTGAAACTGTTACAGAAGAGTCCTTGCTGTAGTATGCAAGCAGAATCTGGCAGCATTCTTAACTGTAGTGAAAAATCTGTAGATAACGATTCCTAATGCCCTTTTTTTACTTCTGTCCCTTTTTGGTGCTATAACAATATGCATACCATTTTAACAGCGAGCAAATTAATATATTGAATGTGTGATCATTACAGACATTTTAAATGGACTGTGATCTGGTTTGGGGTAAGATTACTGGATATATTAATTATTATATGACAGAAATAAAATCCAAATCCTGTAAATTTGTAAGTCTGAGATGCCCTCAGTTTTAACAAGCTGTTTAAGAATTTGCAGTTACTGTAGATTTCTCATATTTTTTCCCAGGATTTGCAGTAATAAGGGGGTTTGTCAAACTGAAAGAAGATGTAATAAAGACTGTGTGAACGGTTTTGAACTGAAGGGTTAATTCTTCATGTGAAGGTAACAAAATGGAGGACGGAACCAAGACGAAATTCATGTCTGGGACAGAACTAACTCTTCAGTATTGTAAAACCATCTACATAAACAATTAAATAAGGAGGACATTACTACAGGTAAAAGGTTTGGTTTTTCTCATTTAAATATCTGTAGCAATCCATCCATTAAAAAGGGTGAAGTCTTGAGAAGTCCTCTCTGCCGACCCATCTGTTCACTGCGTGGCTCTCAAGTCCAGCCAGCCACCCTGGCATTATTGTCATCCCTTGTCAGGTTGGAAAAGACAGATGTTGCACACATGTACACCACAAACAAGATTTTCAACAATGAAAATGCTCCTCACAGGTCTTAAAACCAAGTTACTGTACACCAATCAAATCCCTGCCCTTCGCCTCCTGCCCCTCACCTTATCTTAAAGCCTTACCTTTTTCTAAGTTGTTTTCACTGAAAGACTCCACATGCCCACAAGCCATTTTGGTTTGGAATGTAGCACTGCACTGAGTATTCATACAGCCCCCAAAACACCAAAAGCAGCTTCCATTTTTTTTTTGAAAAACAAAATCCAGTTACAACAAAATTATCTCAGAACAGAGATTCAACCTAGCCTCTAGAACCAGAATTAAAAAAAAATACAAGACCGGGAACATTTTTTTTTTAGTATTTGTACAAGTCTGTCCTTTTCTCTTATTTACTGTGGCTACAATATTTCTGCTAAGTTAAAAGCCATAATGGTTGAATGGACCATTGTGACCAAAATCAGCATCAGGCCACTCAGATGGGAAGATGTAGTGGCCCTAGAGGAGATCTTGGACATGGAGTTTGAAGGATTTGGGTCATTAATCTGCAGATCCTGTGAAAAGTGAGAAACAAAATTTAAACTTAGTTAGGGACATTCTTGATCCTTTTCTGATCAAGGAATTACAATCATTTATTACTTAGTACTTGAAAAATATCAAAGAGTCATGCAGTGTTGTTTGCATTATGTCCTTTGCTCTTAAAAGCCGCAAAATTCAAAACCTCATGGCTTCTAGAACAATACTATTCCCAATAAAAGGATTGCTTTTGGAATAAATTGCTCCTAGACTGAAAAAGCACAGAGAGCTGTTCTCCGAGGAAAACATTGTGTTATCTATATTATCATTTTTATCAGATTTGGAATACTTCTATTTGATGTCATTCAACTAATTTCTCATTTAATTGGTGATGATATTTGACTGCATTAATATTGCAGACAAAATGTTCTGTGTATTGAGTACGTAACACATATACTGTATCCAGACACCCCTTATGTCTACAGTATCTACAGTATATAAGCTTTTCAAGAAGTTACACAAAGTCCCATGTAAAGCTTTTAAAAGGAAAAAAAAAACATTCAAAAATAGAACAAACCTTGACTGTGTGTAATCAGAAAATATTTTTAAATGGGTTCACCTGTTTTATGACACTTCTGGCTTAAAAGCAAAATACTAAATGTCACTCAATAGAATTATGCTGATTTATTATGTTGCATGACATTTAAAGAGCTTTAAATGGCAAAAGATAAGGAACAAACAAACCAAAGTACCACAAACTGAATGGAAAATCGTATGCTTGCACTTCCCTTTACACTAGCTGATGTTAGCACATACTGTACACAGCATTGCATGGAGAAAGAGAGGGGCAATTACACTTGTGTCTTCAAAACACAGTAAAGGCCTTATTTATACTACTATAACAGAGGCCGCTGAGCTCTTGTCATGCAGTTTATTTTATTTTAAGCTCTGTGTAAAGCAAAAATCAGTTCTTGTGTTGAAGTTCCTTGTTGATGATTTATTTCAGTGCTGAAATATTTTTTTCAATATTATTATAAGGATACATGTCTGGAGCCTTTGTCTATTAAAATCATTTTCACTAAGAAGAGTTTTATATACAGAGAATGCTCCATTGAAGTAAATTGTGTTTGGGAAAAAGCTGTAGTTGCCTATAATTTAACCCTTTAAATCAGTGGCAAAGGTCTGCAGATGGAGCTCTTTACAATGATAAAGGAAGAGCTCCCTGGGGTTGCTATGTTTGTGACAGTGTAAACTGTCTGCCATGATAAATGAAAACAGAAAATGCTTATTTTATGTGTATGTGCAAGGATATTCAGTTTAGTACATAAAAATTCTAGAAGAAACACTGCTTTATCAAACATCTGCTCAACTGAGCAGTATTCTTTAGAGATGAAGAAAATGTCCTAGATACTTACACACTGATGTGCATCTACTGTAGCATTTGATTTCAATTTCTGAGCCTGCAGACATTAAACATAAAAAGGGTCAATTAAACAAAGGATACAGTTGCCACATACAGTACATAGTTATGACTCCCCCTTGCCTTCACGTTTAGTTAATATTTCATCTGTTCCAAAAGGAGCAGATATATCTCAGTATCACTACAAGAGCTGTGAGGTAAAGCTGAAGGGAGATAAATGTTTAAAGTTGAATACCAAAGTATTCCAGTTTTATTTAAGTATATAAATGGAAGCTGTCTTACATTCATGCTAATGGCATTGCATAAATATATTATCTCACTCTCAAAACCCATCCTATTTTTTTCAGTTACATATTTCTTGCAATAAATCACATTTTCCTATACAAATATTGCAAATACATTCATGAGTCAGTTGCAAGGATTGTTCTGGAGATCTTTAACATTCAGATTTGTGAGCTAACATGCTGATTGCTAGCTACTGTCACCAGAGTTTTCATAGAACTTAGTGAAGAACATTTTTTTTTCTGAAGCCAGAAGAAACAGATTAAAATGAAACAGGTACATGTGTGTAGATACACAGAAATTCCTGGTGAATCAGGCAGGTAACACCAACAATGAATTTAAATGATTTTTTACATACTGTACTTATTCTCCAGTAGATACAGTAGTAAAAAAAAGGTGTAGGCTAACAGCATTGTGAATGAAACAATACAGCTGCAGCACTATCTCATTTTCTTTCAGCAGGCCTCAATCTGGCACACATTATTTTTAAAGCCTTTGTTCATACAGTATACCCCATAACTGATTATGAACAGTGGCATAATGTATTTAAAATCCTATAAATTAATCCCCCCCAAAAAGATAGAGGTGTCTACCATAAACTATTTGCCAAAAATACCATGTTTTGTTAGCATCTTAGTGGATACTGTAACAACTGTTTCTTACTCTGAATTTGTCTTTTATGCTGTTGTGTTTTCAATAACTTTTTTTTTCTACCGGGAAAGCCTCAAAGTGAAAAAAGTTAATTCCATCAGAGCACCTTAGGTTAGAGCACATTAAGCAGTGCTGTAGTCAGCAAGGCTGTTGCTGATGTCTGTATAAAATGTTTTTATTTCCTGTAAATCCACCGACTTAATTAAAGGAGAAAACATAGCTTGCTGCAAATGTGCCCAGAGCTGGTTCATGTAAGATGCAGTTACAGGAAAAGAAAACTTGAAAAAAAAATTTCAAAGCTACAGCTTGGCATGTTTTTAGGTCTTCGGTGAGTGGGGAAAAACACGTTGCAATTTTCAAAAGAGATGTGAATACCTAATATAAAAAAAACAAATGTCAGACACATCTTTCTGAAGACACATATGCTAAAATAGGTGTGGATATGACACCTAAGTCTGTATTTTTTCAGTGGTTCAGGGAGTATTTATTGTACTCAGAGACAACAAGTGCAAGAAGTTTTCCAGTAATAGATTACTGTTGAGAAACAGTCTTGAACAGTCTAATTTATTCCTATGGAGAGAGGTTTGAAAATGCTGGCTGTCAAACGTATATTTTGCTTACTCTTAATGGTTCCATTCTGTGGTTCACTATGAATCGATTATCTAATGGGCTACAACAAAAGCCACTTTGTTTTGGATTCCAGCTCTTGATACAATAAAGAAATATTGCCCGCAGTATCAATAGTAGTATTGTTCTCAGACTTCCTTTTACTAAGCACAGGAAAGTAGGAGTTCCAGTCATTTTGGTTCAAAGCATGATTATTGCATTTTATTTTCAAAAAGGAACAAAAATATCTTTGAAATATGTGAACCTAAAAGTACGTTACAATCCTTGGGCTATCTGACATCATATTCTTATTTAAGTTTTTGTTGTTTTGAAAGAAACTGTTACACTGTTCATAACACTGAAGAAAATTCATTCCTGACCTGTATCTCTGTCATAAAAGTATTAAACTAGTTTAGCTGTTGAACTTTGGCATTTCCCTTCAACAGGAAAGAGAAGGTTCAATTGACAAATTCCAGTAGCAGCCTTGGTCCTCTGCTAATCTGTATGTGAGCACACTGGTCTACTGGTGGCTTTTATGTCAGTTCAGTTCTTGTCTTCTGCACAGTGGGACTGTAGAAACCTTTCGGTCTCAGTGTAGTAGGACTAAATGGTGTCACTATTAATGTTAATATGACTGCCAATTAGTTCAGACATGGCAGCTTGGCAGTATATTTAATACCCCAAGTTTGTACCTCAAGAGACTCCAAATAAAACATTGCAGTGACATTTTATACCCATCAATCATTGTAAAGCCCTTTTTATATTCAACAAAGACTTCTTCGCGAACACTATTGAGCACAGGCAATAAATTAAAAACTATCCTTTCAGAAGGTTTTTTTTGTTGCAAGCTGTTACATTTTAAAAAAAATTCAGTTCTTTGGAAACTCAAACAATTCATTCTGTGTAGATTTAGCAGCTCTTCTCCAAAATACCTGCTGTAAATGTACCTACAGTGGGAGAGGTCAGCAGAGGTTAATAGGGTCTGTAAGAATTAGAACTAAATTCATACTGTTGGAAGACACTTCACAATCATATTAATGAGTACTTTAAAATTCCTCTCTAATTTATGCTTTCAAGTTCTAGATGCAGGCTACAGTATGAAGGGACTTCTATTTCTTTTGACTAGTTCAGTCTTGTACCAGACCCCTTTTCTTGCTTGTTTATTGTAAGAGAGGTCCTTTATCTGCATTATCAGTATGTTTCAGGGCTGGCGTTAATATCTTTGAATGTCTGTATTTGTGCTATATATTCATTATCCTACACTATTAAAACAAAGGCACACCTACTGTTGTAAGGTATGTTACTATCTGCTTTGAGATTTTATGCAAATGAGGCAGAGACTTTTAAGGAAATTATATACTTCCTGTTGTTACTACATTTGAAGCATACAATAAATGGGATTAAAGAAGGAGCAATCATTTCTGAAAGAGAAATCATTTAGAAAGAGACTGAATTGGATGTAAAGGACAAGTTTCCCATCTTATTCAAAAATGTGCTTTATTATAGATGGTACTCTGTGACTCCCATTTGGTTTTAGTTTAACCCTCACATCAGGAGGAATGGTAGAAATAGATGGTACTGATATAAGGTTACAAAAACGCAATGAGTGGGTATGGCTCTGACCAAAGCATATTACTCAAAGGCATCCTTTCACTTTAAATAAATTGTTTCTAACATTCATAGGACAAATATGAAAGAAAAAAAGGTTATACAGGAATTACTTTATTATGCCTTTTATTAATATACTGTTGGTTTTAAAAAGCTTTATCTAAGAGGGCCTTCAACTTAAAATGTTATTTTAATAACATTTATAATATCAATTAAACATCAATATAGCAGTCCAAGAATTATATTAACTTCTAAACTATATCATGGAATCTTCTTGTTGTTGTGCAATAGTATCTATCTTTGATGTTTGGTTCATAGTTTTTAAATGCCAGTCGCCAAAATCAGAATTTGTGAGTATTGTAATGTATATTGTATTTAATAGATAATTAATAGTAATGAGAAACAATTGGGACAAAACTAGTTTGCTTTAAAATCAAAAGCAGTCTAGCTGCTTGCTATCAGTTTCTCTCACCTATTTCTTGAAACGTGACATCTGTGTCTGATATTATTTGACTGATGCTTTTACACAGTGTCTTGTATTTGCAGTCAATTATATGGCTGGCTATTTTAATGAAGTACCTTGCTCAAGGGTATGACCACAGTGTTCCACCCAGGGATTTGAATCCATAACCTTCTAGTTATGAATCCAGAGCCCTAACCACTCCTCCCCTCTGCTGTCTGATGTTCTTTCCAGTTTTAATGGCTAGAATCTTTTTGTAAATTATTTTTGTCATGTCTCCAGGGTTTTATTAAAGATTACAATGCACAATTCTTCACAGTATAGTAGTGAATGCATGCAGTACAGTTGGCTGGGACAACACCACTTAGATTTGGGAAGCTCGAGTCTTGTCCAATGGTGTCCGATGGCAGGAAGGGTTTCTAAGGAAAGTGTGCAGGAAAGGAAAGGAAAAAGTTTCTGTGAAAGGTACTAACGCATTATTTTATATAACCTGTGGAGTGATCCAGTAAGAGATTTGTGTGTTAAAACAACTGGAACTTGTTTTGGAATATGTTCAGCCCCTGCTGTTATAGTACATTTTAACATTTAGATTGCCATCTTTTGCTCCTGTTGTGGTTTTGTCTGCTTAGGAAAGGAGGCTGAACCCAGGAAGTTGGAGGATGACAGCTGTCAGATATCCAGAGACTGAGGATATCTGAGACTTTGATGACCATGAAACAGTGAGTGCAATATACTCCCCAATAATGACACAGCTAGAGGCCAATAACCATGAACACCCCACAGATCAAACACAGATAGTATAAGATGAGATTATTATTGTGCTATCATTCCTCACATGAGTGTTCAGGACTCCCAGTAGCTAGGGATATCCTTTTGGTATAATGGATTTGGTGCTCATCTCGGCTGGTGGCTTATGTGCTATGATGTCCCCAAGAAGACAGATGTTTGAAAATGGAATTTGACTGTAGTGGACAGAAAGCATTGGTTCTGTGGCATGGATCATAGTGAAGGATGCCTATAACTTGTGGAGGTTGCTTTGGAGTTTATTGGGGGAGTACAGCTAGGGAGAATATAAAAACTCCTAGCAGAAAATTGCCTGTATTCTGGCAAAAATGGTTTAGTGCAGGAAGGTGCTGTGTGAATCTGGGGTCCAGGTACATAGGCTACAGCATGCAGCAGAATTATATATACTCTTAAGCAGCCTTAAGCCTTTTAACCCAAAAGAGAGAGGTGTTTGCTGAAATTGGACATGACTACCCATGAAGGACTGTGTTTATAGTCCTGTCATAAATACAGAGTCACAGTTTTGGTTTCGGCCGTGGAGCCTTCTTCAGGTGTGAGAGAGACAGGGCTGTAGGCAAAGGTAAAGTAGCGGAAGAACAAAGGTTGGGAGGGAGGAGGAGTGAGAGGCGGGAGCAGGGGACAGAAAGAGAGGCCAATCAAGAGGTGTGAAGTCAGAATGGGTGCAGAGAGGTGTGAAATGAAACTTCCAATGAATGGAGAAAATTTAAAAGAACAGTAATCTGTCGTTAAAGGAAGGGAGTATGTGTGATCCTAACTGCAGAATAATTTTAGTTTCGGTGGTCTTTCTGATGTATGAGTTCGGAAAACCGTCTTTTAGAACACAGACGGAGAGATTAGAGTGGTCGTGGCCGTCAGAGGTGAAATGAGAAACAATGGGCTTGGAGAGATCTTTAATCTTCACAGCCCTGACGTGTTCTCTGAAGCGGTCTCCAAGTCTCCTTCCTGTTTCTCCAATGTAGATGGCTGGGCATTTACTGCAAGAGATACAATTAATAAGGAACAAGTAATAGGTTTATTCCATGCTGAAAAAAAGAAGAAAGAGAACACAACGTTTCAGCCGTGGAGCCTTCTTCAGGTGTTTAATAAGGTTGCTGGAGGTACAAGATGCTGTCTGGGTGATCCGGAATTGTCCTGAGGGGCCTTGAATGAGTGTGGTGGTGGCTGTGTACTTGCAGGTGATACAGCGAGCTCTGTTGCAAGGGAAAGTGCCTGGTGTGGATGGTTGTTGAGGGCGGTCAAGGGAGCTGTGAACAAGGAGGTTACGCAGATTAGGTGGTCGGCGATATGAGATGATAGGGCGATCAGAAAAGAGGGCCCCAATGGAGGGATCATCCTGTAGGATGGAAAAGTTGTGGTTAATGGTCCTGGGGATAGGAAGTGTGTAAGGGTGGTAAGGAAGCACCAAAGGAATGCGGTTGTTACAGCAGGAGTTCCTGATCGGGTTGATGGTCCGGGGGGTGTTTTTGGCTCGGGGGTGTTTTTGGCTCGGAATGACGGTGTACAGAGATGTGATGTCCATGGTAAATTGGTCCTCACACTGAACGCATTCTCTTTCAATAATCTTTTTTACCAACAGGTCAGTGGAGTTGCCATGGGCACCAGAATGTTCCTTAGGTTACGACGACTATGCAGCGACGACATCGACTTCGAGAACCAAGCCCTCGAAATGTACTCATTTTTTATCAACAGAGGATATTCCAGCAGTGTGATTGACAGGGCCCTTGCCCGAGCCAAAAACACCCCCCGGACCATCAACCCGATCAGGAACTCCCGCCGTAACAACCGCATTCCCTTGGTGCTTCCTTACCACCCTAACACAATTCCTATCCCCAGGACCATTAACCACAACTTTTCCATCCTACAGGATGATCCCTCCATTGGGGCCCTCTTTTCTGACCACCCCATCATCTCATATCGCCGACCACCTAATCTGCGTAACCTCCTTGTTCACAGCTCCCTTGACCGCCCTCAACAACCATCCACACCAGGCACTTTCCCTTGCAACAGAGCTCGCTGTATCACCTGCAAGTACACAGCCACCACCACACTCATTCAAGGCCCCTCAGGACAATTCCGGATCACCCAGACAGCATCTTGTACCTCCAGCAACCTTATTAAACACCTGAAGAAGGCTCCACGGCCGAAACGTTGTGTTCTCTTTCTTCTTTTTTTCAGCATGGAATAAACCTATAACTTGTTCCTTATTAATTGTATCTCTTGCAGTAAATGCCCAGCCATCTACATTGGAGAAACAGGAAGGAGACTTGGAGACAGCTTCAGAGAACACGTCAGGGCTGTGAAGATTAAAGATCTCTCCAAACCCATTGTTTCTCATTTCACCTCTGACGGCCACGACCACTCTAATCTCTCCGTCTGTGTTCTCAAAGACGGTTTTCCGAACTCATACATCAGAAATACCACCGAAACTAAAATTATTCTGCAGCTAGGATCACACATTCTCCCTTCCCTTAACGACAGATTACTGTTCTTTTAAATTTTCTCCATTCATTGGAAGTTTCATTTCACACCTCTCTGCACCCATTCTGACTTCACACCTCTTGATTGGTCTCTCTTTCTGTCCCCTGCTCCCGCCTCTCACTCCTCCTCCCTCCCAACCTTTGTTCTCCCGCTACTTTACCTTTGCCTACTGCCCTGTCTCTCTCACACCTGAAGAAGGCTCCACGGCCGAAACGTTGTGTTCTCTTTCTTCTTTTTTTCAGCATGGAATAAACCTATTACTTGTTCCTTTGCAGCCTACGCATGCTGACGCAGCTACCCACCTGAACTACAGTTTTGGTTTGTCATGTATGTATGAAATCAACATATTTAGATTATAATGAAATCCTGCTGCAAAAGATGAAACAAGAGTGTGCCTATTAGTAATAACCTGCTAATGAAGAAAACCCTGGAGCTAAAAGTTAAGGAGCTTTGGAAGTAGCATTCACTTCCTACCTTAGAAGATGGGTTGTTTAGTTGTCACATCACCTCTTACCTGCAAATTTGCACAAAAGGGATACAGAGACTCATCGACAGTGTTGATCTCATTGACATGAGCTGATGAGTTCAGAGTGGTGGTGGACCTGCCTTTGGAACCTTGGAACGGTGTTGTTGTAGAAGTTGTCGTCTGTACAGGTGGCATAGGTTGCCATACACTCAAATCAGTACCATTCCCAAAGGCCTGGATAGCATTCCCTATAAGAAGAAAATGAAAACAGAGACAGAATTCAGCTGTCAAATATCTGAGGATCCATATAATTATAGGGCTAAGAAGACATAATACTGCACAGAGCACATGAGATTTAGTAAACTGTTAACATTGGAGTTGAGGAACTCTGTAAAACATGTCCAGAATGATTTTAACCACAAGGACAGATTGTATCAGAAGTGATATGACCAGTGTTCCTATTACACAATGTGAAATAAAAACTATAGACAATTAACAGCTCCAATGTAGGAAGAAACTTTTTTCACTGTGAGAACTCTGTGCTTAGGTTCTATAAAAATGAGAACAGGAAAACTAAAGCGATCACAAGTTATTTTTGTTTAAAAAATCAAAAACTAATAGAAGAATAAACTTTGCGAACACAAATTTAAAGGATTTTTTTCACAGTGTATAAGGACATTTTTTATCTTTAATTGGAACAAAAAACATTAAGCAATTATTCTGCAGGAACCTGAATAGCTTAAGAATGCTTATGACCAATTTATAATACCAGTTAATAATAACACACTTTTCCTTTGAAGTAAAACAGTTAAAACCATTGATCCTTTAGTAGTTATGTCTCTGAGGAATAATTATGTATTTTCTCCTTGGGTCACTGAATACTTTTAACTTAGAGAAAAAAGCCCAGAAGTATCTTTTCAACTAGTTTGTTCACATGTTTTGTTTATACTTAATAGTGGCGTTATCTTCACATGTTCTAGATTACAGTAGAAATAAGTTCATTTTTATTCTGGCCAAAATTCATTTTCTCTGCCTTCCCACAGTTTTGTATATTTAACATTAGGAAGCAATTATTATTAATAGTAACAGGCTAAGCAGTGATATTTTCTAACAGTGATGGCAATACGTTATTTATAAGCATATTTTAAAATATAAGCTCTACGTGCTATGCAATAGCCTGTTGCAAGATAGTTGCAACAATTCTTTCTGTGGCGCGACATCCTTTGTTTAAGAAATTCAATAGGAGGTTGGTAGATTAATAGGTTGATAGGTTCCTCTTGTACAGTATGTTCAAGAAGTGCCTTTGTGAATTAAATTAGTCCCTTATTTTCTATATGATCCAGTAAAATGCCATAACCTACAGTACCTATCAAAAGCTGCAACTATATCCACAAGAATCAGCTAACGTAGTAATAGCTGTTTAAGTATTGTGCAGCACTACCTTTCATAAACCTCAAAAGTGAAGGTTTAAATAGCTTAACTTTAATCACAATTACTAAATTTGACAAAAATGAGCTAATAAGAACCAGGATTTTAGTTATTAAGCACTTTGGTTTCCAACTAGCTCTAACATAGATGTAACAGCAGCAGATTTTAAACCTTTAGTTACAGTACTTCACTGAAGTACTAGGCTTGCAGGTCCCTTTTATTGTTACATACATGCAAATAAAAGAGTCAGTGGCTAAAGCTGTTAAGCTGTAACTTCACCATGACATCAAGCACAAGTAAAAACCACCACTGATCCTGAACTCAGTCAGAGGGGTAGTGTGTGTGAAACAATTCCATTAGCAGCCAACCAGACACCAAGTCAACAGCTGAAGAGACATGCAGATAAACAGTCTATATAAGCAGAACAAGCTGCTTTGGTAAACATTTACTGTTTGTTTGTGTTTTTGTTAGCTGTTGTTGGGACTCTACAGTGGAATTTACATAATTATTCAATACTCGCAATGTTCATATCATGTCATATGGTCAGTTCAGGAATACTCAAAATCTGCAAGGATTACTCTTAACTATGAGACGGCACATCTCTAACACATATAGACTACTGTATAAGCACAAAGTGTTTCAGACTCACAGAATTATTTATTAAACTTGAACTTGCAAATGTTTGTCACAGGAGAAGACAGAATTGACACCTCCTGAACCCGGAGATCTAAGGCATTGGTTTAAATGAAACAATCCATTCTAATTGTAAAATAAATTTGCTGTCTTTTACGTTTTACTTTAGAAACATCTATCATATTTTTTATGTGATTGATAATATTTCTCTTGAGCAAAATACAGTAGGACCAACAAAACTGCATGTACAAAATATTTTAAATTGTGTCTTGTGACTTTCTCTTCAGGATTGCTGGTGTAAATTAAGGTCATTTGAATTTCGAATATCCACAACTTAAAGGAGTATTTTAAGGGCATGGCCTGCTGTCTTATACTGTATGGTCACTGGCTACAACTGTACAGCCTGTTGCTCCTCTCGATAAATTTGTTTACATCAGAGGTGATTAAATGGAAAATTTAGCAGATGCAAAAAGCTTTTTTAAAATGTAAAGCACAAGCTTTCCATAATGCATTGATCCTGGGTCTTCCCATTCAGATCTATGGATTCTGCTCTTAGCTGCTATTGAGGAGGAAATCTAGGGCCTTACTTTAAGCATTTTATGAATGCCAAAGTGGGAAAGCTATGTAAGCTCTGATGTGCCATCTTTCCTGCCATCTTCAAAGCACACTGTACCCATGCATACTCCAATCCTATGTTTGGCACTGTGACTGATAAGTATTAAAAGGAATATTTTTTTAATGAATCATTCTTGTCCTTCACAATATCATTCATAACCACTCATGGAGTAAGTAGATTGTTTAACCTTTTTAAATTTATACATATTTATCAATATAACAATATTCATTTTTGCCATTAATGTAATGTCTACAAACAAGACTAAATGTTTACCATTAAAACAAAAACACAGTGCCTTTTCTTTGCTGAACTGAATGCCCTTGGTGGGTATGTTTTCTAATTTGCTTTGACATTGGTGAATTCTTCCTCTAATATGACTGATGAGATAAACACTCAGTTAAAATGTTCCTTTATGTATAGCAGCTATCTGTCACATAGGGAAGTGATAAGCTAAACTTATATGAGCTATTACAAATAAGAGATATAAGAATGAAGTTAAGCTGATAGCTGTAGGATTTGAGTTGTCTCCTCAAAAAAAATAACAGATTTAGACTTGAGGCTACACATTCCCAGTTTACTAAACTTTGTGTTTTTGGCATGATTTGGCAACTTTTACAGCCAATACTATATAATAGTCCAGGGTTGCATGCTTGGTCCATTGCTCTACACCCATGACTGTAAGGCCAAACACTCCATCATCAATTTTGCCGATGACACACCAGTTGTAGGTCTGATCACAGACAATGATGAGAGGGCCTACAGGGATGAGGTCAATCTCCTTACAACGTGGTTCGAAGACAACAACCTCACCCTCAACATCAGCAAAACCAAGGAGCTGATAGTTGATTTCAGAAAACTACAAAACGGACATACCCCTATCCACATCAATGGGACTGAAGTGGAAAGGGTCAGTAACTTCAAATTCCTTGGCGTCCATATCACCAAGGACCTCACATGGTCTCTCAACGCCACCTGTCTGATCAAGAAAACGCAACAGCACCTGTACTTCCTAAGATGGTTGAAGAAGGCAAAGATATGTCCCCAGATCCTCACTAACTTTTACAGATACACTACAGAAAGCACACTGACAGGTTGCATCACAGTGTGGTATGACAACTAGAGTATTGCTGACCGCAAAGCCCTACAGCGGGTGGTGAAAACTGCCCAGTCCATCACTGGGGTTGCTCTCCCATCCATCCAGGACATTTATGACAGACAGTGCTTGAGGAAAGCTCTAAGCATCATCAAAGACCCCACGCACCCCAGCTACAGACTGTTTGACCCTCTACCATCTGGAAAATGGTACCGGAGCATTCAGGGCCCAGACTACCAGACTCAGAGACAGTTTTTACCCCCCCCCCATCAAACTATTAAACAGCCTCTCTCACACTGAAATCTACCTTTACCTCACATGTCATGAAGCTCACTCCCCATAATTTTCTATCCTTTATTTCATTCTGTTGATGTATGATTTTGCATATCTGATGTTGTTTTGCACATTACCTGTTACCTGTTGTTGTTTTGCACATTGCCTGTTGTCTCTGTCTTTCTTTTCTTATACAATTGTATTCTTGTTATTTAGAGCTAGCTAAATAGCATACACTGTACCTGTATATGAGTATAATGACAATAAACTTGAACTCAAATTGAATAATAGTGTTTATCTGTATTTAAAGGTTTTCGTAGCACAAATTTCTTCTGTACTTCAGTACCTATTAGGCAAAAAGCCCCACAGAATTTCAACTAAATTACAGATTGGGCCTTCCATTTTATCTGCAATCAGGTAAGGAGAGGGAAGGTACTGTATGTGCGCAAACATCTGCCTGTTAATTGTTTCCTGTTAGAAATCTAAATATGTTGACCTCAGTAGTCTGCAAACATTACTTTGATAAGTACTGTATGATGACAGAAGTGCACTCTGAGGTGTATTGAATATTTATTACAATTAATCTTCGTCTCTTAAAATAAATGT
Source organism: Lepisosteus oculatus (assembly GCF_040954835.1). Taxonomy (NCBI): domain Eukaryota; kingdom Metazoa; phylum Chordata; class Actinopteri; order Semionotiformes; family Lepisosteidae; genus Lepisosteus; species Lepisosteus oculatus. The sequence goes on from NC_090699.1 coordinate 42,586,466, forward strand.
ATTTCTATTTCTATGTATTTCTACAAGTAAACACAAAATGCAGTTTTTAAATGAAGGTTTTTATTAAGGGGAAAAAAATTCAAACCTACATGGCCCTGTGTGAAAAAGTGATTGCCCCCCCTGTTAAAACATAAATCAACTGTGGTTTATCACATCTTAGGAAAACTGAGTTCAATTTCTTTAGCCACACCCAGGCCTGATTACTGCCACACCTGTTCTCAATCAAGAAATCACTTAAATAGGACCTGCCTGACAAAGTGAAGTAGACCAAAAGATCCTCAAAAGCTAGACATCATGCTGGGATCCAAACAAATTCAGGAACAAATGAGAAACAGAGTAATTGAGATTTATCAGTCTGGAAAAGGTTATAAAGCCATTTCTAAAGCTTTGGGACTCCAGCGAACCACAGTGAGAGCCATTATCCACAAATGGCAAAAACATGGAAAAGTGGTGAACCTTCCCAGGAGTGGCCGGCTGACCAAAATTACCCCAAGAGCACAGCAACGACTCATCCAAGAGGTCACAAAAAAACCCACAACAACATCCAAAGAACTGCAGGCTTTACTTGCCTCAGTTAAGGTCAGTGTTTATAACTCCACCATAAGAAAGCGACTGGGCAAAAATGGCCTGCATGGCAGAGTTCCAAGATGAAAACCACTGCTGAACAAAAAGAACATAAAGGCTCGTCTCAGTTTTGCCAGAAAACATCTTGATGATCCCCAAGATTTTTGGGAAAATACTCTGTAATACTTCTAAAACTTTTTTGAAGGTGTGTGTCCCATTACATCTGGCTTAAAAGTAACACAGCATTTCAGAAAAGGAACATCATACCAACAGTAAAATATGGTGGTGGTAGTGCGATGGTCTGGGGCTGTTTTGCTGCTTCAGGACCTGGAAGACTTGCTGTGGTAAATGGAACCATGAATTCTGCTGTCTACCAAAAAATCCTGAAGGAGAATATCCGGCCATCTGTTCATGACCTCAAGCTGAAGCGCACTTGGGTTCTGCAGCAGGACAATGATCCAAAACACACCAGCAAGTCCACCTCTGAATGGCTTAAGAAAAACAAAACTTTGGACTTTGGAGTGGCCTAGTCAATGTCCTGACCTGAATCCGATTGAGATGTTGTGGCATGACCTTAAAAAAAGCGGTTAAGGCTCGAAAACCCTCCAATGTGGCTGCATTACAACAATTCTGCAAAGATGAGTGGGCCAAAATTCCTCCACAGCGCTGTAAAAGACTCATTGCCAGTTATCGCAAACACTTGATTGCAGTTCTTGCTGCTAAGGGTGGCCCAACCAGTTATTAGGTTTATGGGGCAATCACTTTTTCACACAGGGCCATGTAGGTTTGGATTTTTTTTCCACTTAATAATAAAAGCCTTCATTTAAAAACTGCATTTTGTGTTTACTTGTGTTATCTTTGTCTAATATTTCAATTTGTTTGATGATCTGAAACATTTCAGTGTGACAAACATGCAAAAAAATAAGAAATCAGGAAGGGGGCAAACACTTTTTCACACCACTGTATAGATGAATGGGAAAAACATCCACTAAATGAATATACTAAATTATGTCACACTAATGTGTATAGTTCAGTGGGTTGTCAATTTCAATATACTTCTATATACTGCACATGTACAGTACATGACAAGTACTGACATGGATGAGTTGTTAAATGATGTTTATAACAAGTCTGAGAGGAATGACAAGACCCAAGCCTCAGGTGTAAGTAATCTGTTATCAATCAAGATGTCATCTTCTCACCAAAAACATTATTAATGGTATACTTAAATCCCCATTCTCTCCCTTGCATCTGTCTTTTTTATCCCACCCCCACCCCATCGCCAACCTTTGCAGCTAACCCTTGGTCACTCCTCACTCCATATGGGGATCCTACGCTGAAGATGTTAGCCCTCAGCCAAGTGGGTTAAGCTAATTTTATAGTGACTTAAACATTCAAACCATTTAATAAGCTTAATATCTGAGTGTTGGTATTCGTAGTGAATCCTAGTAATAGTTCAACTGTGTTGGCTTCTTAGCTAATAAAGTACACAGTTCAAATTCTATCAACCTCTATAGCCAGACATCCATTAATATTACATTAATTAATGTGAATTCTGATTTCGAACTTCGGATCTGCTAGCAGTTGTCAATATACTAAGTAGTAATGACAACGAAATATGCAAAGTATTGTCAGCACATTTCAGCAAAGAAATCACAGAAATTGCTGCCTCCTCCGTGAACTCCTGCCATTTTCCACTTAGAGTCCATCCTCTTTAGTGTGTCCTTTGCAATACTGAAGTAAGTGGCTTATTATCTACCTTCCTGCTGGGTTTGCAGGTAACAAAACTTCTTCTGGCCCCCTGTTGGATTAATGGAAATTTGATAAGGCAGGCAGTGAGTTCATGTGACCTTTCTTTGGAACCTGCTTGTTTGCTGTATGCACTACCAACTGTGAGAAGGTGGGATAACCTTTTCATTATAGAACAGCTGGGAACTTGACATCTCTCCTATTTTCTTCAGCCCAACTGTGACAATCTATTTGCAAAAGAAAAGCTTTATTCCTGAATAGCTTAGTACATTATTGTTCATGTATTGTGATCCACAAAGTAATGGTGGGTATTCTACTTTCTAATGGCATATAGCTTTGGAGGAAGGTTTTTTGTTCCTCTGAAATTAGATAGACCATTGCATCACCTGATGTGTAGATGACAAAACATGCCTGAAATTTTGCATTTCATCATATGATTAATCCAGTTATTACCAGCAGCCAATATGCATTTATGTCACAAACTAGACATCCTTTTTTGCATCAGTGATTGCAGTGAAGATTAACTGTTCTAAATCTTGATCTAGGTGGTGCCTTGAAGATGACACTTAGATTGCCATCAAAATGACAGAGCCAGTGTTTTTCGTCTTTCTTGTTTGTGTTGTTAAAGAAAGAAAGGGATTTCCAACGGGTTTATTTTTTTCTAATCACACAAAAGCTCAAAATTATACATCTGGTTATGCAGAAAACTTATCTGTAGGTCTGCAAAAAACATTTTCATCTACTCTACATCAGAGCGAATATGTTTGTACAGTACCTGTATGATATTTTTCCTGTTTCACCAAAAACATCTTTTGGGAACTTGAGCCATATCTTATGACTTTATGGACTTCATATTCCACATATGTACGTGGGGTAAATCATGGAGCAAAAAGCATTGATACATATTCTGTAACAGCATTATAGTCCAAATGCTGTTTAGTGCTGTTGACTTGCAATGCTTAATATTATGTTCAATTTTAACTAATTGTTTTTTTTACTTTACTTTAACAATGCACTGCATCTGTACACACAACTATTTAGATTACCTACAGCTCATGTAACATAGATGTTAATTTGAAGCTAGACTTTATCCCTTTTTGATCTTTATCTTTTCCTAATAAATAGAACTGTCGTGTCTCCTAGAGCTCTCCCTATTAAAGTCAGTACATTCCTTGAGAATGGAACCTTTTCCATATAGGTTTAAGTCCATAAAATATTGTAACAGTTACTCTACTCAAAGTCAAAAGTTAAAAGAGGTGGAAAAAAGCAGCAGATTCTTACTCTCTTTTATTGGCAGAGCTCAAGCTCAAGTGCACCCATAATTATTTGAATTGGTTCATGTAGATAAAGGCAGGATAAACATTTAACAATGAGTGCTGGACATTTTTACTCTAGTGCTTATTTATACATTCTACCTCAATGACAATACTGTTGTATGTGCTTCTTTCATATTCCGCACATTTATACATTGAATTTCAAAGGAAATTTAATATTTCAAACTCCCTGTCAAGTGTTATGGCCACCTGAAGAGTTTTTGTTTTATTGCTTTTGTATTATTAACGTTAGCCTGAGCTTTGTTTATTGCAAATAGTAGATGCGATGTAACAGTGTTTTTTATTTTCCTTAATCTATGCTCTCCTCCCCAGACATGTTGCACCACACTCAAATGGAGACATGTCTTGTTGTAATTTGTGGGAAAGACATCATACAGTATGGCCCCAAATGAATGGAGGTGGAGAAGATGCAGCAGGGTTTTTGACTTTTGACGGGATACCAAATGAACAATTGTTAACTGTAGTTTTTATCTTTTTAGAAGAACATGACCATAGCCCTATAATTTGATGTACTCGCAGTGAATCACCTGGATAAACCATTCCACATACAGATATAGCCTTTGACCTGATGTAAGTGGTGTTTTTCAAAATAAGGGAAAGTGCTGACAGGTGGAAGAACACAGACTCCAAAATGTCAGCTGCCATTAGCAAAGAAATGGTTTTAATCAGATGAGATAGGCTTCAGAGTCTGTTCAGAGCCATCCACCTTTCTGCCTGAATGCATGAGAAACCCACAGCCTGTGGTCCACAGCATGTGAGCAGGAGTAATTGTTCCAGTTTAACCAGCATTAACCTCCAAATACAAGGCACTCTCTTCATCTGATACAGGATGAGGTGTGATCTAGCCATTGAATGTATAAACAAATAGAAAGGATACACATACTGAAATCTCAATCCCTCTTACTCATACTGTAGATATCAGGTTAAGCCAGAATGTCCTCAAATTGAGGGCTCTACCTACAACTACAACCCATGCCTGGAATGGCATGGGATTGAGAGGGCACCTTTTTTCTTGTAAAAAAGTGAGCATAGGAAAGCTATATTTAATCTAAACTGAAAAGTCTCCACTGAGGCTTCACTAGAAGGCACTCTACAGACAGATGTAACCATACAGATGCTGTAGTATTTTTAATAGGTAAACAAACTACATTCCTACATGCTCTACATGTAGATTCACAAACTACAAGCTCACAATTTGAAGAGAGCACAGAGCATACAGTCACGCAATGAGGAATCAAACAAATGACAGGCCAATTGATTGAACTGTTGTAATGTAGCAATAACATTGAATGGATACCGGAACTCCCGAAAGCAAATAATAGCTTCAATGTGCAGTGTGGCATCTAACGTAGCATATAAATGTTACAAGAACTTGATACATTTTAATGTAAGGTAATGAAAATAATGTTATAAACATGCTCAGCTGGTATCTAGCAACCATTCAGTGCATAGCACAACAATTTGCATCTGTCTAGAAGTAACATTGTATTGAATGTTACTTGTGTGAGTTGTGGATGATTGTTGCGGAATATTTCATCTACAGGTTAAAACAGGCACTGGAATTCCACAAGATGATCATTGACAATTGAACTATGTAGAATATAATATTGTAATCTAGAATATTAGTATAATTGATGTTTTAAATCAATTATAAATGTTTATGACTTCCTTTTTACAGCAGGTTTAGTAAAGCTGAACACTTTTTAGTGGACTTACCTGGTTTATTTAAGTTAAAAACTTGCAGTGTGTTTAGATATGATGTATCGTAAAAAAAAAAACAAAACAATATTTAATTCATTAATCAAACAACGGAGACTTGAAGAATTGTGATATTGTCCTGTATAAACCATATGCTGTCTTTTGTCTATGATGATGAACATTGCCAAAGCCGGACTTGAACCCGACAGTAGTCTGTTGGTCTTTACTCTTCTCTGCTTCCACATTACTCTGCTCTCAAAAGACAGAACTTAAAATGATCTTTAAAGAGATACATTTTGGAAAGCTTTGCTTACGAAGGCATGTGTTATTTGTGAAGAACTCCACAAACTTGTCACACTCCTCTTTATTGTTCCCACTGCCGCTACAGTCACACCAGGGCGACACGCTGATTTGACTGGATCTCAGGTAGTTCGGAGTCATGACAGTGCCTGGAAGAGACAGGAGCAACCAGACTATATTAGATCTTCTGATGCAAATAAATTATCCTGTTAATGAAGAGAGACAGAATCATCATATTGGTATACAGGAACACAGAACTCTTCAGCTCAAATATCCCTGTGCAATTTTGTTTTTCATTAGTCACTGCAGTTGCAAAGCATGAAACTTCTATCCATCCATTTTCTAAGCATTCAGGGTGGCAGGGGAGCTGGAAGCAGCAGACGCAAGGCAAAATACACCCAGGACAGGATGCCAGTACAGTCACAAATACAGATGTGCACACACTCTCAAAAGACTTGCAAAAGACATGGTGTATCTAAGACTGTAACAGTTTTTTTGCAAACAGTGAAAAAACGTTCATGATAAACTGTAATTTATCTCTGACTAAAAAGTGAAGAGACTGAATGAGAACACCCCATCAAGAACACTGACTGAGCTTACAAGTACAGTATCTGTTTCAGTAAAGTATATGCAAATGTATTTTTGTTAAAATCTTCCATTTGAGTTCATGTTTAACCACCCCATTAGTCATTTCTAGATTACCAGGGGTGGTTGAAATCATTAATAATTGTGATTACGATGATCTGACAGTTTTTAAACATTTATTAGCATACACAATGTGACTGCGACTTTTGACCAAGTGATCAAATGTTCTAGCTCACATCATAGAAACATAAGCCATCTAAGCAAATGGCAGAATTATACAGACTTTCTACTTCTTTTATCTTTCAAAGAACAGTTTTTGCAAAACATTTAAAACACACATTTTAAGAACAGTTGTCATTGTGAAAACCTGTGTATTCATACTATAAATGTTCCACCTACAGTAAAAGTCCAACATCTTTTAACTGCAATTTTCTTGAAATTTTATGCTATCTTTGCAAATAGCCAAATGGCTAAGACTTTTCTGCAGCACTTATAATGAGGCTCAAGCTGGAGTCGGAGCTGCTGGAGTGGAACTTCTCCAGAGCTGTTCCGGAACTTGGAGCAAGGCAACCTAGAGGAGGAACTGGGGTTCTTAATTGGCTCTGAAGCCAGGCTGGAGCTGGAGCTGACCTGCCAGAGCCAGCAAATCCCAAGCAATGCCAAACCTAAACCCTGCCGTGAAACTTATTAATTACTGTTAATTACTGTATTTTGTTGTGTAGCCAAGCTACCAATGGGAACTACACTTTTCTTAGTTTTTACCGTCTAATTAGTCATATAAAGAACTAAAAAAACACAAAGAACTAATAAAATAAAATGGTGTTTAGATGTTAAATGTCTGGTTGATATGGAAACTTTTGGTACACAATTTCCTTAATTTTCTTTTTAGTATGACGACATCATAATTGCAACCTCTCCAAACTTAAAAAATATATATTTCCACTATCAAGAAGTAACAGCAAGACTCAGTATGTATACTGTATACTAAGTGACATTTACATTTATTTATTTACCGGACACTTTTGTCCAAAGTGACAGTTACATAACCATTCATGTCAATTTTAATTCTGCTGACATTTATTTAGACTATATTTCACAACAGACCTCTACCTCAGAAATTACCTGACAGTCCTAATTTCTTCTTGCTAATCTCTAGGATCAATCATATTTTTCGATTACTTTCATGGTGTCTAACACTGTTGAATCATTCTACACCCATAGAGCAGGGCTCCCAAGGTCTAATTTCATGGGCAGCAGGTTTAAATCATCAGTGCCATAAGGTCTCAGAAATAGGCTTAAATTAGATCAGCTGAGGCTTACTTGGGCCAATTAACCAATCTTGCACAGGCCTGATGTGACTGACAATTTAGGGAGACCTACAAAAGACTTTCTGGACAGTTTCCTCCCCAAGGATTGTACTGCCACAGAGAATCAAGTGAATTCTGAAATGGAAAAATGCAATCTGACTCCACAGTGTGGCTGGGGTTTTTCATCTCAGCTGGTTAATGAAGCTTTTGAACGTGTAAACACAGGAGGTTTTGAGAAGGTCTTACCAATGAGGCCTGAGTAAGACAAGAGGCAGTCAGCATAGTTCTCCTTCAAGCAGCCACTCAGAGACCTTGGCTCCGGCTGGCAGTTTGTGAAGAAATCTGCAAGGCGTGACCTACACACAAAATGTAATTTTGCAATCATTAGGCATCATTTTTCATTTTTCACAAAATATTTTTTTTAAATCACCAGGCGTCCTTTCATTGAAATTAGTTTTGGTAAGAAAAAAAATACATTTGGAATGTTTTGATGGTTTTGGTGCTAGTTTTGTATGAATTCAAGGATCTAATCAACTGCTTTCTGAATGATTCCAGGGAAAGAGTTTAAGCAATGTGTTTTTGTGAAAACCTGTGTGTCCTCTTTTCTACCTAGCATGCATTTCGACTTTCCATTCCGGTTTTGGATTCCCTGTTGTACTTAAGGTAGTTGTGAATGAAGATTAATGCCTGTTAATACTGGGTGAATCTGTAAACTTCATGAAAGGGGTATATAGTATATAATTCAGATTAATTTTCAATATATCTATAAATCAATCCATAAATTAATTGTGCATGTGGTACCTGTTCTCACGGTTAATCAATGATTATAAATGTTTATGCATGTTAAGTCTGTACTGAGCATCAAAATGATCCCTATGCATGTACTTATATTTTTAGAAAACTGAACAGTAATCTTGGATCTTGGATATTGATTAAATGTTCATTGTGTTATTTCAATTAATTGTTCATTCAGGAGTGAGTGTTGAATAAGGTTGCTCACGTGAGAATTTTTTTTCTTGCGAGGTGGGACTGTGACAATTGTGCCTAGATGCCTTGCTCACCAGGCATTGAGGCCCATTGAACATCAGGCCACATGAGCTGGGATGTCATGTTGCTTTTAGGTCTCAGAGACCAGTGAACAGTCACATACTTGGTAAACCCTATGAGAGGAGTAAGATGAAAGATGATACACATAGCTGTATATGCAACCTGATGCAAAGCATAAGATGCAGATGTACTGCTTGTAATATTTTCAAAGGTGACCACACAGGTACTAGTCTAGTAGACTCCCTCTCGATAACAAATGTTCATTGGTAAAATGAATTTACTCATGTCATGTATGTTCAATACTATGCCAGTGCACCTGCTTCAGGAAAATATCAGTAAAATTAAGCTTAATGAATTTGTTAAAAATATATTAAACATTATAGTGACTGTGAGAGTTCAAGATACTGTATATTGTATATATTTACAAAATCTTCTGCAAACCTTTCAAAAGTCTGATTAATGTAGAAACCCTGTGAGTTCTAGCTGAATGCAAATACTGTACATCATGTGTTTTTAAGTCACAAACAAAGCTTTCATAATTAAACAACCATTTGTTTTAGGTCAAATGTTCAGGGGCAAATATAGTTTGTAGTTAAGAAAGATCGTTTTTATTTAAATCTTGTGTACAACATAAACACTTGCTTTTGTAGTGTTTTGTAGTCATTTGTAGTATAATAGTAGAACTTACTGTAAACAATATATACGCACATAACATCAAACTAGTCACACTTCTATTTTACTCAGAAATATGAATTTTGCAATTCAAGATAATTGCATTAAGTATTAAGGGACAGGTGTTTCAGAAGTATTGTGTTAATCTCACAAAAAACAGAGAAATAAAATAATACTGGGCAATCTATTTTAACTAGATTTGAACTAATATTTAATATAGTCAATGGTGTTGAATTTAAATGGGTTTTTGATGTAGAAATTGTTTTTGGCCTGAGAAAGCAGCTCACCAATTTCCATAAAAGTGTCAGAAGTGCAGAATTAGCATGTTGATGGAAAGGCCGATTTGTTAGAACACTGAAGTCCTGGTTGTTTAATATCCTTGTACTCTTAGGGCCCTAGAGCTGAAGAGCTCTCGAAGATGCACTGCAATCACTATAGAGTGTTTGATTATAGAAGCTCCACCCTTTCCATGCTGGTATAATACCATTTTCTCATTTGTTAAAATTTTCTTTCAGCAAAACTCACAAAATAGATTATTCTGACTTACCCATCAGTACCTATTTTCTTTTTTTAGCAGAGATTCTTACCTTCTATTAGGTTTTGCAGGCTGTACTGCGATAATACAACTGAAACACCTTTCTCTGTAGTCTAAAATAGCATCGTCCCTGTTACACCACATGATGCCAAGTTTGGCTTTCAACGGTCATGTTTAGGCTTTCATAAATTCTGGAACTTTTAAGATCCTCTTCAACAACTTTAGCCTTTATCTAACATGGCGGGCCAATGGAAATTAAGATGATGCCTAGCTTTCTTATTTTCACTGCCAGAGTGTAGCAGTTGTTGAATTTCCATGCTATCATGTTGAAAGAACCTCAAGGCTACAATCCAAATTACTTTGGACTTTCCAAATTATTTTTCTACTAATGCTTTTTTTTAATCCCTCACATAATTGTACTTGGAAGTTTTCCACCGGCTTAGCATTAATCATCTGATGAAACTGAATTTTTTGTTTAGTTTCAATACTGTAGTTTGAAATATCATATCCCAGATGTTTGTGTATAGTATATGTACATTCTTACCTGTTTGTATTTATAGACTACAGCTCTGTCAAGCATATTGCTATAATACATTTTCATTTGGAAACCCACATTTCTTCCTTCAATTTGACCCCCCTCCAAAAACTGCATTTTTTATGATTTTCAAACTTTAACACCTTAAAGTACCTCTACAAATGACAAACTGCTCAGGTGTTAGAATACCATTTAGACAGTCTAAATGACTTTTCATCATGTCTTATGATTTTTGTGTCGGGTATGGTGGGGTCCTACCAGGTTATAAAATAACCTTTTTTTAAAATAATTGCAAGCTTTTAAATATCCAAACAATAACTTTACATATTTAAAAAAGCAATGTGTTTAATTTTCATGCAGATTGGTGCAGCTATTAAGCTTTCTATATGGGCATGGATTAGCTGTTTCCTAGTAAACATTTTAGCTGTGTCAGCATGGTGTGCCCCTGGTAAGGCTTCTGAAAATGACACATTCATCATTCCTGACATTGCTAAAGAGCCCTTTAAGTAACATTCAGAGCAGCTTTGAAATGTTTTGCCTTCATAAAAGAAAGAAGGCGGTTTACTAGACAGGATGTCTGTCTCAATTTCAGGAGATATAAAGAACTACAGTTAGCTTTGTAGAATGTAAGATTGCTTTTGTTTGAGTAATATGGTTTAATGCTATAGGAAGGAACTTGGGATGGAGTGAACTCACTGACATCTGCATTAATGGGGTTCAAATGTTTGTCACATTGGTTTCCATCATTCAGAAAACATCAGATGATGGGTCCCCTTAGTATAAATACAGTACTGTATAACATTGTCCCTGAAAGATTCTTTGTAAGAGTTGTAAGAGACTGACTGCAAATAAAGCAGATTGGCTATTGTGCAAAGCAGAATCAATTCATGTTTGCTGTTACAGTTACAGTCTAATTGAGAGAAAAACATGTATATTAAAGATTTAGTGTCTTGCAACATAATGCATGAAAGATAATAGCAAATCTGGAGATATTTTAATTTTTTAATAAGATTTCAAACTTGATTATTTTCTTAACAAGTATTAGTTCTTGGCTTAGAACTCTTACTATAGCTATGAATGGCCTTTGCAGTTCATGACTTTACATGTACATATTACATTTAAGAGTTAACCTCTTTTTACCATTAAACCTTAAAGGTGAAAAATAATTAAACCTCATGCTATAATGGATATTTAATTTATATGTTCTTCACTTGTGGGTGCTGATCTGTACATCTTTTATATTCCAGCATGTATTGTTTTCGCTTAGTAAATTAAAGTTCCTAAATCTGAAAATTGAATCTGGAAGATGCTTTGAGATCCAAAATAAACTAGATTTCTTTGAAAGTGCTGTAAATCTTGGTTATCGATGAGGCATTATTACATGTATAATAGCGATAATCAGAGTATGATCTATGTGCTATTACCCCGTAGCGCTCTCGGGTTCACGTGGGTATGCACCCTCGCCGCTCCCACCTAAGGTCGGCCCCCCACCACTGGGGACTTGAACCCGGGCCTCCGGCATCATTCAACAGGGACCCAGCCAGTTGAGCTAAAAATCTCCCGTCAGCCCAACGGCTGTGGTCTCTGCTATTCACAGGGAAGGGCGGTGACGTCACCGCGCTGATAAGCTGGCTCGCACAACCTGCAATGTCGGCCGTATGCGTTACACTCTCTGTAATCAGAGTATAATTGGGAAATGGAGTTGTTGGATGGTTCATTTGGTCTGAGACTGCTGCTATCACTGTCATGTTTTGTAGCGTGATCCCCTATGGACCTCAACTCAAAAATAGTATATTGCCAGTATAGTGAGTCATGGACACCTTCCCACCCACTGCAAATCCTTGTGCTGCCAGGAATTTCTGATAGCCATGCATGGAAGGAGAAATGCCAAACAGAAATAAAAGGATTTTGCATAACGTGTTAATTAGTAAAAAAGTTTTACTTTTCACAATAACATGTACAGTATAAACTTATAGATCTATCCATTTAATAGTCCTTATAAAAGTTTAAGGAAAACACCCTAACCCCAAACGTGGCATAGTTTTTAATATCCAACTAAGCTATTGGTCTATCTTTTTCTGCTCTTTTTTCCTAAGCTGCCCAATATCCCTGTGGAAATTGTAAAACCAAATCTTAAGTCATTTTCAGTGACTTGAAAAGCTTCCCACTCCCGTCTCATTAATCATGCCATGTCGGCAGCTATCTTACCTGCAGATGTAATTCGTCTTGCACGACACTTGCAAAGACAAGCAATTTGGTTTTTCCTTGTCCTCGTAAGAGCACACTGGAACGATGGTCTGCCTCCGACGCTCCGTGCAGGCTAACTGATCCACAGGGGGACAGGAACAGAACAGCATCCCATAGCTGTGTTTGGGAGGTACTTTGTCGAAGAACTGCCGAAGAGCCTTGTGGCACTTGCGCTTGTTGCACACCTCCGCCGTGGAGACCCGGCTGGTGCAGGGGCTGATGTACGCTGAGCGGTACTTTTTGCAGGTGTCATTCAGGTTGCAGGCCTTGGCAGCGTTCAGGCAGTTGTTCTCTTTTGTTACTGCTGGCTCTCCTGTGGAGGGAAAGGAAGTAAAAGGAAGTGTCATCGAGTCAACAAGACAGACAAGTGAATGGAGACAACTAATTCCCATCCACTGGAACTAGACTTTGCAGCACTGTCAGGTTCTCAATGCCTGTTATTTCATGCTGCTTCACTTTTTACCAAGAGTGTCACCAATAAGGCAAAGCTTAACATCTGGATTGCTACCATGTTGCATGAATATACCTGCCACTAGAAATGAGAAAAATACATAAAATGACCAATACAGGACCAGGGTATCAGCTTCAATAGCATAGCTGACTAGGTTGTTCCATACTCTCACAACCCTTTGGGTAAAGTGCCTCCAGTTCTTGGTTTTAAATACACTTCCATTCAGTTTTCACTTGCACCCTCTGGCTCATGTTTCACCATTCGTTCTGAAGAGTTGACTTTCTAACTGCAATTGAGGATTTTAAATACTTGTATCAGGTCCTCTTGTCATCTTCTCTGTTCAAGACTTAAGGGTTTAGTTCCTTGAGCCTGTCAGTGTTGGACATTCCCTTACTGTAGGTCCTGGCATGTACCGTATGTGGTTGCTCTTCTCTGAACTGATACCAGATCAGCATTATGATTTCTATAAAATGGTGACCAAAACTGCATAATATTGTAAACAAGGTCTTGCAATATATCCCTTGCTTTAAATTCTATACTTTTAACTATATATTCTATAATTGTGTATAAATGTTTTTGCCTGGCCACATTATCTAGAAGATATAAATTATGTGCCAGCATAAGTCTTTTTCATAAATGTAATTGAAAAAAGTAAAGGTCTCAGTTAAAATGATTGATCAGTCTGAAAAGTCTTGAATTCTGTCCAGTTCAAATTCTTCCACAGAAAGTGATGATAAATATTTTAATCACTAAGTTAAATCACAAAGAAATATGCTTCATCTATCCTTGTTTAGTAACCCTGAGTCAAGCCTGCACCTGACCTAACAGACAATGGTTACAAAGAAAGATAGGATGGGATGCCAGTCTATCACAGGGCACATATGGAAATGCACATTCATTTGGGAGAAAAGAGATGCCAATCAATCAACCCAGACAATATAGACTTTGGGAAGAAAAGTGCCAGGTAAAAACCCATAAAACAACCTGCAAACTCCACTCAGGAGTACCTCCTTCAAATCATTTCTAACTTTTTGCTAAAGATGAAGTGAGGAAAAGTGGGTTATTACAGTCAAGATTAACTCTTCATTTATCCATTCCTCTTTCAAACTGGAAGATGATGATGATATTATGATGATGATGATGATGATGATGATGATGATTATTATTATTATTGTCATTATTATAACTTTATATTAAAGTATCTTCTCATAGCACTTAACATGATGTAAGTATGAGTTTTGAGTAGCTGTAAAAACATAAAAATATCTCCAGATTTGCTATCATCTTTCATGCATTATGTTGCATGAGGCCCCGACTAGCTCTGTTGGTGCAATGTCAACATCAGGCTTAGATATTGACAGAAATATTTGAATTCTAATATGAGGTACCTCATTAGAGTAGATTTAAAGATACTCTTGTACTGTAAGATATCTCCTGTTAAATATAAAAGAAGGCAGGAAATCTCCAGGCAACGATCCTACTGTACATTTACTGTAGGTTCATGTAATTCATACTGTAAGTTCATCTTGGGCGGAGCGGTGGCTCTGTGGCTAAGGATCTGCACCTGTGGCTGGATGGTTTTTCTTGCATCTCCAACCTGAGTTACACTGTCTACAAAAACAACTCTATGGGGATAGGCATCTGTGCAAGAGAAATATGGAGACAATATTCTTTATTGGCCTCCCAGGCTGCAGGATACAAAAGTTGTTTTAAGAACCATATGTTGAACCCAACCAGTCATGCTGACAGATGGATCAGAATTCAAAATTCAGTTGACAGGAGGCAGGCTGTCCCTTATATTAGCCCTGTTTTTTTCCTCAAAATAAATAGTCTTTCACTGCCCTGCACATGTGCGTTTATTATATATAATTTCATGGTCTTTGGAGATCAGCAGTGGTTCCTCTTTCCCACCCACGCTGTGATTTCTGAATCTTAATTTGGCAGAAGCCATCTGGATGACATGCACTTTGCGACTGACATATCTGTGAGGTTGAAAACCTTGAGCTCCAGTCTTATCTGTCTTTCCTGACAGACGGTCTGCGTAATAAATTAGTGTCACCAGTTCCTGGGTTCCTTCTCTAAGTCTTAGAGAAATAGATAGTTAAGACTGCATCCTCTAGTATTAAAAAAAAGATTAATTTACAAACAAAATCCTTTGGGGCGATTTTCCCACTGTTTTAGCAATTTGATTGATTATGTGGAATGATGTGTTTAGTTTCTCCTAGAATATGTTCAAAGCTTCCAGACGTGTGAGTCAGTTTAGCATGGAAATTATTCACCACTTGAGAGGGGATTAAAAACCTATATTTACTGGTGGGCACAAGTTTCTGACCATCTCCTATTTACAGTATATACATAAAATGACTTGATTTTTACCCTTAAATATTTGAAAAAAAATCCCAAACTGCAAAATCCTCTATAGTATTTTTCTTGTCTGGTCTGACTTACAGCAAACACTTTTAGCACAGTCCCTTCTGAGTAATCTCCTTGACAAACCCAGTGTTCATGAAGAAATTGATAACTTGTCAGTGCAAATAACTAACCAGCTAATAAATGGCTTGTGTATTTAAATTGACAGAAGGGAACAATTAAAAAAACAATTCTTATACAAATCCAGTTTGAATAGTCATCTGGAAGCTTTAGAAAGTTTCACAGGCGTGACGATTTAGCTGAATAAAGATAGGTCAGAAATTGAATCACCCATACTGCATAGCAAATCAAGCACAGATGAAAGGACTACTACTACTCAAAATTCCCTAAACAGCACAATTGCCTAAAGCAGATGCTGAAAAGGATCTGTAATGGTTATGAGTTTAATTGTCTGAATTAGAATTGTTTAACTGTCAAAATATTAAAAACAGCAAGTCACATATCAAGAATCCAACAGCTGCTTACAGGTTCTTTTGATGTGTACTTCCTTTGATGGTGCTGGTCATCTAATTTTAACATGTAATTATCAAACCCCAGATGCTATAATTTTGATTTTTGTTTAATATACATTACAGTACATTACTGTACTTTATTACTGCGCAGTTTTCAATAGTTTAGTAGGTGAGTAATGTGAGATCCAAGATTGGCCTTAACCTGCTTGGCTGAAGGAATGACAGTCTGGCCGTGAGAAAAAGGCTACTGAACTGCCCTGCAAAAAGTTGAAAGAGTCAAAGAGCTGCTGCTCTTTTTAATAGTAGAGATAGGAATAGATTTTTTACTGGTTTTTACATTGTGGTACTTTCACACCATGCTCACTTCAAAGTGATTGAAATCATATACGAGAATAAGTGCCAATCAATGAATTATTTTTTACTTTTTGTGTTATTTGCGTTATTTGTGTTCCTATTAAATACTTGCACAAGAATCAGAATGTGTCAAATGAGCTTTGCGTATTTCTCTGGAAAGCACAGTCCCTTTAGAAGATTATTTTTATATTATCTCTAAATCACAATGGGGTCCCTTTCACCTTGCTGACTGTATTGTCAATTGCATGAACAATCATCCCTTATTGACTGTTAATGAAAAAAGGTTACATATTGTACATGCAATCAACTAGCTCAGGTGTTTTAAGTATCGCGAAACCTTATCTGTAGATGTTGATTTGTAGTTTCTGTAGGTTTGCATTGCATGGGAGTGACAATGGCAACGTACTACTCTGGCAGTTGGGTAGGTTTTAACTTCCATAGTTTAGTTTGTGATTTTTTACTTCACTTTGTGACAGGGCAACAGTCAAACCGGAACCATATGAAGTCCTCTTTCAAACAGAGAGCAACTTTTCAAGTGACCTTAGCTTGTTTGGTTTCAGTGATATTACATGGTTTTTGCAGGTTTTGTAACCGCAGATGAAGTGAACTGACCTGCACTCTGCATCAAACATACCAAATGAGTAACTGGCAGACTGAAAGGATGGCTCTCTTAAAATTTTCAGTTTACAGAACATGGAGTCAGAGGAGTTGGGTGCAGTTTCATGAAACAGAATGATTTTACAGAAATAGTCGTGTCTCTTTATGCAATGCCCTTTTTATATCAAGTGTTTTACTCACATGTTTACACCTACAGTGTATACGGTATATCATCACCCCAATTTATCTGCAGTTTCAAAGCCTGCTCAGATTTTGTATTTTAATATTTCAAATTGCATACTCAAATGGTGCTGACATGGACAGAAATGTTACCCGTTGTCACAAGAAGTGGATTAACGTTTTTGCTCTTTGCTGTAGCTTAAAGATCACTTAGTCAAACTGCAGTGGGTCTGCAGTTTTATATTTTTCCATGTGCTTTCATTTAATAAAGAAATTGAAAAGCATCATGAGAAACTGCTTAGCTGCACTAACCTCAGAGCTTTGGGTTCTGTCCTTCTGCTATATCAATCTGACCTTCACTACACTTCTAATGAGCTGCTTGAGAATGGTAGATGGGCAGCAAAAGTGGTTCTTAATCAAAATGAATTTCCTTTTGCGATAATAAAGACTTTTGGAATTATATGATAGAGACAGCCATTCTTAACCATTTATAAATGTGTTTAGAGTATAAATGAGTTTTTATTAAGACTTTCCTGGATTCACACTGATCAAAGCAGGTTTTTCTGAGCAGCTGATATTATTTGCAATCCAGGGGAATACATTATACTGTATGTTGATTACCTGATCATCAATTACTCTCCCCATTTACAGTATATGTCAGTTTTGAAATAATTGTGCTAGCCACTACAGCCCTCAGTGAACAATGAAATCATCATGCAAGTTTTCTCTTAAAAACTTTATTTTCACAGTATTAGCTTGTGATACAAACTTTTGCAATAAGGTTTCAACCAAATATGTTCTTGTTGATAACACAACAAGCTCACAGGAAACCAGCTTGTCAGAGGAATTCCTGTTAAATGGAAACCATTGCTACTTTCAGACCTCACCAATATTAGCAGCATTTACACCAAATATACACATCTTCCAGGGAGTAATGAGGTATGCTGGACAAAACACATGGTCCAGTGATAAAATGTCCCCCATCCTGAACTCCAGATGTAAGCTTTGAGAGTCAAAGCACCTAGGAATGGCTCCGTATTTTCTCTATTTTATGTTTGCTCGAGTCAAAGGTTTTGCTGAGATGGACTAGATTTTAAGCAGCTTACTGAAGGAAATGAATCCCTGGACATTGCTTAAAATTTGCAATTAAAAATTCATAAGGGCCAGATCATAATTTTGTCATAAGATAACATCTTTACAGGTACAGTATGTGCACGCATTTAATTTGTACAGTTACTCAGTGGGGTCTTAAAGCTACTTCCTCTGTTGATTCGGTTCATTAATAATGGCAAAACACGACAAGTTTCTTTAATGGGCTGATTATGAAAGTGCAAAGGAAGGCAAAACAAGGGGAAGTAGCCCCCAGGTTTTTATTTACTTTATTTGCTTAATAATCTTACTGTTTTTCAGAACTATGTCCCAATCCAATAAAACCACATGGCATTACAGCAAATCAGATAATACAAGGCCATGACCCTAGTAATTGATCCTGGGAGCGTTTTTGCCTTCCTTCAGTTGACATGGCTAGAGCTGCATTTAAATGTGCACATTGACTCTGGGGAATGAACTTTGTTGAGGATATACAGTACACTATTTCTCAGATATTGCATTACACTTTGATGAATTTCTTCTGTCTGATTTTTCATTACCAATCAACCAGCATAGAGATCAGGCTGTAAAAAGAGCCTCCTCTGGGGCAAGGCATGGAGAAACAGCAGGACAGCAAGCCTTTTATGATGTCTACAAATAAAAATCTTGTTCTTTTCATGCAAAACCTTCCTTTATAGATGCATGGTGATGCACGAGCCAGATATCCTTTTTTTACGGAATGGAGGAATACATCTTCCAGTCTGTACTTCTAACATCATGAGGTACCGCTGAAAGAGATTCTCTTGTTTGTTACTGTACCTTAAAAGGAATTCTTTTAATCTGTTAATTTCAGATGTGTCCTGTAGAAATTCTATAAAGGGTCTTTTTGGCTTTACATTGGATACTTGAGTGTAGGCTAGTTCAATACACTCTCTGATTGTCTGGAAAGGTAATTTATGACCTCCCCAATGCACTGTTACTGGTGTATATTTCGCCTGTTCTTCAAGTATTACATGGCCCATTTCTTTTATCTTGTTAAAAAGTCACCTATAAAACTCTCTGGTTAACCAGTGTTTAAAGAAGTAATGAATAAAGCAATTTCAATTGTTTACAAAATAATTGATGTGTCTGAGATGTCCCTGTGTAGGTGTCCAGGGCACAGTCTTGCTCGTGCCATATACAGGATAAGCTCTGAGTTGTCATGACCCTCACCAAGAAAAAATGGCTTTCTCATAATGGATAGATAATACAAATAAATATTGCAAATATCAGACAGGAATACATGCCATGTCTATGTACACAATGGATTAATAATAGTGAATAATGATGAGATTATCTCAATGTAAATTATAGTTCAAAGGAAACAGATGCAATTCATTGAGGGCTGAAACTGGAGTTTCTGGAGATGTGCAGCTACACATTTAATGTAATCATTGTGACACAAATGGCCCTCTGAAGATAAATGGTTTCAGCTTAATACCAAGAGTTATTGTAATGATAACTGTCTACAATGCAAACACATGTCATACTGGAACTGCACTGTAGTCTGTACCACAGGGTTTTGGTACTGGACAGAGATGTAGCTGCACAGCACATAAGGGAGTCATTTTTTTGTGGCAGATGCAGATGGATGCTTCCTTTGGGGAGCCTTGCGACGTAATTGCAGAGCTCTATTAACTGTGAATGGCTGGCAGACCCAAGGCTTCATTGGCAGGGATGGTGCAAAAAAGGAGCATAAGGGTCTTTAGCCATAATTCAATCAGATCAGATAGTGCTGTTTGAGATCACTAAGGGCCCCATTTTTAAAAGTGATGGGACAATGCAGCATTATTTTCTAGATTGTACGTTCTGTCTGAAAGAGAGTCACAGCTGTGCCCAGTTTTTAATACTAGATCTGTGGTGAAAAAATAGTCTTGCCTCAATGTATAAGATGTTTCAGGGCATTCCCTGCTTGCTCTGACTCGCATCTCAATTTTCAGTCTTCAATATGATCACCTACTAATGATCTCACAGCCTCAGTTCTATTCCAAGGAGTTTTAACTGACTCACAATTCGCTCACTGAATATCATTGTGAATAACAAATAATTGATATACTGTAGTGGTCATACAGCAGTAAAGTTGTTAGGCTTACTGTAATAAAAACAATTGGAATACTAAATAATAAAGTTAATGGTTGTTTCAAATAATGAGGGTGAAATAATGAATCGTGCCTTTTCCCTGAAATTCATTCTATGCAGTATTGCTGTTGGTTAATTTAAATAACAGTGTGACATACATATTATGGGTTTAACTTAGCAAACTAGCATCCAAAATGTCATACAGTACATGACAAACTGTTCTCTGGGAAAAGAATGGTTTAAGTGTAAAACCTAACCCAAACCATACATTATCTACAAGAACTAAAACTTTTTCTAACGTTCATGGCATCACAGAGAGATCTCTAGAAGGTCAAAATCCGGTCACTTTAAGGAAGCGACTCGACTGTTTGGTCAGCTGAAATTACTGTTTTGAAAATCAGCTCTTTATTTTGTCTGTGAAAATGCAAACCTAGATGCAAGATCTAAGCATTATGTGGATCAGAGACTTTGGTTTGAACTGTATTTTTTATACTGTTGTTTCCCCATAGTTAATGTTTATATGCTTTTTGTATGGAATTTTAAAGGGTACGCAACAAAATAGCTAGGCTGCAGCTAATAAATAAAGGGTAGACATCCCATATATTTGACATCTGAAGAACAAAACCATCCATCAACATCCAGGGACAAATCGATCAAACAGCACAGTATTGGTAAGAACCTAATAGTGAAATGGTAATAATGTAGCCATAAAAGTGCTGCTTGTAATTGACTGCTTCCACTTCTCACTAACATGGGCAAAGCAGTTAATAATATTCATCTGAAGATGTGACTTAAACTGAGTGACAATCACCTGCACCTCACACTGTTCTCTAGAGGCTGCAATATCTCATAAAGGCTCTGGGACAGAAAAAGGCAACAAAGGAGTCCTGACAAAAATAAATGTACTGTACAATAATGGCATGAATGAATTTTAGAAGGCCTCTCTCCATAGTTGTACACTGATTTTCATAAGCACCAGTGGGTTTTAAAACAGGAGTTGCCTTACGTAGTTGAAGGCCCAACAGTATTTCCTAGGCTCTCCAAAAAAAAGCAGTACCTACAGAATATAAACTAACACTTTTAGTTATTGGGTAGTTTATGGTTTATGCTTGATGTATTTAGAAAGATGAATGTTATTGATAACTGTCTAAGTTTTGTCCATACTGTATATTTATGTATTTGGTCCACATAGGATGTTATTGTTTCGAAGGAACAATAAAGAGTTAAATCTCCAATGTATTTATTGCCAAGCCAGACCTTTGTTATTTTGTTTTTATCTCCAAAGCACATTTCAGTGGTTTTATGAAATCACTCAATAGGTGTTCTCAAGAGCCTCAAAAACACCTATTGATTTAGTGATGCTACTGTACATTGTTTCATAGGTTTTTGTTGTAGCTTTTTTTCTGCAAACAATGCAAACGTGGCAGCAAAACCAGTAGTTTATGAATAAAGCCTGGTATGAAGCAACAAAAAACCTTTAGATCTTACTGTCTTTCAGGCATCATTTTAGTAGCTTCTCTTTAAGCACATGTAGTTTTCTGCAGTTCAAGCTGAGAAACTATTATTTAAGTGCTCAGGGAGTTTTAACAGAGCTGGGGAACATCTCAGGCGGTCCAATTCTCTTTGATATTTACTTAAAGCTAATTGGCAAGTCCTATTGATGTATTTTTTTAACACATATGTATTGATTAATAATGTCTCAATATTAAAGAAGCACTTTCTGCAACACGAGCACCATTAGGAGTGCATCAATATTCCAGACCCCCATTCTGCACAATTTAACAACTGTCCTATAGATCTGGGGGACAAATTTGGAGCCTTCTGTCAATCCTGTTGTAGTGAGACAGAGTTAATTCATTTCTCGTTTACAGGCCTGTAGTATAAATAACGGTAGCTTAAGATTACTCATTGGAATAAAACAACATGAGAATCTCCCCTATTTCCTTGGTTTTAACTGCACAGAATTTCTTTATCAGATGAAGACCTACTGCTGCTGATGATTTCATTCTCTCTCACTCATAAAAACAAGTTTTAAAATTTAATATTAGCACAATTCTGGTATTCTTAAAGAATATAGGCAGTTTTCTTTCTTGAATGAATGAATGAATAACAGTAAATATGAAATAGTTTCTCTATGTTTAGAAATGACAACAATACTCAAAGCTCCTATTCATAAATGCCATTGTGAACACAGTTATCAAATCACATTGGAATTCTCATTGCTCATTATTTGTCGTACCATATGGATAATTTGTATGTATGGATGAGCCATATCAGATCATCATGTGATAAGTGGATATCACATGACCCTCAGACAAGACACTGGTCCATCACAGGGATAACCCCTCTAGAAATGTTGGTTGCCACTTATAGTATGCAGTTGTGTGGACTGGAGCAACAGGAGTAGAGTATCCTACTCAAGCAGCAGTATCTAGTGTAGTGGGGGTTTGAACCTACAAGTCACCAATTATAAGTCCAAAGACAAACCTACTACATTATACCACCCCTGCAATACCATGTACTACCCTCTCCTAGTTAGTAAAAACTTAAATATCTTCCAATATATTTACTGTATTCATGCATGTTTGTGTAGGTTGATACACATTTAATGGTCTCTCTGTTTTTGTAATAGATGTAAAATATGAATATGAAGTCCACCCTAGATTATAGCAGATTTATAGTCTCATTGAATTTATAGCTAAATAGCTAAAATCCTATTACAAATTTTAGATGTTAGTGACTAAACGTTTTGCTCAATTTTTATCAGGATAAAAATCTATTTCAGTCTGCAAAAATTTATTTCAAATGATTTATTTCTACATGAATGTATTTTTTTAACTTGTGACTTTGTTGAATTAATGTATTGACACATCTTTTATTCCAGTAGCTATTTTTTTAAAAATAGGACATTTTTCTGCTGTATCTCTAGGTGTGAACAAGCCATGGTGTAGATATTAATGATGAATTTGTTCCCTTTCATTTAAAAAAAAACAACAACAGGAATAAAAGCTCCACCTATTTAGGAGAAAGGTTAAACAGATGGTTTAGCCGGTCTGTCACCAAAGGTTTTCTGTGTTCCTACCTTAAATCCTAGCCAAATACCTAAACACTTGCTTTCCAACTGATTCTTAGGATCCATACAGTTAATTAACTGCTTGTCAAAATGACTGTCAGCACTGTTTATTAGATTTGAGTCCTCCGTCATTGTAGTGTTTTAAGTGCACAATAGAATCCTAGATTCATAAATGGGCTTCAGTTCAATGCACCAGTAATAATGAATTGGAATAATGTTGACTTTAAATTGTGGCCATGTCACTTGGTCTTTTGTTTCCTCTTGGCATGCGAGTGGGGGAGAGCTAGATTGGTATGAAAAAGGTTATAAAACTCAGGCTCTGCTGTGTAATTGAAGGAACACTTAGCAAGATCTTTTTGTCCATGTCATAGGCCTTATGTGTTGCTCTGTTGACGTGCATATTAGTCATAGACTTCTGGAAAAGAAGAAAGCTAAAGCTTTTAGCACTTAGTGTACAGGATGTTTTATTTATGCATTAATGTTTTAGTTCTTTTTGAAGTATGATTTTGAAACAACAGCACTGACACCTAAGGTACAGTACAGTGACTTTTCGAATTTTTAATATACCCTCTAGCTAAAATATTAGGAACCCCTAATCAATGGAAATGGACTCTTTCAGTGACAGGCAGTGCATGATCAGCTTATGAATCATGAGACAGACAGCCATCATCAGCCCTAGATAAAAGCTCCAGATCTTAATTTACTAGAAGGTTGAGATTGAATTCGGTTGCAAATATTTTAAAGTTTTGCTACTGTACAGTATGTCATACTGACACTATTGTTGCTGCTTGCAGAGGTCCAGTGCAGTACAGTATGTGTTGGGAGCTCAGAATATTTTGGTTAGACAGTGCATAAAAAGATCTTAAATTGGGCTGAATCTTTTAAAATTGACATATCATACCGTTGAGGCCCAGACTTCCAGAAATTCATTTTATGAAGTCAATGCAATAGACATGTAAGAACTTAAACAACTTTTAAGGATAACAGGTTGTGGCAGCTTGACAAGTAAAGATCTACTGAGCAGTTTTGTCTCGCACTGTTTCTGTTTATAGTCCTAAACTCTGTAAATAAAATCTGTTTGATGCATTCCTGTGCCTTGTAACACTATCTTCTACTTCATTCAGAAACCCATTCAAAGCCATACACCCATGAGATTTTTTTTACCTGTGATCACACTTGCACAATTATGTACAAAGATAACTGGTGAGAACCCATGTTTTGTAAGTCCCAAAGAGGTATTTAGAACTAATTAATACTCAAGTGCATCTCATAAGACTCAATGTGCATAGCAGCATAATCTGTTTCTGGTTTAACACATTGCATGCTCTTGTACAAATTATTCTGACAAAGCAGAAAAAAAACATATAGCCCTTTTTGTTTGTTTATGCTAGGAGACTGAAAACTATGTATGAGGCACTATATACTGTAGGCACCAACTGTTAACTTCAGGAGCTCATAAAATGTAAAAGCATTGTGTATAATAAACAGAATACTTGTGGCACGGATGTAATATCTTAAGAAGGTAGCTATATGAATGCTAAAGACAGATTATTGAGATCAAAAGACATGACTTGAAATGAATTATTTCTAACATCATTAAATTCCGAAAACACAAATTAAGAAATACAACTCTAATATAAACCATGAAATTTCTGTATGAGAGATTCTGGTGATGCCTATGGTTGACAGATTTTCTTTATAACACCTTAGGGGACACTGAACTTTATTTATATAATGCAAGAAAGTGAAACAAATATTTGCTTATTGTTTTATTATTTGGGAGTTTTTTTTTATTTTTGTGCATACTGTCACAGTTCACAATATAATTAAATGTTATTAAACCTCTTAGAAAGAACTGTTCTATAGAACTTAATAAAATAAATAAAAGTTCACAATAAGCATTTTTTTAACTACTGAGAATTGCCTTGATGTTTAAAAAGTCCAAGAGGAGATCTTTCCACAGTGCCCAACTTAAAATGGTGTCTTCATTATGCTCTTCATTTATGAGTTCATAATACACTTCATGTCATAGAATGGCAGCCTTTAAGGACAGTCTGTAAATCCAAAATTGCATCAGTAAAGCCTGACAAGAATGAACAGTCCTTGCTCCTTAAATGGCGGCTGCTACTCACATTTAAGTAAATATTGATACAGTATACAGTATGAGCAGCCAAGCGACAATTGTGTACTTTAAATAGCAGTACATGTACATGTCCCTGGTGTGAAGGAATGTTCTGGTAAACTTGACAGTTTATCTCTTGACTTGGAAGAATCCACAGTGTACTTTACTATACATACAGAAAGGTTCCTTCAATATGTATGATCTTTTTCATTGTTCTTAATTTTCATGTGAATTATGACTAAGTTACAGTACAAGTACAGTATATTTTAGTTTAACAAGATAAAGGTGATTTGAATCATTTGGAATATAGCAGCCAGATTTTGCCTAAAGAATTGAAATCTTTGATAATTGCCTTTATTATTTCAGTTCAGTGTACGGCCAGCAGTCACCTCCTTAAAGTTTAATCTAAGTCTCTATGATTAATATTTGCTTCTGTTAATGAATATGAAGTAGCAATCAGTGCAGGAAAAGCGGGAAAAAAATAATTTTGTTAATTGTACACTTTGACTGGAGGTTTAAGTTTTAGCTTGGTAAGAAAAGCATGGTTTTAGCTCAACAGAAATATAGGACCTGTTGAACATCACACTGGTAGGCAGCAAGCTTGGATCTGCTTCTTCAAAGTATTAAATCCTGGATATTCTGATATTCTTCAAGTGTACATAAGCTGGTGGTTGAGCAAGAAGAATGGGCTTTCCTTTCTGCAGCATTTGTAAGAAGCCTCTGGCCATAGCCTGAATTGAAGTACCAAACCGGACAATTTATCAAGGTTGTTAGGAAGCAATGTTAACCAGAAAAATGGCCATCACTCATTTTTGTACATGTATATGTTTTCTGTAACAGCCTACTGAAAGGTAAATCTAAGCTTACAGCCAAGGTCAAACTATAAATCAAACACCAGGGTTATGACTAAGCACTGCAACAGTTTTTGTTGTTGTACCTTTAAGAACAAACATTTTTTTTGGTTACACCAGCATTCAAGTGTCAAGTAATAAATCTAATTGTTTGTGAAAGTGATGCTAAAAGAGCTTCTGTCCACATAACAAGTCTCTAGGACCTATGTTATAGACTACAGTAAACCAACTAATGTTCTTCAAAAGGGGGAAAGTGTTTTCATGATATTGTAAGAAAACAACTGCTTTTCCTCTTTACCCTGAACTGGAACTGGAACTACTTACTCTAAGACAGGCGATTAAGTTTGAATTTAGTAGTCTGCTGTGTTATCCTTTAGTTGTATAACTTACCGGGTAATACTCACAGGTGCATCATTCTACTGATTTTATATAATGTTATTGGTGAATTCATTTGAATTAAGAATGTATTAGTACGTTCCACAGTTATTCATAGCTTCTCTTTTATACAACATGAATTAATTACAATATGCACTTAATTTTATGTTACTGTTTTCATCCATCCATTATCAGGAAGTTGCTGACTCAAGTCAAGGGGTCGGTTTCAATACTGAAAGCATAGGGTCCAAAGTTGAACTAATTCCTAGATGAGATGTACTTTAGACGAGATTCCTAGATTCCTGTGAAAGAAATTGATATAAGTAATGCTAATACTAAACTAAAAATTGACTTTAAAATCTTCAAACTTTTCATCCGGAAGCTGGCAGTGCCAGAAGCTACAATCTAAAAAACTACTGTACATAAGAAAAACTCTAAATGAAAGGAATCCATTTGGGCACATGTAAGTACTAGACCTTTGGTGCTAATAGCTTAGTCATCTCTTGAAAGAAGCCATTATTCAACAGTTTGGCTGAGTAGCTTCTTCCAGGCTCCCAAAACACTTTGTGTAAAAAAGTACCTCCTGCACATGGTAAACTTTACCCTGTAGTTTGTGTTTCACTGTTGATTCTGAAGAAGTCTATTGGGTTTACTGTCAAGGCCTTTGAATACTACAAATGGGTCCAGGGTAGTCTTCTCTTTTCATGGCTGAAAAGGTTCAGTTCTTTTAGCTTGTTAGTGTAGGACATTTTATTAAACTTGGGTATCTGCTTGTTCTTCCCTGGATCAATTCCAGAGCAGTAATATTTATTATAAAGTGGGCAATGCATTAATCAAAATTGTACACAATCTTCTGAAACCAAGTCTTACTAGTTTCAGGCAACTTTAATATAATGCCGTCTCAACTTTTAATTATACAGTACAGTTTATTATAACATTGTTTGCCTGTTTTATTGCTGTCCCACATTGTCTAGAAGATTTTGTCTAGACTTCCAGAGGTAGCTTTTTCAAGCAAAGTGTTTTCAATTTTGAATTAATACTTTGTTTTTGATACCTAGGTATAACAATCTTCACCTGTGAGATCATCTGCCAGGTGTTTGCCCAGTCCTGGATTCTAATGAAATCTTTTTAAATTAACTTTGCAGCATCTACAGTATTTGTCAATCCTCTTATTTTGATATAATTTAAACCTTCATTAGTTTACTTAAATGATCATTTTCTAGATCATTCATATAAACTAGGCAGAACATTGGCCCAAAGGTAGATCCCTGATCTACTGTACATTATTTCGATTGGAGCTTTCACCTGTTATTTGTTCTCTGTTTTTCAACCATTCAATCACATTACTTTTTTACTTTTTTATAATTTACATTACTTTTAACTTCTACAGCCTGCAATTTTTGAATTAACCTTTCACAAACAATCTTACCAAAACCCTTCAGAAAATGTAAATATACAATATTGAGAGAGCTTTATAGGGCTTGTTATTGTATTTAATCTATTAATACAATTACTGTAATTTATAGTGTCCTCTAAACAGCAAAATGGAATAACATCTACAATATTGATTTAATTTAGCTTTTTGCTTCAACACTGTAAAACGTGGATACTAATTTAGTTCTCTTTTAAATTATTTCCATTAATAACAGGTCTAAGATAAAGATCATTGATAATGAAGAGAATAGAATTTAGTGACAAACACCAAAAGAATAGTACATTTTGATAATATTTGCCTTTCTCTAACTAGGCTAGTTGCTTAAGATTTGAAGCTCATGTTCAGAGTGAATGTACAGTATTCCTAGTTTAGCCTTCTGAACACACTGCAGAGATTAGGGGGTTACACACTTTTACAAAAAACAGATTTTCCCGCAAACTTTATTTACAGGGTGAAGTCATTAACGCGGTGCACAGATAATTAGAAGGGTAGATTGTTTTTCTATTCTCCTTAACCTGTCACATTATATGACTCAACAATATTTGTGCTAAAATTTCTAAAATTTAATTTAAATTGCTGTCTTGGAGAAAGTGCTCAGAATTTATTTTGGCACATAAAGCTTTAGAGTGCTCTATGTTGGCATAATCCCATAGATCCCATGTCCTGAATATACTGTGCATTAACTCTGATGTGTTCAGACATACCTTGCTGTCTTGGTTCATATTTTGTCGTCTTTTCTATCCCAACTGAACTGAGTGAAATTTATTGTCTCAGCATCAAATGAATGCAACACTAGTCGTCTGTCACTTCAGTGTACCTCCAGCTGTGCTGTGCCTGTATTCCAGTTGCTCCGTGTGCTTATACGCTTATAACCCCCATTCACCAAAGGAGAGATAAAAATGCTTTACTGTACCGCACTGAAACACCACTCAACCCAGATGGGCCAATATTTTATTCTGCTGAGAATGTGCACAGCTATTCTAGAAGTTATTTTACATTCAGTGTCATCACTATGATAGGCCATTGCTCATCAGCCCACTGGCTTGCAGTTTATTAGTGCTGTTGTCAGCTAATACACTGGCTGGTTAGCTGGAGAATATATAAAAAAGTCCAATCCTAGGGTATTCATTCTAAAGCTGTAAACAGATATTGGGCAATGTTCCAATAAGAAAATACACTTTTTAAATTCATTTAATCCTTTAATCTTTAATATATAGTTTTTAAATTAGTTTACAGATCACCTCCCAGTATATCTCTGTGAGACTATGATTGGTATTCCAAGAACCTTGAAATCCAGTGTTAGCAATTATTCTGCAGCTGCCGTGTGACATCAGACTTTCACTCATTAGCTAATCATTGGAAGAGTGAAATGCCAGATAACAGAAATACAGTACAGTATGTAAGGGGCCATGTTATCCTAGTAAATCTGGGAATCTTTAAACTAAACCCCAAAAAAGAAAAGATGTGGAAATACTGTGAGGCATTTAGCATTATTGTGTATACATGTCCTAGAGAGAAAACCTCTTACTGCACACTGAAGACCCCTTTTTTTTAGATTAGTGTTGATTAAGAATGTCCTTTAACATGGCAAACCATGCATCTTGTAAGCGATTTTTATAGCTGTGCGGGTTGATAATTAGAGTAGGCAATCCATGTGATCTACCTAGAGGGAAGGTGTTGAATGGGTACTAGGATCTGAGTCCAGCTCTTTGGCTTCTGACACAGATATGTTGGCTTTTGTTAGGAATAGGTTCCCTTTCTATCACAGTTTTAGTATCTGTTCCTAGTCACCTCCCCAGGAATGACGGGAATTCATATTGCTGTTTGTATCATGTTATACAATGTGGGGATATAAATGGCAGCGTTTATGGTTTGGAATCTGGCTGGTTAAGAATGGCTGTTTCATTTTACTTACTGTACAGTATGTCATGACTGTAAAACATACAGTGTTCTTTTTTCTCTTTTGTTGGTTCAATGTGACAAATATATAATTTTTCTAAAAGGTCTATTTTGCAGTTCTAAAGATGCAGTATATTCCTCACTAGATCAGACAAAAGATTAATTAGAAAATATTGTACCCTCCAGAAACTGATCAGTAGTACTTATGAGTAGTAGGTAGTAGGTGGTTCAGTGTTTAGCATTGCTGCCTCACAATGCTGGGGAGCTGGTTTCAGTTCTTGGGGTGATATCTGTGTGGAGTTTAAAATAATAATGATAATTGCTTACACTTATATAATGCTTTTCTGGACACTCCACTCAAAGTGCTTTACAGGTAATGGGGACTCCCCTCCACTACCACCAATGTGCAGTATCCACCTGGATGATGCAACGGCAGCCATAGCGTGCCAGAACGCTCACCACACATCAGCTATCAGTGGGGAGGAGAGCAGAGTAATGAAGCCAATTCATAGATGGGGATTATTTGAAGGCCATGATTGGTAAGGGCCAATGGGAAATTTGGCCAGGACGCCGGGGTTACACCCCAACTCCGTAGGATGGGGCCTGTTTACAGTATAGTGTCTCCGTCACTATACTGGGGCATTAAGGACCCACATGGACCGCAGGGCGAGCGCCCCCTGCTGGCCCCACTAACACCGTTTCCAGCAGCAACTTTAGTTTTTCCCAGGGGGTCTCCCATCCAGGTACTGACCAAGCTCACACCTGCTTAGCTTAAGTGGGCTGCCTGTTGTGAGTTGCAGAGTGATACGGCTGAGTTTGTATGTTCCCCCATGTTTGTGTGGGTGTTCATATTCATGTTTCCTCTGGGTGCTCCAGTTTCCTCCCACAATGCAAAGACATACTGTATTGGTAGGCTACTTAATTTCTTTGGAAAAATTATCTCTGGTGTGTTTGTGTCTGTGTGATAGACTGACATCCCATCCAGGATGTATCCCGCCTTTTGCCTGTTGTTTATGTGGTTAGGCTCCCTTGCAATCCTGTATTGGATAAAGCTTTTAGAATGGATAACTAATGGATAGATCCTAACAGAGAGGAAATGATTGGGATTCCCTGGTAACCTCCGAGTACCTCTGAGGAATCCATCTTAAATAAGGATGTGTATAAAATAAGCTTGGTGGTCTAGTTTTGTATTGGAATCCTATCTGCTGTGTGGTTTGGAACATTCATTTTCCAGTTTTGCTCATCCCCCTGCTTTCACCATCAGAATTCATTACAAAAAGAATACATTGGCTCAAATACTTGTATTGTCACGTCCTTGCATGCTTTATAAGTATGTAAATAGCTCAGGGTTATTCACCAAAAAGTAAAAAAGAGGAAAATTTAATTTCAAATCTTAAGCTCTTCTCTAGAACAAATATGTTTAATATCTTGCCCCTTAGGATATTTTATTTCTCTGTTTGCTTTCTTATCTGGCTGTATGGAGTAATAACAGTAGTTAATTAGAAAAGCTGTTCTGCCACAGAGACGCTGTGTCAGCCTCTGTGCAAGCACAGGGCTGGAATTAGAACTCCCCGCAAAGCTGTTAACAGTATTAGCGGCCCTGTGTGAAATACATAAGGTGCTTAGTATTACAATGCCTCTTAATCCAGTGAAAAAATCAATGCTTAATAACCTGTTAAAAAGTATTTGCTGTTTTACCATAGCTAGCAGCCTAGTAATACACAATGGGACCATGGTTTAGGCTTCACATGCATTAGAAGTAAACAAAGTATTAAAAGTAAAGAAAAACAAGAGGACTATTCATTAAACTCTGGGCCTATGACTATAGACTACGAAACTACAGTTTCATACTACAGTATGAAAACCAGAAAGCATTGGCTAGCACTAATAGCAAATACAGTATTTAGTTCCTATAACTGCATATATTTACAGTATGTAAGACAGAAATTAGGTCTACTATCTCATTAAGTTTCTAAAGAACAAAATTATTTTTTTTTTTTCACTCACTTGCTGTCATGGTAGAGTAAATGTGTTCAGTCTAAAAGACTGTACATGTAAAATATATCCCGTGACTTAAAAATACATTTTTAAGTTTATTATAAAATTAACAAATCCCAGTCGATAGTGGCTGAATGAACTTAAAAGAGGAGCCCTTCCATTTTAAAACGAGGAGCCTCAACATGAGGACTACTTGTTGCACAATAACATGGCAAAAGACACACAACTGTGACTTCAGCTGGCCATTTGGTGGGGAGATCAGGAATGGCCACATGCAGAAAACAAATGTTTTTGTGTAAATAAAGACAGACCTGAATCCCCAGACCCATTACTGGCTGTTATTAAAATCAGTGACGCAAACACGTCTGGACTTCATTTCCCCACTTCATTTAACTTGTGCAGAAATGGAAGAACAGGAATGCTGAATAAGGAACAGG
The DNA here is from genome assembly GCF_040954835.1 of Lepisosteus oculatus. Lineage (NCBI taxonomy): Eukaryota > Metazoa > Chordata > Actinopteri > Semionotiformes > Lepisosteidae > Lepisosteus > Lepisosteus oculatus. The sequence continues at coordinate 42,618,900 of NC_090699.1, forward strand.
AAGCAAATAAGTACTCTACTCTTGAGGGATTTTTATACATCTCTTATAAATACATGTTTTAGTTCTCCTAGGTTATATTCCCAACAGCTGCAGCTTTCAATCTATTAGTCCTTGGCTCTCCCAGGTGAAGAGCAGTACATTCCTACTTTATAGTTCTCCTACCTATTGTTTTTAGAACATTTTCTTAATAACATACTGTACATGATTTTTCCCTGGCAAAAACAATTTTCAATGTCCTTAACAAACTGAAATTAGCTTCTGAAAATCAATGCAGTAGCTGATTTTATGTGTGTTTGTGTGAGTGGCTAAAATATTCTATGGAAACAATGGAAATTTTAAGCCCTGGGTCAAATTGTTTCCTGAAATTGGCATGTATAGAGGCAATTCAAACTATATAGTAGAAAACATTAAACAGTAGAAAAAAACATACATTACAGCTTATAACTTCTGTCTGTCTTAAACCTTTAGGACAAGCCATGTTCATACAGTGATGGTGGTTGAGTGGTGTCGAGTTGGTGTCAACCCATGGCGACCCTATGGACAGTTCCACCGTCACTGTCCATAAAGATTTCATGGCAAGATAGGGAAGTAGATGCCAGGCCTTTCTTCTGTACAGATAGTGCAAGTGTTGTTGCCGTTGTCACAGATATGTGACCCTGCGCTGCCAACACCGCCCCATACTGCTGCTGCCCAGTAGGGATTATTAGAGAACCTTGCACCCAACGTGGGACACGAACCCATTACCCACTAATACTGAGATTATGAGTCTCATGCTCTACCAACTGAGCTAGTCGGGGCTTTTTCATACAGTACCACCATGTATAATTGTAGCGATGATTTTTTAATTTGTCTGAAGTCTTCATCCACATTTAACTTAACAAGTGTTCCAGTTATCAAAATATACCATGCTAAGTGTACAAAACAGTATAAATGAATGCTACAGTACAACAACATTCAAAACCATTGTTATCGTTATGAAATGTAGGCTTTATGTTGCTGCACACATCAACAACACATCACTCAGCTCAATAGTTAACTTTACTGTGAAAACACACAAATGCAAGTTGGATAGTCTCCCAGTAAGAAAAACAAATCTAAAACCATCTGTAAATATTTGGACATGTTCTAAAACTACTAATTCTTAATAACAAATGGAAAAACTCCAGACTGAGCCTCCAATGAATCTCACTGGGTGGCAGTGCGGTATTTATAGGAATGTACTTTTACAGAGGAATAAAATATCTTCATTATTTATTTATTTTAGGTAATTAATGGTATTTGTCTTATGACTTGCATTATGAGATGATGCTTAGTGACTCCATCAAGAGCAAAGAATATGCAAATATTCTGCATGTCACCAGCAATGCTTATACAGTAGTTCCCTTCAGGATGTAATTAAATTAAACAGGTAAACCTAAGTAATTAAAATATTAGTATAAAAGATTTTATATACTGTATGTTCTGGTGAATAAAGCCAGAATGTGAGGGAAGCCAATGCTTTTCTTTATAGTACCTTACTCTCCAGACAATGCTCCAGTCTTTCACAAAACATGTTAAAAGCAGACAGCAGCTGTGGGTTGATTTCTCTTAGCTAGCCCTCCTAATTAGGCAATGCTAACATGAAGCTTTAATACATTCACACTGTCAGTAAACACCTACCAGTGGAATCTTTGCATTAATATTTATCTGTCAACACTCTCTCAAAAGGAAAACACTAGTGAAATGCATAGGGAGTGAAGGTACATTTTATTCACTGCACAGTGCCTGATGCAGTCAGACAGTGATTTTTAACTCCCTTTTGATAACAGATGTACAGGATCTATATAGTACATGCAAGCTTAAATCAATATATGTACATATCAGAATAAGCTGTGAAAATACATGAGTAAACCCTATATATAAGAGATATATAGGGGTAACTTCAAACTTTGTCATTTCCAATGAGAAACTGTAACTGTAACTAGTTACAGCACTCTAATGCTCTCTTCAGTGAATGTACTGTAAGATTATAGACTCCAAGCCCAGCTGTTCTGGAGGGTTTTCATTGCTGATCTGGAGTTGCTGAATCTCCTGGTGTCAGGCCGGCAGATAAAATACAAGTAGACTACTTCAACTAATCACACTAGTTTTCCTTAAAATAATTTTTACAAAAAAACTGCAATAGGAAATACTGTATAGGAAAACCCATTTGACATAGTTACAGTAGATATACATGGAATACATTTTTATTTACTGTATGTAAAGTGTACAAGCTGATAGAGTATTACTTGTGTAACTTTAGTTGGACTGTAGTGTGATGATAATTGGGAAGCTTTCAACTGTCAATGCCTTTTTTCCACTTAAAACTAATGTGTTCTTTAAACAGTACCTTCTACAATCTTAGATGATTATTAAGAGAGTTGTTGCTTATTGATATGTACTGTATATATTTACCATGATTCTCTCATTTTATAGCGAGCATGTTTGATTTCTCCGATTTACAGTACCTGAAAGAGACCGCTGTAATGTTATAGTTCCACAATATGTCAGTTCTGTTCCAATTGTAACATGCCTGATGCAGGGATCTTCATTCTTACATGCTCCTCTTTGTTTGGTTTCTCTGTGGTCATGCTATTTTGGTGCTCACCGTAGTGGAACTCCTATCTGACAGTCAGGCCTGCCTGCAGTTACTGTCTTGTCCTCCACACTTGTCTACTCCCTGAAACCAGAGTATTTCCCCATGACTTTGCTTCTCTTCATTAAGGAAGTAATATCCAATTCTTTTAAGTGGTTCTAGACACTTTCTTCATTGGAATGAATTCCCATATATATCCAAAATCTTTCATGTTTTTTTTCACAAACCAGAGAGTGATGTTAAGTTATTTTTTTTCTTTGTTAGAAAACTACACTTTTGGTAGAAGAGTCCTCCCACAGCTTAAAAGTTTTCCACTGTGATGCACGCTGGACTTTGGGAAGGGAGAAAATCAGGGTAATGGATTACTGCACACAGTTAGGAAGCAGAGGTTGCTTGACATTTATGGGTAGTGTGTGTTTCTGTGGCAGGAGATATTTAAGGTCCAGGAAATATGAATAAAGGAAGTAAAGCCAGCTGGCTATAAATCACCTAATGATATGAAATGAAAATGTGGAGACCTTTGTTTTTACCTCTGTACAAGTCCAGGTGCCATGCTAGAGCAACATCTATTGTAATGATTCAGTAAACTTAAATTATTTTACAAGAACCACCTAATTAATAGGATAGCAAAACAGTTGAAAACTAACCTGTAAAAAGACACTAGAATTCACATTCCTAAGATTTTCCTCCACATATGTACAATATAAACACATCCACCAACTCTCCTTAAAGTAGGAGCAGGTCCAGGGTGTGTGTTTCCCCAATAGGTAAGCTAATCCTATTCTGAACACCATCACAGTTTTCTTTTTCACTTGGGAAGCAACATTCTCACAACATGTGCATTGTTTTATTTTGCTCTGGGCTCTCCAAAGCATGTTAACACATTTGTTGACCAAAGGTCATTTAAGACTTTCCCTTGGCCACATTAAAGCAGATCTGCAAGCTTAGCTTTTAAAGGCCAAGGAAAAAAAAAACAGTGGAACAAAAACTTTAAGTGCCGTTAGACATCCAGCTTAATCCTTCTGTGCCGATATTCACCCTGCAGTGCAATTCACAAGCACAACAAACACCCACCAGCACCATTTCTGAAAATGAAAAGCAAAGCAATTTTAAATAACTATTCTATCATGACTACAAAAGTTACCATTTCTTCTAACCCTTTTAGTGATCATAAAGTGGTATGTCTCAAATGATTATTCATGTAAGTTCCTCAATCCATTCAGAAATCTGTGCTTTCCAGCTGTTAATCATCATTCATTCAAATTCAGAATAACCTACGTGCAAAACGTTTTACTGTATAGGCTTTCATGAAATTGTATTGATAAAGGGAATGGGCATATTACTGATGTGAAAAAACTTTGGCTTGGGAGAGAATTACCAAAAACTATAGTTCTAAAACTTAGTATAGTCCTTTCACAGTTTTAGCGATTTATTATACTGTATGTGGCCCCAGATGACATGAGACAACTTCCGATGTTTGTAAACAATCTGCATAATAACAAAAGTAATGCTCTGTAATCTCAAAAACTAGTATTGATTGTTTCTGAAGTATAAAAGCATGGACCTGTATTTTCCTGCTGATAAAAAAGTGTTGTATTTCTGCTTGTCTAAAGAAGTTAATAATTATTGCTTAATAATAATCATTGCTTACACTTATATTGAGCTTTTCTGGACACTCCACTCAAAGCGCTTTATAGTTAATGGGGACTCTCCTCCACCACCACCAATGTGCAGCATCCACCTTGTTGGTGGTGGTTCAGATAAGGTGGTGGTTCAAAACATTGTTCAGATATGATATACAAAGTGTGTAGCTTTAAGTGGTAGATGCTAGAGCTAACTCAATTTTTTAACCTGGACACCAGATGCCAATATACAGTACCAGACCCACTATTGATGGCAGGTTTACATTTAAACCCACAAACTTTCTGGTGAACAGAAAGCCATCAGCATGTGTTTAAGAATTGTAATAGGTGGATGGGTAAATGTTTGGATTTAATCACAGCCATACATGAGTCTAATTCAGTCACATGTTATATACAACAGAGTGTTGACCAGCTTTACTACAATTAACTGACTTTCCACTGCTAATAGGTTTTATGTCCATAACAAACTACCTTTTTGATCTTTAAAACAGAATTTGGAAAAACTAAAAAAATAGCATTCCATGGAGTGAAGCAAGAGAAAAGGAAATGAATGTATGATCAATGCAAAGGGGAGTATAAAAGGAGAGAACAAGCACGGAAACATTTATAAAAACACGGTCACCATTTATCCAATCTATTACATTAAAAGAATCAAAGGAGAAGCTGTTTTGTTCTCTGAAGAATTGTATAACACTTTGTTTATTAATTACAGTGTACTAATATGCTGTATTTTATTTTGCATTTAGAAGGTGGGCCTTCAACTACTTGAACTGATTGCTGTCCACACCAGCAATTACTCCCAGAAGTACAGTAATTGTCTTCCTTTGCTGGGCCACCATGAGCAGGACCCCATGAAACTCTATGCCCAACTTCTCAGTAAAGGTTGACCCTCTTAGTGCCACCTGCCTCGATCATATCAGAGATGGAGAGATGGATGCAGACATGTTTTTTTTACCACCAACAAACACCAGGGACTAGGCAAATATTAACCACTACAGAGTGCAGTGCTCCCATTAGCGCTAGATATTCTGTAGACGTACTGTATAGCAAAGCAACCCAGAAAGTAATTTATTGTTGGAACTGGTGGGCTGATATACAAATACAGTGCATGTCATTCCTAGAACAAACAATTGACCAACAAAAAGCTATTCTGTCTGCATTTCATTTCTTTGGCTTGGGCCTTAGCAGTGTATAAAGGTTAGTAATTTTATCACATTGGTTAACAGTCTTTCAGGCACACATAATGCAAGTTTTAGTACTGTACCTTAAAAATGAGTCATGTCAGAAACAGAAATTAGTCCTCAATGTCATGTAGATGTACGTCTGAAATGTATTACTTACAATGCCTTGGGGAACAAAGCCAGCAGAGTAATATGCAAAAACAAAGGAACTGGGTCACAGTGCTGTCCGACTTATTCCATAACCAAATTAGACTTTTCATTTCCCTCACGCTCCTGATTTCCATCATTGATTACTTGTTTATTACTCTTCAGTGAGAACATGGCCTTACCTCACTTCCATCCCACGGGAAATGCCAGACAGCTTATCTTCCATCAGATCAATCAATTAAAATTACAACACAACATGATTATGTGGTTATTGCATGTGTTGATACTTTGCAGATGCCAATCAGAATCAGGCCTGTGGCTTTAAAATTAAAGGCTGATAGATTAGGTTAGATGTGACACAGTATGTACTGCAGAGGTCTGCATTGTGAGAGAGAGTGTTGACAGGTATAGAGGACATAAAAAGCTTCAGAACAGAGAGCTTTATAACAAAAATAAAATGTTTTAGTGTATCTAATGTTAAACCACATTAAATTATTGGGTGTGTGGTAATTTTTCTGACAGTGTAAATGCAGAACATGTGCTAAATAAATAAATAAATAAATAAATAAATAAATAAATAAATAAATAAATAAATAAGGAGTTGGGATCAGAACATCAAGGCAAAAATTGACCCATGTTATTTAATGCTGAGCACTTATTATTAGTACACATCACAAGGGAGACTATCCTAGCAAGCAATGGACACAAGGCAGGAAGGCAGGATATTCCCTGGATGAGATGCCAGTCCATTGCAGGGTACACAGAGCCACACACACATTGACTCATACCTGGGCCAATTTTTCCAGAAGCCAATTCACCTACCAGTTGGTCTTTACACTTTGGGAGGAAACTGGAGCGACCGGCGAACACCCACACAAACATGGGAATAACATATCAACTCCATGCAAATAGAGTCTGGAGTTGAACCAGGGTACAGCAATACCAATAGCTGCACTACTCTGTCATTCAGCACACATGCTTTAATCACACAATTATTATACAAGTAACACATTCTGCCTTGGTTGTCTAAAAGAAAGACCAGTAACATGCCTGTACATAAGCACTTCATGAATTATTTAAATCAATCAGTTAAGTGACACCTGTAACACTGAAATAAAAAGCAGTAATTGTGTCTGTAGTATGCGGGGAGATGTAATCTGTAAGTATGGCCTTTTCAGAGTGGCAGTAGTGGTTAACTTTCACAGTGGAACAGGTGTATTGTGAGAGCAGCTTTGTTTTTCACTGTCTGGACTCCAGAATTTTTGCCTGCAGCTCTTTCCATTTAAATCATTTATAGTTCCACACTCAATAGAGTGCTAACATACTAGTTTTGTCCCTTTTTGCTGACTAAATGATGGGCAAAGCAATTTTCAACAAATGGTTCCCAGTAGGCAGCCATTGCAGAGTGCCTGTAATATTGCCTTTTAACCTTAGTGCTGGCAATGGTTTCAGAATGTACTACAGTATATTGATATTGGACTGTTTGCATTATGCACTTAGCTTTTTAGTAGATGGGTTGAATATAGTCTGTTTAGTGGAAAATGCATGAAAATTAAAGGCTTTACAGGAAAAGGATGCACTTTAAGTAATATAAACTTCTAAAAACCTTGATTACATTACATATAGATTAATGAAACTACAGTACAATGAATCTGTACTCTAAGGTTTAATTTATGGATTATGACTTTTCCTTATCTGGTATTTTTAATTTTAATGGATGTTGTAATAATGTGTGAAAATGTTGCTTTAAATATGGAAAGAAACCTATCAATGAGTGTGAGCTATACTATAGTACAACTGTAGTGAAGCCGTGTCACATTAGGATACTATCAGACCACAGATGAAGACAACTATTTCCCATACTGTAAGTAGTGGCAGGATGAATTTGAGTTTTTAAGTCAAAATATCCCAGTATTTATTATAAAATATGTATGTCTGAGGTTCTAGAGTCCACCAGTAAAAGTGCTCACTCAAAGTCCAGATTTTGCACAACAGTCCAGAAACTGCTGGCTCAACCATAAGTATAATGTTAGTTTACTGTGACTGTAATTCCCCATGTGGTGGCACATAACTAGATTTGCACTACCAAGACTGAATTTGCAACACTACTTCTACAACAATTACCCCTGCAATTTGATGGCAATACATTTGCGGTATTGCCAGCAAGCTGTACATTATTCTGAGAAACCACAAGGAACCAGGAGATCTCCTGATCTGTGATTACACTAATTTACAAGTAAAATTATTTAGTAATTGTGAAAAGTCCATACATTCCATGCCTTGTGGAATACATATTTTAAAGTCAGCAAATAAGTTGTTTAACTTTAGTAATACATGCATGATAAACTTCAGCAAAGAATGAAGTAAGCTTTATCAACAACAAATGCCTTCCAATGCACTGCCTTTCATTTATTTTTGATTGTGCTCATAAATGACTCAGAAATGATCATATTTATGTTTTGATTTAAAGCTTAAACCAAAAATGAGGTTCCTCAACCTTTTTGAGGACTGGTCCTGATCCCAAGGACTGGTCTGTTCAGATGCCTCATATTAAAATCTTGGCCATAGCCACCTGTTTTTCTTGACACAGATTTGTAAATTATTTTGAATATAAGGCATGTTTGTTAATAATAATAATAATAATAAACTTTATTTTATATAGCGCATTTAAAGGTGGCTTCTCAAGGTGCTTTACAGGATGACAATAACAATAAATAAGAAGACTACAACAATAAATAGGAAGAATACACAAGATAAGACACAATTACAATTACAACAATACAACAATAACAATAGAGGAGACCATGGAAGGTGGTACTAAGAAGAGCAGAGGGGTGAAGAATGGAACCAGTTAAGTAAAGGCTTTTCTGAAAAAGAAGGTTTTGAGTCTGGATTTGAAGGAGTTTAGAGAAGGTGACTCTCTGATATCCTTTGGCAAAGAGTTCCAGAGCCTGGGGGCATAACAGGAGAAGGCCCTGTCACTCATACAGTGTAGACGGGCTTGGGGGACAGTAAGGAGGGCAGAATTTGAAGAGCGGAGGTTGCGAGGTGGGGAGTAGGGCGAAAATAGTTCAGACAGGTATTGAGGTGCCAAGCCATGTAGAGCCTTATAGGTGAGCATGAGGATTATAAAATCTACGCGAAACTTGACGGGAAGCCAGTGCAAGGACTCCAGGATAGGAGTAATGTGAACACTTTGTGAGCACTAGACCTGGTCAGGATTCTGGCTGCTGAATTTTGGACATACTGCAGTTTGTTAAGAGTAGATTTAGATACCCCAGCGAGTAGAGCATTGCAGTAGTCAATTCGAGAGAATACAAATATGTTGATCAGCTTTTCAGCCACAGTTAATGATAGCATAGGGCGTAGTCTTGCGATATTTCTAAGGTGAAAAAAAGATGTTTTGACAGTATGCTGCACATGTGGGTTGAATGTTAAGCCAGAATCGAATATAACCCCAAGATTTTTCAATTTTGATTGAAGCTCAAGCACAGAGCCATCTACAGATAGGGTTACAGGACTGGCTTTACGAAGTTGATGGAGGTACCAACAAGCATGACTTCAGTCTTGTCGCAGTTAAGATGAAGGAATAATGAGTCATCCAAATTTTTATGTCAGAGATGCAATTAGATAGAATAGAGACAGCCACATCAGTGTCAGGTTTGGTAGGGGTGTATATTTGAGTATCGTCAGCGTAAAAATGAAAGCTGAGGCCATGTGATCTTAAAAGCTGACCAAGTGGGAACATGTAAATGCTGAAGACCAAGGGGCCCAGTATTGAGCTATGGGGGACACCAGACTTGACAAGACCAATTTCAGACCTGTACCTATTGAGAGAGACAACAAACCATTTGAGGGCAGTGTCAGAAACTCCAAACACAGTCTTGAGACGAGAAAGTAAGATGTTATGGTCAACCGTGTCAAAGGCAGCACTGAGATCAAGAAGGATGAGTATGGAAGGAGAACCAGAATCAGAAGCTATTAGGAGATCGTTGGTGACTTTGACCAGGGCAGTTTCTGTGCTGTGAAGTTGTTGGAAGCCAGATTGGAGGGGTTCGAAAAGGTTGTTTGTCATGAGGTGGTTATGTAACTGAAGTGTGACAGCACGTTCTAGAATTTTAGAGAGAAAGGGTAAGTTGGAGATGGGGCGAAAGTTGTTAAGATTGTCGAGAGCCATGTTCGGCTTTTTTGGCACAGGGGTAATGGCAGCAGTTTTGAGGACCGTTGGTACCATGCCAGTGCTCAAGGATTCATGTATAATATTGAGGACAATGGGACAGAGAGAAGAGAAACAGGACTGGAATAAAGTGGTGGGAATGGGATCTAAAATAGATGTGGTGGGTTTCATGCACGTAACTAGTTTGTTAAGGGATGCTGAGTCAAGAAGAGAGAAGCTGGAGAGACGGGAACCAGAGAAGTTGGATGAAGAGGGAGGAGGTATGGAAATGATATGTGTAGTGGAGAGAATGTGATGCCGGATGTTGTCAATCTTAGAACTAAAGAAATCTAAGAATGTGTTGCAAAGTTGTGATGAGGCAGGTAATGTGGTAGGGCAGTTTGGCTTGAGTCTGGGGTTGTCTGGGGTTGTTTTGGTGATTTTCAATGATGTGAGAGAAGTAGGTGGATCTAGCAGACTCTATAGTAACCTTATAATCAGATAAGTAATCTCTCCAGGCCTGATAATGTACATTTAGGCTGGAAAGACGCCACCTACGCTCAAGTTTTGAGGCTGCCTTCATTCATCGCAGATGGTCATTTTACCAGCGGGCAGGGCGAGAGAAGGAGATGGTTCAAGTTTTTAAAGGAGCAAAGGTGTCAAGGGTAGATAAAAAAGCATTGTCAAGTAACTGTATTTTGTCCTCTAGAGGGTCAGAGGAAGAGAAACAGGATAAGGAGGACAGAACAGAATTTGTAAACCTTGGGTGATCGATTGATCGCCAGTTGCGGAAATTTACAGAGCGTGGGGAGGAGGTGTTAGAAACTGGTAATTCCAGATTGAAGAGAATGGCTAAGTGGTCAGAGAGGCCTAGATCAAGGGGAGAGCAGGAGTCATTTGCAATAATTAGGTGTGTCCTTTGTTATGTGTAGGGGTACAAACAAACTGAGTAAGGTCAAAGCTTCCCAAAAGAGAAAGGAAGTCTTTAGCCAGACTGGAAGAGGTTGAATCAATGTGTATATTAAAGTCCCCTAAAATAAGGATCCTTTTAAACTTAAGGGATAAGAATGAGAGAAAATCCGCAAACTCACCTAAGAAGACTCCACTGGGTTTGGGTGGTCTATAAACTGTGGCAATAATAGTAGTTTGGGGGATAGAAACATTTAAAACAAGACACTCAAAGAAGAGGGAGGAGGTATAGTTAAAAAAAGAAGAGCCTTGCTGTTAGCAGAGCGGGTGTTGAGTAGCGCTGATCTGGCCAGTCTCGGGGATGCAGGGGGAAGCGGAGTGCGGTCCAGGTGCGGTAGTGAGAGGAGATTTTTTAGATCGGCGCCATTACATGATGGATTTACAGACGTGCGCCGAAAGGCAGGGATAGAGACTACGCAGGCAGACGAACGAAATAAAACGGCATCCTGTAGCGATGTAGCGCTACAGGCATCCTGTAGCATGGATGTAGCGAGTCGGTCGTAAAATCCCAGTAAAACGGCAGTAATCGAATGTGTCTTTGACCAGGAAGTAGCTTTGTTTTAGTTGAAGAAGTTGCAGTGCAGTGTACCTCAGAGACATGATCAATGAATCGAGACGGGAAGGAAATCCAGAGAAGGCGGTAGCAAGTGGTGAAGGTCTTAAGTTGAGTAAATTCACGATGCAGTTGAAGTCGCATTTGTGAATTTATAACGTGGAGCGGATAACGTGAAGCGGATGAAAATAGATAAATTAGAAATCAGTGTAATCGAGGAGAAAAAGTAAAAAAAACAAATAGATAAAAATGAAAAACTGGTGAGAGGAGCGGCAGCCAAATGCGCCAGCGTTCCCTCTTGACCGGAACCGGTTATACTGTATATGAAATTATAGAGTGCATACACTAGGGTACCATACAAACACTGAACAATGTGAAACTCATGACATGTATAATACCTGAATGATAAAACAGAGAGATAAAAAAGTACTTCTGTGTCCTTGCAGACTTACAGTAGCACTGCATTCCATGCCAAAGTAGTGATGTATACAGTACCTGAGTGTAAACACATAAATCATACTGTAGTTCTATATACTTCCTAATAAAATCCATATACTTGAACTATATACAGTATATATAGTAATATACACACTAACAATACTTAAAATCCCACTTTACCCTTCTTATACAGTATGCATTAAAAATAAAACTTCTGTCAATTTCTTCTCCTTAAATTGAAATTTAATTAAATGGACCATCAATGAGACTATCTGATTGATAAGAAACAATGTTTTAAAGCACAGACCACTAGTCTCCATAAACTGTTCCAAATGAATCCCTTTATTCTTCATCAGATGAAAGTATGAGGAAACCTGAGAGAAGTATTCAGTAACCTAATGGAATATGAGGCAATTGAGAGGCAGGAGTCAAAATAAGAGATTTCTTCACACATGAAATGAATGTCCATTGGAGTTTCTTTCAAGAAACATATGGATGTGAATATCAATAAGTTATCAACCAATTGGAAAAGGAGGACTGAGTTGTATTCTTCATTGTTAATGTTTCTTATGTATGTATCTGTTTAATGGTTTGTATAAAACAATAGTATAATTGGTGCTTATGTATACAAAAGGGCATTTTACTCTTAAAGGTACCTTGCTCAAGGGTACAACCACCGCACCCCATTCAGAATTGAACCCACAACCTTTTGAGTCCAGAGTCCTGGCCATCAATCCACACTGCTGACACTACATGTACAGTAGCTAACAGTGTCAGTAAAGAGCTTTCTTAGTGTTCCTGTTCCTTAATTCTCTCATGGTTTAGTTTATCCTGTAAGTAGTGAATATGACCAAAGTTAGTTTATTTTGATGGTGCTTTATAGGAGTACTCTTTAAATGTAAAATTGTTTTCCCCCAGTTAAGACAGGGTCCTGGGCAACAGCAGCACAAAACAGATGTAAGGTTAGGATGACATTTGAGTTTTACAGCCCGATTTATTGAAGTAGTATTTCTAATGCAGCTTAGACAGTTCATTATCTTCTGAACACAATTTAGCAAAAAGTGCTTTGTTTTTTCCCTGTATCAATTGGAAAAGTACATCTAATTACACAAGGTGGTAAAACTTGCTAATGCTTACTGATAATTATTTACTAAGGACAACACTCAATAATTTAATACAGGATTTAATCCTGATAAATTACAAAGAATTACTGCAACCCATACATCCCCTTTATATTTACCGTAACACTGAATTATCAGATTATTTGGGAGTTTTTACATGGAAAGTGTTTCTCTTCGTCATAGGTGAAAATGCACACTAATGTAACTGGAACATAAGAAAGAAAATATAGAGTACAATAACTAACCAGAGGAAGCCATTCCAAAGCCATGTAATGTGCTCTATGCAGTGCCTCTATAAAAGACCTGAACAGGTCATGCAGGTCACAACAAGCTGACCACAAATGGAACTGGAACACTTTAGAAAATTGCTTACAGCACTTTGATATGAATAAGCTTATTTAAAAAGTATTTATTTTGGTAGGCTATGAGGCTTTATTTATAGCCTCCACGGGGCACTTGCATGATGGCTATAGGCGCCACTGCACTGAATTTCCAAATTGGAAACAAGTAAAAATAAATGCAAAACTGCAGTCATCAAGCATATCCATTTAGTTACTGTATACAAATGAAGTGCTCTATCGTTACTGGAAAGGAGTCTTTCTAGCATTTTTAAGTCCCTTTGACCTGATTCTATGGAGGAAGTGATTTCATGCATTTCTGTATTAAGTCTCCATATTATTCATATTTAACTTTATTCCACTTTTCTTGGCTGCCTCTGAAACTGCTTCTAGAATACATAACTGAATAGGTCCTTTGAACCACTTTAGGGGAATTCCTAACATGAAGTTTATCCCGTTATCCCTATAAAATTACATAAACAACACAACTTTGCTATACAGCTTGTCACATTCAAGCTTCAGAGATCTGAAGAGATATGATTCTGGGGGGTATATTTTTATATATTGTAATGGAGCAATATAGATTGTTTTCTAGCAGTTACAGTATTCAAGGCACAATTTAAGTGAATTTATTGATGGAAAAATCGAATGACTTCCAAGGGGTCTTGTATATAACCCTGGAGAAGTTTTATAATAATAAAGGCTATAATAAATTTAACTTTTAAGGCTTTGATATAATCCTAAAAAATAAGATGGCTGATATGCTAAGCTACAACATAAACTAGAAATCTTGTGGCTTTTAAGGTACTGAGTTTGATACCTCTTCTCTGGCCAGTCATGTTCAGTGACTGCAATTTTGAGTCTGTCCAAAACGTTCTGATGCTGAAGATAGTGGGAATTAAATTAAGGACCTTAAGTGCATATGCTGTAACACTAACATGTCTGTGTGACAAGTCTGAAAAATTGCATTCATGTCTAACATGAATATGGGTTGATGACATTTGTTTACAGACAAATCAGACAGAAATACCGACGGCTTGCAATATATATACTTTAGATACTGTATCTGACTGCTATTAAGAAAAGCCAATAAACCCTTAAGATAAACTATGACAAGACTAAGGTTATGCTCATAAGTACACATCTGCTTTGCAAAGCTTGCGAGTATGCTTTTGATGATGCTGAAATCAGCCTCTTGATAAGATCTGGAAACCTTGTGTTTTAATCTTGACCCCATGATGACATTTAAAATAGCATGTTAAGATCATCACAAGATTTTTCTTCCAACCATGTAACATTGCTCAGTTATGGCTTTTGCTTTTTCTCCATCTGATTCCAAAGTATTGATACCTGCCTTTGTTTCATTAAATTAGATTGTTTTTATATATAATTTATTTGGGTATCTTCTATGGTACAAAATAGTCAAAAATTCAGCAGAAATTTAGAGTGGACTAAAGTCTTTTTGCTCACACATAAAACACTGAAAGGTTTATCTCCATCTAGCTCCATATTATTTTTAAGACTTAATCCATCCTTAATCTGCAATCTGATCATTCAAAGCTTTTTATTTTGACTTTGTGCTACAAAATGAGTAATAGAGCCTTCTTCTCATCTTCTCATCAAGAACCATGTCTGTAGATCTCACAGTCCAAAAACATTAAAGATTTTACAGCTGTTGATATTTTCATTTTTGCATAAAAACCTATATTTCACTATAGATTTTAATGTGCAATTTAGATGTACTTATCCTTTACTAGATCTTTGCTTTTTCTTCCTTACTCTTTTAGCTTCTGTTATGTGTGTGCTTTGTATTTCTTGAAAAGGGCTCAGAAACAAAATTGTATTATCATCATCATCATTCTTATTAATAATCTTGTGACAGTCCAGTATTCATTCTCATAACTGCTTGTCATTCTCCTGGCATCAGACTTGGCATCCTGAGATTGCTATCTGAATCGTTAGGACCTTTCAATAGTGTGATTTAAGATGGTCAATATTTTATGGATTTGATTTGACTAGAGCTTGTTTGGTTTTTACAAAGGTAAGAGGATGAAAATGTAATCCAGCTCAAAGTGGTTCTGTATTACATATGCAAATATGATTCACTCCAAGCACAATCTTACACTGGCCAAGCTATGAATTTAATATGCAGGCTAACGTAGTAATTGTGTAAACTAATAATTAAGGATAATTAGATTCGGTTTCTGGTCTTCAGAAAAAATACATTTTGAGCTCCTACACATTAAATTTCAAGCTTTATTTATATTTCTTAATTGAGCCTTGCAAGGATTAAAATTAAAATATTTGTACTGTAATTAAGCACAAGACAGAATAAAACATATAAAAATGTAGCACTGAATAAACTTGTTAAATGCTTTCAAAATAAAGAGATTAATTTCAAGCTACTGGACTTCTTCCATTAAAATATGTTAGGTGTAATATATAGGGTATTTTTTCAGAATGTCTTTCATAAGTGCACTGCTTGTCAGCTGGAGGTCTAGAGGTTCCTGATAAAAATGCTAATTGACAGCAGAACTTAAATTACACGAACAGTCTCAGCACCTTTTCAATTCTCTTCATCTGCACTCTGGCCAAATGGGACTTGTTACTTATAGTCTGCTAGGAGAGATGAATTATTCATGAAGAAAGGTATGTAGGACCTTTGAAAAGAAGAATAACGATGCCATCAGTCTTATCTTCAGTTTATTTTTCCATTAATGTTTTCAGATTGTGTTTCTTCAATAGTGCAGTCAGAGAGATGGAATAAGTTTTGTTGTGACAATTTATTAAAATTCATTGATATGATCAGCGAGTTGCATTCCACTATGCTTAAAGGAGGGTGCAATCATCTGACTGCATTACTCACTGATCCATATAGAGTACTGCATTGCATTTTCTTTACAGAAGCGAGTGTTGAACTTGCATGACTAAGTGCATATGTCAAAATGACACAGATATACAGTACAGTGAAGTGCCGCTACATCAACAAATTCCAGCACCATAACTGCAATTCTGTATGGTCAAGTTTTAGTTTAAGCTGAGTATACATCATGAAGTCCTTGGAATTATATACCATATAATCAAGTAGCCTAGCTAGGCTGAAGGTCCTTCTTCCATCTGCAACCTTTCTTAAGATCTTATGTACAGGTGCAGTACACTGTTTCTGGTATAATGAATACTGAGCTTAACATTTTGTCTTATTTTTATTTATTTTGTGTGATGGTAATGATGAGGTTGGTAATGAAAAAAATCAGACTTGAAACTGCATTTCTGTGCTCCATATTCTTGGGGATTCTGTTTCCTGGGACATTGAAGACACCTTAAATAACTGCATCAGCAGGAGTGCAATGAGAAGCAAAATGATTTCATTAACACATTCTTACTATTAATGAAGCCTTTACTATTAAAAAGAAATGCTTTACTTTTGTGCTAAAGTGAGAGGGGAACAGGGAAGCACTTTGATAATGTGAATTTTGTTTTTTATGTTAAATGACCTAAAATACTCAGAGGAAAAAATATTAAAAATGTTATGTACTATACATTATGTGCTTAATAAAAAATGGCACTGAAAAGCATGATGGCACAGTGGTTAGCCTTGCTGCACTAAGGCCCTTGGTTCAATTCCAGTCCTGTTGGTATGTTCTTCTCTTGTTTGTGTGGGTTTCACAGTCCAAAGATGTATTGATAGCTTAATTGGCTTCTAGGAAAATTGGCCTTTGTGTGTGATTGTCAGTATTTGTCTTTCTGCCCTGCAACAGACTGGTGTCCCACCCTGCCTTTTGCCCATTCCTTGCTGGTATAGGCTCCATCACCCCTGCCAGATCTTCCTATGTATTGGAAGAAGCAATTAGAAAATGAATGGATGGCATTGAAAAAGTTCCATGAGAGTAAAAACACTGAAGATACTTGGGCAGTCCAGATGGGCACATCATTCCTGCATTTTCCATACAGTTCACTGCTCGGTGCTTCCCTTCACATTTTACATGAAACTGATACACATTAGCCAACACTTGCCTTATGAATGCATTTTAGTACAGTACATCTATGTAGACATCTGACATTAATCATTTTGTGTATTTTTCATTTAGAAGTTCAAACCCCTGGTTGGGAGTGGACCCCAGAATGCACTTTAATGGGGAATTAGTTTTTGAGTTACTGTATACTGCATTTTCAGAAACATATTCCCTGTGTAAATCAAGAACTTCCTGTACTAGGTGACAGATTCCATTTCCTATGTTTCTATTTTACAGCCACATCTTTCTTTAGAAACCTTTTAAAATACAAACTTTTAGAAGCAAAAGGGAATTTCTGGTTCCATCATAAATGGTAAAGCTGTATATCCAGAATGCAGAACTGTGATAAGAGATAAATAAAAGTATTAAATAAGAACACAGTCAGGGAGAAGTGCATAATAGCTGGTTCCTCCACAAACATCTTGATCTTCACCATTTGCAGACTCTGAGATTTGGGGAATTGATACTGCAGATTTAATTCCAAACAATGGATGTAAAAGACTTACACATTAATACAAAAATAAGAACTCTGCATTACTAGTGTGGATTATTTATAGCCCATTTTCAGCAGCATGGGATGATTTAAAATATTATGAGCCTGTCCAATAATGGTGACACTGCTCAGGTTTACTCTCTGTGTTGGGTCAGAGAGCAAGAAAATTCTTTAACTTGTAATCTTGATTTTTTTTTTCTACTTCTGTCATCAGTTTCCCAGGGCTAGGCCAAGCATACCTGATCTAAAAATATTTTCCAACTGCACCCTAACACTGTAGTTAACGTGAATAACAACAGAAGACACTTCTGATTATATTATATTTTCTCTTAGCCTGAAGATATTATGAAGAGTCAAGCTGAGTGCGTGAAAGCACGACCTTTTGCTTGGTAAAACACCTTTTGAAATTCAGAGTATCAAAAATGAGACTAGTTCACCCCTCCATGAATTCAATACTTAAAAAACAGAAAATCCTCTGTGTATTAACAGACTTTATTTAATGGACAAAAAGGAGAATTATGCCTGTAAAATAAGAAATAACAGACAGTCACCACAATAATGATGAAATGCACAAATAATAAAGTTAAATGTTACAAAGGTTTGGAATTCAGGAATAGCAATGGTGCTCTATAGTGGTAGGTTGCTTATGATGGGTTTGTGTTTTGTATGCTTTAATGAATTTTATCCAGTATACAGTATTTACCACACCTGAAAAAAGAGCTTGTATGCTCATGAAAAAAGGCATAGGAACAATTCTCATTGACTGTATTGATTGCAATTGTTAAAAAAGTCAAAATATCCAGTTAGCATGTACTATACAGTATAGTATTAATATATGTATATTTTTCTCACATGAATGTGTGTTTTGGCCTGAAAAAAGTAATACGTGATTTCATGGACATTCGGCAATAAAGGCTCCATGTAGGCTCCTACTGGTCTGTTAAACTGAGAGGTTTTTTTGTTGTCCCTTACATTACTTATAATATAATCTTGTACAGTAGCTATCCATACTGTACATGTTTTCAAGGCTATGCTTCCTTACACATCCCAGACAGATAATATGCTGATCATCAACTAGATGCTCTAACTAAAGCCTGTAAAGCAAATCAGTACCATACCAAAATCTGTCAACTGGAATAACATTTACTCTTTTACTTACTCTTTAATTTTGTTTCCCCAAATTTTGTAGTCAAACATAGGATCACAAACTTAGACCATAAACTGACAGCATGAGGCTTTTAAAAAAAAACAACTTCCAATGTCTTTCTTGGGATCTTATTAAGGCATGGTGATTAATCTATCTCAAAACAGCCCTTGTGTGCTCAATTAAAATAAGCAACTGGATAAACAAAAACCTTCCCAGCAGACCTGAGGCAGTCATTAGTAAATCATTTAAAAGTTCTTCACTTAATATTATTATTGTAGTTTCTTTTTCCTTTTCAAACTGTGACACTCAAATGAGTAACCATAAAAATGAAAGGTGCAGAATCCTATGAAATTTCCTGTGTGGGGAGCGATTCTACCCCAACATCTGAGCTCTGTTCCACCTTATAAAGATTCTTCAGATATTATTTACCCAAATAAATAATTTGGATGTGCCCTCCTGTTTCTAGTAGGGTCCTGTGGTTTCAGTGTTCGAACCCTGCCCTGGACATCTCTCCCAACAGGCACTGTGTTGTTCCATTGACTGCCGCCCCTTCCCTCTGCAAGACGTGTTTATTGAGGACTCAATGAGAATGCTCAGCACAGCGCTCTCACTATAAAAAGGTATGGCACAGAGCTGAAGAAAGGGAACAGGAATACTGTATATAAGAACTGATGAAGAACAAAGGTTTCCTTAAATGAATCTGTTTTTGGTGAAAACATTGACCTGTAGATATTATCTCTCTTTCTGTTTTTATAGATGGCATTAATTGAGTTTTTTCATGAAAATTCAGTAGGGACTAAGCAGCAACCAAGGTTTCCTTCACCTTTACTATTGTAACTTATAATCCCTCAAGGTGTCACTTCCCGAAAAGCTATACATTCCATTGCAAGCCCTTCTCTTACCCTTGTATTTGTCTCTTTGCATCCCTTCTCCACCACATAACCACCTTTACAGTTACCCCTTGGTTAACTCAAGATCAACTCAGCCAAGTGGGTTAAGCCAAAAAGTCATATCCCTAATGTCTCAATAAGGTTTCCTAAAAAAGCATTTTCTTTTCAGGGATTGCTATTCCTTGTGAAAACTAATAATAACCATATGCCCATGATAATTGCATTTTTTACCAGAATGTTCTGTTAATAGTGGTTTTTGATATGTAATGATGTTGAAATACCTGTCACAGAGTTCAGGAATAAGAGAATACAGTGCAGTTGGGTACTGTATACAGTATACAGCACAGTATAGAACAGAGTACACACCAAATGGTGATCCATTCCAGTACAGATTTTTGCAAGAACATCAAAAAAAGCTTTGTGAAGCCAGATCTGGTGAAGAAGATACAGTCTTTGCTGTGTACTCTACAGTATGGGACATACTGGGGTCACCGCCTGCCAATGTCTCTTCTAAAGCACAGACATTTCTCTGACAGCCTCACTCTGTTCACAATAGGGTTGTAGATAGAAGCAGGGAAATCAATTTCCTTAGTATCAACCTGCGCTTATCACTCTTAACTTGACACAGGGATGGTCGATTATAAGGCAGAGTCTCAGCTAAGTGCAATGCAGCCTACTCCAGATTCATCCAAAGCTAAGGATACACTTACACTTGTTATTGATGTATCACAGACTAGGACAGAAAATACCATGCAAAACACCCCCTGAACTGCTGTGTCGGCTAACATGCACATACAGAAGTTCTCTCAATTTCCAGAGGCCCATCGTGTCTTCCGGTATTTGTTCCAACCTGATTAGTCAATTAAACAGTTTCCCTAACTATTTTCTTGGTTGCACATATATAGGATTTCTCTTAATATAGTTGACAGTTGATTACTTAAAAACAGTATCTTCATTGAAAGGTATAGTTAGTTACCTTTTAAAGACCTGGATGTCTGGTTTGATGTATTGCCATTAAGGTATTTAAATAAATAATTAGACCAAATTTGTCATTAAGAGCCAGGGTGGAACAAAACCCTGAAGACCCTCAGAAAAGAATCTGAGACCCTGACATAGTTCCTGGTTTGAACACAAACACAAACTGCCTGTTCTTTTGCAGGCAGAGCATCTTTCACTGAAAGTCTTTTTGGTCAGAACCACAAATATGTTTACACTTATGAATAATTAAAGTAAAAACCATGATTATGCAACTCATGCCTTTATAACTCTGAGATAAATCAGGTTTGTCGTGTGTTACTGTGCTCCAGAAACTCAAGGGAAAGTTAAATAATGTTTTAGAGCAGTAGCTATTACCCTTACAAGAAGCAAACATAAATAAAATGTAGAGACTAGTACAGAACTCTTGAAACAGCATTTGTGAGACCCGACTTCTATTGGAAATGCAGAAAATGTACTATACGTTATCACATTAACTTAATAATAAAACACAAAAGTCAGCATAAAAACTAATTTGTTTCTTTGAAGATTTATAAATGCAAGAATTTACAGATCTATGAGGAATGGCCTTTAAATATCTTTAAATAAAGAACTTTAATGTAGTTTTATGACAGAGCTGAGCTGGTAATCTCAACGAGAACTGCATTATAATTGATTACACTTTGCTGGTATTTCTCAGTATCAATATTATGTTTGGAAACTATGTGAAAAGAAATACAATTAATATCAATGTTCAAATTAAGATGCATTATTTAATTTTTCTTTTACTATATTTGTCTGGGTAGGCAACTGTATAAATCTATCACAACAGCATACCCTATTATCCTGTGGCACACTGCCTGAAAACAACAGTTTTGTATTCGCAATGTATTATGTATGGGCTAAATACAGGATGCATTTCAAAACTTAATTTTGCAAGACATTCACTGCCATAATAAAGAAAGCTGTGGTTAGAGCTCACAGAAATGAAAGGAATAAAAGAAAAAAGAAAGACGTGATACTTATATCAAATTGGGAAATTGTCCATTGTGATTACACCCTGTGATAAAGAGCAAAGTGAATGTAACGAGACAGAAGTTGCCTTTTTGTGTTTTAATGTGAATGAGCTTCCATTTGTAGTCTAGTGATTGATTGTTTGATACGATTTTTGACTCTATGAGGCCAGTTGTGATAAACTGGGTGCTAGAACAAGGTCAGCTGGCAAAGTAATTGCCTAGTACTGAAGGGAGTGGCTTATCCCAAAAGAGTGATATTTAACAATATACTGTAGTGCACAGCACAAATGAAATTTAGGGAAAGGAGTATGAGTTACAGTAGCACAAAACCAACTGCCCAGCTGTGAGCCATTAACGTTGTCTTTTAGACATTACAACAGTGATTGGATATTCAGGATTTTAAAAAACATAGTAACTGGTACAGTGTAAAAACACAAGTGTACAGTACATCCTCCAGGAAAAGATAAATGAGTCTCGACCAATAAAATAGATCTGTTGTGTTCTTAGTAAACTATATTTCAGTTATTGTCTGATTGCCTTTTTAATGTAATTTAATTTTCTGTTGTGTTCAAATAATGAGAACTTTATATAACTCATCCATAACAAATATTACGTACGATATAAAATGTAATTAAGTGTTACTGCTTTGTGGAAATAACCAATATGCACTTCAGGTGGCCCCACTATCAGGCAGTTTTGAAGCCTCCCAAAAAAGTTTAGAAGTAAACTTTAGTAAATCACTGTGGTCATTGAATTATAATGAATTACTATTACTATAATGTTAGTAACCAAGAAAGAGTGAAATGTTTTTCTTCAGTAATTGAGAGGCATGAAGCACCAACAACAGTTCCTGTTCAGAAATACTGTAATAAAGCAAAATTGTTTATATATGATTCTTATCATCCATTTGTTAATTGGAGCCATTTGCCAAGTTGACATTGATCGATTACACAGTGGTCGGCCTTGAACCACTTCAAAATGTTCAGTATACAATAGTGCAAATTGTCAATGGCTGTCAGACAGCTTTATTGGTTAGCATGGGAGAATCATTGTATACTACTGCAAATGCATTCGCCTCAGAAGATACTAATGCAACGTGAAATTAACTAGAAAAGCAGGATTCGGGCAGTTTATTGTACAGGACACATGTCAGCAAGAGAACAAAATGGTGGTCAGGCCATAGGAATCCCATTTTACAATTTTACCATACTGTAAATGCTTTATTACAAGAATCTTATCTGCCAAGTCTTGGACAAGTAGTTTTTGGAGAGGAGTAGTCAGTGTTACAGGCTGCATTTTTCCAAGTATGGAGATGCGGACAGAGTATGAGTGTACAGTAGTTATTTGTAAAAAGTTTTATTAGAAAAGGCATTCTGGAGAGACTAGTGATTCTTTATTGGAGTCCACTCTGCACATGAAAGTCACTAGCATGCCTTGTGCCATCATTAAAATCACTTTTCAAATGTCACGCCCCACACTGTACCTCGGAAACGCCGTTCTGTCCCTGTCACATTCCACACTCTCCCTCGCAAACAACGTTACATTCCCGGAACCTCTGCTTCACAATCTCATCCCTGATTGAACCCATCACATTCTCCCATGCATCATATTCCTCAAATTCTCACTCCCTAACCAATCATCCAATCACACCCCTTTCCTTTCAGTATTTAAACCCCCTTCACACACCTTCCCATGCTCACTATTGAGAAGCCTTTTGATGTATTCTCCAGTGCACATTTCCAAGCCTTTCGACTGATCTCCTGTTACGAATCTTCTGCTTCCGCCCCTTGACCTCGCCTTCTGGATTTCGACTTTTGGATTGTTTTGGATATCTCTTGTTACTGGACCCTTTGCCTCCCTTATCGACCCAGCCTTTGGATTTCGTCTTTCGGATTGTCCCTTTGCTACTCTGCGTTCTGTGGGATTCCGGTCACGCATAAGGATCCTCCTATTCCACCTATAGGTTCCCTGACAGCAAACAAATGTTAATAAGCCCATACCACTGTACACTGCTGCAACTACTAGTGCTGAAATCCCACACAAAGCACTTTAAAGTATATAAACCAGGCACAGTCCTGATCAACCTCTTGTGTTACCATAAATGTTGCACTTAGGTCAAGGACACAGCATAAATGTAAACACAGAATGTGTTACCATACGTGGTATAGGTGGTATAGTCATCTTTTTAAACATCACAACAAAGAATGTAGATCTTTTTGACACTCTCTTTTGTCACTTAAATTAGGATTCCATACAACATACAGACTGCTTTCTTTCTTTATCAGGAACAGAACATATTAAGGCCAGGCAACCAAGTCCAAACCCTTCACTAAAAAATGTCAAACCTAGTATATGTGTGAAAAATGCACAGCAACATGTGAAAAGCAAATCAGTAACACCTTAAACAAATGAACAAATGTTGTAAATTTTGAGACAATGCAATGAGGAGAAAATTGTGATCTGGAGCATCCCTGTATATTAAGTTAATTGTATGGTCAAAAGAATGATACCAAAGATGAAGTTAAATGGACAAACAGGTTTTAACAGAAAAGGTTAGTGGTACAAGCTTTGACAATAAACAAGATAAAATGGAATCAGGTAGCTATCCTGGTCTTTACAGAAAGAACATTTAAACAGCTGTTAAACATGGTGGCACTTCAATCAAACCTGCCAAATTTAGAGTTAATTTCCCCACTTTTTGAGCAGGGGCACTTCAAATTACAGGCTGCAAGGCAGTTTAATACCCAGACTGGGTGTAAAAATTATCATAGCACCTTGTCAGGCATAAACAACTCTGGGTGTTGATTAAATCTGCCCGTTGTCAATTCAGTTTGTCTGGTAGTCCCCAAGGAGAAGGTTTAAAAAATGTTTTGTAATACACAGATCATGTCACCATCTTGGCTAATGACTACAGTACCTTTTTTTTGTATCACAAAGTAAATTGAGATTTTTTTTCAGGTAAACCTACTAACTTTAATGTTTAATTTAATGCGACCAGTTTGAAATTTGGGGAAAAAAACTATGATCGATGAAGTAGCTCAAGTTACCATCTTGATTGATGCCTGTACATAAATACAATCCACATTTCAGGGTTTGTCCAAATTCTTCCCACTTTTTTTGTTGTTGATTTAGTCTGTTCTTGAATTTTAGTTTCTGCTTGATGGCCCTTGTTTGTAGTTTGCTTAAATGTGAGCCCTGGTATTGCATGAGAAAAAGCTTGCCTAAGATGACATTTAAAATACACATGGAAGATGCAAGCAGGCTTTTTGCTATTATCAAAATCAATTCACAAAGTAATGTTAATGAGCCCACACTACTGTATGGTGTTATCGATTGTGCTGAAACCCCACACTATGCATGGTCCCTGAACTGCACTGCAGCTCAATTGCACTGGAACACCTTGCTCCAACTTTGATCTTTTTAATGGGGAATTAAGACCTAGCCCTTGCGCTGCTGAGTTATTCAATTATCAAAATCTGGTCCTTATCTCCTGTAATTTTCTTTGGCAATTACATCTAAAAAAAGTATAACATTAATAAATTGTATTATTTATATAGTGCCGTTAAAGGTGGCTTCTCAAAGTGCTGTGATAATAGACATTTTTAATAATAGAAGGTTTTTTTTTCCTTTTAAAAAATCATATTAATTCAGGACAATTGATTTGTAATGAAAACACATTATCATGTGAATCCCTCCAACAACAAATATGTATACTTAAAACCAACCAAGAGGACTGAGATCTGTTCACCTGCAGCAGACAACACCTTAATAGGGAAAGCTCAGAGTGAAAGCAAAATAAGCTTGTATTCTTGCTGGAATCACAGGCATTATCTGGTGATTAACTAGCAGCTGCTTCATTTTTGTAACAGTGTAGGGCATGTACACAGGCTGCAATGAATGGCAAAGATTTGCACAAACGTATGACAGTCGCTCATGTTACAAATTAAAAACAGACTTTGAAGAAAATAAATTACAACATGCAAATCATAATGTCCTGTGAATTGGGTTCTAAAAGGTCAGCATACATGGCTAACAGGATTGTCCAGTGCTACATTTCCATCAGTGTCACTGCAGTTGGTGTTAAAAAAAAACGGCACAAGCAATTACAATTATTAATTGAATTAATAAAATAATCATTAGCTTCAACCTTTCTAAGTAAATGTGTAGAAAAATTGAAAAAGTTCTGATAACATTTCTCTTGCTAGATAAGTCTCCACCATTTATATATCCCAGGCAGTATTATTTTCATAAAAAAGGATGAAAATTTCTTCTAAGCAAAAAGCCATGAAAGTGTTCAGTAAAGGGAGCATGTTCAGAGTAAGAACCATCAGACAGCGGCATTGACATATCATGAAATATTAATTTCAGTAATAATTCCAGTAAGTGCTGCTGAATAAATGCATTTTGGTCTTTTGAACCCACACTGCATCACTGAACTGTTACTTAATGATGAGTAAGTAACATGACCAGACCAGCATTAAAGACATTTTGCAGAGAATGTAAACCATACAAAGTGTTCTGACTTCTTCAGTTTAACTAATAGCATGTAGAATTAATGTTTATGTTTACTTCAGTTACAGTTACATGAATTACAGAAGGTTAAATGAAAGTAGGGAGCTTTATCCTTTCGTCTCTCAATTTCTGACTCCACATGTCCTCCTTATTTTGTTCAGTAAACTTGGCCATGAGTTCTGCGGACATTCACTCCACCACTACCGTGAAGCTGTAAAATCAAATTTGTCTTAAAGAACTGATAAAGGGAATCACCAAAAGGACAACTCCTTCTTTAAAAAAATAAAATAAAACACGAGCTTCATATTTATGCACAGCAATACACATCAGTTGCTTTAAGGGGAATTTTTCCGAATGTAAATCCAAAACTGTTTTCATCATCATTGAGAGGGCATCAATCAGAAGTTATCATTTAGATATTCTGCAGCTTCGGCCAAATACAAGGCAACAACAAAAAGACCTCGAATCCAAGGGAGGTAATTAGGAAAGGTCTCTGACTTCCTCCTTTCTTTCACCAGGCTACATGTGCTTTGAAGAGGCATTATCAACTACCCTTCCAATTCTGCCACTGTTTCAGAAGAGCCTGCTGTCAAGGTTGATTTTCAGACTATAAAGCCCCATTTTCTTAATTTTGCTATTCCTTTCCATACCTTAGGGCTACATTTTGCTTTTACTGAACAAAAGCACAATTGTCCTCTCTTTAAGTTTGGTTTATTTTTCTTTTCCCTCCTTTTCTCGGCTTTCTGTCAGATTGAGGGATGCATTACAATCTATTCATGTAAACAAAAGCATCACACAGGTGCTGCTGTGTCTTTTCCATCAAAGCAAGTAAAAGGAACCTGACGATTCCTAAGCAGCTCCAGCACAGAGCCAGCTTTCCTTTATACCTGCCAAAGTGCCAAACCTCATGTTTCAATATGTTCAATCCTTTTCTTCCTATCTTAAATGCCTCTTCTGAATGCAGTGTAGCAATGTATATTCAATATGGATCTAAAAACATTTGGACTTACAACAAGTTTACAATCGAATATAGGTATAAATACCATGAATGGCAATTTCATTAAGGCTAATTAACTTTAAACTTTATTTGCACTAAGGGCTCTTTGTATGAACCCTTCTCCTTGGTGATTGTTTCATACCTGGCTAACACTAACTAGAGTATGTCTGTTTTGTTGTAATACTTATTCGGCCCTGTACTTTACCATTTTTTCAATTATCAATTCAATTTCAAATTATCAAGCAGTGGGGGTAGCATAGTGTTGTGTGTACAGTAAGCCTTTGGACTCAGACTAACACGTTATAGGTTCAAATTCTCACTACAGACCCAGCTGTTGTATGCTTGAGTGAGATTCTTTATCCCAGTTGCTCCGATCCACCCAGCTGTATAAGGGGGACCAGTATTGCGGGAGGTACTTCCTGTGATTGACCAGCATCTCATCCAGGGGGAGGTAATCTGCTCTTTACTTTAACACTACAGACATCAGAATCAGCTGTGGTCCAATGAACTGTTGTGGCTCTATTATGTATCTTTTTTGTTTTCCCTTTCAATAGTATATATATATAAAAAACAACAGTACTATATTTTTGCAAATAATAAACCTGTAGAATTTCACTGCAATAGTACAGCCTGGATAACTACCTAATCCTTGATTATTAAATATTGTATTCTCATTCAAAGATGTTTTAGATCTTTTGGTCTCTAAGGAAATACTTTGTAATTTCATCACATTAAAACAAATTGCTTTCATGGGTTTTGGGCTTTGCTTTACGAAACAATAAAAGACTGCTGTTTCCATATCTTAAACTTTTTAATGTTTTCCTTCATTCAAAGCAATTGTTTAGAAATAACTTCCTTTATAACAAATACAGCACATACAATATCTACTTTCTGTGTATCTATAATGAGCCAGCTCCTGTTTGAGAACAAATGCAGCAATAACATGTTTTACATGTCACTGATACTGTACACCTAATGGCAAAGTCCATTATGAAGAGATTTCTTTAGATCTATCCAGCAGGTTGAGTTCAGGAAAAAGAAATACCATTTACAAAATTAAAACACAGGGTTGTGGTCAAGATGTATTATACCTATGCAGAAAAGAAAGGGATGCCAAGTCAAAGGAAACCAGTGTTAGTAATATGTTACTTCAAAGGACTATATAAGTCCAATGCATTACATCATTTTGAACAAGAACCATAAAATATCCAGTTACCATGTATAATAAGCAATTTGAAGGGTATTATACAATGACACTAACAATTTGGTAGAAGGTAATTTGATAGTTAGGAAGTTTGGGTTCTCTGTGCCAATGTGCACATTACAAAAAGAGGCAAGCTTAAGCTCCTTTCAAGGTAGAGAAACCTGCCCAGAAAAATAGTTTAAAGGATGTGCTGTTTGCTCCAAGAACTCCCTGGGGGTAAATAGTAGTTTCTTACTTTAAACTCTTCAGGATGAGCCGTCAACCTATAAAATTGAGAACAGGCTCTCTTATCAAAGAGCTGAAATACAAATCCATGCAAATCACTTTCACATGGGCTCAGAAACCTCACCCAGCATGAAAATACTGCCCCTCTCTCATGCTTCCTTAGATTATATTGAACCAAAACCACCTCCCAAAAGGCATCACCAGGCAGAACGCTAATTATCTGAGTAATTTATAAGTCTTAAGCAGCGCTGACAAGTTTCCAACATGTCATCAGATTGAGGGATTTACAGAGCTGCGTGGTCTATGTGAAATGATTTTTTACAGGCTTGATTTAAGTCTCAGCCACCAACTAAGGATATTATAACTTTATTTATTGCTGTCCATCATTTGATTTCTTTCAGTGAAAAGCAAATGTGATCAATAAAATATGAAGCAGCATTGCAATTAACCATCTTGTTAATTTAAGATTAGGTTTTAGCCTGGAATGATGGTCTTTGCAGTCACCAAAACATACCTTTTGTAATTATAGTTTAACTCTTTATGACTTTATGACTAAGAAGCACTCATAAATAATATGCCATTATTCCCATGTGGGTCTTTGGTAAACAAACTGACCAATGTCTGCCTAGGTTCTGTAGTCTTACTGTACTGTATGTCATTGGTCACTGAAAATCTCTTTGAAACTCAGATTCAGAGTTCATAGACTTTTTCCGACAGGCCTTAAAGCGTTTTACTCCTAATGATTCCCCAGTTCTTACAACTTATAAATAAACTACTTTATAAACAAATTCTCGGCCATATTTATTGTAGTTTTTTCCCTCTCAAACAGATGTCGTTCAAGCTTTTATTTGTGTAAAAAAATATTCTCTAATATACCAACAGATTCCTTTTGTCATTGTACTTTTTGTGCATTGAACCATAACACATCATCAACTCGAATGACAAACAGTTTATTGGGAAGTGTGCTCCAAAGACATCAGGGAATGATGAAATTATGTGAAGACTCATCTTTATTCATGGCTCCTATTCCAAATTGTTTGATGTCCTCTGTTTTTTTTCCTTTTACTTCTACCCTATCATTTGTGCAATTTCAGTACAGCCAAGAACCATCTCTACTGGAGTCTGCTATTACATTATGTGTCACATTTTCCCTCATGTTTCATTTTTCTCATCTGAGCAGAGAACAGTAAATGACAATGGCCTGACATTAAAGGATTTTTATCTGCAAACTCAACAATTGCACCATGCTTTCCACAGAGATAAGCTGGGAATTTTGAAAGTGTAAATCTTTTACACTGTTCACTTCGTTTGAAGGTAAAATCCTGCCTTTCAAGTATTTAAGCCTGCCTATGTTGCTGTGAATTATGCTGACTACATTTCTAAGAGTATATGGATGTATTTTCAGATGTCATTGATCAGAATTGAGCATTTACTGTATTTTATTTTTTCAATCCAGTTCGTTTTATGATTAAAAAATGCCAACACGGCATACACATTTTGGTATTCAAGTATAGTTTGAAACCATGCTCAGACTGGGTCTTATTTCTTTACATCTGGAACAGAAGGAAACTGCTTGAGAGAAATCAAAGTTAGCTTGAAGTGTAGCAAAATAGGCTCTTGCTGTTATTTATGGATCAGTGACTTAGTAGATGGTAAAAGTTGCTATAGAGTAAAATTGTTTCTTAAATGTTAACACACAAATGTCACACCCCAAAATACTGAATAAATGGACCACATTCATTGGCTGCAATATGTACACAAATGTTAGTAATGTTAGTACTATTTATCTCTTTAT
This sequence comes from Lepisosteus oculatus, assembly GCF_040954835.1. Lineage (NCBI taxonomy): Eukaryota > Metazoa > Chordata > Actinopteri > Semionotiformes > Lepisosteidae > Lepisosteus > Lepisosteus oculatus. The sequence goes on from NC_090699.1 coordinate 42,649,327, forward strand.
CTTTATACTCTTAAATGGAATACTGTATAACTGCACAGGGAACTTCAGGGTGGGCCTGGAGCCCGGTGTTCTTCTTGGTGTCACCTTCCATCTCTAATCTGGTCCTTATCCTCCTTTGCCTACTTTTCTCCTGTTGTCGAAGCCGTTACGAGAATCCTCCAGCATGAACCAGCAGATGAAGTTGCTGCCATAACCCCAGAGCTCCCACCTCTTGTCCCAGTGGATCAAACTGACATGTGCATTTCAAACCACAATAAAAGCAAAATCTATACTGTACATTTACTTGGAAAGCATCAAATGTACATTACAAAATAGACCAAATTACTAGGTACAGATTGTGTAACACCATATTCTGCAATTTAGAATGAGGTAATAAAACTTCTAATGACATGATGCGGCCCTATTACACTGTAAACAAACGGGCTTGTGAATACATCTCTTTTAATCCAATAGAAATATTGCTCTCGATTTCGAGACAGTTTTGCCGACAAATACAACTTCTTAACTCTGAGTGCAGATCGTGTTGGAACAAGTTTTTGCGGTGAGTCGTGAACAGGAAGGGCTGCTACCAGGCAAGACCAGGGGTTTGCAACAACATGGCAACTTACAGCACTTTGACAAAGTTCACGATTTTGTGCTTAATTCCAAATTTAAAAATTGTTTCTATTCCATCAATGAATTGATTTTCTTACCGAATTTGTAATTACTGGTCTGAGAAATCGGGAGTGCAGTTCCCCTTCAAAGTAAAACTTAATTGGAAACAACTTCAGCAAATGCCTTCAATTACTTCCTTCTCTAAATTGTCCTTAAGGCAGCCTCCAGTGGCTTAAACTGACAATGCAGCTCAGATACACAGCTGCTGTATTATTCACTGTTTTCTGTCTGAGACATCCATTCCAGTTCCACACTGGCACTTACAGTACTTAGCAGGCAGAAACACAATTACTTACAATGCAGGCCCCAACAAAAATAATGTTAGGTGTTCTAACAATCTTTCGAATGTACTAATTTTTACTTATTTTCATATGAATTGCATTGTAATTCTATACCACTTTCTTATGAGTTCTGTATCTTCAGTTGGTCTGTAATAATAAATTCTGAAATTCTAATACTACTGCATGCTCTGTAACATTTGCATTATGACTTTTCACTGTTCAGGAACTGTTTTAGGTTAATGATATCAATTTGAAAAATCATAATAAAGTCACTGAGTAATGAGCTACTTGATTAGACTTTTGAGACTGGTGCATTTGTATTTTTTAGAAATCCTTTGAATTCAGGATTTTTAAGGTGCCCTTAACACTGTGATCTGTAACACAATAACCAGAAAGTGACCAATGATATGAAAACATTTGTGGAAACTGAAATGAAGCTAATGGTTTAACATTTTTTCTCGATACAGCATTTAGAATTTTCTCTGAAATGTCTTTCAACAGTCCATCAATGAAAGGCCATACAAAAAACAAGGACTGGCAAGTCTGAGGCAAATTTGCCATCTAGGTAGAAATGCTAACATCAATTGAAGTGGCATTAAGAAAGTGCTCTACACATGTGAATGAAGAGCAAAAAAGGAGTGCATGCTTCCACACAAAGAATAGGATTATGTCAGTATCCAGTATTTAGTGTTAGTAATGAACAAATGTTGCACCAGGCATACTTTACCACAATTCACATTTATTAAAGACTAATAAAACTTCAATTAGAACACTGTTACCTGATTATCTGTTACGCCCGGCATAACAATTATCAATTTAAATTTACAAAAAAGTTTAAGGGAAGATACATGAGCTAGAATGAATTAATTTGTATGAATGCTCGGTTAAAATGAATTACTGCCATATAAAATTTTCAAAGAATTATTTTTGTCACTCCCTGTGTGCCACGATTGATGAAAGCTATTGGTATTATGAATATTTTAATGTAGAGCACCTGAAATTTAAAAAGTAATTGTAGAAACACTTTTTCCAAAGAATTAGCGATATACTTAATGGTCTGATGCTTTAACAGTTTATAATCCATGGTGTTTTAATCTTTATTCAAGAGCATTTTGAAACCAAGCAGTTTATTTTACTTCTCTCAACTTTTTAAAGGATTCATATGTATACACATTTGTGGAGATCTTCAAGAAAGCACTTCACTATTGATAGGTCTCAGTGGAAACCCAGTCTGATTTGCTCAGTAAGTACCAGAACGATTCTTCTGAGAAAATAAACAAAAGACACAACTGAGTCTCCTACTTAGGTCTCTAATTGTGACATACTGTACTGTACTTGATTGCGGTTCTTAAGATCTTGACACTTGCAGATATAAAATTCTTCAACATAACGATCTAGATATTTACCTCATGTGACATAGAATGTAATTGCCTATTTAAAATATGGCACGTGACTACTAATATTTATACATTTCCATGAGGCAGCCATTCTGGATTTTTCAACTCTTTCAACTTTCAACTTTCAACAGTTTCATACTTAAGGAAGTTTGTACAGAGGAATAGTGATAATTATTGTATAATTTGTTGTATAAAGATAGAATGTATGTGATTTCATTAAATGACTGTGAATGTTTTCTTATTAAATTAAAGAACTGGGTATGTATTGAAATATTAATTGTGCTATAGTACCTTGATTTATTTTTACTTGTTATGCACTACATTGATCTGTTTTTAAATCTGAAAGGTAGGAGTTGCTAAATAAACCCATAACTTCACTAAATACTACAAATGCACAAGAAGAACCAACTGTATAAGCTTTCTGTATCCAGTTCATAGAAAAATATGACAATCAATCAATGACAAGAACTGGAGAATCTGAAACACATCTTACTCCTATATAACTAGAGAGACACTTTTTAATTAATTCTTAGCATTATTATTTGTTTTAATGATCAATTAAGACTTTGCTTGAGTGCAAAATTAATCATTTTTATTTTAGAATTGTTCATTGGAAAAAGTAGGATTGTTTTTTAAAGAGGAAATTCAAGACATATGTAACACTATTCTGCATGTTTATCCATTTAATTAAAATATGTAGCAGATTTTCCCCTAAATAAGCAGAATAAAAGTCCTTTTACATTTATTGATAAATTAGCAAAGAAATGTGTAGCCTTCAGTTCTCCAGTTATTCTTTAATAGTCTAGGACCACTCATACTGTACATAGCAGAATTAATATACTATGGTATGGATATTCTTTAAGCTATACTACAGTACTGTATACAATCTGTTTGCATGCACATACCTGTATGATATTTTAATGTTACACTATTATCACTTTGTCCTAAGAACAAAGAATTTTACTTTTATTGTTAAACCATTGGTACAGAGCACATAGCCAGTAATTATTTAAGCACTCTCTTCTCAGAGAGGTGGTTATTAAACAAATTGTTACACAATTAAGCCACACTCAGTCTAACACAGGTTTGCAGAAAATTATGTTATGAGCTTGTTAAATTACACTGTGGTGCTGTCTCTTTGGTTCCATTTAGGTGTTTGTCAACAAAGGAAAAGCATTACTCTACCTAGGAAACAAAACAAGCTGTTTTATTCATTAGCAAATATTTCAAGTCAGTAAACAAATAGCTCTACCTCTTTGCCCAGACAGAGAGGGGAATGGAGTATTTACTAAATTTTGGAGGTATAGTTCTCTATTGATCCACTGTAAGATACGAGCCAAAGTCATAAACAGCATAAAACTTAATCTAAGTACAGGCAATTTAAGGCATAATTTACATTTTAATTCAAAGTCAATTAAAACTACACTTTTCTTCTATTTATCACCTGAATTAGCTCCAATACAAACCAGGCAGTTGAATGAAGGTACCTTTATTAATTATTGGTTTCTAATCCTATTTGTTTCAGGCTACATAAAATTAGATTGGGTTTTTTATTCCACTATTACACTTCTGCATGCAATTACTGGAGGAATTATGTCCCAGGAGAATGCAGAACTACAGTGATCTTCTTGCACTTGTCTTCAGTGTTTTTATTCAATAAAATGTGATATGCTGGAAGGTAATATGAACAGACTTGTAATTGTATTTTAGATTTATGGAGCGCCTGCTTTGGAACCATATACAAGAGATGATTCTGCAGAATAAAATGAGTTTTTTAAATTTGAAATGACCTTTACCCAAAAAGGGATTTGAAAATACTGGATTAGGTAATATACTTGAGTCACAATACTACAACAACTAATAACACAAATATGCATATGTCTTTTAAAGTGAAATAATATGACTTTTTTCTACAAAGGCTTGTTCACAGAGACATCTACTGCATAAATGCCGTTATAAAAACAACAGGGTTGAACTTTGGAGCCTGAATATTGTGTAGGGTACCTTGCTAATTTTTAATGCAGCTGACCAAATGTATAGTACATAGTTATCACTGTGAAACCTCAATATTATAAGAGTCATAAAGGCTTTTTATTTGTAAATCACTATTATTTGCAGTATAGTCATTTCAAACAGATTTATTGCCACCATTTCTCTCATGTGAAACTATAGAATTCAACTGTACTTTGATGAAAGAATGGCCAAATACCCCCCAAAACCTGACCACATGCATCAAATGTGTTAAACATATCAAGAACTTTCTACAATCTGCAGCCCGTATACTGTAGATTGACACAAGGGAGTTCTCTTGCTTCTATCAAACATACTACGTACATAAAACATCCCAGCTCATACGCAATTCCCACGCCCAGTTATTTGACACAATATCTTCCAATCCCTGCATATTACAGTTGGCAGGTAATTACAGATATCAGATTTCTATCTGTACCACTTGCCACACTGATTCCAAATGAGGGAATAAGAGTGACACCTAGAGGCAAAAAATGTTCTCTACAGAGCCAGTTTCAAATAGTTCCAGTACGTCCCTCTAGTCTTGCTTATAGACAGCTAACTAAATCACAAGTTTTAACAGGCACAAGCGTTTTCAACAGCTCTCTGTCCTGTAGTTTACAGTCTGAGTTCATATTTACAATGTTCTCTTTCTGCACTATAAGTTCCTCATTACATGTATTAGCATGTATGTTTTGCTTGTGGCATTATTATTTACCTGCAGAGTATTGTATTGTTTAAACTTATCACATCTTTAGGCTTTCCACTTATATTTAATGTTTGAAATGTAGGAAACCTTGAGGGGTTGATTATTTTATTTAGTACTGAGGAATAACATTTTTATTTTACTGTTCTTGTTTCTGCATACTGTATCTGCAACTGGGTTAAAGACATTCACAGCACTATGAGCAGGTACCACAGCTGGGATGAGGATACATAACAGAAAAATAATGTGGATTATCAAAGTTCAAAACATAAATGTTTTATAAGGAAGCTCATCAATGCTCTAACTCTAAATTTACAAAATTCAATACATGCACAACTTTCTTACCAGATATGATGGGTGCTAATCGAAATATGTCGGAAAGCCTGTTGTTCACTGGCTCATATGGAGAGTCTTCCAGTAAATCATTTCCTGCAATGAAACGGTCATATGATGAAAAATTATTTCCTAAGGATGTCTTAGTCTTGACAAGTTGTGCAATGTGGGTATGCTTGTTCCACCAATTCTCCATGTAAACAATTAACATTATGAGGTGTGTTCAGATTGAACGTGATTATGTACTGTATATGCAAGGTGTCTTAATAAACACTGTAATGTAATTTAGTTTACTTTTTTATATCAGACTAAAATGCCAAGCTAAGGCAGTACAAGGGTGAATTTTTAAATCGTTTTTTTTTATATTTTTAACTTTTTTCTTTAATAGTTGTTTAGTTTAATAGATATAATATTTAAAAGAAGTCAATTATAAAATCATATCAATTATCATGGCAAATCATTTCACTGTCTCTGTTTGAAATGGAGCAGATTCTTTTCACCTTGACATATCTTCAAAATGCAAAAATGTTAGTTTTGCATCAGAAGTTTAACGTAACGTGAAAAAAACAATTCTATAATGTGTTACATGTTTTGGATAGTGTAAAGCCAACTCTTTTGTTTTCTCTTTCGTATATCAATGTCCTTTCTAACCATTTCAAACATGAAAAATTGTCTCCCTCCTACAAACAATGAACTAACAAGTAACATTAAAGGGTAGAATGTCTGAGACAATTAGGTGTTTAGAAGATTTTGGGTTGGGTCAGTGATTTTTGTTTTCTTCTGGGAAATTGTGTTATTAATGGATGATCATGCGTACTGTTCAGGTTATGCAACAGTGGTCACAATCTCACCCTCTGGCATGTCCTGCCTTTAAGCCCCCAGAGTCTTGATTAGCAGCAAGCTGCACCACAAAGCCAGCCAGTGACCAAATGGGTTCACACATCATTAATTTGCAGGAATCTTTTTAATGTAGGACTGGAAACTGACCCCGAAACCATGATTCCTGGGTCAATCACAGAAACCCAATTTTCACAAAGAATAATTAAATACATTTGACCCCCCCCTCCCCCCCCCAAAAAAACAACCTTCATTATAGTGTAGTGTAGCACCCAAAAGCAAGTTGTATTTTTTTCCATTGTTATTCAGGTATTGTCCTTGTGTAGTGTGCATGAAGATGCTTACTTGAGCTTTCAATTCTAACAGCTTTCTCATTAGTGTTGGAGGGTTACTTTAACATTTCGTGAGTGTCTGTACATTACAGTAGGTCAGGGTTTTTTTTTATTTACGAAAATAGATCATTGACTCCTGAAAGGATTAAAGAGAACTGTGACATACTGTACTGTACCTTGCAAGCTCTGGTAAATGCTCCAGTATATGCGCAAGCAGTTCTTTTCCTTCTTCATGCCTCTTTTACACCTGCAGTTGTACAGGGGGCTTTGTTTGAGCGCATCCATGGCACTTCGGCACTCATCCTTAGCTTCCAGTCCAGACACCATGCTGAAGTTGCTCTCTTTTCCCGCGACGCACTGCCTCATCGTCCGGTACTTTGTACTGCAGCCCTGTTCCTTCAAACACTGCTCGCTCGCCTTGACACAGTCCAGTCGGTTAGACCCAGACAACACATTCACGTCTGCCGACAACAGTACATCTGTCGAAGGAATAAAAGCCCTTTATTAATCAGCTGTTTCGCTTGAGGAGGAGAGAAAAAAGACCTGGCAGCCTAATATTCGCTGAAGTTTCCTTGCGTATAAATTAATGTAAAAAAGTTCAATTTTGTATGGATTTATTTTTTAATATTGAAAACTTTTTCCAAGTGAATTTGATAAGTGTAATGTTATACATTTCACCATTTAAACGGCATATTACCATATGGCCACACAATACTTTCAAAGCAAAAGAAAATGTTAAACAGTCGCTTACTAAGCAACATTCCCAAATAACAATATAACAAAATATAACAAATATAAGCGTTAAAAGTACATATCCTTCTTCAACAAAACCGTACTGTATTAGGAAAAAGATCACTGGAAAGCTCCACAGCGTCACCGTTTCTTCACAAACTTAATTGAAGTGTTTTTGATGAAAATTCCACCTTGGATCATTTAAGGACAATTAAGCAGCGCAAATCACCGCGCAATCAAACAAGACACATGCATATTGTTTTCCACGTTTTCCCCATATACAGTGTGAGATAAAGAGATGTATTTTTTTTCCATCGGCTATTTATATTTTTTCCTCTACTAACAAATATATGCCAATATTTAAAGAACACACTGATGGCTTTTGGTAATAACAAAGAAAGAAATATAATTCATCTTACCCAACAAAGGCAACACGATGTATAAAGTTGCAAGAATCATTGCGATTCGTTTCCTTGTTTACTTTAAATGTTTTAAAAACAAAATGAATTACAAATTTGACTCCCCAGAAAAATCCATACAATTCCAATTCAGATCCATTGAGTTCTCAGAAGCAACTGATACTCCAGATAATATCCAGGCGATTTGGTTGAATTTAAAAAATCCCAAATTTAATCCAGTTTTGTAGCTGTCAACACCGAAACTGCAACAAACGTTCCGTGCACGCAACGATCTAATACAGACACTTTACCAGGAAAATACCGCAAGATAAAAAAAAAACAGACAAGCGAGCTGCCTCCAAACTACAGAGCTCACACCAACGTTTGCTTCAGTCTGAGCACACAATGATGCGTCCACTCAGACGTACCCTGTACAGTAACCCCAACAAAGCGGCAGCAGTTTCCAGCTTCCAAATCAAAGCCCTTTCAGATTTTCAGAGCGCTGATCAGTAAATGATGGATAGGTCTGGTTTCCCTTTTTAATTTCCAACACAACGTTGGACTATTGCCGGTTCTCAATCGTGCCAAAAGAAAAATGCTCAGTATGTCTGAATATTTACGAATGCAAACTTGCACGTTTTTCTCCCCCGTTTCCGTTGCGCTAGAGATACTGTATACTTTGCTATGCAATCGGAACCACTGTGCTTGATAATACTTTACCCACGAGAGCTACTGTCTCTGACAACAACGCTGCTGGAGACAAAACGATTGATTGGTATCAACCGTACTATTAAAAGGTCCTTAAAGTTAGGGAAATCATCAAATGTTTCCTAACTGCGCTGTATTACGACGCATTCACCTACAGTATGCTTTCGGTTAAGTACAGTTTGAAATAGCCTATACAAATATTGAAACTTTCGATAATAAAAAATATGTTCAACAAAATAAGCTGTCTGTAATCATACAGAAGTAAAATTCTCAAAGATTAAAAGTTTGAAAGCAAATTTTTATTCACCACGGCATTTAACCGGACCAGGAGCAAAAACACCCATTCCTTTGATTCGGTTTTCAGTTGGACATCCCCCCCCCCCGTTAAAACCGAGGCAAAAGCCTGAACCCTCTTGTACTTTGTTAAAACGAATCAGATTCACAGCGCTAGAAGGGGTCTGACGTCAGTTTCATCGCTGATGATGGTTATAGAATTGCTTTATTCTGAGGCGCACTGGCTGCAGAAAGGGGGCTTCAACGAGACCTGCAGTGATTGCAAAGAACTAATCACTCAGAAGTTCAGACTGAAATTGAATATGGACACTAACAATATGCATTCTGACATACGCGGACTGTGATCTGTCAGAAAACCATACAGTACATGGTGGTGCATTATACGCAGTCAGCGCACTTCAGTGTTTTACACATAAAACTAGCAAGAAAATCTGAAGCTATGTAAAGTTGGTAATTCAAAGTAGTACCATGCCTGAACTAAAAGCGTTACAGAATTGCAAATGGATTTCAGTCACCAGTCTGACCCTAAAGAAACAAGCTACTGCACTTGTTAGTCTGCGCAATTGTGTTCGCCCGTTTTGCTCCAAGCCGTATTCTGTCTCCAAACGATGACATCTCATAATTGCTCATTTAAAGCTTGCTATATATTATGTTAATGCTAATGATTATCACAGCTAACTTGTATATCATGTCTAAAAGATGGCATGAAGTGTGGCATACAGTATTACCTACAGTAAGCGCTCGTTTGAATATCTTGCAAATACAGTAATATGCCCCAACCGGCTCGACAGATCCATTGGTCGACGTACGGGTACATTACATATTCGTGTATTCAATGTTAAGCATTGCTAATCACCTCGATAACGACCACATACAACGATCTGAAGTCCCTTTTGCACAATGTGTAGCCTGCTTTCGTATCCTTTCATCATCATGCTATTATGATTCTAATTATCCATAACGCAAAGTTGATTTTTCTGAGCATGCCGCGAGCCTTAGCAGGCTGAAGCGACTCAAAAGTGCCCGTCTCAAAATGTCGAAGAGGTGCGTTGCTGGGCTCACCTTGGACGGAAGACCTGTCCAGCGTAGGGCACCCACATATGGACAATTCAGAGACACCAGTTAATCTATCATGTCCTGGGAAAGGGTTAGGAAACACAAAGGAATCCGGAATAAATCCTAGGACACAAGCTGTGTGACCACTGTGACCCACTAGATCTCCACTTAATGAAAAGTTAATGACAGATTTGACAAGCATTGATAAACTATAGAAAACATTCAGTATCTGATAACAACAATGAACGCAAAATTCAAGTTTTTGAGGAAAAGACAGCTAGCTGGTAATTACCATGCCGAATATTTCTGTTTTTAAAATCATAACCTGCCCTGGCAGATTTAACCAGATTTAATGCATAAACCTGCATCGCTTGGTTTATTTACGCATAAATCACTATGATCTGATTATGGGTTACATTAACTATATAGCCTTCAAAAACGTAGTGCACACCTTTTAGATAAAATAATTCTGAGAGCAGGACTCGATTTACGAGAACAAAGACCTTTAAGTTCCAGTGCTCACCTTCGCATTAAATTCAGGCTTTGGTGCATAACACACAAAGCAAAATAAAGAAAAAAATATAGTAAGAAAAAGTCCAGTTTAAAAAGGACAGGAAAGTTCAATGAAGACTATAGTACAGAATGTATACAGTACATTTATACAGTACAAATCTTGTGGTAACGGAACGTTAAACCCTAGTTTCTTGCCCTTTCACAGGTAACAGTGGAGTTACAGTATGAAGGACACATCTATCCCTTTAAACGAGATATTTAATGTAGCAAAATAAACAAAGTGAATAATATAGTTTTAAATTGCAGACTACAATTCTCTATCGCTAATTCAAACGTTCAAAGGCAGTCACACATAATGTACTCGATAAGCTCGTATTCATAAAAGACACAATAAAAGGTGATTACAAACTGAAACCGTGAGAACCTACTGTACCTAATTTGGTTTCCCCGTTGTGTTTACCTGAGCTGAGGAAGGCTATGTCTGAAAGACTAATAACACCAAGAGAAGAAACATGGACCAATGGAGCCGCCTGGCTGTTTCCAAAGGCATTTCAGCATTATCTCATAAAACGCTGCGATACCCACTGATACATTGCAGTCATATCAGTCTAGCACGAGCTCGAGATAAACAGAAAATTCTAAGAACAGGAAGACAAAAATATACTACTGTATTTACAAGGCGAAGAGCTATTCTAACTGTTGTAAATATGTACATTACGAAACCGGCTACAATCGGTTTCTGCTCAAAAGAAAGACCTTTAGCAACGACGAATTTCTGAATAGCCTATTTGAGTTTAGGCTTTGAATTTAAGAATTTTGCCATTTTTTTACATACATTTTAAAGCTAATAATGCAACTAAAAAATAACCTACAGATGTGGGAAATCTTCACTGTCAGTCTACTGTAAACTGTACTGTACACTTTTCTTATCAGGTAATACAATTTGCAAACAATGTTTTGAATTCAGAATGTAAAAGATAGAATATTAATCGTTTAAAATATAAAATATTACAACATTATATTGGTAATTAGAGAACATTTGATATATCTTAAATAAGCATTTCTGGTCTTATATTTGGCCACTCGTCATGAAGGATGAAATTTATTTTTTATATTTGCAAAGGACAAGGGAGAGAGCAGTCAATTTTGATCATTTAGGTGCGTGACAGACAGTTCTTGATCTTAAAATTGGTTTGAGCAGTTGGAATCATTTTCTTTACACACCCTTTACCTGAACATCTTGTTGACCATTAGTGTATAAAATGATAAGGTAAAAGAACAGAAACAAATCAATTACTGCATTCAGAATAGCCATCTGAATTGTTAAACCTCAAAGACAAAGAAGAGCACATGTGACTATTAAAATAACATTCTCAAGAGCTGTTCTTTTGCTAATTTCGAGGTTACTGCCAATGTGCAATGGGGACACAACAGCAGGAACAGTCTCTACCACAAACCTGCTGGATTCCAAAATTGAATGGAGCTCCCCATGGCTGAAAATCAGTTACATGGGTCCATGGTTTTTGTTTGGGGGAGGGTGTACTTTCTCGCTAAAAAATAACATTTTTATTGAGACCTCCAGGATAACAATCTTTGAAGGGTTGGCAGCTTTATTCAGAAGCTTCAATACCTCTCTGTTCCTACTGTAAGGTTTTTTTTCACAGAGTGACTTGCCTTTTCACTACAGAGATCCCTCTCATTACAGCTTTTCTCCTGGCCCTGAAGTCTTGTTGAAATTCTCCCAGAGATAACCAAGTTTATCGATTGTTGCTTATGATGATCACTTTTAGGAGGTGCAGCACTGGGGGATGAGAAGTTCAGTAAATCTTATTCTACAGTAAACCATTTCTTGTAGGTAGCTGCAGTTTTAAACATCAATTGTATTTTATTATATCTTTGGTACTGTACCTTATACAGTACCTTATACAAATCTTGAGGTGCACAACTATATCTTTACAAAGGGTCCAACACAGTATCACTGTTTGCTATCTTCCGGGTACAAAATGATGTTAAAAGCTAAAACTGAACAAGTCTGAATAAGCACAAGGTAAGAATACACCCTGAATGGGATAGCAGTCCATTGAAGGACACCCACTTACAAAGACATGGATAATTCAGACACCGCAATATGCTGAAACAGCACATCTTTGGAATGCGGGAGGAAACTGAAGCACCTGGAGGAAACCAATGTGAAAACAGGAAGACCATACAAACTCCACACATAAGGTGTCCAAACAGCAATGCAACACTGGACCCAAGAGCTGTGAGGCAGCTATAATATTACAATATGCTGACTGTATTTTGGGGCTTATGCCCTAAATTACTTTTGACTTTTAGAGCTTTCTGAAAAATAAAATAAAAACTAACACATCTAATTTGTGTTATGTAAATATAAGACACAGTTTTAACTACACATACAGCAAAATCTGTTTCTTTAGTAAAGATTTAGATCTTGTGTTTGACACTGCATAACCCATGCTTTTAAAGTCTAATCACTACAACTGATGTGCCAGGATGTGCTAGACGTGAATTGAAATGCAGCACTTCTGTGACAAAACAGTGTTATCAAATCCCACTGACATACAGAGCCTTCAATAGTGCATTCTGGCCACCTCCATAACTCATAACTTGCATAGATGCTGTGAAGAATGGGAAGTAAAGAGTTCATTGTATTAAGATGAATCAAATGTAAACCTACAAGTAGACACATTTAATTATAAACCAACAAGCACAAGATAACCGTACATGATTGAGCATGGATTTTTTTTATTGAATTAAAATTCTGCATTCCCTCACAAATGTACAGTAGATCACCTAAATATTGATACATTTTAATAGTGCCTTGTCATTTGAGAATTCAGTCTTGGATTAGTGGATTAACCTCTGCTTCCCTAGTTATATACTGTATAGTTATACTGTACGGTATATCGTTTTTAGAGCAGATTGATTTGCAGGTTACAAATAATTGACTGAAGATTGACTTTTCGTTGACTACAAGCACTCAAGTTACATTTCTTAAAAAAATTAAAGAAGCACTTTTATCTGTTGCCTCCTTATTTTTTAATCATTTAAACCTTGTACACAACACACTACATCTTATCTTTTCAGTTATACATTGTATGTACCAGGCAGCAGTTAACCTCTGTTCCTAGGACAAAATATTTAAGTTATGTTATTCAGTGATTTACTATGCTTTTTGTTTTTCAGTTTCCACCAATTTAATGATATGGTATAAACATCTGCAAAATGTTTAAGGACATTTTAAACATACCATGTTTATAATATTACACAAATACAAGTGTATCCACTTGTTAAGTTTCAAAACTGAAGGCTGGAAGCCATTCTTTGTGAAGTCCACAATCCCAAATTAAAGTTTTTATTAAAACTCATCTTTCTTAACAGCAATATGTTTTTAAAAGAAAGTCATTTTCAATCTTTGTGACCCTTCAATTATGTTCTTACAGTAGTGTGATGTTGAGGTATGAAAGAACTTACATACTCAATAAGCTCTTGCACATACTGTACAGTAGACTACAAATGATGATTGGACTACTAGAACAGTTTTCATCAGGCTTAGGGTCAAGGGTGAGAATTGCATTTAAAAAGAATGCATTAATTTTACATAAATGCAATATGATGACTCTGCACATTTTTGCAAAGGAACAAAATTGCTAACCTCACTATAAAGGTGTACAGCATAAATCTGGGTTTTATGTAAAGCTTCAATCAATATTTACTATTAATTTTCCAAATGAATGTCAAAATGATATAGTCTTTGCTATATAAATGAGTTCCCATTCACACTTTAATGTGCTTCATGGCACTGGTTCAAAACCATTCTTTCCACTGCGGCGGGGAAATTGAATAAAGTAAAGAATGATGTGACAAATCTTAAAGGGCCAAATGGCATAGAATTAAAGTTATTGATTGCTGACTATGCTTACAAACATCAAACAATACTTTTGCTGGCAGCTCTAATAGCTCACTTAAAGGCAGCTGTGATAAACTGGAGATCTAAAATGCTTTCGAATGTTGGTGATTTTATACTATTCTTTTTGCTCATTTAGAAAAGTGTAACAACTATTGTCTTTGTCTTAGGGAGGCAGATACTGTATACAGTACTTGCCAAACAATTGATGAATGGATACTGCACATACATTTTTTCTAATAACAAACCTAACTTATAACAACAACACACCAGAAATCAATATTTAAAATATCCTTTAGTGTTTGCTTTTCAGAGGCTCTTCAGAAATCCTATTGGAAGGACATTTTAATCAGTACTTTAAGAAGAATGCAGTACTTAGTACACACCTTTGTTTGCACGTGGGTTATTTTTTCAGCACTTACCATTAATGTCATTAAGGTGTTTTTTTGGTGTTTTAATTACAGGTTTGGTGTGTATCAGTAGGGAAATTAAGCAGGACAGGATGTGTGTTGTGCAGGGCTCCTACCTGTGGTGTTTGGGTGTAAATAGCTCATTACACAATAGCTTGTTCAACAAAGAGAAAAACATTTACAGTAGCAATACTGTTTTTCCATTTGAAAAAGTAATTAATATAATTGGAAGGTATAAGTACAGATAATACAGCTTCATGTTTGTTGTTTTGTTTTTGCATGCAACATCTTACACTCTCCTGCATTATTACTTCCTTATTGTAAAATTTTATTATTACTTCTACCTATTTTAAACACTTGACCTCATCAGGCCAGATCTTAACCTGTTTTGTGTTGTCACAGCATTAAGCGGGTTAGAGAGCATGTGACTCTCCCCCTGGATGAAGCTGGACCATTTCAGTAATTACCACACTAAAATGCTGGTCCCCACCTTATACAGCTGGGTGGCCTGGAGTAACTGGCGTAAGGCATATTACTCAAGATACAGCAGCAGTGTTTGTTTTGGGGACCTGAACCCACAACTGAATATAATATATACTTTAGGACAGACCTATATACTGTATACTAATGGTTCCACTATTTCCAAGTGACACTTGGCAGCTTTGGTGATGTGGTATACAGTATGAATGCCCTGTATCTGGTGACTATGTTTCAGACTTGCAGGAACTTCACCTGTGATGCCAGGATAACACCACAACTCCAGTCCCAGACAGCATTCTCTTTTTCTGCCATTGTAACTAGTTTAAACTGGCATGGGGTTTGACAAGGTAAATCTTTTGTTAGTGCTCTGGGCTAGCAGAAGCAGAAGAGCAGTTTTGGTTTGATAGCGAGTCCATAGTGGGGAGCATGAGGAGACAAATTGAATATTTCTTGCGATTGACAAAACAAAAATTGAAATCTGATGCCTTAAAATCCTAGTCTTTAAAGTCTAGCTATATTTTCTATTATGACTCCTTCCCTGGCAATCTGTTTCATGCAATTTATAAATGATAAAAACGATAAAAACAATTCAGACTTTGGAAGCAAAATATTCCATAATCCACCAATAAAACACTAAATAAAAGACAAAAGGTGGCTAGAGTTTGTATAGACAATTTCAGAATAGCAAAAATAATTGCATTAAGGTATACGTTTTACTAAGATCTTAAAAAGTTAAAAAGCTGGTCCAGTAAGGACCCAACCATGACCCCTCAATTAATCTTCCTTTCCACTGTTAGGTGCCCGGAAATCAGCGGGAAAGGGAAATACATTTTGAGCCATATTGTTTATAAACACCCAGCATATTTATATAAACAGTGTAAGAAAAAAATATAAACGTGAAATATATTATTTAACCATTTTCTCCTGAATGATAATTCATGATAGAACGAATAGCGTCCGGCAGTCACTCTGAAATGCAAGCAGCGATCAACTTAAATTATGGCAAAGAAATCCGTCACTGATTTAAATTTAAAAGTGGAAGAGTACAGCAAAAGAAGTTACAGCAAAATAAGTCTTAAACTAACACATTTGTCCGTGCGTATTAGTAAAATCTCATATAAAACTGTAAAAGAGCCCAACTCAACCACAGCAATCACTCTTTAAATCATTTTCTAAAAGCAACATCCTGTTGAAATCCTATTAAAATAGAAGCCCAATAAGCTACCGCTGAAAAAACCTAACAAACCAAAACGCTACAACCATCGACTGTCAGAAAATGACACCGACCTTTTAAGGAATAAACAATTACAAATACTCGTTACCATATAAATTATATAAAAATTAAGTGGATTTACGTTGCTACTGTACTGTATATACTATAAAGCAATCTCAGCATCATTACACTTCTTTTAGAAGAGTCTATCACGGGACCTAAGGGGTGTTCTGTGGTCACTCGTGCATTACCTCCGCAAATAGAAGAATTCATATTCTTCTGTAACGAACCGCTGTTTTTCTCGAACTTTTCCAGACGTTTGAATTAACTTGCAATATGAGTCTGGACTCGTTGTTTCACCACATTTTACTTTCAGAACAAGAGGCTGAAGAGAAAAGACGTCGTTTACTGGAAGGTAATTAAAAAAAATATCGTCATATTCGACTGAGTGGAGAAAAAAAAACTTCGTATTTTATTTGGTGTAAATATTATGAGCACAAAACGTGTTCTTCGTTTTGAAAAAACTGAAGAGCCTGGTTTATGTCGCAAACAGAATGGGGGGATTGTTGTTGGATGGGGCGTTATATTTTTTTCTTCTAACCTACAGGACAAATTGATAGTATAACTGGAATGTTTTAGAAGACCCACGATATACTTTTGAATAGTTAAATTTGCTGCGAAACCACTGAAGTTATTGTTGCTCTATCTGCATAGTACTGTAATGCAGTGTCAGAGAAATATACATCTTTCCCAGGAGTAGTCCTTAACATTACAGGAAAACTATTGTGGTCGAACAAACCAGTTACTGTATGCCACATCATTAAAGAGATATAAACGCTTGAGAAATCGATAAAGATGACATTATTACCATCCATCGAGACTAAACACGCGATAATGTTACTTCTGACATTAGCCCTACACCATCACTTAGGATTGTAAAAACTATATAAACCATTATTTAATATGGTAATTTATAACTTTGCAAGTACATACTGTATACAATTCACTTACTGTATATCGTAATACCCGTTGTGCTACTAATACTGGTCTTGAAGTGCCGTCTGATCCTGTTTAAGTTTGTAAATTAATTAGGTTTATACAGTATTTGTTCTAAAACGAACTTCTCAAATGATACATTATTGAAACAAAGGAAAAGGCAGGTATATGTACTGTACTGTATATTGTTGTATTGAAAGATTATTTACAAAATGTACCTGAAACCTGGTTAATATCTAACAGATTACCGTCTGTCACGCAGATAATTTGGGGTTTCTTTCCTCAGACCGTTCTTCCATATTCAGCACTGCCAGTTTAACGAACCTTTCCTTATAATACTGCCAAAACAGTTCTGACATACTGTAGGCCTTGAGACACTGCAGCACTTTGCTGGGTTGCCTGACAGCTATTGGTATTGTAGCATATCAGCATACAGTATCTTGCATTAGTTAACATTTCATTTGTAAGATATAAATTTATAATAGATAACTTGTATGATGCACCAATTTCCTATTGATGATTTGTTTTACATATTTCAATATAAGGCCAAAACTTTATAAATTCCTGCATCACCTTTGACATTGATGTAGTACAGTAGTCCTATTTCCTCAGTTGTCCAAAATGAGTGAAACAATGCGTTTTAATTCTGGTACATTGGCTACTGTTCCTGCAGTCTCTTTTAAACCATTGTTTTGTGTGGGATTGGAAAAAAAAATAATAGCAAATACCATTGACAGGTCACATGTGGGAGACAAAAATAAAGCCCACCTATTATGCTGGCTTAATCTATTATTACCAGCGGGACCACAATTGTTACACTAATAACCCAGCTACTGTAATTTATAATATTATTTCCCAGCAGGGATGCTTGCACTAAGGCATTGCAGTTTCATAGAACCATCTGAACTACAGTGGAAGCTGTTGAGAACAGCAACGGATTCAGTTAACACAGTGAAACTTTTTCTTTCACTGTGGCATACCAGGTTCAAAGTCGAATATAACAATGACAGTCTAAAGTCATCATAGCAATGTGGAGAACAATTGGAGTTTAATTCAAAGGTTATTCAGAAAGCAGACTCTAAAAAAAAACATAACAAGGCAGTTCTCTTGAGTTCCATACTGGATTAAAGTTAACACAGAAGTTGACTGAATGGGGCTGCACTGAACAAAATAATTAGGAGTTTTCATATTTTTTATATTTGTAAATCAAAAGTCTGTTTTATGTGTTAAAGAGGTTCCAGATTCCATTGAGAGATTGTAGCATGTACGATTTCTGCTGTATAACTGTTAAATGTACAGAGAGACGGAGAACACAGATTTGAGGGAAAGAGGTGGGGCACAGAAAACAAAAGAGAGGGGTGAGAATGGCTCTAAGGCGTTTGCTTAACGTCTTAAAAATAGAGATCTTGTGTTGTAATTACTGTGGTAAATTTTAGAATCACAGGAAATGACAATGTACAGATATTGGACCAAATAAACTGCAACACCTGGGTGTCACAATTATAGTCCCCCCTCCTTAAGGGTGCTCCAGCCCTTTCACTTTAGACTTCATTCTGTGCACCTGATCCCTTTTTCCCAGCCCACCTTAAAAGCCAGGCGCTGACGCTCATCCTGGCTCTGCATCTGGTTTCCGCACCGTGCGAGTCCGGGACCTGGAAGCGCCCGGTCCCGGTCCGGTTCATGGTTTTAATTGCCTGTTTGGATGGATCTCCTGGCTATGGACTTTCTCTTGTGTTTTTGGATACCCTCTATGGATTACTCTTTTGGATTGTTTGTCTCGGCCACACCTCCCCCATGCACCAGCGCACTTTGGACACGCCCCCCTGTTTTCAGCCCCGTATTCCTGCATGACGTTTTCCCAGTGTTTCCCCACTTCTTTGGATTGTGTCGTCCGCATAGGGTCCGGAAAGAACTGTTTGTTACACTGGGTAAATGAGGGCGACCAAATGTGTTGCCTTTGAGGGCTATGACAAGTGTGGTCATGAATTACAGTAAATAAAGCAAATAACTTCCCAGCATACCTAGGCTCATGCATGAAAGTGCTGGACAGGCCTGGTTGGTAATTAGGCATTAGGCAAGAAGAGACCTCATAGAAAGAGAGTAGATTGTTTGTTGTGTGTTTGGCAGGAGCTTCAGTGTCCAAGACTGCTCCACATGCTGCTGTTTGACGAGCAGTGATATCTAAAGTCTAATGTCAGCGGTAAACTCCCAGGGAAAGACCTCATCAACAATGATCAACATACTTCATGATTGGGGATTGGAGATATCTGTGCGTTAAACTCAAGGGAAAACAAACAAGCACCTGCAGACGAGTTGAGTGCAGACATCAACCTGAAGCTTGAGCAGCAAATGGCAAAAAACACAAAAAATTGTTTTAGTCTTAATCTACTGTAAACCTAATAATTAAAAAAAACTTCATGGAAGAGTCTTCCATATTCATTTGACAAGTAAGAAGGTCGCTTCCAGCTAGAAGGTCAATTACACATAATTTTAATTCTGTTATACTTCCCAGATTAACATTAAGTATGATTTATATTTAAAAGAAAATGCTTTGCTGAATAGATTTACCGTGCATGAAAATGTTTAATTAATCATTAATTTGTTACAGATCTAAAACCATAAACTTCAGCGTTTATGAACATTGTTTAAAGATGAGGACAAATCAATATATAATCCAGTACATCAATCAACAGTGAAATTTCATCACCCTCTGATATTAAATGAGGTCAATTTTATTATTTTTCTCAAGGTTCTGATAAATCTTTCATTGTGAGTAGGGCTATCTGTAAAACCTGCAGGTCTCATTATTTACAGTTATATTGAGTGTTTTATTGGTGCTGTAGAGTTTTTATTAACCGATCTGTTGTTTTTTTTTCAGTTAAAGCGGAAATTGACTGGTATCAAGAAAAACACAAGACTTTAATGGAAGAACTAGAGTGTGCAAAAATGAAAGTAGAAGAAAAGGTAAGCTAAAATTGTGAAGTTTCCTAGGAAGTAAATGCGAGCAATTGGAATGAAGCCGTAGTAGCTGTAACAATTAATTGGTATGCATTCTTATTTTTTTGTGTTTTTAAAAATGGTACAGTGTATCAACTATGTTACTTGTGTAAT
Organism: Lepisosteus oculatus; assembly: GCF_040954835.1. Classification (NCBI taxonomy): domain Eukaryota; kingdom Metazoa; phylum Chordata; class Actinopteri; order Semionotiformes; family Lepisosteidae; genus Lepisosteus; species Lepisosteus oculatus. Next base: position 42,669,716 of record NC_090699.1, read on the forward strand.
GAATGTTTGTTTTTCTGTAGTAATTGGAAGACAATGCACATAGTGACAGTGATAGAATTGGTGTTTTTTCACTCTTATCTTTGGATTACGAACTTTCAACCCTGAGTAACATTCAGCTGTTTAAAAATGGATTCAAGTCACTGATGAGGAAGTTATAGATGTGTAGATGTGGTGACATTCAGATTTGAAGTCTGAATGAAATTTATCTTAAATCACATTTCATTTTTATCAATCCAAAATATAATTCATAAAACACAAAACAGAGTGTCAAATGTGCAATGATTCTGCCTCTTTTTTATTTGCAGCAAATTGTGCAGGAGAACTCATTTCATCCACTATTTTAATTTCTGCTGTGTTAGTTGAAATTTGTTCAGTCAGGAAGACATCCAAAGTATGGTATAATTTGATGAAATTACCAGAATCTCTAACCGTTTAGCTGTAATGTTCCCTGTGACAGAACACTTGTAAACTTCAGTTAAGTGACCCTGTTCTTTATATTGCAGAGATTGTAATCTCTTTCACATATCGTTATTAAAACCATTGAAATATTGATAATCTTCAGCACTTTTAAATGATGACTTGTTTATTGACAAGAGCTCTTCAAAAAAGATCAATCTCAAGCTGCAATTGTAAACCTTTTAAACAGAGGCTAATATATATGAGAAGGCTAGATTAACCTTCTTCTTAGGCAATATATGGCAGAAATCAAAAGTGCTTTCATTTACATGAATGCCAGCTTTGTCAGAAAAATAATTACTGTACAAATGCTAATAATAATTGGTCGCATTTGTATGAATACCAAATATAATGTCAGCTGACAGTCACTTTAGTTTTAATATATTATCTTTTAGCTTAAAGACACATAAATAAAATTATAGTCATAATATGTCATAATTTTTAAAATTTGTCTTCTTAATTAACATTTTATTTTACAATTTGTTGAAATTAGAGTGAAAGTACAATGTACTAAAGCTGGTGAAGAAGGAAATGCAGTGCTTAATTTGTAATAAGAGGTGCTGGGGGCAACCAATGTTTTCAGTTTTAAACTTGCTGTATTGGTATTATGACAATAACTCTGCTACAAATTCAGAATACTTGTTGAAAAGATGATCCAATTCTGTGTTCTGACGTTATATATTTACAGTTATATTATGAAACTACAGTGTATTTTCAGTGAGAGATTCTGTTTTCTTTAAAACAAGGCCAACATAATGTAGTCCTGGGTAATTACTGACAGTTGTAGGCTTTTATATGAATACTATATACTTGTGACTTTGTGCATTTTGATTCATGCTCCTTGCATAATTCACTGCAGTGTCCCATCAGGTAGCAGTAATGTGTGTTTCTAATGAGAAAAGCCATTGTATAAACTGTAGTCTGATGCTTGTCATTTCTGCCATGTAGCCTGAGCCACCCCATTTCCTTTTGACTATTAAAAATTGTATGTTAATCCACTTTTGGTTGGCTAGGCAGCTTATATGAAAAAAAAAAAACTATTTTGGCATAAAAGATCAGAGGAAATTAATGCTAGAAACACATGCCAAATGAAATGGTTATTACTTTCAAGTTCACGCTCAACATGAGTCCTGAATGCAATATTTATGACAGCTACTTCGTAGAGATTGCTTGGGGGTCATAAGAAAACATCTAGCAAATATTAATTTACTTGTGTTCTGTGAAGGCAGGTAGCATGTAATTAGAAGCTGAATGATAACATTTGCCTTTCACGGCTGAATGGACAGTTTTAAAAAGCTTGTTGAAAAAAGGTGAAATATTCAGAATCTAAATGCCAATATAGTAGTAATTACTGAATGACCTAGAAAATGTGAACTGTCAAAATAAACAATTTTCACTTCTATACAGTTCTTGCCATCTGCTTTCATTGTAGAGATATTTTCTAATTTTCCATTTTGCTAACAGATGTTTGCAATGATTTTTATCTGCATCTTGCGTCAAGCTTTAAATATGTTTAAAAGACGATAAAAGTGAGAGTTACTAATCAAATTAAGTTTATGTGTAGTTGGTGACAGAGACAAATGGGTAGGTACAGTATGATAAGTTTGAATTCAGAAGGTTGAAGGATCGGAAGAGTTTTCCAGTAATCAGTGCAATGGGAACATGCCCTGTTTTCCACCATCAAAATGTCTGTGGAAAATATTGTAGGGACAAGGTTTATTATTACACTAGGAATTAAGTATTATTTAAGATTTCTAATAATCTTTCTGTGCTTTGAAAAAAGCAGCTTGGTGCCTGTCCCTAAATGCAGAGAAAGGTGGCTTAAGGCACCTCTGATAAAAGACATCGTAAAGCTGTATCATGCTGTACATTTAATGATACATAGCACAGATAGGCTCCAGCCAGTCTCGAGGTTGGTTCCCAAAAACCACAGGTCAAAGGTCACTATCCATCACCCAAAGGAAGATCCACAAATTAGGGATCTGTAGGGTGGATACCAGAACCAAACCTAATGGAATCTCAACCAATCATCAAAACTTTATTTCATCATTCACATATTAATTCTCGAGAGTTGAATTATTATTGCCACACATGTTTGATGTTTAGACTGATAGTCTACAACAGACTGCAACTCAATATACTGTAGTCGATGAGTATCTTTACTCTGAAGTTATTAACTCTGATCTTTGTAATCCCTGAATGATTACATCAGGATCAATCCCTGATGTGAACGATGAGACATTCATGTTCACAGTTGATTGTTTCACAAATATATTTATATTCTATTACGGTGTTGTTTTTTATGTATATTTTGGTTTGGTTGTATATTGTATATTTAGAATCCCTGGGTGAGACTGTAAGTTATGTTTGATTGATTCCTAGAAGTCATCAAATTCTCTCGCAATTTACCATTACAATTTCTGACTGTTACAAGAAACTAAAACACCCAAACCCCTACAATGTTATGAAAGCATTTACTTCTACAAAACAACTCAGAAAATGAAATGACTAAGTAATCAGAGATTTATGGTAAAAATGGTTATGCAAATTTCAACCCTAGAAACATCCTTTTCTAAATTGTCTTACAGACCCGGATTCTGTCTGAAACTGCTTTGCAGTGTGGCCTATTAAGGATGCACAAAGAAGCAACTGAAAAGCAGAAAGCTGACCTTTCAAAACAAAAGCACAATCTCATAGAATCCCTGGTAAGATTATTTATTGTGTGTTTTACATGTTGTTCATATCTATTAGCATGCTTTGCATGTTGTGGATATCTATTAGCACATACTGTAGAACTATTTCTTTACTATCTAAAGAAAGCTTTAAGAACTGTACTTTCTATTGTTTACTGACTTGCCACCTCATACTGTACTGTATGTGTTTAGTGTGATTCTCTGTAATTATAACGTGCATAAATGGAAGCAAATTATTATTACATAAAGCTCTGAAGCGCAGTGGGGAGGCCTTGTACAGTGCTGATGCATGTACAAGACAGATATAATGCCTTGCTTGATTTCACCGCGTTTAGCCAGGAGGAATGTCATATTCATTTTTTTTCCAAATTGTAATGAAGAAATCAGATACAGTACATCCATTCTTTTAATTGTGCAAACAAGAAATAATTTAGTATTATTTTGTTTTCTAACCTCTTTATTTGTGCTTTGTGTAAAATGTGTGCTTTCTCAAATTGTTCAGAGTTGTGTAAATCTTGGTGCCAAATTTAAAATAATAAATAGAATTTATTATTTTTAACATTTGTTCACAATTCTGTCTTGACCCTGTAAAATGCAGGGGGAAATACGACAAAAATGCTCAGAAGAGCAGGAAAAATTTATGAAAGAGATCATGGCTTTCAATGATGATTACAGTCTACTGACAGACAGAGAAGCAATTATGGAATCCAGAACCAAGGCAGAAATACTTAAATTGGAAGAGGAAGAAACTTTTTTAATCAAGGGTAGGTACAGTACACTTAACTGGTGCACAGTAATAATTCTTTATTTAACCAGATAAGTCAGTTGACAATTGCATCCTTGCCAAGAGACTTTATACCATTGTTCCAGATGCACATAGACAGAGCAATCAATAATATGTAACTACAATAACAGTAGAGGTTGTGGCACTGTTTACAAGTGCTTAATGATACAACTAAAAATGCCCTAAGATACAAAAGGGCTATCCGTCAAAGAGAAAAGATCCCAATGATGAGAGAGTTGTAAGGGGGTTGTGAGACAGAGGTGGCTTTGAGGAAAAGTCACCCATTCATGAGAAAACTAAAAATGAAGCACACCTGGTGAGGGAAAGAGGCTCCTTGCTTAACAGAGCAAATGGTGAAGGAGGAATGACATCCTGCATTCATAATGTGTAGTACTGTAGGTCATTGTCAGTGGGATCAAAGTGCATTGCTGTGGAACAGGTTTAGCCAGCTGATCCAGGGCTGATTGGAGGTATTTAAACCTTCTCGTTCCAAAAGGGATTGCTCACAAATATGGAGACTGTGTCCTGTGCCAGCCCACACTGATATAGTTAAAAGTAATGCTTTTGATGCTTCTTAAATAAGAATAAGAAAATAATGTTTTGCTATCAAGATTTCTATAAAAAACGTTAATGGAGAGGCATTAAGGACAGAATGATGAACAGATGAAAGATTGACATTGACATTCAGGTTTTCAGTCTTCTTTGTATTTGGGTAGTTTACAAAAGGAAATAATTAGAATACATTATCAAATGTAATACACTGCGTACTATTTCAGAAATTTCGCTTTTAAGGGAAAAAATAATGTGAACCTACACTATTTGTGAAATATTTCATTTATTGTTTTCAATACGTCCTTAGTTTGTCCAACTGCTTTAAAGTAATAGGATGAGTATCAAATTGGTCATTTGTGCTTTATTATTTTAGTTTAATGGCATTGAGTATAAAAGCTGGAGCATTATGCTATCTATAGCAGAATAAGCCTTCCTTTAAATTTTCCTTTCATTCCATCTTTACATCATTCAAATTTCCAGTTTATGTTTTTCATAAGAGTCATCCTTTCTGGTCTGCAAATCTAAAATTTTGAATATTGTTTGAGGATTCAGAGAAATATGTAGCATTGTACCTCCTGAAAGTAGTCAAGTGCCTGGGTGGGTTTGTTTTCTGACAAAGATCATCTTCATCCACCTGAAAAGTTATCTTAAAGGTTTAAGATGTGTGTGCTTTTAGACACTGACACAGAAACTACCCCTGTAGAGCTCCCATTTAAAGGCTTACTGAAATGGAAGAACATTATATAAATGAGTTTATTTTCCATACATTTCATTTTGTAAATGAAGTAATTAATAGTGAAATGTAGTGGTTGCCGCTGGGGACAATTGGTAACAGGGTTAAATAAGTATCTGTAGTCATTGAGAAGGAAGCTACGGTGTTCTGGTTAGAGAAGAGTATGTTTAAAATGGTTATCATCATGTGTAAAATCTGAGATATCATTTCCACCCTAATATACTGCATTTGCATCTCCACTACAACCCCTCACTCAAATGCTCCTTTTTTAAGCACATAAGAGTTTGTACTTTCCTTTCAATTGACCAATGTGTCTTACTCACAATTTTCTCCTTCAGTGTTCTTCCCCCTACAAACATTACTCTCTCTTCCCCCACTCTGATTCAGATTTCTTCTTCTTCCCCTTTTTATTCTCTCTGGCACATTCTCTAGCAGCTACTGTCCGTGTCTGTCTCTTCTCCTGAGCTTATATCCATTAGAAGTACAAACACCTGGTCTTAATTGGATCACCTGCTTTAATTAAACTACAACTAAACTACAAGCTCCTGTCAGCTTCCCATAAGTAAGTGAAAGGGGAACTGCAGTTTGAAGTTGGCACAAAATTGGGAACTCTGTGAAAGTATTGTACATTCATCATGATGTTGCAAACTGCTTGTCTTACCGTGGGTGAGAGCTAGAGTTCATGCAAATTGGGACAGAAAGTAGTCTTTTCTGCTCTCTAGTCCCTGTAAGTTAAAAGGGAAACTTGGTCTTCAAACAAAATTAATACCCTTTTGGCTTTCTTAACTCACATATACAGTATATTTTAACAATTAATAGGTTTATTCCATGCTGAAAAAAAAAGAAGAAAGAGAACACAACGTTTTGGCCGTGGAGCCTACTTCAGGTGTGAGGGAGACAGGGCAGTAGGCAAAGGTAAAGTAGCGGGAGAACAAAGGTTGGGAGGGAGGAGGAGTGAGAGGCAGGAGCAGGGGACAGAAAGAGAGGCCAATCAAGAGGTGTGAAGTCAGAATGGGTGCAGAGAGGTGTGAAATGAAACTTCCAATGAATGGAGAAAACTTAAATGAACAGTAGTCTGTCGTTAAGAGAAGGGAGAATGTGTGATCCTAGCTGCTGAATAATTTTGGTTTCGGTGGTCTTTCTGATGTATGAGTTCAGAAAACCGTCTTTGAGAACACAGACGGAGAGATTAGAGTGGTCGTGGTCGTCAGAGGTGAAATGGGAAACAGTGGGCCTGGAGAGATCTTTAATCTTCACAGCCCTGACGTGACGTGTTCTCTGAAGCGGTCTCCGAGTCTCACACTTATTTCATGTCACCAATTAATTTTTCATACTTCATGCCACTTGCTGTTGTGTACATCAGAGACCATGAGTGTCCATATATGCCTATTGGTATGTCTTTAGACTGTGGCAGGAAACTGGAGCACCTGGAGGAAATCCACATGAACATGGGAAGAACATACAAATCCCATTCCAAAAGCATCTCAGGAATTGAACCCAGGGCCCCAGTGCTGTGACATAGTAATGCTAACCTCAGTGCTACCCCTTAGAATATATTATATACTGTAATATTGCAAAGATATAAAAGCTTAGTTGAAAATGACTTCCTAGTTCTAATGATTTCCATACTGGCACATGGATGCACAAATGAAAATGGTATGGGACTATACAGTTATATACTAAAAATAAAAATGAAAATGAGGGTAATCTACATTTCTGCTATTACCTGCTATAGTTTCTGCTCACTTATTTCATGTCACCAATTAATTTTTCATACTTCATGCCACTTGCTATTGTGTACATCAGAGACCATGAGTGTCCATATATGCCCCATCACAGACCACACAATTGTGTGCCTTTTGGCATACAATTTAGCATAACAAAAAAGTGTGCTATAAGCAAAATACAAGAATCACAGCAGTAAAATTCAAAGAGTAGAACACATTTAGTTTCCAACGTATGCATAACTGTAAGTACCTCTAGTTTCTAAGCAGAAACTTCAACAATTTAATCTGAGACAAGATTCTGAATTTATTACTGTATGTACTGTATATGTCATGATCCACCAGCGATGAAAGACAAGCTTTGACAGTAATTCTTATATCTGTTAGACATTTAAGACTAGTTCCTGTAATTCTTATATTTGCTAGACATACAAGACTAGTGTCTGTAAAGAAAATCTCACTATAGGCTCCCATATCCCTTGTTAAAATATGGGATCTGCCCTCCCACACCATATTCATCAAGGAAAGTTCTCAATCTTAGGTTTTTGGTCTCCAGCATACAGAAAGCATTACCAATGTGAAGAAGGATAAAGATACTTGCTACATTATGTCTACTCTAACTCTTACACAAGATTCTAATCTCAAAGTCTGGTTTTTGGAGACTGTATCCACACAAATGCTTACATTCCATTATGTAACCAGTCACTAATTGGTAAAGAGAGGTGTGAAATGAAACCTAAAGTGAATAGAGAGAATTTAGAAGAAAATTAATCTGTTGTTGAGAGAAGGGGAAACATGTGATCCTAGCTGCAGGATAATTTTAGTTTCTGTAGACTTTCTGATGTTGGAGTTAGGAAAACCAGCTTTGAGAACACAGACGGAGAGATTAGTGTGATCATGGCCGTCAGAGGTGAAATGAGAATCAATAGGTTTGAAGAAATCTTTAATCTTCACAGCTCAAACATGTTCTCTGAAGCGGTCTCTTAGTCTCCTTCCTGTTTCTCCAATGTAGATGGCTGGGCATTTACTGCAAGAGATACAGTAAATAAAGTTGCTGGAGGTACAAGATGCTGTCTGGGTGATCCAGAATTGTCCTGAGGGGCCTTGAATGATTGTGGTGGTGGATGTGTACTTGCAGGTGATACAGCGAGCTCTGTTACAAGGGAAAGTGCCTGGTGTGGATGGTTGTTGAGGGCGGTCAAGGGAGCTGTGAACAAGGAGGTTACGCAGATTAGGTGGTTGGCGATATGAGATGATAGGGCGATCAGAAAAGAGGGCCCCAATGGAGGGATCATCCTGTAGGATGGAAAAGTTGTGGTTAATGGTCCTGGGGATAGGAATTGTGTTAGGGTGGTAAGGAAGCACCAAAGGAATGCGGTGGTTACGGCGGAAGTTTCTGATCGGGTTGATGGTCCGGGGGGTGTTTTTGGCTTGGGCAAGGGCCCTGTCAGTCACACTGCTGAGGTATCCTCTGTTGATGAAAAAGGAGTACATTTCGAGGGCTTGGTTCTCGAAGTCGATGTCCTCGCTGCATAATCATCGTAGCCTAAAGAACTGTGAAAAAGGAAGAGAGTTTTAGTGTGGTTGGGGTGAAATGAGCTGTACAGGAGGTAGCTGTGTGAATCCGTGGGTTTGTAATAAACTGAAGTGGACAGTCGGGGGTAGTTGATGGAGAAGTTGATATCTAGAAATGAAAGAGTAGTGGAAGATATGTTAACCGTATATTTGAGAGACGGGTGGAAGTTGGTGAAATGGTGCAGGAAGAACTCAAGCTGATCGTTGGAGCATGTGGCGGCACCGACGCAGTCATCAATATATCGTTTGTAGAGGTCAGGGACATAGCCAGTGTAGGAAGCGAAGAAGCGTTCTTCTTCCCAGCCGACAAAAATATTGGCATAGCTGGGTCCCATTCTGGTGCCCATGGCAACTCCACTGACCTGTTGGTAAAAAAGATTATTGAAAGAGAATGCATTCAGTGTGATGACCAATTCTGCAAGGCGTACCAGGGTGTGGGTGGGTGGATCAAGCACTGTGTGTTTGTTCAGCGTGTGCTTGAGGGCTGTAAGGCTGTCATTATGGGGAATGATGGTGTACAGAGATGTGATGTCCATGGTAAAAATGTAGCATTCGGTACCCTGAAATTGGAAATCATTAAAAAGTTGGAGCGCGTGGTTGGTGTCTTTGATATATGAGGGAAGATCTTTAACCAGCGGTCTCATGAGGCTGTCGAGAATGGCTGAGATTTAAGTAGTTGGACAGTTACAAGCTGATTCGATGGGGTGTCCATATTTTTAACAATGCTTCACTGTTGAGCATTTGGCTGCGCAGAACATAGTAGCTGCACACAAAACAGAGGATTGGATCAGCAGAAAGTCGAACTGTTTCTTTTTCCAAGGGATATTCAGCTATACAAGAGATGGATAATAAAAGATTCAGAGAGATGTACAGTATGAGTGAATAAGTACAGGTTGTGCAGCAGACATTTCACCCCAGAAATGTTCCAACATGATCTACATGCAGAGTTAACAAATAAGTAGTATTTGTTGCCAAAACGTATCAAAACTATATGTTCAATTTAATAACACTCATTTAAATCAGTAGATAATGTATCTAAATATATCACCTTGTATGCTTCATTTTTATAATATTATTTTTAAGTTAATACAGTAGCAAAATTTGCTAGGTTTAAAGCATATGTTTATTCCAAAAGATGTTTTTTTTAGAGTATTGTAAACTTGGTATAGGACATGTCTTGAAATTTTCTCTGATTTGGAGTTTACATGATAATGAAGCCTTAGACTTCGTTATATAAAATACATTTTCATTTCAGATTCTGAATCAAAACTTGTGCTCCAACTAGGTGCCATTTCTACAATTTTTGCCCATAATAAGCGACCAATGAAAAGAGAAAGCAGTGAGTGGGTGATATCGTGGCTTGAGAGAAAAATAGAAGAAAATCTGTCTTCACAATTTAAATGATTCGTTCTTATCATAATTGTGTTCAAGACCTAAATTAAGATGTGTATTAAATTTGGTTTTACAAATAAAGAGTAATATTTCTATTGGATTATAACAGATGTATTCACAAGTACAGTATGCTTGTGTACAATGTAATAGGACTGCTTCACATTACCAGTAGTTTTGTTGCCTCGTTTTGAATTGTGGATGATGGGAATATGACATATATGCATACCTGGAAATTTATTTTGTCATGTAAATTGGAGGTGCTACATGTTAACATATACTTTGTACTTTCATTATGGTTTTAAATGCACTCATCAGTGCCAGTTCTTTATAACTCCTTTGTAAAAATAACATTGAAGTTCCCCTTTAAAGGTGCAATACTTCAGGGAAAAGGCACTGCCCTCACCGGACCCTGCCTATGGTGGCTTCACAGAAAGTAATTATTAGTTTACACAAATACTGTAGTAAGATCTTTACATCTAAGAAACAGGGAGCTTGATTTTTTAATATTCTATAAAGATAATTTACCACATTTTCAGTATAGTAGTTTATATACTTTACCATGGTGAAGGTGCTGTAAAGCCCATTGGAATAGTGAAGCATAGAAATGTAGCGAACCATGATTGTGTAAGAAAGTACTGTGTGATAAAGGTGTTATTTTAAGCTACTGTCCAAGTTATAAAATTTTCACACTTTAAAAATATATTGTATGAGCCTCATCCTGTGAGTTGCACAAAGTGTTACACTAAATTATGAAGTTTAGATTAATCAGTGATTGAAATTTCTAAACATTTTGGACATCAAATCTATTCAATTCAATTTATTTTTATATAGCACCTTGCACAACAAGGTTCCCCCAAGGCGCTTAACAAAGCAAGTGACCATACATGTTGTGAATACAGAACAGAAAAGACCAGAAGACAACGGAGGAGAGGAACCAAAAACGACTGCATTCTGTGATCTAAGCGGGCGACTTGGATGGTATAAATGAATAAGTTTCATTAGATAGACAGGTGCTTGACCTCTGAGAGCCTTATGAGTAAGTAGAAGGATTTTGAAGCCCGCCCTCTACCTGACAGGAAGCCAATGAGAGAGCTAAGTTTGGGGGTTATATGGTCTTACTTTCTGCTCCTAGTAACAATTCTAGCTGCTGTATTCTGAATTCGCTGTAAGGTGTTGAAAGAGTGATGGGTGCTCCCTGATAGTAGGGCATTGGAGTAGTCTAACCTGCTGTATATACAGTAAGAGCATGTATTAATTTCTCTGTCTTGAGTGGAGAGAATCTGCCTTATTTTGCAATATTTCTTAACTGTAGGAAGTATGTTTTTGAGAATGTTTTAACATGACAGTTAAATGATAGCCTTGTGTCTAATATAATGCCTAGGTTACGTGCTGAGTCTTTGAGGCAAATTTTTAAATCCTCTGAGTTAAGTGCTGAAGTTATAGTAGTCCTATCAGTATTGTTGCCTCCAAACTACAGAACCTCAGTTTTATCATAGCTGAGTAACAAAAAGTAAAACAAATCTATTTTGCTGAGTAAGTGTTCTCATAATAACAGTGTAACATTGTTGTGGACCATATGTAAATACTGTAGGTGTTGACTTTTTCCTATATTGATTTCTCTTATAATAGAAGGTTTAAATAAAATATATGATACTGATTTTGAAGAAGATCATCCTGAGTTTATAGGGCATACTCACGTTGTGCGGTTGTGTACGTTTATTGTATCGGTTATTGTTATTGTGTTAAATAGCTCAGCTGTTAGTGTACTGCCTATGAAAGGGAGCTGTTTGGTAGAGCTGTTTGAAAGTACTATTGGAAAGTACAATTCTATCTGGGATACAGGAGTCAGGGTAAGATCCAGCTATTTAGTAGACCCATATTATTTATTCTTTATTCTGAGCTTTGCATAAACCTTTGAAGTTTACAGACAATATTTACATCTGCTGTTATTTTTAAATTTAGCATTAGGGTTTGTTAGCAGTAACTGAAGTAACTGAAGGGGTAGTTAGTGGAAGGGATTTGTTCATTTGTGTACAAGGTTCTGTGTCATTGAGTTTCTCAGATATATTTGCATCTTACAAATGTTCAGTATTGTATTTTTTCAGTTGTATTTTTTTACAATCAATAGAATAAAAATTAGCTGCCATGCAATATAAAACAAAGCTTACAAATCAAATTTTCACCTGAGCCTCAGTTTTCTTCTCCTTGGCATTAAGAGCTATAAATTCCGCTTTTCTGTTGGTAATGATTCCTTCCAGAAATTATTTTTGTAGATCTGTGAAGTAATAATTCAATTTTTTAGATACGGTTTATTACATAGAGTTAAAAAAGTTTGAATGGAAAAGATCAATATATTTTGTGTTACCTCTTCTTCTTTTTACTGTTCACTCTATTGACAATTATTATATTAATTAAAAGTTATTAAGTACTTAGCTCGGAGAATTAGTTCAAATGTAACAACAAACTGTAGGGTATGTAAGAATTCCCTTGTTTCCTACAAAATGAGTCTTTTTCTCTCTCCCACCAATGAGCTTATTAGTTAAACGAATAACTAATATTATGCATAAATATTAATCCTTGCACTTCAACCCCTCATAAAATGATCATCTTGTGTAATCTTTAAGGCAGTACTGACTCAACCCTGTCTAGTCTTAAACTCTGCAGCATGCTTACCTACTCTTGCTACTGTAGATTTCCATGATTGTGTCCATTAAATTTGAACAAAACAATATCCAGTAGTGCAGCACAGAAGAATGAAGTGGTACTACTGAACAGATGCACCAGTGTGTAATTACATAGTGAATGTTTTTATTACGCAATTAAAAAGTGCTATTAGGGATGCACAATACTGGAAAAAAACTATCCAAACAGTCTATTTATTTTTCAGCTAAGAACTTTTCCAAGTTAATGCTCAGGTTGTGTGTTTCAGAAATGGAGTGTATGGAACAGAAAAATATTCAATTGAATGCTTTGCAGTCAGAAAAGAGCTCACTTCAGCTACAGATGGTGGAGCTTGAAGACAAAACAAAAGGTGATTTACAACATTGTTCTGAGTTGCGACCTTAGTAGACTTCTCAGTAAATAGGTTCAGTTTATATGACAAGAAAATGCAGACCCCTTATATAATCATCAATAACATACAGTATGTTACTCTTTTTTCAGCTATTTAATGTTTCAGCAGTATTCTAATTTATTTTATGCTATCATGAAATATGTAACCATGGAGATAAAATAGATTCATGATTTGTTTATATTGTTATTGATTGCAGTTTTACAAAAAGTGTTAAAAATATGCCTGCTTGTAGACTGAAGACATAAAGCAGTTAATAGGTATGCCATCTTATTTATTGCAAACTGTGCACGTTCTGATTAGAGGTTTGATTTACAGTAGTTAAAACAGTGCACAGTGATACTTGTGATACGCCTTAGTGGAACAGGTTTTCCAAGGGCTTTGTAAGTGCTCAGTGAAAATGACAGAAATTCTTACTTTTGTTGTTTGATACTATTTCATCCTGAAGCAGTTTTTGTTCAGCTGTTTGTGGGCTCAAATTGTTATTTGTTTATTATTCTCTCTTAGTCCTTGAAAAAAACCTGAATGAAGCAATAACTTTCACAGAAACTTTGAAAGCTGAAAAACTAAAAATTCACCAGAAACCAGAGACTGATGGTGAATTCCTTAGGTAAGAAAGTAAATTTGGTTTGGTAAACATTTGACTTAGCCATTTACGAACAGATTTAATAGTTAGAGTACAAGACTAACAAAGCTTATGTTATTGAAGCATTTCCATACACTCACATATTCCTACAGTTAATGAATTATAATTTTGAATATTTCAGGGAGCTGATTTAATGCAAATTTGTTCTAGGATTATAATTGAGTTATAGGGAAGAAATGTTTTACCATGTCATATGACAGTTGTCCTTGCAGCTTTACTGTGCATAAATAGTGTAAATTTGTTTTCACATCACTGGGACTGTGAGCTGCTACATGTTCAGTTCTTTATTGTGCTTTTCCTTGGTAATCATTTTGGGCGAAATGAAAGCACAGTAAACTACATGATTAATTGGTAGATATACAATTGGTGGATATATGTTATAAGAAATATTTAAAATCTGTACAGTAATCACTGAAAAAAATATAATTAAAACTTTGAAGTATGGTACTTTAACCTTAATTAATTGTCTGATTGACAGTCTGATCTATAGTTTTTAGAGTAAAATATTGATTTCAGTTAATATTTTTAAAGTATTTTTTTCACAATTTAATAAATTTTAATACTTTTTACAAATTAAAATATATTTAAACCAATGATTAAATAAATGATTGAAGGGTTTTGGCTTCATAATTTCCTTTTTTTTTCATGAGAATTTCACTCCTGGAGACTTCAGTAAAAATCTGCACTCTGTTGAGCTGTTCCCTATGAAGTGCAAAGTCAGGTTATTCCCATTAATGTATCCCATGATCAGATATTATGGCATATTGAACTGTTTCTTGTTCTATTTTCTTATTTATTGTATAATATCAAGCTTTATAAAGAAGAATGTAGTTTTCTGGCTGTACAGGACTTTTTAAAATGAAATAAAATTGATATCATAATGGGTCAAATTGGGCGGCATTTTGGTACAGTGGTTAGCATTGCTGCTTCACAGAGCTTTATCCAATACAGGGTCGGGAGGCAGCCGAAGCTTATCCTGGCAAGCAACAGTCGAAATCAAAGTGCATACTGTGTCTACACAGACACAGACATACATTAACTCACACCAGGGCCAGTTTTCCCAAAAGGCAAAAGGACTAAGGAAGGAAACAGGATCACTCACAGGAAACCCACATGAATGTGGGGAGAACATACAGTTTCCACACAGATGGCACCCCAGCAATTGAATCCACAGCCCCAGTACTGCGAGGCAGCAATACTAATCACTTAAAAATGTTTTTCTGTTTAGTTCTGATATCTGTGCAAAGATCTGCCCAATTCAAAATTATTATTACAGTCATTTAGGAAATAAGTGAAAATTTGTACCTCATATTCACCCTGTCAATAATTAGCTGAATGTAGTTAAACCTAATGTTTGTCCTAGAGCTTGTTTAAATCCATTTTCATAAAATGTTCATTAAGAAACTACTTAAGCTACAAAGACTAATTCTATTTCCCCTCCCAATTAGGGTATTTTTATAATGTACTTTTTAATAATTAAAAATAATGTTTTGGCTTTGTGATTTTATCAGCATCAAAATAATATGTAGTTGATTATATCAGATTACTACTAAAATGTTTTTTAACTTGGACACTACAGTTTTCAAGCCAAATATAAGTACTATATTTCATACTGTCAAAGTGAGATCTGGTCATAACTGGTATTTACAGTATGTACATTATTTATGTACTGCTGTTTTTCTTATAAAATCAGTAAAATTTTTCTGTAAACTTGCGTTAAACACTGTTTTGTAGCACAATAAATTACAGGGTGTGCAAATAAAATAGCAACATTAGTTCCATCTATGTAATTAAGACTTTGATCTGTTTCCTGTAGATCAGTGTAAAGAATAAGCTTTATGCAGCATGCTAAGAACTTAATGAAAGGGAAATCAATACTAAATTTGTAGCAGGAAGTAAATGACGCTTTTCTTAGATTTAAATCATTTGGAAAGATTTTGTTTGGTACAGTTGCCTCACAGTTCCTGTACATTACCAAGAGAGTGATTGCTTTTGGTTTTGCTGAAGTTTGTGATTTTGTGATTTGTAAATTTAAGTTAAGTGTTTTCATTAATCACAGGTATAATGGCTGCTAAACAATATAATGCATACTGTCAATTTTCATTATTCCTTTGGTGAAGCTGACATTTTAGAAGACGGCTTTTTCTAGAGTGCAATTATGGCTTGGTAAAAGATAAAGTGTGATTGTTTCTTTTTCCACGCTCAATTTGTGCCTGCTATTGTGTTGTTGTCTCTCTACCTTCATATAAGCGTTCATTTTCACATTCTTAATTGACATTCTATCCTTGTTCATATCCGTTTTAAACCCTTGGCTTAGCCTGCTGTCATCTTCAACACACTAGGTGTGTTTACACCAATAAACCAGAATAATTTAATTCTGCTTTGATTCAGGCAGATTTTTGTTTAAATTATGTTTGTTATGTGTTATCAGAAGGGGGGTGAGATCTTCCAGGAGAAGATCCTGTGTCTGTTTTTATTCGGTATATAAATAAAATTAAGCCTTATTTTAAATTAATAATTTTTTATTTGTACAACTTAAAATTGAAGCAGTTTGTGTTGCCTTATTAAAATACACCAAGCACAACAATTTATTAAAGGAAAGTATAGGATTGAAGACAAAGAGAGGATAGGAAAACATATTCCAGAAACTGTCATTTTTACAATATAAAATATAAAATGGAATAAGTCTTCTGCTCATTCTTGAATATTTTTGTAGTTTAACACACTCTTCCTCCATATTTTTGTATTCTTCTCTCTTGGTAATTAAAATTGTTTTGATATAAGGATGTTATATAAGGATGCTTTTCCTGTTTTACCTCTTTTAGGTTAATTTGGATAAAGGAGCCAATAAAATAACTGCATAAATACAGTTTCTTCCGTATTCACTTTGCATTGAAAAACATTTTTAATTACATTACTAAATGCTGATGTACTTTTCCCTGTTCAGTGCAGTAGCATCAGAAAATACAGAGGTGTTGAGCATGCTCTATTACAGCCTTTCTTTTTTTTCTTTTTTTTCAAATAAATAATATTTTTCAAATCAGGCATTTTAAAAAAGACAAGATTTATGGAGGTACAGTGTAAGGCAAATGCAGTAGAATAGATTATCTTTAATGGAACCTTTGACTGTCCCATTTAATGTGCCGGTTAGTTATTGAGCCATGATAGGTAGGAGTTGAAGGATTTGAAGCTTGAAACTGCAAGTGAAGCATCTTATTTTGTAATTGTGGGGTATTAAAATACCCGAGGGGCCATGTGATTTATTGGCACAGAGTGGCAGAATTTGGCAAGTTCCAGCAGGGATTTGGTCAGGAGATTAAAAAAAAACCTGGTTCAATCATAATACGTAAAGAATAATATGCCAGTTAATGGCATTGGCCCATGTCCCCAAAACAGAAAATTTCAAGGGGAGAAGCAGGATTTAGTAAAGTTAGTGGAAAGCATGTGTAACCCAAGGGGTCCGTTCGGGTTGTCTGACTCGGCAGCCTCCATGGTATGTAAACATTAACAACCCCTGAGTCACTGAGAGTCACTTGAGAGGAGCTGCCTCATGACTAGGCTATGTCCTCAGGGGATAGAAAGGAGGAGATAGACCCTTAAATCGCTGAGAGTCGCATGAGAGGCACTGCCTCGCAACTGTGGACAAATCCCTCAAGGGGAAAGAGAAAGCACCCCTTGACTTGAGGAATCATTTTGAGAGGTGCTGCTTGAGGGGTTGAGAATGACGAGAAAGTTATTTGAGAAGGAAGTGAAAGATGTCCCCTGATTCACTGAGAGTTGCTTTTGAGGCAGTGCTTTGCAACTGGACTAGGCCCTCACGGGACAGAGAAGATGATAATTAGTATGTTAGAGCTGCTGAGAATAATGTGGCCAGGGCTCCCCTCTGGGGGGAAGTGAGCTTCACTTACCCCCCAAAGATGGACCCTCCGCCCACTTTCTCTCCCAACACCCATGAGGACAAACAAAAGTATGCGCCGATGCATAATAAAAGAAAGAAGAGAGAAGAATAGGTAAGGAAAATGTAGAGGCTATGTGTGAGCCTGACCAGTGGAGAAGAAAAATCCCCTACATGCCTATTCAGGGGAAAAACTCTGGTGGCCCTGGCACAACAGCCACCCCCACTCCAGGCATACTAGCAGTGCATAATAAGCAGCTGAAATGTCTTGATGGAGTGGTGGGTACATTACGGTTGACTGCATAGGAGGATGAACGGCCCAGTGTTTTAATGTTGAATATCCAAGATAGCAGAGGCAGCGGCTCCAATTCTGAAAGAATGAGGAATGTATAACAGGATTCAGACCAACATTGGAGATTAAAATTGACAGTCATTGAGAAAACCTGCCTGGTTACTGAACATCCACAGCGAAGGGCATCAGTTTAGAAAAGCATAAAAAAAGAAAGAAGTGGGAGTCTGGGATACAAGACAGGGTACAGAGTCGAAGATCCGATTCTGGTGTAGCGGCAATGCTTATTAATAATACAGGAATTAAGTTTGCTCCCCCCGCCAGTCTCTCTCCCTCATCTCTGTGGTGCTGGACACAGAGAGGCCATTCCATGTGGTTCAGATTTAAGGTGTTTTTCTGTCTGGTAGAGTTCTCTGATAAGAAACAGTTCCCAAGTCTGAGATTCTCCAGCCACCTTAATGAATGGTCATCTCTGGCTCCTTTCTGTCTGGGAGATTCCAAGGGAGAGTCTCATCCCAAGTTGTTTACAACTCTGTCAGAGAGCATTGTTACCCATCCACCACCTTGATCAACCAATCAGGAACTGGTAGAGCGAAGGTAACCCCATGTGGGTCTCGAATGTTGTGAAACTTTCAACCAATGAACAACCGTAGTTCCTCCAGATAAAAGAGGCAGCATAGGAAGGGCCCAGTTGGCGCCTCTCCAGGATGTTCTCAGACTCATCTCGGACAATCACGTGACGGCCAGTGTGTCTGAGTGCCAGGACTTTATTTTGTTCTAAGAGTCGAGACCGGAGGTTGCCTGCGCGTAACCAAAAGATCCCCCTGAGGCTAGCCCAGCAGCAAGCTTTGTGAACTGCTGGTAGCCCACCGTGAGTGCTCGTCTGATCAACAAGTGAACTACGGTCGGAACTTTCGACAGCTGAATCTTAGTATTCTAGTAGACTAGCGCTACTTTGAAAACAAACAGGTCTTCTTCCCGTCTAAAGAGTGTGACTTGCTCGGACCCGCAGTAATGTGCACAAACTCTGCTAGTTCAGCCAGGACTAACAAGCCAGGTCCTCAGGCACTGCCAGTGCGCTGCAGCTGGAATCTCTCCCTTCTTCTCCCACACCTCCAGCCACACCAGGACTGTCTGGCACCGAGCCAGACGACGCCGATTGGATGCAGCAACAGCCTGTTGCTGTTCCTGTCACAAACAGTTCTTTTCGGGCCCTATGCGGACAACACGATCCAGAATAGTGAAGGTACATTAGGGAAAAAGTCATGCGGGAGAGGGTCTGGAGACAGGGGGGCGTGTCCATGCAGTGCTGGTGTTCAGGGGGAGTGAATCCAGGTGAACAATCCATGTAGGAAATCCAAACGGGAAATTTGGTCCATAGTCCATAGCCAGGCGATCCATCCGGTGGGGGGGGGGAACAGAAACCGGGTCGGAACCGGCGAGGGGAACTAGGAACTAGGAACTAGGAAGTTAAAAGCATAACGGAGCCAGACGCAGCAAGACCCCGGGCTCTCATGATGTGGAAATCAATGAGGAACCAGGAGTAAGGTATGGCTAAGGTATGGCTTTTAAGGGGGAGCGGGATTAGGGACCAGGTGCAGACAATAGTGCAGAACAAGGAAGGGGTCGAGCGCCCTTAAGAGGAGGGGTTAGCGAACGTGACAGTTCCTTTGTGTTCGCGGGAGATCGGAATCCACATAAATTGAATGAGTATTCAACATTCTACATTGCAGCTCAAGAATTCAATGGTTACCTCAATCCCAGTTGATGTCAATTTAATTCACATGACTGATGTACTTGCTTTTGAGTATCTAGTGTAGAAGTTGTAATCAAAAAGCTAATTAACAGTATAAATGAATGGTATATTGAATGTATCTCTTGCTATTTGTAACTCTTCGTGATTGAATATATGCCTTTTGTATTCTGCTAACCCTCACTATAAGATCTGTTATGTTTATATGCACATTTTATTATTAATGTATTCTTGTGTATTAGTATCTGTGTGTATGCGTTGCTGAGTTGTTCCGCAAGGTCGATTTTCTAATAGCCATCAAAGAATCATTTTTTGATTTACTGCTACAATTAATAATTGTCACACTAAATGCACAAAACCCCTACACTGGAAAATGGAATACAGAGGAACTGGTGAATTTTGCGGCTATTAAAAAACCGAAAAGGCAGTCAGATACATTGCATCCATAAGTGTATACTCGTCTTATTGTGAGGGTTACAAAGATACAGAATATATCACAATCATGAAGAGATACAAGACAAGGAATATGCATTTAGTATACAATTTGACTGTACTATCTCATTAATCAGTCTCATTAATACAGATTCTACATTAGATACTCATAGGTAAATACATTACTTATGCAAATTAAATTGATATCAACCTGTGTTGAGATAACAGTTGAATTCTCAAGGTCGATAATGTAGAATTTTGAATTTGGACTCATCCAGTATATAGATTTGTATCTCCCAGTACGGAAATTTAAGGAACAGCTGACAGCTGACAGCTGAACAGCCGAAGCAGTATCCAATCCGTGGTCTGCTGGCTCGATGCCCCACCAGTCCTGGTGTGGCTCAGTGTCGTGGGGAGAAGGAGAGAGTGTTCTTCTGTCAGCTTTGCGCTGGACCATTGTTACTCTACAGGGACCTGGTAGTTAGTGTTGCTGGACAAGTTGAAGTCTGCACAGAGATGACTGCATTGTCAGAGCAAGTCACTCTTTGGGAGGCTACCTTTGAATAAAAGTATTCAGATGTTGACAAAAGTCCAACTATATTGCTCCGGTGATCAGGTGGATACAACGGTGGTTGCTAGCAGCTCATGAAGTCTTGCTGCAAGCTTGACCTCGGGCAGAATTCTGTCTTTACATAGGGCTCTCTCTGGCTCGGCATGTAGGAAAAAGTTACAAGTCCCAACACCTATTAGCACTGGCAGTCACGTGATTGTCAGACAGCCAAGTTGCTCAAGCACCTCTAGGACCACAATCCAGATGTGCTTAGGGTCTCACTAGACAACCAGATGTCAAGAGTGGGCATCTATCATGGTAGCTAGTTGCATCCCGATCCTTGGAACTGTTGGTTGTCAGGAAGAAAAACACCCCTAAATCAGTGCATAAACATGAATAGCTCCTCTGTGGCTTGGACCACAGAGATAAGAGAGAGATGGGCCTCACTGGAAAAAGCACAGCAACACTTAATTTGGTCTTATTAATAAGCATTGCTGCTACAACAGAATGAGGTGGAGGGGGCAGTAGATGCACAAATCCTGCAGGTGTGCGCTCTGAGGCCGCTAAAAATTTGGTGGAAAAGGTCAGTATTGGGACAGGATCAGTCAACAGTATTATCTGCAGTGAGACCAGCCTCAGCTTTAGCTGAAAAGGCTTTGTGGTGTTAAAGAACCAGCATAACAAACAGAAAGATCAACGATATAGTACATGTAGTGGTCCAACTCCTGGTGCCTGAGGGGGTAGACAGAACAGATGACAACTCTGAAAATAGAGAAAGACAAAATAAATTCACTTTTGAGAAGACGTGGATCCCAGGATTTTAGAGTAACAGCAAGATCTCCACAATCCACTACTCAGCGATCAATACATTCAGAGCTGACTAAGGAGAGAGGAATGAGATTGACATCTTTACCTTCAAGAATTTGGCAGAGCAAATGAGGAGCAAGAGTATGACAATGGACTGTAGCTTCAACCTGAGACCCTGAGGCAGTAGCTGTGCTGAGGGTGAAACTCTGACACTGGGATGGGTAGAAGGAGACTGGAAATGGGTGGGACTGAAGCGGGAGGCAGAAGTGAATGGAGGGAATTTTCAAGCTTCAGCGGACGGGAATTAATGTCGGCTACAGAGTGAGAAAGGGGTTCAGGAATCTGAGAAACCTGCTGGGGAATTTGAAGAGAAATGTTATCTACTAGAGAGATCAGTGGCTGTGCGATAGGAGCAGAAGGCAGAATCAGAGACAAATGAAGGAGGAGGAGCTGTCTGTTTTGCAGAAGGCAGAGCTGAATAAACTGCAGTGGAAAGAGAAGGAGGAAGAGAGGTATCTCTCAGCTGAGTTCAGCTGAGATGGAATCGGATAAGAGTTGAAAAAGATCTAAATGCTCAGACAGGTGGAATAGGAAAAGATCTGCCGAACAGTGATTTAAAGAGCTTTGAAAGAGGACAGTTCTTATAAAAAAGATGAGTCGACGTAGGTGTGAAGAGGCCTCACCCGAAAAAGACTCCACAGCCGAAACGTTGTGTTTCTTTTATTTGCGTTTCAGCATGGAATAAACCTTGCAAGTGCTTGCATTGAAAAATGAAAGAATGTTGTTGATTTTGGAAATAACATCCTATTACAATTAAGTTGGAAGACAGGGTGATTTATGTAAAGGGTAATATAAAGCTTTGTACAAAAGCTTTCCGTTTACTACCATGGTTTGTCTGATGTGTAAAGATGGAGTTCTTGTTTAAAAACATAGTAAAGTATACCTTTTAGAAATATCTCATGTTAAACTAATGACATTGTAAACTATTAAGCTTCAATTTATATTTTTTTAACTGTGTGATTTTATTTATTTTATTAGTTTTGTTAGTTGTGTACTTCTATTCTCATTGGGGGATTAACTTCAGAAGTACAGTTTCCATTTGCATTACCCTTGATTTGTGTATGATTCAATAAAAAAAGCTAAAATTACCTTGGATTGTTTTTAAATATATGTAACCAGCAATACAATTTCAGAAATATTTAATTCAAAATATTTTTTCTGTAACTCATTTTTTGTTATACAGACTTCAAAGGGAGCTGAAATTCTACAAA
The DNA here is from genome assembly GCF_040954835.1 of Lepisosteus oculatus. Taxonomy (NCBI): domain Eukaryota; kingdom Metazoa; phylum Chordata; class Actinopteri; order Semionotiformes; family Lepisosteidae; genus Lepisosteus; species Lepisosteus oculatus. The sequence goes on from NC_090699.1 coordinate 42,692,338, forward strand.
GAACAGAACCTAGAAAGTGTCAGAGAAGCTCTTTGCTCGGAAATCCATTTCCTCCAAATGGTACTATTTTCTACTATTTAATGTAGTGTAGATGTGCATGAGCGTTGCAACTTTCATCACAAAACATTTTTATACACAGCCTAATTATGTGATTAATATTCAGCATCTTAAATATTTATATCTGATACAAATCCCCGGTTCTTATTGGAAAAATGAAAATATTTTTTGTAGCAAAAAAGACAATTTATTGTACAGGCATGACATGGGTAAATTATTATATATATATATATTTAATAACACTATACTGATTACAATGTGTTATTAACTGGGTTAATCAACACTGGGTCTACTGTAAAGGTCTACAGTGAAAGACTCAGTAGAGACTCAGTCTAGAAGGGTCTTTGGCCACTATTGAAAGCAATACTGTACCAACAATTGAAAAAGATAGCAGTTTTGGATCTGAAATAATCCACTTGTTTTGAATTTATATTGTGAGATGTTAAAGATCCTGCCATCTTATGTTAAAGATCCCGCCATTCAGAATGCATGCTGAATAATGTAGCACATTGCACCACACACAGCTCAGGGTACCATAGTGTGCGGTGCTTTTTAAAAAATATTCTGTTGTGGGACTGCATTACTTTGTAAAAGCTCCAGGTGGAGCAGTAAATGTTTAACATGGCATATGGAAGCATCTGGGCTGTCACCAGAAAACGCCTGGTTTCAAATTGCGGTCAATGCTGAGCCCCATGAGACAATCTTTTTCCGATAATAGAATTTTGTGTACTGTTTAGACTATTAATTTTTTCTATTAATTTTTAACTGTGTATTACAATGTGTTAAATATTAAATTATTTTATAAAAAGGGTATTACAGTAAATGCAACACTTAACATTTACAATCTCATTGCGGTACTAGGGACATATCAGAACGGAGATAATAACTTCAGCCCCAACCCCCATACCCCCCCCCCCCCCACCGACAGAGAAAGGTAATAAAGGTGATGAAAATTCAGTAAAAAGGGTCCAGTGTATTAATACAAACTCATCTGATATCACAGCTGCTTGTATCAGCAAGGTGACTTTCTCCTCAATGAAATGAAAGCTACAGTACAGTCAGGCAGACAGATTTTAAATGCTTCAAGCAAAATTAGCTATTTATGTTTGTCAATATCAGCTACTTTGTAAGCAATACATGACTTCTCAAAAGGTAACCCTTTCTCTCATGCAAGCACAACAAATGTTTGATATTTTTTGTAAGTTCAAAGCCGTGGATAGTGTGCCTCAGGGACTAATTCATAATCAAAACAAAACACCCACTGGGTCTTGTTTCCACATGCAAATCACATGAAGTCATATCCATAGATATACCAAAACAGTAGTGTACAGATCAATGGACTGCAGTGTGATCGTATACAGTATAAATATAATATATATATATACACTATGATACCATATGGTTTGAAAGCCACTACAGTACAGTATGTGTGAAATATATTTTTCATAATCAAAATCTAAAGTTAATTTTTTTCCCCGATTACTCACTGCTGAAATTTGTCTTGAGACAAAATATCGATTTTCTCAATGCAGATGTAAACCTGAAAGAGGCACATCACATGCACAACAAGCTACAATAATACATTATTTATTTATTCAGCTATGTAAAAAACAAACCAAAGCAATGGTCTGTCTGGGATTTGAACTGCTCATCTTCTGTGTAATAGGTGGCCATCTAAACCATTCTGCTAAAACTGCTGTGTTTCATTGTGCATTACTCACTATAAGAAAAATTTAAGTTGTTAAAAAATTTCAAAATGTTTCCAAAATATCCACCAGTAATATTTTTAGTTGCCAAAATGTCTTTAGTTACATGATTCCATATGAATATTCCCTATCAAGAAGTATTAAATCAGTATTATAAACTTTTTTTACAACAGAAAGTGTTCTTATTGCGTGTTCTTAAAAAGTATAAAACATTCTATCTTTTTATAAAGTACGTAAACATTATATTCTTAGAGCGAGCACGTCAAACCCTTTCCAAAATAACTACTGTAAGTTACTGAGTTAAAGACTTTGATGCATAAAATGTTTATGAAGAAGGTGGAATACTGCTTTGTACTTTCGTTTTTTATATTTAGTTCCACTACCATCTACTGTATGTAGATTAGGTATAATGTACAGTATGCCACTGTATGGCATACAGTACAGTATGTGTGAAATGTATTCAATCAGAAATTAAAGCAATTTTTTTTCTGATTACTAGTTGCTGAAATTTGACTTACATTAGGTATATATTACATTATACTTCTGTTTTTATTTTCAGCTACCAAAATTATACTTTAGTTGTAAAATTCCATATCAGTATTACGTATTAAGCGGAATTAAACATGCACAGTAGAGAAACAGAGCAAATGAAGCAATGGTTTCACTAACAGCTAACGCACCACAAGTGCCACCTATTGATCGCAAAACACAACGCTCCACAGTACAGGTAATGTATATAGAAGAAATACTGCATGTTCTGAGTGGCTGCGTCTGTACATCTCTTCCCACACAGCTATATAACAACTACAGTATATGATTAAAACTGGTAAACTCATGTGTCTTTTAATATTTACTTTTATTAATATTTAAGTATTTGATTTAATTTTCAGTCAATTCAGTCAATTTTAACTTGACAATTTTGCTTCGCTGCTCTGTGCCGTCTGGAAATAAATCCTCAGACTGCTTATTGCCCTGGGCATGTACGTACCAATAAATTACAGGAGCACATCTATATATCACTGCGTTGAAGCAGGAGACACAGAATCATGCAAACACATCCTAAATACAGTGTTCCCGCACCTTTGACTTCATCCTTCATGCTGTGCAGTTTTTTTTTCTTAGAAAGGTCTAGGTTCTTAAACTGTTCTTAGAAGTTTTATTTGGTGTACTGTGTCTTACATGCATCTGTCTTACTGCTTTCTTTTTGCATTCCAGAAATTAGCACAAAAGGGCATTCAGTTTTCAAGCAGCTACTGTTGATTTAAGTTGCATTGGAGAGATCAATGGCTGATGATGGAGGTGTGTAGAGTACGTACATCTATCAAGTACCACAGCAAAGGCAAACAGCGAATGCTTCTGGAAATCGTTAGCTGCTTCTTATCTTTTTGCTGCACAGCACAAAGTGAGTTGACACAAGTAGAACAAGTGGAACAAGGCAGACGGTAGCAGTTAAGATTTAATGTGAATAGAGCTTAAGATGCTAGCTTTGTCTTGCTTTTCATATTGTACTGGAGCAGATTTATAGTTTTGTTTTCGACAGTGGTCAAAAATGTTTTGTACACACTAGATGTAATTAAAAAGGTTTTATTTAAATTTATTATGATGAAGACTCTTTATTACTAAATTATTTCACAGCTCCTGTTACTTTCTTAGGTTCTTAAACCAGGTCTCCATTAATTTCTCATGTGGAATACTCATTCTTTTGTCATTTTGAAACAGGAAAAAAATACAATAGATGACATCAAAAGCTCTGGAAGATATTTGCTGTATAGCACACCTTTGTCCAGAGTACAAAAGTTTTATTCTGTATGCAGCTATGGTTATAGAACAATTTAAAGGCTCTGTAATAATATTCTGAAATAAATGGCACACAAGTTATGAATATGATTCAAATCAAATGAGGAAAATTCTCATGGTGCAAATGGTACTCATTAGCAGCCTTTATGAAGCTTTTGCTTTGCGGATTTAAAAAATATTTTTTACTCTTGTAATATTTTCACATTAGTATTGTGTCCGATTAAATACCTGTTATCTAAATTATAAATAATATTGTTATTTTATTATAAAGCTGTATCAAAGTACAGTTTTAGACAGCAAATTACCAAATAGAAAGTTGCCAGTGTTTCTGAATACAGGGCTTCAGTTCTTTTGGTGCAATGTGTTGTTACAGAGCAGAAATGACTACAAAGGTGAATGTACTGTACTGAAATCGGAGGCGAATGGTGAAAAATCTCATTATAACATGTTATGCTGTTCTCGGATGACAAGGGAATAGTGGGCTAAATTTGAGTAAATTTCATGGTCAAGTGATATTTCTTAGAAAACCTTATAAGACAAAGACAGTAAAAAAAAGGAAATGTCTTTACATTATGTATATAAAACTGTATTATACAGTGTTATATGTGAAAGTAGCCAATGTAACTCCTCAGTGTTTTATGTTATCTGGAAAGTATGAATTAGTCAGAATAAATATTAATTGTTTCTTTGTATTAAGTTTGCAAATCCAGATGTGCATCAGTCTCCTCGATATATTAATAAAACATTTACATGACTTTGTATTAGATTTATACTGAAATTTGCATATAACCCTTATTTTAATGTATTCAAGCTCTTGCAGACATTGCTTAAAATATAGGAACAAGTAATAGGTTTATTCCATGCTGAAAAAAAGAAGAAAGAGAACACAACGTTTCGGCCGTGGAGCCTTCTTCAGGTTGCTTAAAATATCATTGTTAGTTCCTGACAGTTATATTCCGTTATTCGTTTTAAAATTGATGGTTACAAATTACATGGCTTGTAAAAAAGTTGGAGAAACTATACAGTACAGAATCTTTCCAACATGCTTCAGTCATGCATACTTTTTATACAACATATGTTTTTTACATATGTTTTTGCACACAGGCTTAAAACTATTAGATTATAGTTAGTTTATATTCCTTGTGCTGTATTCATACTGTAAAACAAATTCAAGTTATTAAGAAGCAGCGCTATCTCATTTACCTATGATAAACTTTTCAACTAATGTGTACCAGCAAATTAAAGCATTGAGTTTTATCAGTTTTAGCATTGTAGGTTTTAGGAACATATAGAAATAATAATAAAAAAACTTTCAGAATTATTCCTGGTATTGTGAAGGAAGTCCAGTTTGGTTTAGATTTAAAATTGTGGATATCTTTTCTACGTTTTTGTATTAGATGCCCCCTTTGGTGTATGAATTACTTAGTTCTTATGTTTCACTCAACTTATAGTATCTTATAGTTTGTTACTTCTCATCTTAAAATTCAACCTACAGATACTACCATGGCAAATATGAGATGCAAGTGAGTCTGGCCCGTTCTGTGTTTAAGTGCCCTGGAGTGGCAGGGGTGCATGACAGTTCCAGTGTCATTAAACCTGATTGCGTATTCAAAATTCCATGCTGGGTTTATATTACAGTTTTAGACTTACAGTACTTGCATTGCAAAAAATCAAATAAGAGAACAGCCCCAAACCACATTTTAGTGAAGGTTTATAGTATTGGTAGTGGTTTCTATATTGGCAGTATAGTATACTAAAAATGTTGGCTACACAGTTACTTATCAGAATGCAAGAACACCTTCTACTTCCTTCAGCTTGAAAATTCACCAAAAAAGATATCCCAAATCAAGCTGATCTGTTACAATATGCAGTAGTGCATGTTTCAGTGCATCCTCTGATACTGCATGGGGCTGTGTGGGGGCCTAAGGATCTGTGCCTGTGGCTAGAAGGTTGCTGGTTCGTATCCCGTGGCTGGCAGAGGAATCCTACTCTGTTGGGCCCCTCAGCAAAGCTGTTAACCCCAACTACTCCAGGGGTGCCATATAAATGGCAAACTCTGACCCCAAGCTTCTCTCCTTGTCTGTGTGTCTCATGGAGAGCAAGTTGGGGTATGCAAAAAAGACAAATTCCTTATACAAGAAATTGTATATGGCCAATAAAGTGATGGGCACTTAATGGACAAGGATAGCCATATTCAATAGTGCATATGGAATTATTTTTATATTGATAGATGTAACATTTGTAGGAATAATTTTAGATTAGATTAAGAGGCACTGCTCCAATGATATGTAATTTTGGAGCATAAAAAATCATAAGAATGATAGTGGATTTCAGAATTTTCATGGATGCCAGATGTTTTCAGAGTGTGCGGCTATGTTAACGTATTATTTCACATGGTGCAGTTTGGACTGTGGATCACCACAATTACCTCATCCTCATCGGTATCTAAAACCAAGCTGAGTTTATGTTAAAAGGCAAGATAATGCATATTACACAGCTTTAGGAAGTGTGACTATTCCAGCCACTTGGTATAGAATACTTCAATTATATTTATTTATTGGATAGGCCTGGCAAAACAAATATTACAATGTTTGTTAGAATAATTGAAACTACATACTATCTCTTTAAAGTACTGAAAACTTTAATAATATGTGAAGCTGATGTTGTGAAAAGGTTAGATTTCCTGATTGCCAAGAGTTTACATTTGTCCACGACAGATAATGTTGGTGCACATTGTAACCATCATGTGATCCTCTGATACTGTGAATTTCAAATGAAAAGTGTCTTGTCAGGAAGCACTGTAAAACAGGCCTGTCTTATCCATATTATCATTATCTACAGTGTAACCATCAAAAAGTAGAGGCAATTTCATGTTTCAGAGAAAGTGTCCTCACAAAACTGATGCAGATGCACCAGCTGCCACTTCAAACTTGCAGCTGTCTTTAAAGCATTCCAAAAAAACTCTTGAACAAGTGATGCATGAGTTCTATGTCAAAACTGTCAGCATTCTCAGCAAACAGCAACCATGTTTCAACCACATATGAATGTTAAACCAGTTGAAAAGCATATTTTCTGCATCCTTATACTTTCCTGTATGTGCTCTTTTAGTAGTGGAGGTCACATGAAAACAATGACAGACACCTAGATTGCTTCTCTTTAAAACGTTTTGATGGATACATTGAAAATGTGTCAACCAGAGGTTTTCTACTTTCTTAGATTGAGAAAAAAAATGATTTATTCTTTATAATTAAGGAATCCATGTGTTAGCTTTTTACATTTGTATTTAGAATAAGCAAAGTACTGTATCCCTCTGTATTAATATGACTTTGACTCACAATAATTAGCACTGTGCAGCTGAAATGCTTATGTGATAACAAGTCGTTTACAAATATGGTAGACCAAGCATGCCAAAACACAGTCGTAATAGAATGGCAAATCAAAGTGATGTTGCGGATTGAAATGAATTGGATGTTAATATCAAATTTTATATAATTTGAAGGTGTTTCAATTGGCTGTATAAGACTTTTTGACTTTAGTAAGAGTGATATTAAACTGTTTTGCCTGTATTTGTAGTAACCTGCAGAAACATAGTGTAATCTTAGGTACTGTATGTGCTTGCGTTCTAGAAGAATAGAGCCTTCTAAACAGCACTCAAAGATGTCTTTATAACGTAGTCCTAGGAGAGGTGTGTTCCTTAAAACAACATTGCTTACCTATTAAAATGAGGGCAACATGAGTTTCTTTCTAATTACTCGAATATTGATGAGTATACATTCAACAGCCTAATCAAGCCTTATAACCTGTATTCTAACAGACTGATTCTCTATTTTGACATTTTTGCCACTTTTATCTGTGGCTCTCTTTTCTGATATTGTTGGATGAAAGTGCTAATAAGTAAAAATAAGGCAAAAGCAAAGCAAATATAATTAGTTCACCAGCTTTACATTACCTCTACTTGCTCTCATTAGTAAGTAAGTCCTTTCAACCAGCTTAAGGATTTTATTTATTTTATATTATATTAAAAAAGGCACGCTTGGTATGCTTGTACAATGGTTTTGTGGTATACATGGGAGTCATCATATGAAAATTGTATCCTTAGTTGCATACAGTATATCACAGTTCGTAAGATGAGTAACGCTGAGTAACGTAAAGATGAGTAAGATGGTGTCACCCGTAACTTGCTGACCTTTCTTTAGGTCTGATATCCATTCTGAATTCCAGGGACAATAAGAAGAAAAGGCAATAAAAACACGATATACTATATATATACAGTAGATAAACTAGCAAATCTTTTCTCCAGTCTACATTACCATGTGATCATTTGAAAACATATAAGTTGCAGAAAACTGAAAATCATTTATTTGTCTAGTGGAAACCGCTTTGGCGTCCCGTTATTTTTTAATTTCAAAGTGTTTCACAACAGGATGTTAAGCTATTTCATAAGACATTCAAGAAGGACATCTAGTGTGCACTACTGTCATTGGAGGCAAGATTGCAATAATAATAATAATAATAATAATAATAATAATAATAATAATAATAATAATAATAATAATAATTGCTTACACTTATATACCGCTTTTCTGGACACTCCACTCAAAGTGCTTTTACAGGTAATGGGTTCTCCCCTCCACCACCACCAATGTGCAGCATCCACCTGGATGGTGGAATAAAATATATTTATGGTCTTGGTGGTAAGGCTTTCGTTTGTTTGGTTTTCAATATCTTAAAAATACTATTGAACTTTCTAATATACTGTACCTTCCCTTTTTTCTGCAGATGATCAAACTGAAAGTTACAAAATAAGATGAAACAAAAGAAATGTACATTGAAAATAGAAATAGCAAAACACAAAAAGTCCAGCTAGACCTATATTTCTAGAAATGTAAGGACTATATCGTGCTTTATATGTTTAGCCAGATTGAACTGTTTTATTTTTATTCATGTTTATTCATGTTTTATTAATTCATATTGTTCAGGTACCTATATTTGGCTAAATGTGCGAATTTGTGAAGGAAGTGTTTGTCACGAAAGGCAATGCAACACTTAGCCTTCCTTAGTGTGCTTATTATTTGCTTTATTCTTTAGTGTGATGCTAAGATTCTCTTGTTTTTTATGTTTTAAAAACAATTAAAAACACATTTTTGCCAAGAATATTGATACCATGATTGTTGTATATTTTGCTAGTGACTCAGACATCCCCCATTGTCTAGAAATGTATTTAATACAGCAATGTTATATACACAGTAGTTAGTGTCTGGATGGGGAACACAATTAGAGAAGGCAGCAAATTCCTTTTCTTGAAGACTTTTAAGAATATCTGCTTAACTAGTGTATTTGGAGTTGTAAACTAAATCTAAACACAGGTATTCACACTTCAATGATAGTATACATTTTTGATAAACAATGTGACCTGATGCCAGACATAATAGGTACCTAATGATCACATGTGCAGTGATTCTGCTAATCCCATATATAACAATATTTGAGATGTTAACAAAGAAAATATGACCACGGAAACATAAGCTTGTATGTTTGTCTTTTCGTATTGTATTTTTGAGAAAGAATATTTTTAAGTTTGTGTTACATTATATTTTACAATGATTACTCTAGAGGCAATGAATACCATGACTGAAATGGAGTCTGTAGTTACTGTTTCTAAAATAAAACACTGACAGGGAGAATTAATCGTACTGTTGCAGAGCTGGAAACTCTCCAGTGTGTTTCTATGACTTTCATTGAGGGGGTAGCAATGTATAATTGTTTTGAATTCAATCCAAGATTAGAAACAACTGAACTTCAATATTGAAAAATACATCAATATCTCTAGGGTTAAAATAAACTTCAGAAACACTTTTGTTAAATGGTGACATGGTGGGATGGCAGTTAGCATTGGTGCTTCATAGCTTGAGTCGGGTCTTATTCTGGACAGAAACACATTCTGTGTGGAGTTTGCATGTTCTCCACTAGTAATGTGGAGGTATTTGGACTCCTAAAACTAGTTTCCTCCCACCGATCTTATACTGGGGCATTAGGACCCACACAGATAGTGGGGTTAGCATTCCCTCCTGGCCCCACTTACACCTCTTCCAGCAGTAATCTTAGCTTTCCCAGGAGGTCTCTCATCATGGTACTGGTCAAGCTCACACCTGTTTAGATTCATTGAGTTGCCAGTTGTGAGTTTCAGGGTAATACTGTATAGCTGCTAGCATACTGTATATAACTGCAACATACCTACAAAGAGCAAATCATTTCGAATTTAAGCATGATAGTTAGTTAGAACTACTGTATCTATCTAGCTAGCAGAATGGGTGGAGTGGTGGCACTGTGACTAAGGATCTGTGCCTGTGCCTGTGGATTGGAAGGTTGCTGGTTCAAATCACATGGCTAGCAGAGGAATCCTACTCCATTGGGCCCCTGAGCCAGGCCCTTAACCTCAACTGCTCCAGGGGTACCATATACTGTAAATGGCTGACCCTGCATTCTGACCCCAGGCTTCTCTCTCTCTGTCTGTGTGCTTGTGTGTCTCATGTAGAGCAAGCTGGGGTATGTGAAAAGACAAATTCATAATGCAAGAAATTGTATATGGCTAATAAAGTGATTTCTAAAAGTTAAAATCCATTGTTCTGGTGGGTTGATTCATAAGACATTTATTTTACTTTTATGAATTTGTCCCATATCATATGTTTACAGTTATTGGAAGTGCTTACAAGCCCTCTACAGCTATAAGGTGCCCCTACTTTGTCCTGTTCCTAGTTTCCTGTGCTTTTCTGTCCTTCCGGTGTCTCTCTGTTGGGGGGCTATATATTTCCGAGTCACGCTTTCTTTCTCGCTCAGCATTGAGGTTCGGATGTCCTGAGACCCGCCTAGCACCAGGTCACCCCATGTCCGTGGCCTGAGGGCATAGGTTTCTATACGGCATTTCCTGAACTGCTGAGTCCAGGCTAAACCCCATCCTGCCGCTACACATACATGTAGGGTCCTATTCCATTCTCCTGCCATTCCACGGTTCGTCCCTTCCAGCATCCGTGACAGTTCTGATCAGCCTTTAAGACCAAGTCCGAGTGAAATATTGGAACCTTGTTAAGAGCGCTTGCCATTCTGTTGTTTTTAGGAAACTCTGGATTCTGGTAAAGAGAGATAATTTTGTAGCATCTGGATTTATAGAGATATTTAACTCAAAGTTATATTCTGTTTTGTGCAGAGTGTAGATTTACATGTACAGTATCTCTATTTATGGGCGTAGTAGGCATTGTATAGGATTTTAATATTTAGTAGCAATCTGGGGTTTTTCTGGTCAGTCAGAATGTAAACCTTTGAGACACCTTATTTGTAAATAGTGTAACTTGCATGTTCTATGTTTATGTTATGTTGTGTGCTGTTTTTTTTGTGCTTAACGCAGTGTGCCTGATTTATAACTCTTTTCACTAAATCTTGGGTATATTTTTTGCAAAATCTTTCTAATTTAAAGTTAATGATTATTTAATTTAATAATTGATTATCCCGCTCGCACTATTCCAGACATTTCAGGTATCGTCTATTTTCATAACCCCCTATTTATAACGACATCTTACTGAGAGTTGTATAATGCAGGCCCTTATTTGCAGTATAAGGGGCAGTATAACTGACACAGATGTTAACCTAATTTTTCATAGTCTGAAGAGCAATTCTCATTGAGATAATCACTGAATATACATAGTAAATGTGCCATGTTTTGTAAGGATTACAGCAATTACTGAATACATCTGTTTCTCTCAATTGGTCTAATTATTTGTATACTGCAGTCAGTGGAGTAATTAAAATATTTTGTGCTTAAGGAGCATACTGTGCTTTTTCTTGCTCTTTTTTCTTTATTTAATGGATGGAAATTAAACTGAAGGGTTGCTAATGTACAGTATGTATAATTAAATTTAAATATATCTCTTTCCTTTGAAAGGGAATTCGATAGTTGTGCTGGACAAAACAAAAACAGTATTATGAAAAATAAATTTGTTTGCTTGTGGCACTTTAGACTCAAGATTCTGATGAGCATGGTGATGAGCACTCTCAGGTGCAACCGAATAAATAAGTAAATAGTAATCTGTGGTGATGTGGTGATCTGATGTGAATACACTGTATGTGCATAGATGTCAGTGTAGAAAGAATATGCTACTTGCATTAAATCTAAAGACAGAAGAATCTAACTGTTCATTAGCTGTATTTACTTATAAATTGTTTTTTTAATTGTTTAAACATTTGAGGTAAATATTTTTATTTTTTATTTCAATGGGACTACAAAATGCACCACCTCTATACAAACTTAGAATTCTATGTTTTTCAGTTAAAGATCAGTGTTACAGTAACAGATCCCCCTTGATGGTGAGCATGGGGGAAATCTGCCACATAACCCCTGTGTAACCAGACTTAAGGTGGCATCCAGACTGCAACTGCTGTATCTAACCAGGATTTAACCTTACAGTAAGTCCTTGCATGCTTTACTTAAATTTGTGTACATACTGTTACAATTTTGGGTGACTGAGAAGTGTCTCTTAGATTTTAGATAATGTGTGTGACACTGGGAAGAGTGAACACTTCTACTTTCAAAGCAGAGAGGATGTTTGCTGAGGTCTGGGGGTCGATTGAGCAGAAACAATATTAAAGTTTATCTTAATATGCCTAGGAATAATGATTGCAAAGGAGCAGGGCAGAAAGACACAGTATACGTTCACATGAAGAGCACAGAGAGGAGAGGTAAGAGAAAAAGGCAGGTGGGAGAAGACAAGATGGAGAAGAGAGAGGAGTTGGGACTTGAAGCTTGTGCCAGACGAGAGCCCCTACTTCTTGATCATCCAAATCAAACCTGACTGGAGATAAATATTCGAATCTTGTTATAGAGAGAGTGATTTTCTGTGTGTTTTTAGGGAACTTGGGTTTCCTGGGTAAAAGATACCTCAGTTAGAAATGTCTTTCCTGATTAGGGTGCATTTTATGGATAGGGATATAGGCTCCAATTTGTGTGGTGGCATCCAGAGTGCAAAGAGAGAGATTTAACTGCAGGTTGCTTTGTATTTAGTTAGAAGGTAGCACATCTCTTGTGTGGCCTCTTTAGGCATATTAAGAGTTTAGTACTTAGTAGCAGTCTGAGGTCTTCTGGGTTTTCTGGTTAGGTCGGTCCTCTCTATAACCACCATCTTACTTACTGGCACACTGACATGGAGATGCCCAAGGCTGCTACTTTATCAGAGCTTTCCTGGTTTCAATAACAAAATATGTGTAGGGGTCTTCCTACTCCCAGCACCATTCTAAATTTGGGAGTGTTTACATTTACCAGATGTATTACTGAGATTGAGCTTCCCCTGAAGCTTTGATCCTGATGGGTCTAGCTGCCCATGAGTTGAACATCAGAGCCTTCCCATGACCTCTGATGCTTCCTGACACACTTGCCAGTGGGGGTCCAACACCCCCAAGTTGACCAGCACTGTTTACTCACTAAAGTAAGCAGTATATCAGGAGTTGGCTTTTCATAGGTGAGGCCAGTTACAGTACATGTCCACGTGCATATGTGTTTTCCTCTGTGCCTGGAGTGTCTCATCAGGATACTTTGTTACTCACAGAGTTACCCTGTTACATGGTTTGATATAAATAGTATTCTTAACAGATTATAAAAGAGTAAGGTGCTAGGAAACATTTTTAAAAATGCCCAGCAAAGTTTTTCACTAAAGAACATGGCAGTTGAGAGTTTACATATTTAAAATGAAAGCATTCAAACTTGTAATATTATTATTTTTTTCTTTTCTGTTCTACATGAAGTCCTGTAAATTATTGGGGTTTTTTTATTTTTAAAATAAAACAGCTTGTCTCATGCTCTCTGGCAGATTGAACTATTTATACAGGAAGCAGCTGCAGGCAATATTGATGTTGCACTTGCACGTATAAAGAATAAACACATCCGAAGAAGGCTCCACAGCTGAAATGTTGTGTTTCTTTTCTTCTCCTTTCAGCATGGAATAAACCTTTATTTGTTCCTTTATAGAATAAACATGTTTATGGCAACAGAGGAAGTAAATACAAGTTGGAAGTTTAATTTCAATATGGGAGTTGAATAACATGTTTACTTTTTTCAAAAATAATATTCAAATAGAGATTTCAAAAAGCATTTTAATTGGTTCACAGTATCAGGTAGAAAAAATATTTATTTATCAAAGGTATCTTGATAAAATCTGGGGAATATAGAACATGAACAGTGCAGCCAAGTAACAGAATCCAAAGGAAATAGATGGAATGCTTCAGTAACAATGATTAATGAATTCATAACAATTAATTACACTTCACAATAAAGAAAAATAATTATTGTATGTAATGCTGAAACTAATATTCTTCCACCAGCTGTCTCGGTTTAATATAAGTGCATCACAAATTGAAATGCCCAGAGCCTCTTAAGGCTCACTAAAATTCTGCTGATGTACAATACCTGTACGACTATAAAATCAGATCTAAAAATTGATTTAAAGTGATCCATTAAATTTTGTGAAAGTTTCTATTTTATCTATAACTTTATATTATTAAATCACTGTTCTTGTATTAAATATATGTAAATCATATCAATTTGTAGTAAACTGGAAATGTGAGTACTAGTGATCAGGACCAACAGTAATTAAAACTAACTTTATTCTCCAGTTTATGGTATAACTACTTTGGCTTTAAGTCCTTTCTTTGTACTGTATAGAGTCATGACAATAATTTTAGTTAAAATTGAATAAATTTTTGTTTAACAAAATATTCAGCTAAAAAGTCTTCTACACACTTGTTTCCATCTTTTCATGTATATGTAGTTATGTGTATACAGGGTGCAAATACTAAACGGTATTTCTATAACTTGATACTCTTCTATGGAATTCTGTTTTTCAGGTTGGAGTGATCAACTTAGTTCACAGCCACAATGCAACACAACATTTTCAGGAAAATGTAGTTTCTCACACTAGAAAAGAATTGTACACCCCTTCCCTACTGCTATGGTACTTCATTTACAGTAGTTGTGGGCATAAATATCAAAAAGGACAGATTTTTCTTAATAAGCATGCTAGAGTTTATGAATACAATAACAATAATGCATACTGTGTAAGAACATACAATATATAATATAATATATATATATTAATATATAATATAACCTATAATACAATGATCTGTCCGTGATTCCTTCATTGTTTGTGATTAGTTTTACATTAGTTTTTGGGAAAGAGAACAGTATACCAAGGTCACCACAAGATGGTGACAGAGACCATGAGTTTCTGTAGCAAACCTGGATACTCGGGAGGATTTCTGTTTCCTAGTTGAATCAGCCATGATGTAGCATAGCTACGGGAAAAGGGAAGCATTTCCTTTTTTAAGAGACTAACTTGTCACAGTTAGAGAACATAATGTTGAAGGTAGTAGCTTATAGCTTGTTCAAAGTGCTCATTCAGTACATCTGAGCAGACTGTATCTTGAATGCTAGGTTAATCCACGTTTCAGTCCTTTGGCAGTAGTAAACCTGCATCAGAAAACCAGTTAGATGGGTTTTCCTTGTGTAAAGACAGTATCCATGCAAAGGTCCCAGACCACCTTACCATCTTCTGCACCTTTCATGTTCCTTTAGAATGCAATATTCTAAAGATTAAACTCCATGTAAGAATACAGAACTAATAGACTAATGCTTAGAAAGTAGTAGTCTTAGTAACAATCCTATTTGCAATCAGACATCTAAAACAGGGGTTCTCAATCCTGGTCCTGGATGACCACACAGCTGCTTATTTTTGTTCCATTGCAGCTTTGAGTTTTGTATTAAACCCTTTAATTAATTTATCTGTGGGATTAATTTGAACTGTTTGACTGTTTTCAACTCTTAAATGTGTTATAGGTAATCTTTTAACTATTTAATTTTGGCAGTGAAATATAATCCCAGACTTTCAAGTAGAAAAAGCAAGTTGCAAATATTCCTATCAAACAACTTGATAGTGGTTTCATTTTGGGTAATTGGGCCCAGCTGGAATGAAAACCATCAGGTTTGTGGTCCTCTAGGAGCAGGTTTAGAAATCAGCTGCCTAATTAATGGTCAGCATGTGTATATTAGTACTGCAGTGGAGAGGATTGGACGCCCACAGGCTGAAATGTCTTGGCCTAATTGAACGTGAAGATTTATTCAAAAAACTTGTTTCCATTTATTTTACCATCAAGTACAACAGCACACCAAAGATATACTGTATTTCTAAATGAGAACAACACGATAAAGTGTGGAAAAGCAGAGTAGCTCAAATAGCTAATCTATTGTTTTCACAGCTATAGATACATCCATATTTTTATAAAGATATGAAAGATTTAGATATTGAGTATTTTTATAGTTAGATTAGCAGTATACTGTATATGAAATTATTCTGCACATTGCTCGAGTAATCCGTTCATTGTATATTTTAATCTGTTTCAGCTGGAAATGTTTTGATGTGAGTAGAGCTAACATGCAACACAGGCTTGAAAAACTGTTCTTTTCATCAAAGCCATGACCATTCTTTACAATATATGCAAAATAAAAAAAATCCTGAAATCTCAAGTGTGTTTTGGATGAGCCAGATGACCTATTACCCTGACGAGGACAATTTACTTGCTGCATTCCTCAATGCTTGTAGCCCTTTAATTCAGACCTTTTTTTTTCTTAGTGTTTGAAATTGCATAAATAGCTAACTCTTTAAAGTCTAACGCATTGTTTCCCTTGCTAGTGCAAGTTAATGCTCTTTTTTCATTACTGTTCTGTGTTCTGTTAAAGATAAGATTAAAATGTATGCCAACCATAAATTGATAATATTTTGTTTAATGTTACAGTATATGTATTTAAGTGTGGGTTGTGATGGTTGCCCTGCATTCAGTTTTTAATATACGGTAAAAATTTCTGCTAACAAGTATTAGAATGGAATAGCAATGAAATATAAGATAGGAGAGCAAGCCAGGAAATTGTTCTGCAAATTTGCCAAAGGTCTTTTCTGCAGTGTGCTGTGCAATGTAAAAGGAAGGCTAAGGTAATGGACCTTGTAAAAGGCAGAACTGTTGATGTATGTGCTTCTTGTGAAACCAGCAGCAGACCTGACTGACGTATTAATTTAGACAGGCCCAAGGATTTACAGACAGTGATTGGGAAATGTAACAAAAATGCTAAAAGGACATTCATCTGAGTTGCACTATGCATGTCTCAAGTAGAGATGAGTTACCTGCTGTTGGAGCAGTGGTTCCGTACAATATCTCTGTGAACATCTGACAGCAACCTGTAGAATCAGTGCTGTGACATGTTGCCCCTGTAATTGGCAGCTGTAATAAGCTATTAAATGTAATTCATTTAGACATGTGGTAAGACACTATATATTGTAAACATTATATGGCCACATATAAAGATGGCAGTTTTTAATGGTTTTTAGTCTCCTCAAAAATCAGTGCCTCTGTGGTTTACAGTAAGGCCCATAACTTAAATGTTACTGTGGAAATATGTTAAAATTTTGTTCCAACTGGCATTGCTTTGAACAACTAAATATCTACAGTTTAGGGTAAGAGAAACAGGCAGGAGTAGGTGGTATTTTTTAAGCTCTGCATTTTATTTGGTTATTAACACGCACAGTCATTGTGTCTAATCTAAACAAATGAAAAGGACTGATAACACATCAAATTTGACCAATGTGAAAAGATAATGGTAAAAACAGGCATTTGTGAAATAAAAAGGCAATGTCAAGCAAGCTATTCTTTCATGCCATTCCTGGCATGGTCCTGTTGGTCCTATTCATTATCTTTCCCCTAGTGTTTTACGATTATCCCATCTTCCCATGACACTAGTCCTTCCTTTTTTACTTTCAGTTACTTTATTATAATTCTGACTTTGACAGCTCATCAGCTTTTCAACTAATATATTTTAACTATCTGAAACACCGACCTCATGGTACTGTACAATTATAAAAAAAAACACTTTCACAACACTTACCCTGTACACTTATAAGAGGGATGTATTGTAGCCATTTAAAAGTTTTTGAAATTGTAAATGTGTTTATTATTTTATAAGTAAACATAGAATACGTAGTGAATACAAGGAGTTTATGTGTAAGTTAAAAAGTGAATATAGTGTAGACTGGAGACTGTTTTTAAGCCCATACCCTGTGTATCAGTGGATAGTGGATATTTTTTTTATCCACACATAAGGCAGTCAAAATCCTTCTTATGGTTGTCTTCTATGCCACGGTCAGCCAGCTCCTGAATAAAGGTGTTTATTATCTGTTGTTTTTGACCGTACTTTGTTTTCTTGCAGTCTTGGTCCTTTGGAAAATATGTGCTATTAACTCCAGAAACATGCAATGTAGATTCTGTGGGGAAAAGTATTCAGCATATGTGTTAAAGCAATTTTGAGGAGAAAATAAAATAAAGGGGAAAGGTTAAATTTAAGGATAGTATTTCATCTTTAGTGTTTACCAAAACAGATGTGTAGCAGAGCAGTATACCTCAGCGAGAATATACTATGGTAAATGGTAACACTGACAGTCTCTCTAATGTTGTGATCTGACTTCATTAGCAGGGAAGTTTTCTAAAGTGAAAGTACCTTTAGCATGGAATGTATCTACAGATTAAGATTATAGTTGATCTCATATATAATATAAGAGTGATAGTCCTTCTTCCAGGGATAGAAAAATCTAGGCACTACAGTCAAACTAAAGGCTATTGTGAAGAAGAACAGTCAAAGTCAATAGGATTTTCCTAAAATTCCTATATTTTCCTCTGGGAGTAAACCTTTTTCAGAATGCCTCATATGCTTTTTTTAAAAACATGAATTAAAATAATAAATTTAATGCAGTACATATGCAGTATGTGCTTC
Organism: Lepisosteus oculatus; assembly: GCF_040954835.1. Lineage (NCBI taxonomy): Eukaryota > Metazoa > Chordata > Actinopteri > Semionotiformes > Lepisosteidae > Lepisosteus > Lepisosteus oculatus. Next base: position 42,710,755 of record NC_090699.1, read on the forward strand.
ACAGTGATAAAATATTTAAAATATTGAAAAACTCACTGTTACAGACAGCCAGTGTATTTCCACCAATGTACTGAGTGCTCCACATATTTTTGTTGTGTTTTCCACATGTTTCATACAATCGACTTCTCCTCAAGAATGCAAAATCAAACTCCTTAAAAAAGACAAAGCCAGTTAGTTGGCCAGAAAGTTGGCTATATTTTTCGTTGCTGAAAACAGCTTTGAAAGTCATCTGTAAAGCATGCTTTTTAACATAACCCAACAATATAATAATTAGCTACACTTCTGGATACTCCACTCAAAGCGCTTTAAAGGTAATGGGGACTCCCCTCCACCACCACCAATGTGCAGCCCCACCTGGATGATCCGACAGCAGCCATAGTGCACCAGAACACTCACCACACATCAGCTATCATTGGGGAGGAGAATAGAGTGGTGAAGCCAATTTATAGATGGGGATTATTAGGAGGCCATAATTGGTAATAGCCTCTGGGAAATTTGGCCAGGACACTGGGGTTACACCTCTACTCTTTACAACAAACACCCTGGGATTTTTAATGACCGCAGAGCTCAGTTTTTTGTTTCATCTGAAGGACGGCGCCTTTTTACAGTAAAGTGTCTCCGTCACTATACTGGAGCATTAAGACCCACATGAACTGCAGGGTGAGCAACCCCTTGCTGGCCCCACTAACACCAAATGCAGCAGAAACCTTAGTTTTTCCCAGGAGGTCTCCCATTCAGGTACTGACCAGGGTCACACCTGCTTAGCTCCTGTGGTTTGCCAGTTGTGAGTTGAAGGGTGATATGGTTGCTGGCATACAATACAATATAACATTGTATGCTATACTGTTCTTTTGAATATGAAAGGGACAATCATGAGTTGTTTTCAGCAGTATGTCATGACTAAGATAAACTATTTTGTGAAGCTGCTGTTGAGCAAATTTTTATAAGCAGAAAAGAGCAGAATAGTAAAGAAATTATTGAATTGCTCTGTAATATGTCAACACAGTATTCAGTCCATTAATAGGGTAATCATTAAATGATCAAAATAACAAATGATGGGGAAAAATAAGATGGCGCATTAACTTCCATTTAATATTATTGTCCTTGTAACTGGGATTTTAGTGTAATAAATATTCAAACTTTTATTAAGCCTCTCTGAAAAGTACTTAATTGCCTGTCTGCACTTGTCTCTGTTTACAGTATGTACTGTACCGTACATATACTGTATAATGGTAATTGCACACGATGCAGTTATTTATGGTATTGGTACTCCAGAATTTAGGGTCTTAATTTGCTGGTGGACTCACTTTACAACTTCAACATTTGTTGAATAATTGCAATAATGGAACTACAAATAGGAACTACAACATCACAATATATTTTGATACTCTGAAGTTTTTTGATAAAGGTTATTACTTAAAATAGTCAAGATATTAGTTCTAATAAAAACTACAGAATTACATAGAAACAGGAGAGTAGAGATAAGTGATGAATGCTCAGATTGGGGTGTTGTAATAAGTAGCACAAAGATCTGTATTAGGACACTGCTCATTACAATTTACTGTATACTGTGTATTGGAAAAATAAATTCTGGCAGAGTAAACTAATTATATTTGCAGATGATACCAAACTTTGAGGATAAGCATACACTTCTGAAGCAGCAAAGTTATGAACAGACACCAGTCTGGTAACATTTAATATAGATAATTGCAAAGTGCCAAATGCAGGTATCAATAAAATAAAAAAACAAAGAGGATGAATCCCTACCTATGAAAAAGCTTTACATTTTTACATTGACACACTATTGTACTCCTCTAGACAATGTGTGGAAGCAATAAATAAAAAATAAAAAAGCAACCACAATTTTTGAATATATAGCTAAAAGTATAAAATTTAAATCCAAGGATGTTATATCTATCTTGTACGATGTTTCATGTATATAAAGTTGGTCACCATATTAAAATTAAACAATATGGCTGCTTTAGAATTAGTCCCAAAAAAACAGACACCGTAGTAGGCACATTTTGGGCTCAAACAAATGCCCTACACTGACAGGCTAAAAGAGAAGAATACAAAGGGGATCTGATTCAAGAATCCAGAGTTCTTAAAGGTTTTGAATAAGTCAATCCTGTAGACTTCTTTAGAATCAACGGTGAAACACAAACCAGGGGACACAAGTAGAAATTATGGGTAAGTGCATTTAAATCTCAAAATGAGACACTTTTTCGCACAAAGGATTGTGGGTGTCTTGTTAAAGCTGATAAACTCGCGTGTTGAAAGAAAAGGGGTGGATGTGATCCTCAAATCAATTTGATACAAACAACCCAAGGAGCTAGACGGGCCAATGGACTTCTCATTTTAAGCTTATTTTGTTGAGGCAGCACTTACTTCCACAGAGTCATTTACAGTATGACTCATACACCTGAGTACACTCATCTGAACAAAAGCTTTTTCTTATAACAAGGATGAAGCTTCTAATTCCTTCTGCTTTCGGTGATTGAATATTATTATAGATACAAGTAATAAGTGTTACGATCCCTGCCTCTCGGCAACGGAAGAGTCAGAAGTAGGCGTAGCCCTAAATCCATCAGTTTACCTATCAGTTTTCCTATTCACCACCACACCCCCGTCTCATCCTACTTAAACACCTGTCTTTCCCTACCTCTTTGCTCAGTATTGGTTTTCCTCTCAAGCTTCCTGGTCACGCTACTCCTTCTTCTACCTTGTGTTCTTTTTGGCTTTCGGTTACGGTTTCTCCCCTTTTGACTACGGCTTTTTGGATCACGGTTTGGCTTCGTTACTCACGCTCTGTTTTGGATCTCTGGCTTCCCCTGGACTATTGGATTGCTCTACTGTCTACGATTTCGGATCATGCTTTGGCTTCGGTAACTCGTTCCCTTTTGGATCTTTGGCTTCCCCTGGACTCTCGGCTCGTTCCTTCGACTACGGCTTTCTTTGGATAACGGCTAGGCTTTGTCAGCTCCTGCAAGTGGGTTCACTCACTGGATTCGGTTTCTCTTACCGAATCCGTAACAAGTTTATTCCATCCTGAAAAGAGAAGAAAGAAAACACAACGTTTCGGCCGTGGAGCCTTCTTCAGGTGTGAGAAAGACAAGGCAGTAAGCAAAGGTAATTTAGGAGGAGGACAAAAGCTGGAAGAGAGGAGGTGCGAGAGGTGGGACCAGAGGACAGACAGAGTTGCCAATCAAGTAGTGAGGAGTCAGGATACAGTAGGTGAAGAGAGGTGTGAAATGAAACCTAAAATGAACAGAGAGAATTTAGAAGAATAAGTCTGTCATTAAGAGAAGGGGAAACGTGTGATCCTAGCTGCAGGGTAATTTTAGTTTCTGTAGACTTTCTGATGTTGGAGTTAGGAGAACCAGCTTTGAGAACACAGGCAGAGAGATTAGTGCGATCATGGCCATCAGAGGTGAAGTGAGAAACAACAGGTTTGGAGAAGCACCTGAACTATTATTATAGTGCTTCCCTACCACCCCAACACACTTTCTATCCCCAGGACTTTTCCATCCTACTGGATGATCCCTCCATTGGAGCCCTCTTTTCTGACCACCCCATCATCTCATATTGCCGACCACCTAATCTGCATGACCTTCTTGTTCACTGCTCCTTTGACCACCCTCAGCAACCATCCACACCAGCACTTTCCCTTGCAACAGAGCTTGCAAATACCTGCAAATACATATCTAACACCACACTCATAAGATAAGATCACTTTATTAGCCATATACAATTTCTTGCATTAGGAATTTGTCTTTTCACATACCCCAGCTCTCCATGAGACACACAGGCAGGGAGAGAGAAGCTTGGGGTCAGAGCATAGGGTCAGCCATTTATACAGCGCTCCTGGAGCAGTTGGGGTTAAGGGCCTTGCTCAGGGGCCCAATGAAATAGGATTCCTCTGCTATCCACAGGATTTGAACCGGCAACCTTCAAGCCACAGTGCCACCACTCCCCTCATTCAAGGCCACTCAGGACAATTCTGGATCACTCAGATGACATCTTGTACCTCCAGCAACCTTATTTACTGTATCTCTTCCAGTACATGCCCAGCCATGTTCATTGGGACAACAGGAAGGAGACTCGGAGACTGCTTCAGAGAACATGTTAGAGCTGTGAAGATTAAAGATTTCTTCAAACTTATTGATTCTCATTTCACCTCTGATGGCCATGATCACACTAATCTCTCTGTCTGTGTTCTCAAAGCTTGTTTTCCTAACTCCAACATCAGAAAGTCTAATTTTCTTCTAAATTCTCTCTATTCATTTTAGGTTTCATTTCACACCTCTCTTCACCTATCCTGATTTCACACTACCTGATTGGTCACTCTGTCTGTCCATTTGCCCCGCCTCCCACTCCTCCTCTCTCCCAGCTTTTGTTCTCCTTGCAGTAAAGTTCTCCATGCCGTATGCTACTTTACTTTTGCTTACTGCCCTGTCTTTCTCACACCTGAAGAAGGCTACACGGCCGAAACGTTGTGTTTTCTTTCTTCTCTTTTCAGCATGGAATAAAACCTATAACTTATTATTATAGATGCCCAAAAGAAGGCATCTGAAGAAGACTGATTACAAAGCATAATTACAGGTATTTGGTATAATAAATATAGCTTGGAGGGAATCTCTACCCTAAAGAGATTATTTAGTCTTTTTGTCTTTTCAAACATATCAAAAAGATGTTTAAAAGACTGGCCTCAACATATAAACAGAAATAAAGGCCTTGTTTTCTTTAATAAAATGGTATGCTTCTTGTGCAGTTTTAATTTATTCCTCATTTTAATGGGAGACAAAGACAATAAATGCTCTACAAAAATAAAGTATAGGCTCTTTGGTAAATTGAGACCTTGGCTCTTATTTTCCTATGAGCACACTGCCCACTGCATGTGAAATGCCAGATTATCTCGTACCCTGAACACTTGTTCATCCTTTAATGTCATTGACAGTATTAGTATATGCAGGTTGGAATATGATGTCATAAAGGTTTAATTAGGTAGTAGTGATCAGCAGAAGCATTTTCTAGCCTTCTGAGTTCTTTGTAAGCTTTCGGGTACAGTAAAAAGATTTCAATATCACAAGATTTCTTGTGATACAAAAGGCAAATCTGTATGTGAAGGTGTTAGAACTTTTTCTGTTAAGAAAAAAAATAGCTGATATTTTTTGTATACTCCAAACACACTTGGGAGGTTGCTGAATGAACCCAGCAAAGATGCTTATTCAGAGTATGGGCGCTGTAGTTCAGATGTCACAGGTCCACATCTGACTTTCATAAATTAAGTATCTGAAGGTCACAGTTCATTTGAAGCTACATTAATTTAAATTGAATTTGCTAACATCAACACAGTGTGCATGTTTGTTTTTTTGCAAACCTGGCATAGCCCTTTTTGAAATCGATAGCTGGTGACACTCCAGGTATGGGGTTTCAAAAGCAGTCTATAACGTAATGCTGGTCCCCTGGCTGTTTCCTGTTTCAATGTGGTTACCTGGTTGCACATGGGTTTGCAGTAGCGTGTCTCATTGAAAGTGACACACACCAGGCCTCCATCACTGGGGGGCAGTGGGGCTGGGCATTCTTTTGGAACAACATCCTCACAACCTAAGTCCAAAAATATAGCAATACTCTTAAGGTTATAACATATTCTTTAACATGCAATATTAACAGTCATTTTAATGGCATTCAGTGCCTTGTAACTTATATGTATTTTTAGGACTCCTCCTGTAAAAATGTCTTGATCGATCATTTAAAATTCCTGTGTTGCCAAGATGGTATTTGGATGAGAAAAAATGGGAGGGGTGTGCAAAGTCCATCAAGAAGACAGGACTTGCTAGAGCTGAGCCCAGAATCCAACCACCAATCTACTATGCCACCCTCATTGTCACTTTGGTCTGTAGAAATCTGCAGTCCTTTGTATTTTATAGACCTTTTCTGTCAGTGACGTAGTGTAAGATCAAGCTATTCTTGCAGCAAATGTATGGCACAATTAAGCATTTCACAGCTCCTGTTCAATCAAAAACCAGGACAAACCTGCAGATCCCCAAAAGCTAGCAACTTTGTGCTTTTTTTTTGTAAATCTACTGTATCATGCTACAGCATAATGTGGAAATGGCTTTAAGGACAGCTTAATAGTTTCTTCAAAGAAAAGTGGTGTACTGTATAGTTGATACATGTCATGTTATATACAGGTATTACAGTACAGTATATGTGAACTGTGAATAGATTTTAAAAATTAGTTACTGTAAATGATGCTATAAAATTATTTAAATTATGCTATGTTCTGTGGCGTCTGGTTTAAATAGACATGTAAAACTTGTTTAAAAGGGGAATGTTCAGGTTTAGTCTATTCTGAGAAAGAATGTGTGCTAAGAAGCTAAACCCTGTTGAGGCTGGAGGGCTCTGATAGTAGGGCCATTCTTGACATTCTTGACTGTATTTCAGAGGTCTATTTTTAATAGAAAAGATGGTTCAGTATTTTTGGAATTTTTCACAGGTTATTAATAAAGTTAATGTCTCCTGTAACCTATGATAAACCTATGTTAATTTTTGTTTGCTTTATCCCAGTTTTGTCTTCAGTGTGGCTAAGCATTTCCTACTGTTTTCATTCAGAACTGAAGACCCACCTCTTCATTATAGACCTACTATAATGTGACCGGCAAAGCCACATTATAGTAGCTTTCATGACTCTAGATCAAGGATAATACAAAGCACTGATGGCAAATTTCATGTGCCTTCTACTGTTTGTGTGACTAACAGGGAATAAAACAAGCAGGTTTGCTTTTAACATAACAAAATCAATCTATTTCCTGTCTTGCAAACAGAACTGAAATTCCTCAGGTTTTAGAACAAGAAAAAGCAAAAGGCAGTTTTTGGAGTGGAGGAAAAGGTTTGCAAACATGTACAAGTATTTTGACTGTGCCTTACGTTGTCTTTGTTTCTTGTTGAGTAAATCAATAGCTGTTTGCAGGGAATCCAAAACAGATGTAACCTGCTCTTCGTTCCAGTTGTCAATGACCTTTCCTACACATTCTGCCAAATTCTATGAGAAGAGAAGAACATCTGCTTTAGCTTGTTGTTACATTATAAGTAACACATTATCTTACAGTACATGAAAAGTACATTGTAAAAAACATAGGTGGAAAATACTCATATTATGAGTACTGTGTGTCTCAATTATAATGAAGATGTTAAGTAAATCAGTATAATACCAAGAATCATTTTGTACAAGCCTGCATATTCAATAAAATCCAGTGTAAACTCTCAGAATGACAGAATGGCAATAGTGATACTTTGAATTGAAATGTAGTTTTGAAAAGTATCCCAGTATAAAACAAGGTGCCTGGAAAGTAAGTTGGTATTCAAGTAAGGACTGATAATTTTATCATTACATTCAGACATTTCCAACAAGTTTGGAATTGTTTCACAGTTGTAACAGATGGTTTGAGCTGTCATATTCTCCAGGTCCAAGTCAGTGTGATTTTGTTCCTGCTGTGATTGCTTAAATACAAATTGTTCTTTAACTGCCCACTATTAAACAGCTTTAGTGTTGTTGAAATCCCATCGACTGATGCGCAGAGAGGTACAGTATGTGAAGTTAGGAGTATATATGGGGGTTGGTAGAAGGGACAGCTAGTTCTGTGAGATACTGTTAAGACTGCACCAGTGGCATCCTGTGAGGCACTGTGGGATTGCACCTATAAGATGGTGTGCAACTGTGCCAAGGTGGTTCTGACATGGCACCCGTAAAGAGAAGGCTACAATCATTCTCATGTGTCTAATTAACTTGTAGTTTAAACATGAAGGAGCAACCTGCAGCCAAAGTTAATACAGTAGTGTTTTCATAGTTTTATTCTGAACATTTACAGTAAATGAATTGCCAAAAAGAACAAGCAAACAGGCAGTGGTAGAAAGCGACCGATTGATTGCAGTACCTGTAGCTCTGCATGGACGATTTTAGGCTCAATGGAAGAGGTAGAGCAGTTCTTTATATCAGAGGCAAGGGACGAGGTGAAAACTAGAATTCAAGCACAGGTTACATATCTTATTGCAGACTCCAAACATCAAATTGCCCCCTTTAGGCAACTACATAAATGCAGAATTAGGGTTATAAAAGAACTTTGCATAAAAAAATCATGATACATCTCACTGATACAAGTTTTTTTAAGTATTAATTTTATTTTTTAGTGGTACTCAACAAATTCTGCAATAATTTGAATCAGCATATTATTGAAAAATTCCAAACAGCTGTGTAAGCATTTTGGATTAAAACATTTTTTAAATATGTTCTTGAAATACTCTCCAATATTATTGTGACACTCACAGCATGTATAAAAATATATTATTATGTAACTTTAATACAATCAAAATTGTTAATACAAAAAAAGCTTTAACAGTAGTTGTCAGTGTATTTTCATTTTTGATACATAATCTGGATTCACTGGAGTAATCACATTCAAAAGAGCTGTTTTCTCCACAAATCCATCTTGATGTTTACTACCTTCTGTTTTAAGTACATCCAAAACATTGTTTATTCTAGACCAATAGACCATAGACCAATAAATTGAACTTTGGTAGATCAGACCAGTTTATTTTTCAAGATAAGATCTGATTGAAAGTTTAAAGTTAATTTATATATGTTTCATGTGAAAAGGGCATAAAAACAACTCATCTTTAATGAATACCTTGAGCCACGTATCATCATAGTGGTCCATTAGTTTAGTTTTACTATTACTACAATTTTTTATTTTTGAGAGCAACAAAAAAAAAGTACTCACCTTTTGATAAAAAGCAGAAAACCAACAAACAACTGAAGTTTATTAATCCCATGATATCCCTTATTGTCAGTAACAGCTTGTGGAGATATGCAAGATGTAGCACTGATATGTTTTGAGTGTTTTAAAGTTCCCCTTTCAGAGAATTTAAAGTTCTTTCCCTGCACTATGTAAGGGAATGCGGTGTGCAGCCAACAATTATTGTGTAAGAACAGACTGGATATGACACAAATGCTTAATGAGTCAGTGTACATAGTGTTGCAATACTTCTACCAGTATTTCTGAATAGTTTGGTTGGAATCTTAAATTCAAATATAAACATTTTAACTAACAATCATTTAGAGAAGAGAAATTTATGGATTTGATTAGTTAAGAAGTTCTGCATAAATTGTAAACCTCCAGAAAATATGCAAGTGCTTTGAAGACCTGATATATCGTCCAGTGTAACATTCTTTCTTTACAAAGCATACAACTAATAAACAGATTTTATTAATGTGTGTGAATAATACCCTAACACTGAATTACTTTTACATTTTCTTCTCCTTCTTAGTACTTCTTCTTAGTTCAAATCATTAGCATAAGGTCTATAAAGCAGTCTGTTTTAATGCTAAGATTAAACATTTTCTTTGGTACAAACAGGCATCTGAAAGATAGCCTCAGAAATTGTGTTCTAAGGTGAAATGTATAGGCACGGTTTTAACACCAGCATTCATATATAAAATTGAGTAAAACACTGTTTTCTGTCCATTTGAAAACGGAAGCTCTCAGTGAAATTTGATGACACTTGGGTTCTCTTATAGTGCTTTTTATAGTGGGTTTCAGTTGAACTGTGGGGTGAATTGAACTGGAAGAGCACAAATCTTGAAGAAATACTGTTCTTCTGCTTCACATACACTTAATTAACACCCCAGTTCAGCATTTGTAACTCTGAAATTGTAGGTGTACATATTTAGTAAGTGCAGGCTGTTTTCTTGTCAGAACATATTCTGGAAACAGTGATGAATGACATTCTAAAATGAGCTTCGCATTTTCCCTCTGAAATTAATTGTGCCTTTCTGTTTTTTTTTTTCTTTCTGCTATTGAATTTGCCTGACAGGCGTATAGAGATTTCATGTAACAAGTGTGCTTAGTGTATCTCTAGCTCAGGTACTATAATTATGTATACAATATCAACACTGCAAGTTTTGACATATGATCAGGATCCTTTAAACTGCCTCCCTCTTGCTTCCTGAAATAATGCCACATCTGCACCTTCTTGTAAAATTGCCGTTCTGTATCCTGGGAGCTCTTTGAACGCCAGTCTGATTTTCTCCCACTCATTTTTCTCCCTGTAGTTATGTCCTAGTTCTAGTGTTAGAATGGTCATTTGGGAACACATGCAGAATTAAGAATTCAAACAGCTTACATTTGAGCAAGTGCAAATGTATGCAATTAAACAACAGAAGAAAAAGATATACTGTACAAGTGAAGCAATATTCTTATTATAAGTACTAATAACTTTCTGTGGGAGGTAGTACAGCACCACAGCTTCAGGGTCATTTATTTAGTTCTATCCTTGGATATTTATCTCTGTAGAATTTTGCATGCTCTTGTTTGCTTGTACGTTGATCCTCTAGTCTCTGTCCATTTCCCAAAGATTTGCAGGGTTGATTTGATTGCCTACTTTGCCAGGGTTTTAAAACACTCTCTAGTCCCCCAGAAGAAGGCAGCTGCACACCCACCTTATTGGCTCTGGTGCTCAACCCTATTCCTGAAATCGTGCCCAGGTTTAAGAATACAAGGCTTTTCTTGATGAGATTGTTACAGAACCCCCTTAAATAGCAGTGTGGCAGGGAACCTGCACATAAAGCCATCCCTTATTATGAGAGTTAAATCTGTAGATGATTGCAAACTGTTAGTACATTTTCCCAACACCATTTCTAGTCTATACGAAATCCAACTTAAGATGTTAAGTAGCATTGGACTGTAACCTCAATTCAGCCAAAACCATTTAGGCCAATCCACTCTTCCTCTCTTGTTTCTTAATGGCAGGCTGACACAGCAACAGTCAAGGTTGCTACTAAGGGTAAACAAGGTAAACCTAGATACACCATACTGTTTATTCACAAACCTTCTAAATCACCACAAATAATCTTGTGCTGAGATCAACTGTTCTCCCCATCAGAAAGACCGAGAGGACAATGTCTACTCTCTTTTATAGGATGTCAGCCTCCTAGGGGAGCAGGCTTAATATCCTTGTGAGAATGTAAACATTGCGGACTTCATAGTGTCTCAAAGCCAGCCTCTGGTAGCTCAACCCTGTTTATAATGTCCAGTTCTGGCTGTCCTGTTACAGAGATGTGCTGTCATATAAACAGAAACTACAATATACTGTACTGTAGTGATGATAATGGATTGTACTAGTCTCTCTCACTAGCGTATACCTCATTTGCTTTTTGCAGCTTTCTCGTTAATATCTCATCATAATCATTTTGTGTGAGTCAAGAAATTGAAATGTTTGTTGTTTGGTAGGACAATTTATTTGACAAGAACCAAACTCTTGTGTGTTTTACCAGTGGGAATCTTCTATGCAAAGTGTACTAATTGGAAGATATTAAAATATAGAGAGAAAGTGTTCTGATCAAGTAATAATCACCCAATCTTCAGCGATTATTGCCTCATTCAGTATATCAGCTAAAACATAATCAGATCAATATGAAAATTATTATAATACTTTAGTAAAACTAGTTTATATTAACAGTGATGCTGATATGCATGAATATATGTAAGTTTAGTTGTGAATAGCAGGAAAATATAAAGTACTTTATAATAACTGATGTACTATCCACAAACAGATTTATTTTTGAAACAAACAGGAAAGCTAAAATTAACTGCAGTACAGTTTAAATACATGCTTGGCATCCTTTGTACGAACTAGGTAGGTATCTGCTCAGCTACCTCTCAGAATTCTGATCTAGTTTGCAGCGCAACAGTTACCACTGTTCTTGGCTAAAACTAAGAAAATTATACCACTATCCTAAATGCTGCACCTTATGGCCATTGAGTTTGAGAGCTAAGTTGAACAAAAACTCCCAAAAAATGGAAATAAAATACAGTACGATGACTTATAATGATATAAGTTAATCAAGCATGCTCACAACAGCATCAGAGTTCCTTCTCTTCCCATTCCTTCCTAAAGTAAAGATAATACCTTGCCTGTAACCAAGCATACCCTCTCTACATCATAATTTGAAGTATAATTTCCATGGTTGTCTGTATTATCATTTGCTCTGGCTAAAGACTTCTGCTAAACAAATAATAATGATAATCATAATAACAATATGAGTAGTAGTGGTCCTGTAGTTAACCCAAGCATCTTTAGAGTTTGGGCTCTACTTAGTATAATGTGGAGTTATGTGGGTTGTGTTTAATCTTCCTGTGAGGGATGACAATGGGCTCTCATTGATGGTTGCTGATTCAGGCCATATGGCTGATGTCACCTGGAGATATTTTCTGCAATGCTATTTCTTGTGCAGATTAACTTAACTGTCTCACCAGATGTGCTTTTGTTTTTTTCAGCACAAATATGCTCAGATATTATTTTTACACAAATTCTGCACAAAACAATATGTCTCTTATTCAACCCATCAACCAGATGTGCTTTTATAAACACAGCCTGTATTATTAATCAAGGAGCTTCAATCACTCCCCTAGTGAATATTGTAACTCAACTGCAGCCTTAAATTATATCACTCTAGTTTATCATTCATGTTTCACCTGGAATCGTTCCCATCTGTAAGCCATTACTGTACATACAAGTGTGCTTTCAAATACAGTAGGGTCTCAACATTTGCAACATTTGTTTGGTGCAAAGGTTGAGTGAAAACCATCATGAATAGCCACATTCTCATATAAACAATACACCTTATCCCATTGCATTTCGTACTACACTATTAAGTATGTAAGGTTAAAAGATATAAGTAAAGTTACATTAAGTAATCTAACATTGATCAATATTTAAAACAAACAGCAGTAATCACAAACTTATAGCAATATACTAAAATAAACAAGATGAATCATTCCTCTGCATCCAGTAGTCACTTTCCTTGACTTCACATTTTGCATGCCCCTCTGTAATGAAAGTTAACAGACTGGATATGACTTTACAGGCTCACTGACAGATTAATTTCTCTCATCCCCAGTGCAGCTGACACAGAGCTGGGAATGTTCATTCCAGTACCAAAAAAACACAATTTTTAGTTATGGATACTGGGTAGTGAGTATTTGGTCAAAGAGCAGGGAGAAGCTCACTCACTAGCTAGATCTTAGTATGTTGCGCAGTTAATTTGAAAGCTGTACTTAACAACCTTTGGCTCGGTTTCATTCCGTTGTACACTTCTTCCAATACAAAATCCGGTTTGACCAAATCAAGAGTAAGTGAATGTGCAAGGGCTGAGTTCTCAATTGTCGAGGCCTTACTATAATTGTCTAGTATTTTATGACACCTCCCTTACTATAGTATGCGAACTTTGTGGAGTTTGCATTTTATATTACAGTTTATAATGCTTTTAATAGTAAATTAATTTGTATTTTTAATGTCTAAATACGAGTAGCATTGCTGCCTCTCAGCTTTGTCACCCTAGGTTCAATTTCAGACCTGGGGTGCTGTCTGCACGGAGTTTGTATGTTATCCCTGGGTTTCCTCCAGATGCTCCAGTTTCCTCTCACAGTCTAAAGACAAACTGCTAAATTAATTACCAGTATGTCTGTGAAAATTGGCCCTGGTGTGGGTGTATGCATGTTTGTGTTTCTGTCTGCTTTGTGGTAGATAGGCTTCCCATCCAGGTTGTATTACTCCTTGCACCATGTTGGTTGTTGGGATGAGCTCTGACTCCCAAACAACTCTGAAGTGGATGAAGCTGGTAGGAAATGGATGGATGGATGTCTAAATATCTTCATTGGAACTGGAATTTTTAATTCCTAAGCAGCTGGACTGGTATATAGTACATAAATGTTAGTATAAATGCTTGAGTCCATATGGAGTATGGTATATATGGTGGTTTCATTTAACACTATACATTAAGTGATATTCTTAAACATTGTGTACTGTATAAAGACTAATTTTATTATACAGTAGGTGGTGCTCTTAAAGTTGATTTTGTAGTTGTTTAAAGGGTGTTTTCTTGTAGGAGACTAGAAGGGAAGAATGATAGAATAGATTATTGCAGTGCTACCTTTTTTTAGAGTACTAATACTGATAACTTCAGTTCTGGAAAAAAAAAACATTTTGAATGCAATATTCTATTAACAAAAAGGTACTGTGTGTCCTGAGCTGATGTTATCAGAAAATAGTATTCTGAATTGTAATTAGCATACCCCATGGCCTGCAGTTATCGACAAGTGCATGGACAAGGACATTAAATAGAATATGTCAGAGAGAATTATATACTTCTATTCAAACAGAAGCAGGGCTACATCTAGTTGTACAGTACTTGGTAACTTGGTATTCAGGAGCCATCTAAGGACACATTGCCAACATCTTCTTTAACAAATGGAACAAATCAGGACCTATTTGGGAAGAATTTAAGTTCTAAGTGGTTAAGTGGCAACTGCTGGTACCAAACCTAGCAGTAATGGAGGACATACAGTACTGTACAGTGATTTGTGGAGAGCCGCTGAGTACATCAGCTGAAGCTGAACCAGTTGCAACTGCAGAGGGCTGTGATATAATGGTCTATTTGAGCTTTTGAAGTCTCCACTGTACTTTCCAGACCTTTGAGATCTTTTCAATGAGGAAATGGGATCCAAAAGCCCTCTATTTTCTGTTATGCTACAGGGACTGTTGCAGTGAGAATACTTTGACCTGCTCGAGGATGTAGTGAAGACACTGGCAAACACTAGAGTACCTTCCATTTACTGGCAGTATCATCTCTGCTGGCATATCTTCCAGAACGTCTGTCACAGTGAAGTCTGATGCTTTACTGGTATCATTCTCTAGCTGTGCAAGAACTGTTCAAAACGGGATGGCCATTATCCATATAGATGGTGTGTCCCATGCCTCTCACATCTACCAAGAGGAACATCATGTTGTGGGCTCTCTTTTCTGTGAGAGAATGTCTCTTTCTCAAATGGTAGACTCAGGTCTGCGTTCTATGGGAATCTAGTTTTCACTTGAAGTGAACATCTCTAAATCAATCTTTTTAGAGGTGTAGTTAGACTTGTCCCTTGTTCTGTGGCACACAGTACAAGGGTCAAGTCTGTCTAAGCAATAAGTAGTTCAGGTGGGTAGCTGTGTCAGCATGCGAAGGCTGCAACGGAACAAGTAAACAGTTTATTCCATGCTGAAAAGGGAAGAAAGAAAACACAACGTTTCGGCCGTGGAGCCTTCTTCAGGTGTCAGAAGAAGGCTCTTTCTTCTCTTTTCAGCATGGAATAAACCTATTACTTGTTCCTAAGCAATAAGAGTCTCCTTTGAGTATTGAAGTTTATGGCATTCCTAATTTCTGTTCTTCTTTAAATGTCACTGGCACCTCTGTGAGGTGCTTCTTTCACTGGGCATTCATACTGGATATCTGTAATACTGCAGTATGTTTGTTTTTCCCTCATTTGTTTCTAGGTTATATGGCCTGAATATAACATCCACCACACCATGGTTCTGGCTTCAGAATTTTGACAGCCCTATCCTAAACTCTGGCCGGGATATTACTTCCCCCACATAAGCTCTGGTGGGTGACCAGAGTTTTAAAAGTCAAAGATTTCCTCCTCTATGTTGTGAGTTCACTATCGATAACAACTATATAGTATATGCTCACAGGGAAATGGTAGAAACCCTTACCTGAAAGGGAGTATACTGGTTATGAAGATTACCTTGGTTCCCTGAGAAACTAGCATTACTTTTCATCCACACAGTACACTGTCAGCACAAAGGGATTTATAGACTTAATGGTAGCAGGATAATTAGTATGTTTTCATAATACAGTTACAGTTAAGCCAGCTAACTTCTTAAGAACCCTGTATGATAGGCATGGCAAAATACATTGAGCTCTGATTAGCTGTGTTTCCCCATAACTGCAAAAGACAGCCAAGTGAACAAACGGCAGCCAAAGAAGATGTTAAGTGTGGGCAGACAGCTAAACATGGCAGCCTCCTTACATAATAGAGCCTCATATACTCGTGGCCTGCAGCCATCAGTTCTAAGTGTTCCGAGTTGCAGAGATAAGTGTCATGGACCAGTGAACTAGTGGCAGCCGAGTGCCCTAGGCTGAGTTAATAGAACTGAATGACCCAGACTTCAGCTTACAGAAGAAAGCAGCCAAAGCTGTGAAAGAGAACAGCTGGCATGTAGACATTCTGTACTGTAAGAACCACAGTGTTTTACAAATCTTAGTTGGTACAAAAAAAACAATAGTTTTGTCTTCCCCTAAGACTAATATAGTAAAGGCTGGAAATGCAAACATTATTTTATATTTTATATATTTCCTATTTCATACCCCATAATGCTGGTGAGAAATTGAAATTTTGGGACTGAAATTTAGAAGGTTAAGCTGTTGAATCCCCTTGAATAAGTACTGTTTTTTGAAAAATATATATTTATTCCAGATTATTGAAGTGTGGAGATGCATAACAATATAATCAAACAATGCATTTGAGATACAGTATGTTGTTATTTGTTTAAATACTTATAAATATTCACAATGTTGATTCCAAATACATTTTATTTCATCCACTCAAGAATGAAAATACACTACATCCATGAATTGATAATAGGAGTTGTGCATTACTGTATTTGTAATTGTAGAGGATTAATTAGAAAAAGTCTTTGTATCTAGGGATCCATTTTAAATAACCTTTATTTAAAGCTACTAGTAATGTTTTGTAAATGGCTTACATTCCATTAAAATGAGATGGTGGTCTTTCACCTTAAAAAATCTTTTTGATGACTCAGGATAGACACTTATAGAGTGAAACCTATTGGGAGGAAACCTTGATTTACTTTGCCAGGGACACGCAAAACCCTAATGTTACTTAAAGGATACTAAGTAAAGCTGTCTGTTCTCCCTGCAGAGAGCTCAGGGGCCTGTTTTTCAAACTCTCTTGAGCTCCGCACTCGCACTGGCACGAAATAGCCATGAATTCTTTATGAGCAGCATTTCAAATATTAATCACGTATAAATTATCAGCGGAAAACGGTACGTTTCCATTAAATTCTGTCTGCATTGTATAAATCCTGTGATTTATTCATTTTACAGAAAACAGGATTCTTTTAAAAAATATATACTGCTCACTAAAATCTTGTATTTCTGGAGCATCATTAATGAGGCAGAAAGTAATAAAATTGTGTAGCAGACAGGGGCCTTGTGGTAAGAGACTTAAGCAGGAGGGTCATGGGCAAAAGATGCACAAAATTGTGCTTGTTATTATAGACTGCAGAAATCAAAACCCTACTTCTCTTGCGCATTAACTAACTGAATGCATTTAGTTGTGCCTTCATAAGTATCAACCAGGCAGCTAGCCTGCTTGTTCTTTATCAGACAACATAAACTTCTCAGGGGCTGTATTTGCTTGTCTTGTTGGCTTTAGCTTGGCTTCTGACCTCCTCTTTCCTCTGGGCTTCCACTGTCATAGAGGACCTGCCGTCTTTCATTAGCTAGAAGTCTGAACTCTTTCTGTCTTGTGTTCTTGCTCTCGTTCCGAAATCCATTCTTGGCTTCCTTTCCCTCCTGATTTGACATATTTCAGGGGATTTGCTTTCAGATTGGTTCAGAAAGAACATCTGAAGTGCTTTGGAAGCTTTTGCTTTCTGCAGCAGGTGACAGGTCACTCCCCTCGGATTTGTATGAAGTTGAGTCAAGGACTTTAGCCCATCTTGCCTCTTCCTGTCACCCAGCCACAATGACAGCATATACAGCAAAATGAGAATGATTTCAAGAGCTTCAAAGACATCCTATAGGAATCTTGAGATTTGCTACATATTGAGTTTGGTACGAATTTGGTGTCTGCATGCTTGCTCATAGTTTAGAAAACGCCTCAACAGGTGTGAAGAGTCAGACAGCTGCTGCTGGACAGTGATGGGGAGGAAGGAGGGATGAATACTGGTAAATTTCAGGCATGGTTGAAGGTCATAGAACATCATTCAGAATTTTTGTTTTGGGGATTTTAAACTTTAAGAGCAAGATTTTTCTTTCATGTAATTAAGATGTGTGTTCTTTATGTTCTCTAATCATTGGTTATAACAGTAAGCTGGGATCGCACAATGTAATTTGAGAGCACATCTGTCAGAGTGTCCTTTATAGGATTACATAATACTGTCATCATCACTTTCCTCACAAACTGTGCTTTTCCTTTTTTGGTGTTTCTAATGTTTGGATACTCATCTACCAGAGTAATGTTATGATAGCAGAGGCCCCCTCCATTAAGAATGCAATCTTAAATGTTTTTAATCTGTTGCCTTGTGCATCTTAGTGCATGGATCCTGCTGCATTGTGTTTTTGTACAGTAAACACAATATACTGAGTGGAATTAGACAATAACATTTGTTAAATTTTTAATGCGTCAACATATAGAATGATTTAAACTAATGAAATTCGTTTATTATTAGTGTTCAGCTCCTGTGGTTCCAGCTACCGATTTCAAAATCAAAACTTTGCAGCCTAAAAAAAGAGCTTTTTTATGAGTGTAAAATGTTTCCACTTGCGGTAATATATGAACCAAATGACAGGTTTGTCAGTGGCTGGCCAGCTGGCATAGGGTTTGTGAAAGAAGTGTGTTTTAAGTGCCCTTAGTGGATATAATTTACTGGAGTTCTTGGACAGTGAAAGATATTGATTGGAATTACTGACTTGTTAATTCCTGATCAGCTGTCGCTAGGACAGTAAACCATCAGTACCAGCTGTCTTTAAAGGCAGCTCACCCTGGGGCAGTACCAGTTTACTGCCACTCTGTAAATAAGAAGGCACTGTATTAATAATGTAGGACGAATTTGTAGGCAACTAGGTATACAAAAGATTTTAGAAGTATTTTAAAGAAGTTTAAAGACATTTGGAATCTGTCCTTGTGAATCACTTGAAGGTTTCAATTTATTTGTTAATTTTGCTCAGATGTTTTAAGGGGATTATGCATGTACAGTACCACACTGAGCAATGGGGAATCAACAGCAGGTAATACATTGTAAAAATGGTTTTCGGAGTTGTAAAACTAGGGTTTTGTATGACAGGCATGCTGGCATTTTTAGTGTGAATAGTCAGCTAGATTTGTGTCTCCCAGCATGCTTATGCAGTGAGGCACACATGAGATTATACAGTTTGTGCAGTGCCTGTGTGACACAAAATGAGCCTATAAACCCAGTACCCCAGAACTTTACTATAGGCGACTGTGGTAGTTACACAAAATCCATAAATATCCACATGAACACTTTTAGTTTTAATGGGAATGTGAAATATAGGTTTAATTTCAATCTTCATCCAACTGCAAATGAACCCTATTTGAATAAATGCCACAATGCCCAATAAAAATGCCAGGCCATAGAGAAGAATTAGTTATTATCCACTTTTCCACAAACCATTAGATTCCCCATTCCATTTCCTCTCTAGATGAAGCGGTAGATAGAAATTAAGAAGTGTTGTAACAGAAATTACATCCAAAGTCAATAAACCCCCCTGTTGGTTTCTTTTCATATTTCTTGCACCAAGTACCTTGAACCCTTGTAATTTCAGTCTTTCTTTCCGAGCTATGGAGAATGCAGCAGAAATGTGAAAATCTAATCATAACTCTTTTATTCCTGTTATCCCTTGATAGTCGGTCAATTATTTTTCATTTCACTGCAAAAAAAGTCCATTCTTAGGTCTGTTAGCTCATTAGCTCTATGTATATCTGAGGTTCAGTAGCAATAAGAGCATAGAGAGTACATGACTCTCTCTCTATTATGCCCATTTATACCGCTGAGTGGAGTGGAAGAAATGTGGGAAAGGTACTGTACTTAATATACAACACAAAGGTGGAATAGTAGCCAGGGCAGTTGTACAGGTGCTATGTATTTTACACAAATCCCCATGCAAAATGTAAGTTCTACGCACTTTCAGAAAGTAAAACAACAGCACTATCACCAAGGCCACCACCTTGGTGATAGTGCTGTTATGAATAGTGCTGTTATGAGTCCTCTCTGGTTATGAATCCAGAACCCTGAAGCTATATCTACAAGTAATTACATTGGGGAACTTTGTCAGGATTTAGTGATGCTTGGAAATTTTCATTTTGAAGTTTTGCATTCTTGCCAATGAACAGCTTTGTGTGCTGTTTTAATTTATTTTAATTTTGCTCTTAAATTGATCTCTGTAACACTTGAAAATTAGTTAAGGGACTGATTGTTTTTAAATTTTAATAAAATTCTTTAATGAACATGCATATTATGTCAGTTTTTTATTTCAATTTAAAATGAATATTACTTTCATATTATATGTATATATTCTCCACAATTAGGACTGTTACTAAAGTTTAACCTGATAATATATTTTACACCTATTACTTTTCATAATATTTTATCATTTTTACTGTTTTTTTCATCATTTCATTTAAGCTACAGTATATACTGTATACTTTATTATTGAACCTTTTAGTAAATGGATTCCCAGTGATTCCTTTGAGAAAGTCCCTCAAAGTCATTTCATTAAAAATGTGGAATGCAGAATACCAGTACAGCGGGGTATGTGTAATTTATTGTTTGCTTTCAGCCCCCTTCTAAAAAATATACAGTATTTGCTCGTGTGGAGCAGTTTTTTAAAGTAAATGCGCACTTGACAAGGAACAGATGCTTGTGTCAGACTGATTCATATGAGAGGTGTCATAGACATGAGCAAACAGTGAGGGAAAGGCAGGAATGACTTGAATGACTTGACCTCAGCACAGGGGTACACTTGCCAAGGTTCATTGTATCGGTGAGACCTGATTCACCGGTGAGTGTAGCTAAGGAGCTGCGCCTGTGGCTGGAAGGTTGCTGGTTTGTATCCCGCGTCTGGCAGAGGAATCCTACTCCGTTGGGCCCCTGAGCAAGGCCCATAACCCCTACTGCTTCAGGGGCACCATATAAATGGCTGACCCTGCGCTCTGACCCCAAGCATCTCTCCCTGTCTCTGTGTCTCGTGGAGTGCAAGTTGGAATATGCGAAAAGAGAAATCCCAAATAGGAGAAATTGTATATGGCCAATAAATTTATCTTTTTTTATCTAAACATCCCACCCTGCTTTGAATGAATATGAACAGAAACTCACATGACAGGAGTAAAACAATGCATTATGTGCATGTTGTAAAGTGTAATGACTGACCAGGAAGGTGCTCTGTTAGAAACTGGTTGCAAATATGCAATTGTAATACATATTACAACAGCTTACATCTTTAATAGTTTTTAATGGAAGTTCAGTACAGTTGATTTCAAGTTGTCAGCTTCCATGCTTTGGAGCTGGGGTGTCTCCCTGAGGCTGTTGTCTGTCTGACACGACATGAGTCTGAATGAGTATGAAAATGCTAAGAAAATGCCCTTTTCCAAACCCTGATGTGATGGATGGGCCCATATTTATTGTTACCCCAGAAGGTATATTTGAAATCAGACTACCAGTAGCCTTTAGGTAATACTACTGTACTGAATGCTGAATGCAAGCTGACATGATAAAAGTTAATACACTAGATATAACCTGTGATACCTAAAATCAAATTAAACAAAAGTACAAAAGTAGGAATGTTGCATGTGTGATAGTGTCGGATGTAATAGGAAGCTGCCTGAGCACTGGCAGAGTGCTTGTTGTTTTCTGTGCCCTGTGCCGGTGTGTAGTTGTCTGCAAATGTTCTATTCTCTAGTATTGGAGAGAATCCTTTCATGGATCCGAGTAAATGTTTGTTTCGCCGGTGAGGGGAACACATCCGGTTCTATGGTGAACACCGTCTGCGGGCGCGTGGGGATCTTTAAAGCGCAGCCTTGATTAGCCTCCGGTGTGGTAGCTGTGCATTCCCATTCACCGCGGAGTGGGGAGTGCAGTGGGAGGTGTGGTCCACTGTCACACATGGGAAGATTTTCTGTATCATGTGGAAGGAAAGATGCATCAACATCATTGTTCTCTCCCAAGTAGTCAATGCAAGCAAAAAGCTATGATCATCAACAAGCTCTGGTGCTTTGGTCATGTCAACCGGATGTCAAACTGAAAGCTCCCTAGGTATGACTTTTGGTTGACTGATATCAAACTGAAGGCTAAGGTCCAATTCCCCCAGCTTATTGAAAGTAATTGCACCATAGAAAGCCAGAAGAAACATTTCAAAGATATAGAAAAAGCAAACATGAAGAGATACAACATAACTATCAACTACTGGGAGATTATGACCAGCTCAACCTACCAGTGCAGGGCCAATATGAGGTATGAGAATCTCATATTGGGCTTATCATTCAACTTCAGGTGCATACGGTGAACTGTGATGAATGAAGGCATTTTAACCAGTGAAGCTCCTCATGTAAAGTACAGGATGTGCCCTGTAATGCAAATGATTTGAGCCTGGGCAATGTCATTAGTTAACTGAGACCAGACGTTTCCAAAAATTACAACCTCAGATACTTACCAGTTACTGTATTTGCAATTGTGAGAGAGATAGCTGCTTCACCATCCTGAAGCAGAGAAAAGTAGAACTGTGGGGCTGAGAAAAATGGTAAATAGTCCTGATGCGCAGGAATGATAATTGCCAATATTACAACATTAAAAATGATATTTAATGGAGGGGGTTTCACATGTCAGATATTGTTAGCAATTTTCAGAAGTAATAAATAGTGCCTCGTGTAACATTTCTGAAAGGATTGTAGAAACTTGATATTCATTATATACTGTACTGTGATGATTATTTAATCTGTCTTTAAATTAGTCACTGAAGGCCTAGTGGAAAAATCTGTAAACTTACTTATTTTCTCTCTATTTAAAAAAAAAACTTCAGTGCCATGGATTGCAAGTGATGTTGCCAGCAGTGAATGAATGCAAAAAACAGAGCAATATGTACAGTATGCAAAGGGAAAACTGAGACAAACAAAAGGATTGTAGGCCTTTTGCATATTTCCTTCTGACCCTAATGGTTGTACACCGAGACTTAGCATTTAATTTTGGTTCTAATTTTGGTTTTCCTGGAAAGAAGAACTTATTGGAACGCTAAATAACAGAATGCATAAAGGTGGTTTTAGCTTCCAGTTTTGTATTTACCTTGTTTCTGAGCTCTGTGTTCAATGGAGAATCTCACCTAGCTTTGTTTTCACAGATCTGGGAAGAAAAGCAGGAATCAGAGAGCAAGATGTACAGTAAGAAACTGTGTGAATATACAGGGTACATCCTAAACAAACAATGCTGCGGGGTTGATGATTGGGAGTCACGACAAAGATGACTGTGTGATGGGGCTGGAATTAGAGTAGGAGATAAAAAGAGATGATCATGGGAAGAAATAGGAATGTTCCAAAATGTTCAAAGAAAACCAATGGAACACACAGTATGATTGAAGTTAAAGAAGGGCAGTGAAGAAAAAATGGGTCACACAAATGTGAAATGACCGGGAAGAGATGGAAAGCAAAGTCATTAAAACAATTATCACAATTTTATAAAATTTTTCACATCTTTCCAAATTTTGAGGAATTTAGAAAGATTTTTAAGTGTAATTATCTGCCCATAGGCATTTTAATGCCTTTGAAAGATAACAAGATTGTGCTGATCTAAGTCTGAAACACAGGAGCATGTTAAGGGTGGATGTCTGACTGTGCAGTGCTGTATATAAATCCTTCTTGTCTCCATAACAGCAGGGGAACACAGTGATTTCTTTTCAAATGGAAGTTCTCAAGGGCTTTTTCAGCTATAAGCTTTCCACTTCTTTTTAGTATTATTTTGTTAGGAAAATGAAAGGAGCTGTGTACATATGTGTTAGTAAAAGGATCCTCAACATTAGATCATTTTAATATGTTTTGATTACTGTTCCTAAACATTTTTATATACGGTACAAAGCCATGTTTGCCAAGTTTGAACTGTAATATATATCAATAGTTTAGCCTGCAGCGATATATATATACTGTATGCTGATTAATTGCACTGTATCCATGAAGAAGAAACATCTCAGAACCTTTTTATAGTTTCTGGAAATCAACTATTTTATTTTAATTGTGTTGCTCTGCTTCATGTAAGAATGGCCAAGACAAATGGTAAATGGTTATTAATTAACTTAAACTGAACTACAGCTACTGTAGTTGACCATGTGACCGCAAAGCCAATGAAAAGCAAATTGGGTGAATCTTTGTTTTTTTCTTGGCTGCCTCAATTTACAGTATATTAAAACAACCAAATCCAGTCAGCAAGTCAAAATTATGATATACAGTATATTAATCAGGATCGGCAAGAAACAAAGAATTATGAATATAGTGTTTATGATGTCCATGAACAACAGTAATCAGACTACTGTATCTTTCATCAATTTCCCTATGGGATAAATAAAGTATTATCTATCTATCTCTATCTTTAACCCAACAGCCTCTTTGTACTGTAGATGTTTCAATAATGTTTTGTAGGGTACAGTATACATTAAAAAATAGTATTAATTAAAAAGCAGTTACCATTGAAAGCTGTTTTCCTCTCAGTGTAATTTGTGCAGAATTATTACTACTCTGTCTTTGCATAAATAAGGCATGCCTTTCTTCAGCTAATAATAAAGCCAAGTGTACTCCATGTCTTTTTAAATCACCCTTTTCACTCTGTGGCTCTGCAGTGGGACCTTGAAAGCCCATTGTCTAGAATACACTACTAAAAATCTCTGCCTTGAAAGACAGTAATGCATTTTCACAGTCTTAGACAAAGTTTAAGCTCTGAACTTGCAAAGCAGAGACAAACTTGAATTCCCATTGCAACTGATGAAATTATTGATGTGAATTCTCCACGCTGTGTCATTAGATTAATGCTTCTGATATTCTCTTGAAGAAAAGTTGCAGAGTCTTTTACAACTTTTATTAACTGATACATTGTCATGCGGTGCATCTGACTTTTCACTGATCTTGTTTTGCACTGAAGAACCTAGTATGTTGTCTAACAGGAAGTGAATATTGTAGCCCTGTCCCGATATGTTTATTTAAAACACTCCTTATGCCACAGGCTTTTTATCTTTTTTAAGACTTATGCTAGGCGTGACATGAAGTGGTGTTGATATTTCTGTTTTTGTTTCTTGTTGATCAGCGCGTACTGGCTATTGTGCTTCTTCATATACCAGCCATAAGGCAGTCTTGCTAAGCCTTTCACAAGTGATTAGATGAGCAGCCCTGTTTCAGGTGTTTTGTTGACCTTGACCACGGTCACCACAAACAGAAATTTTATATCTATGTACATATACTCAACAGTTATGCTTTCAAACCAACATGATGGTATGTTGAACTCCTAATGCAGTATGCAGTATGTTTGAAATGGAATACGCATTGATTGCTATGATGTATCTATGAGGTGAAAATGGTTCATAGGAGTCAGAGTGTACCAAACGTTTTTGTGTTCCCTTAGGTACCTTATTGATTTCCAATCAGTCACTGGTTACATAATGGAATGTAAGCATGTGTGTGGCACAGTCTCCAAAAACCAGACTCTGAGATTAGATTCTTGTGTAAGAGTTAGAGTAGACATAATTTAGTGAGTATCTTTATCCTTCTTCACACTGGTAATGCTTTCTGTATGTTGGAGACCAAAAACCTAAGACTGAGAACTTTCCTTGATGAAAATGGCGTGGGAGGGCAGATCCCATATTTGAACAAGGGATATGGGAGCCTATAATGAGATTTTCTTTACAGACACTAGTCTTGTATGTCTAGCAGATATACGAATTACAGGCACTAGTCTTATATGTCTAACAGATATAAGAATTACTGTCAAAGCTTGTCTTTCATCGCTGGTGGATCATGACATATACATACAGTAATAAATTCAGAATCTTGTCTCAGATTAAACTGTTGAAGTTTCTGCTTAGAAACTAGAGGTACTTACAGTTATGCATAGGTTGGAAACTAAATGTGTTCTACTCTTTGAATTTTACTGCTGTGATTCTTGTATTTTGCTTATAGCACACTTTTTTGTTATGCTAAATTGTATGCCAAAAGGCACACAATTGTGTGGTCTGTGATGGGGCATATATTGATACTCATGGTCTCTGATGTACACAACAGCAAGTGGCATGAAGTATGAAAAATTAATTGGTGACATGAAATAAGTGAGCAGAAATTATAGCAGGTAATAGCAGAAATGTAGATTATCCTCTTTTTCACTTTTATTTTTAGTATATAACTGTATAGTCCCATACCATTTTCATTTGTGCATCCATGTGCCAGTATGGAAATCATTAGAACTAGGAAGCCATTTACAACTAAGCTTTTGTATCTTTGCAATATTACAGTATATAATATATTCTAAAGGGTAGCACTGAGGTTAGCATTACTATCTCTCAGCACTGGGGCCCTGGGTTCAATTCCTGAGATGCTTTTGGAATGGGATTTGTATGTTCTTCCCATGTTCATGTGGATTTCCTCCAGGTACTCCAGTTTCCTGCCACAGTCTAAAGACATACCAATAGGTTAATTGGTTTCTAGGAAAATTAGTCCTGGTGTGAGCATGTCTTAGTGGATCTTGCTCCCTGGACATTAATAGGAAGACAAGAAATTACAGGGGTTGTTCAGCTCATATAGCCTGTTTGATAGTTAGCACCTTGTTGATTCAAGGATCTCATCCAGCTATTTCTTAAAGAAAGCCAGGGTATCAGCTTCAATCAGTCTTGCTCCATACTCCAACAGCCCTTTGTGCAAAGATGTGCCTCCAGTTCTGTTTTATATGCACGTTCATGTAGTTTCCACCTGTGAAGTTTGAAGTGTACTAATTTGAACATTTTCCCTTTATCTGTACTCTATTGTATATTAACCGATTCTCATGCACACATTTCCCCAACTGTATTTTGAGAATTAACCTTTTATGAGAAAACTTATTAAATGTATTCTGGAAAACTAAATATAGTATATTTTATGCTCTGTGTATATACATAATTTTTTGCTTGTTCAAAGAACTTTTTTAATGAGATTGCCAGATTACCTTTCCTGAATCCATGGTGGAAAATTAATCCATTTAGGTCATCTTCCAATTTAGTTCTTATAGTTTTTTTTTAAAGATTCGCTCTCTTCCTCAGAAAGCAAATTGTTGAAACTGTCAAGAAGCATTTCTCTAACACACACAAGTACAGTATATGTAGGGAAGAGTTTATAATTGTAACCCCACAGGTGATTGTGAAGTGACTAGAGTTACATTTATTGTGCAATGTTTGTATGGTTACATTTTGACGACAGGGTTCCTCCTTGTTATGTACTATTCTTAACCTTAATAATAAGCAAGCAATATTCCTCGCTTCCTTGCTCTAATCTATACAGTATGAAGTTCTACTCTAATCTTGGCGTCTTGCAATGGTAGAAATGGATCTGGTTGATTGGGCTTATTGTGACTAAAAAAATATTGGTACCACACTGAAAGCCTCCCGTGGCATCGCTGAACTCCGTCCTATACTGACATTATTGCTGCTGACCTGTGTTCCCCCTATGATGCATGCTTGTGTGGACACCCAGCAACCTTGAAGTTCCTGCTTCAGATTCCCTTAACCAAGATCAGTGCAGTGTGGCAAATTCCATATCTGAATTAGAGATACTGGAAGAAAATGAAGGAGGAAGAAAAAGAACACTTTCTAAGTACCATACAATCATGGGCCCCAATCTAATAAAATTGACACAGCTGGCAGACACCTTACATAAAGTTGTACACAGAGTTCAAATTCATGGTTAAGGAGAATAAGAAACTGGGTGTAATATGGTCATTTGCTGACAATATAACCTAGATGGTGAATGGGCAAGTATACTGAGATGGTATGACTTTCTATTGTCTCTGGCTCTTTTCAGGCAGCTATTGCAGACTTCAGAGTTTCATTCTAATGAGCCACATCAGGAGCAAATCACTGAACCGCCACAAAGTCAACCACTTGTACCAGCTAATGAGAATAAAGTACACTCAGGAAGAAAATGGAGCAAACGTCTACAATCACTGGAAAAGTGACAAAGACAAGTTATCAGGTACATTGCTGATTAATAACAATTACTGATTATTATATAAAATAGCTATCAGTTAGGTTTGTATAAACATTTAGTCATTTTGTATAATAATTACTGTATTTGGTTGTGTTTTAAAAAAAACTGGTCAATTTTTTTTCTGGTGCTGCACAATGACTCACACCAAGGCTGTCCGTCAGTGACACACTGATTGACGAGTGACACACAGACTTGGATACTACAAAAACTTTAAAAAAAGGCTAAAGGGCTATGTCCTAGATGTCAGGTTAAATGTCCTAAGCTCCACCCCCAGCTCCTCCTGATGGGCAGATAAGCCTCCATTTAAACCAGAGGTGAGGCAGCTTCTGTAATTTGACTCAAAATGGTTAAACAAACAGACAAGGACAACACTGTGGATTTACCACAGGAAAGACAAAAATATAGACAACAGTGAATACATAAATGAAATTAACAATACTTCTTTGTTAAATCAAAATATAAATACAAAGGTACCTTAACAATTTTCCAGAATGGAATTAAGTACATAATGAAAGTTTATGAGAGACCTCAACAGTGGTCATGTGATGAGGGCCTAGTGTAGATATGTTTGTTACAGATCACCAATGCATCTTTACCATAAATCCACCATAGCAAAATTATTGCATTACAAAGTATTGTGATATTCTATGAGCTCAGTACAAGATAGATGCGTGATCCGAGCAAACACTACTGCATTGATTGAATTTAAATATTGAATTCCTAGCAACAATAAGTAATGTGATAGATACAAATGAATTGAACATTCCTGTAATGTTTGCTTACTGTGTAAAACAGAGGTAATACTGCTGCTGATACTGTGTTTTGCAATGCTTTGCAGTTTTATTGTAGCTGGGAGGTACCACAGATGGCGATGGGATGGGTTTAGGCACATCAGTGTATGACAGATTGAACTGTCTTAAGTTACTCTTGCAATGTGCTGGCTAGCATTACAATGTCAAACGATTAAGAGTTTTCATTGATGTTGTTTTACTTGTATCAATGGCTGGGAGATGTTCCAGAATGTAGTCTGTGTATAACTGCAATGAGATTATCCTTGATGACATTAAGATAACTACTGAAATTGACATTAGTTCCTCTGCTCACCATCACTCTCTACCACAAAAATGTCATGTCATGCTGTTAAACAGTGTTCAGTGAATCTTTTGGATTTTCCTGTATACATGTATTCTGCCATCATTAAACAACATAAAACTGAGATTTTCCAGAAGGCACCACACTTTACTAGTAACCATGGGGTTGCTATATACTTTTATGTAGAAAGCAAGCACACAAGTGTAACCTCATGATATTAGCGTCTTAACCCTTGGCTTCAATAATATCCATTGGATTTAGTAGCTGTAGGTACAGTATTTTACAGAAACAATCTCTCAAGTGATTTCTCTTGATGTGAGCATCCAGTCATTGAATTACTACATACACATCACTGGGTCTTTGTCTATCACAGGTTCAGTCTGTAGGGTTGCTTTTGAAGCCCAGTGGTGAAGGATGGACCCTAGTAAATCCACATTGTAACGCTGTTACCAGTAGTATTTTCACAGTGTATCCCCCCTCCTCTTTCCATTCCCTTCTCTTCTCTTCCATGAGCTGTGGCATCACATGCTCATACATAATCTTTAAATACATAGCATCACACAGTTCTTGCATTGAAATGAAACTGTGTTGTCACCTTGATACAATTCTGTACGCAAGAGGGAAAGAGAATTGCAAAAAGTAAATATAAATTCTAATTATCTAACTAGTGATGTACCTTGAGAACATAACCTCTAAAAACATTGCATTTGAGCAAGCTAATAATTTAAAAATGTATAATAAGTAATTAGGGGCCAAATTTTCCAGTATGGACCATGGAACTCATTAAAGTGTTTTCAGTTGCCAAATAGGGAGAATCCATGTTGAAAGCTGGTTATTTGATAGGACTCTAAATGCAGAGATTGCAACACTAGAGGGGGCTGCAGTCCTGTTGTAAAAATGAGAAGTGGCCAGGAAGGGAATTTTGTAAAAGATGCATGATGTCTTTCTTGTTGTGGATCAGCTGGAGAATGGTTCCTTTTCATCAAAGACAAGTATTTGAGTGATTACTAAACTAAAATGCTTTCAGAACATGCCGAGCCACTTGGCACTCTGAGTGCAAAACAAGGGGCTTCCAACCAGCATGGAGCTGCTTTTTAATTTGTAAAATCATAATTCTAATTTAAATGACAAAGAATTACGTTTGTTTTATCTCCTCGTATGAAGAGATATTTTAACATTTTTAATATAGGTACAGAGCTCTGCTGTGCTAACATGAAGAATTTCCTTCATTGTACATTTGAATACCCATTGCATAAATGTCAACTTTCTCTGTAATCATCTGCATAAGGCTTAAGGCTGTCAGTGAGCTCTACAAGGTCAAGCAGTTAGATAAGGTTGTGGTTCCCTCTGCAATTTTATGCTTGTAGTTTTGTCACAGTTGTATTATTTCAGTGTCTTAGTACTTTGACTGTACTCTGTATACAGATATTATTATTATTATTATTATAAGTCATTTGGCTCATGTATGCAGTATGTACTGTATATACTGAACTGTACATTAGAGATTAAATTGCAGCATACTACTGAAAAAGAAAGGGATTTTTTGTTGTAAACAATGTTAAAGGTATTAAAATGATTTTGATTTTGTAAACGATTCCTCGGTGATTTTAACATAACCTTTAGCATACAAACTTTATTTGAAATCCAATTAACTCCATGCACACATTAATTTCTTATTGAATTTCTAGCTCACAGCTGAATTATCTGTTATAAATTTGCTATATTTACTATATTTATTTCCCTTGTGTGTAACAACTTTTTTTGTAGAGAAAATAATTGAAACTATTGTTTGTGTTCCATGATGCAGACCTCCTGGAAGCACTGTTACCTATTACTATTACTATTAACTATTTTAATATGAATTGTGCCGATTAAAGGTGGGAGATTCACTGGGAGATTGTTTTTGAAATCCCTTTGTGAAACTAAGCTGTGCATACAGTGGCATTCTATTTATTTTCTTGAATAACAACAAAATGTTGTGAACAGTGGTATTTTAATTGTGTTGTGTCATGGACATACAGGGATAGTAGTGAAAGGAAACCCAAACCAATTATTTGAATATTTAATATTCAACCCTTTATTTAATATTGATTGCTCTGCAGGTCCCATGTAGTCTGTCAGGAAATTATGCCCGCTATTCTGGGGATGACAGCCTATAGCTCACACCCAGGATTCTGATGAAAGACCCGAGTGTGAATCCTGATCAGGATTTGAATGGAGCCATCTGCTTGTGAAGGATGTGTGTGAGACGGCATGGCAAGGTTGCAGTTGGCATGCTCTCTCTTCGCAAACAGTGAGCGAGCAATCAATCACCTGTTCCACAGCACACCACTGATCACCATGGCAGCCAGCTGGCCCCTCCCCCCCTTGCATTCTTTCTGATTGGAGAGCACGTGCTCGGCATACTTTCACGCTCACACCTCAGTTCATACAGTGTGTACACTGCATCTCATTAATTAAGCATCACTTCCATCTTAGCCTTTATTGGTACTTTTCAATTAATTCCCCAGTAATTTGGATTATTGCTTCTGCTCTTTTCCTTCTGTACATTATGCCTCTAAATGGCTTTGTCAGTTTATATTTAATTCTATTAGCCGGGAAGGCTGTGAATATCAAGTTGATGAGTGGCAGTGCTGCACAGTGTGGGGCTCCTGCAAGGTGGTTCAGTGTTTGATTCGATGCAGACTTTATCATTTAAGTAGGGTGTCCCTAGGGATCCAGAAAAGACACTGGGTCTTGAGTCCCATCACAGCAGATTCCGTGAGCTTGTTTAAAAAAAAAGAGCTGAGGAGTGAGACAAAGGTTTTAAATGATCTCCCTTGCAGAATTCTCAATTGACATAATGCATTCCCCCTTTATATACCACTATGTGTCTGACAGACACTAAAATTGTTGAGTAGTGTGTTCAGTAGAAATAAAAGCTACAATATACAGTATAGGTGTACATACATGTGGGTAAAAAGAAATAAAAGGCAATATGCAAGGGTGATCCTACAAACAGCTGTGTTATGAACAAAGGCAAAAATCAGAAAATAACGATTACAGAAGGGCAAGATCACTGAAAGCTCAAATCGAATGTGTGACTTGACTGTGCTATGTTGTTGTTCTTTACTTCACCTTATTGAACTCATATTTACAATGCTATTCCACTGTCAAAGGTCACTTAAAGATTGTATTCAGACATTTGATAAGTCATGGTCAATTTTAACATAATTTTAATTTGAAAAAAAGCCTTAAATCTGAAGAATGATCAGGACATCCCGAGCGGCTTAACTGCAGAGGTATGCAGGTTGAGCTCTATAAACAGGTTTGAGCCTAGGTAATGTCAAGGGCCAGCTGTGACCAGAATACCCCAAATCACGGTACACATGGTACACAGTGCCATTAAAGGTACTGTAGGGTTTAATTTCTGTAGTCTGCCTCTTTTCTTAGCTACGTACAGTATATATTGTAGTGACTCCTGTCGCCTCTTGGACACTTAATGTGTTTGAAGACAAATGACTTGAAGGTGGAAGGGTTGCAGGAGTCTTCCTACACTTCCTCATTCTCCCCTGTGTGCAGTTGTAGCGTTCGTAGCTGTGAGCTGAGACGTGAAAACACAATTGGCTATTCCAAATCAGGTGGGTGGATTGAAATATTGGTGAGTTCTAGATTTATGGAAAAATAGAATATCTTCAGATTTTGTGTTTACAGTCTGTACTAGTACAGATGAAGCAAGGAATTCGACTTTTTTTACTGGATCAATTAAAAAAGAAGTATAACTTAACATTAAATATCATATTTCATAGTGAATAACTGATATATTTTTAAAATGGCTTTCATTAGTGAATATTGACAAAACCATCACAGTCATATTGAAAAGCTGCCTCATATACAGTATACAGTATGCTCAACAAGACCTCCAGTGCAGCAAATAGTTCTAAGCACTGTAGTGATTTTATTGAATTAAAATACTTAAGCTAATGCAGCAGGGGAAAAAAACATAAAGAGAGCAGCCTAGAAAATTTATAGAACTCAATTCCTGCAAAAAAAGAAATACTAGCACATTGTGTATCAATTGCTTTTTTTTAAGGCCTCAAATAGAAAATGTAAGGCATATTAATAGGTTTAATAATAGCCTTTGTTGTGTTGGGTGCTTCCAGTTATTTTCATCCTATACTCCTTTGATTGAAATCTTCAGTTTTTGGTCAGGATTGCTGATGGCTGTGACCCCTGTCCCAGCTCAGGGGAAAGTGAGTGCTTACAGGACACATTGGTATCACATTACACATAGCAGGTCACTCCAGTTGTTGTTACATGGCAAAATGAGGACACCTTGGCCAACTTTATCTCACCCATCCTGTTGTGCACTTGGAAGATCTCAGTCCCAGGTGGGAAATGACATACTGTAGCCCAAACTAGAAATATTTGTCTGCAGTGGTGATGGACCGTAGCTATAGCCTATACTCCAAATGAATGTCTCTAGTGGATGAACTACTCCAACATCCTTTCTTTCTGCTGTTTAGGTCCAGTACATTTGGTACTGGACCTAAGAAAGATGACTTAGCATTGAAGAAAAAGCTGAATATGATACTGTAGGTCTGATTTGTGTCTTCCTGTACTGGGTAGAATGTGCTTTGAAAATAACCTTCTGTTGCTTTTCAATGCAACATAATACCATCTTCAGCATGTAGACACCATCGCATTGGGAATTGGATCTGTTGCTAGAATGCCGGTTTTGTTATTTCCACGTCATGCAGTGCTTTGTGTTTCTGACGTCTGTGACCGGACCAGTGACGTGGTTGTCCAGTAGATGGCAATGTGGTATAGAGAGGATGGTTTCTCGGTGCACATGGCTGGATGCCAAGCAATCGAACATCCAGACCCAAGTGGACTCCCACGCCAGGCTTTACTATTTACTTTTAGCTCTTTAAAAAATTAGCTCTTTTAAAATTGATCACTTAGATTCAGTGTAAAATACCAGTGACCTAGCATAACAATGCTTTTGTTTCAGGAAGCATGTACTCTTTTTCTAGCAGTAGATACTTAAAGTGATTAATCAATACAGAATAAATGAAGATCAGCCACCCCACCCCTCATTTTCTCAGCACGGCATTAAAACTTACCATATTTCTGTGGTTGAATGTATACAAAATCTATAAATACTCAAGTGTAGAGGTGTCCTTCAGAAAATAATTTCATTAACCTGAAAGATAATGGAATTCCTCACTCACTTATGCTCTTTACATGTAATGCTCTAAACATTCTATCTGTGCATCAGGCATGTAATCATGCTATTTCTCGTGGTTCAATTCATTGTATTCCATTGTCTTTAGAGACACATTTCTTTTTATGCACTCTTCTGGGATCAGAAGTCCATTTGTAGGTACTGTACCATCCTTGGGTGTTTATACAGTAGATATTCATTGATTTGAATCTGAATGTCTTTATCATAAAAAGCTGAGCTGTTTATATATGATAATGTTTCATAAAATCATACTTATATTGTTTGTAGTTATTGTTCTTTGTCAGCTCTTCTCTAGCCACAGTTAGATAATTGACTCTGTCAATATTAATGACTACAACTTTATATCCTCATAGCTAAAATTCCTGGATCATGAAAATTTGCATTGAATTAGTGATTCTGCCCTCATAAATTGACTTGATGTGCTTCTAGATCTGAACAATGCTTTTGTAATATAATGTGCTCTTTAGTGACTTCAAATGCCTTCTCACCAAATTTGAATACACAGATAATTGTCAAGTAAAAATTATTTTGACTTAGTCTCCTTTATTAGATATCTAGACTACTTTCATCTGGTTTATTCTGTCTTTTCATTGCAAGTCTTCTTTTTACATAATACAGTCTATCTTTCTTACAGATTCTAAATTAACCAGGAATGTTTATATTTTCTAATGACAATCTTAAAATGCTTATAATTTCCATATAAGCTGTGTAACCTGTATGAAAGTCTACTAAGTAATATAGCCTAAACTAATATACAGTATATACAGTTGTGTTAATCAAGTGCATAATGATTACTGGCATCATTTGAGAGTTCATTAGAAAAAGAAGCAAGCAATGGTGTTGGCTCAGTAGAGCGTGCTCATACATAGAAGATTAGAGATCACTTACTACCGTGTTTGTTCAGACACAAACAACTCACACACAATATGAAAAGGTACAGATAATACCAGTAACATCTGGTGACCTCCCATGCTGAAGCTAATTTATTTTCATATTGACCTCTCTTTGCTTTCTATGACAGTCTTACACCATGATAATGTGGAAATAAGAAAGGTATATTACTTACTGTATCTTACTTATTAGCCAGCAGCCAGATCACCCTGCATCTCACAACTGGCAACCCACTGACGCTAAGCAGGTGTGAGCCTGGTCAATACCTGGATGAGAGACCTCCTGGGAAAAACGGTTGCTCCTGGAAGAGGTGTTAGTGGGGCCAGCAGGGGGCGCTCACCCTGCAGTCCATGTGGGTCCTAATGCCCCAGTATAGTGATGGGGACACTATACTGTAAAACAGGCGCCGTCCTTCGGATGAAGAATCATTAAAAATCCCAGGGCGTTTCTCGAAAAGAGTAGAGGTGTAACCCCGGCGTCCTGGCCAAATTTCCCATTGGCACTTACCAATCATGGCCTCCTAATAATCCCCATCTATGAATTGGCTTCATTACTCTGCTCTCCTCCTCACTGATAGTTGATGTGTGGTGAGCGTTCTGGCGCACTATGGCTGCCGTCGCATCATCCAGGTGGATGCTGCACATTGGTGGTGGTGGAGGGGAGTCCCCATTACCTGTAAAGCGTTTTGAGTGGAGTGTCCAGAAAAGTGCTATATAAGTGTAAGCTATTATTATTATTATTTACTGTATATGAATAGGTAGCATAATCATTGGTTTGAGACATCATTCCTCTGATGCCCTTCCTTAAGGGCACCTGTTTACTGATCAAAAATTACTGTGGCAGTGAGGAGGGTACTGGCTCTGTCACATTGTTCTTTACCCTTAGCAGAGCTGGAAAGAGGCCTGAATGAAAAGCCTGTCAGATTCCAGAAACAACCTCCTGTTCTTTAACACCATGGTTCTCAACTAGAATGTGTTCCCTGCATTAATTATTTTAACAAAAAAATTGTTTACATCAGAGTTGCTTTCACTTGGAATACATTTACCATTACAAAGTTTATTAGGGGTAGTGTAACTCTAGTTCTAAACATCAACAATCATACCACCATTAAATGATAGTTTGATTATTTTCAAGTAAATGAATGGGGTCTGAGATGGAATAAAAACCAGAGAAAACTGGAGGTGCCCATGACTATATTAGAAGATAAAGTTGTCATTAATTTAGGTAGTTGTAGTTCAGGTGGGTAGCTGCGTCAGCATGCGTAGGCTGCAAAGGAACAAGTAATAGGTTTATTCCATGCTGAAAAAAAGAAGAAAGAGAACACAACGTTTCGGCCGTGTCACACCTGAAGAAGGCTCCACGGCCGAAACGTTGTGTTCTCTTTCTTCTTTTTTTCAGCATGGAATAAACCTATTACTTGTTCCATTAATTTAGGTAGTATGTCTGAAGGACAGATGCAAATAAATCTGTTCATTCTGCAGTTTCTTCATTACTCATCATCAGTCTGTTAGAGAAGAAAAGTAGCAGTAGCAGTGGACTTTTATATGGAGTTTATAACGAATGTTTGGGAGGGATGACAACAACCACACTCAATCGTACTCAGCTGTCAGTAATTAGCCATCATCCTTTAGCCAACCCGTCATCCTTCCTCCACCAAATGCTATAAATATCAATGTGTTTTCCTACTCTCCCTCGCATATGACTTTTGCATCTCCACCCCAACTCCACCTCTGCAGCTAACCCTTGGTCACCCTACGTGGGAGTCCTGACCTCCATGTCCTATGGCCAGGAGGTCGGCCCTCAGCCAAGCGGGTTAAGCCAATATTCGCTCCATAATAGTTCATAACACTATGATCCTGGGGCGTTGTCATTCCTAGTGAAATCTGTTATTAATGTTACCATCTAATGTATTAGAAACAGTTTTTGGATTTTTAATCTCACTTTATCTTTCATACCTACAGGCAAAATGAGTGGAACTAGGTGTGCAGATGTTTTGCAATGAGTCTGTTTTTGAAAATGTCATTCTACTTTGGGATTACTTGCACAGTTGAACAATTGTCTAAATAAGGCTGCAATGCTGAAATGTTGGTACATTATTTTAATATATTTAATACTCTATTTTCTGATTAAAGCAAGCCAGCTTCATTTAGTAAAGAAGAGCTGAGTCAGAGTGTGTTCTCACTGAAATCTTGTGAATCGGAATCTTGGATCTGAACGATTTCTTTTGATGATTTATTTGTATTTCCATTAAGTTATTTAAAAGTGGTGTTGTTGCTATCTCCTTTTGAAAGTTATTTGCAGATCACAGGCAGAGTTTTAGTCTAAGGACTTGAAATGGATCTTTATATATAATTTGAAAGCACACCTACAGTACATACAGTAAGCTGCCATTTTCTGTGCTGGACTATTTATTTATTGAAAGAAAAATTAGATGCACCACTTATTTTTATTATACTGTATACCCATCCATTTTTTACATGAAGACTTGTTATCAGATGTGGTTTTCCACTAATGTTTCATGTACAGTATGAATGTCGATGAGAATTAAATGAGAGAAGAGCCACACATCATTTCAATACTGTCTAACAGGTGAGGGAATGTTGATTGGAGGAGTTGCATATCACTTACTGACATGAGAGGATGGTAGCTTTTGGTGAAGGAGAACCATAGCTGACCAAACCTATCCTGCCGGCACTCTGCCACTTGAGAAAAACTGGTAACAGTCAGCTGATGATATGAACGAGACCCGAATGTGTGAGGACTGAACCACTGAGCATAATGTACAATAGAAGTGGGCACCTTTATTAGTTGAGTCACTCTCATTAGTACTGTAGCGTTAATGTACAGAATCTGGCTGTTAATAACTCTGTGTAAGAAAAGTTACATTATATATTGCTGAGTACATTAACTAGACTTTGGGATTTCTTGTCTTGTAACTTTGATTTAAATGTGAAGTGTTCTTCTCTTAACCTGATAGCAAAGTTGTGAAACCCCCTCTCGGAAAGTTTTGTTGGAAGACAGCTTGGCAACAGCTGTTGAGGTCAGGCTTGAAAGTTGTTTGCAGAGCTATGAAAAAATGCTGCTGACTAGAGAATGGTGTGCACCTGAACAGTGCCTCCAGCCAGTGTCAGGGCTTCTCACCCATCATGCAGAAAGGCAGATAAATTTACTGCCAGCTTAGCATTAAAATGGTTACATCTGAGTAGTTCCACAGCTGGAGGCTTGCATGTCTAATGGTATATATCCAGAATTGTAAAGCAGTCTTTAACACAGCTGATCTGTGGTATAGAATAGGACTGACACTGGTAGATTAAAAGATAAAACTGATTTTCAAACAAATTTTGAATTTCTAATTTGTTTATATATACCCCAAGTATTGTAATTGTCACTTGCTAATCACCTCAGCTCAGCTGACCGCTGTAGCTCTTGTATCACTGGTAGGGGGATGTTAGAGTACTGTAAATGCATGAATTCTCTGAAACAAATATTACTACATTTATCAATGCATGACCCATAGCACAAGCAGCAGTTCTATACGTTTCACAATAAGTCAGTAGAGAGAGCAAGCAAAACACAGTGACAACTGTACCACTGCAGGCAGAAGATGCCCTGGATGATGTCCCTACTCAACCCTGGTGGCACTTGACTTGCTGTGCATTGACATTGCTCAGATCTGAACCAGCAGTCTGTTAAATATAGGGCACAACCTGCATTCTGAATGGAGGCATATAAGAAGTTCCTGGTTCTTTTTTCACTAAGTTGTTATTGATAGTTTTTGTGTCAAAACGCATGGAAGCTGGAAGCTTTACTCATTTTATATTAATCTAATAATCATATTTCTTGAAAATACAACATATTTTCCAACTTATATAAACATATGTACATAGAACAGCAAGTATTCTAAAATGTATTGTGGGTGTTCTGTTTTCTTTTTTCAAAAAGGGGATCATATGCCATCCTTATAGCCAGAATTAGCCCTTGTTTTTTAATGTTCATTGTTTTAATGCACCTTAGAAAACAATGAATTTCATGGAGAGACTATAAACTTATCAAAACAATTGAAATTGTAAATTGCAAATTGCTTTCTACATTGAATCTGTAAAAGTACCACAGCTACAGTATATGTTGTTATCAGACAATTTGGTACCCGTTTCAGCAAAACACCAGATGTAACGCAGCTGTGTCTTGCTTCTTAATAGTTGAATTGTTTTTCTTGCAGTGGGTGGGCCACAGCCCTTTTATTTCCTTGACTTGTGAAGAAGCACAAACTGTAACGAACAGTTCTTTCTGTGCCCTATGCGGACGACAGTCCGACGGAGTGGGGAAACACTAGGGAAACGTCATGCAGGAAAACGGGGCTGAAGACAAGGGGGCGTGTCCAAGGTGCGCTGGTGCACGGGGAAGGTGTGGCCGAGGCGAACAATCCGAGAGAGTAGTCCTTAGGGAATATCCAAAACGCAAGAGTAAGTCCAAAACCAGGAGATCCATCAGAACAAAGAATTAAAAACCACGAAGGCCGGGTCGGAACCGGCGGACGGGGAACAGGAACAGAGTTTAAACCTTAACGGGACCAGGCGCTTCCAGGTCCCGGACTCGCACGATATGGAAATCAGATGCAGAGGCCGGATGAGCGTCAGCGCCTGGCTTTTAAGGTGGGCTGGGAATAGGGAGCAGGTGCATAGAATACAGTCTTGAGTGAAAGGGCTGGAGCACCCTTAAGGAGGGGGAACTAATATCGTGACACAAACCAAAAGTTCTTCATGCTGTAAAGCCAGCTATTCAGCTTTGGGTCATTTTGAAATAATTTTGATGTCTTTATAATGCCACTTTTAGGTGTAAGGAAAAGGCTAGGCCAGGTAGAGTTAAACAAACTGATAAACATCAGATTTTTCCCTGGGTGTGGAGTTTATACAGTATGTTTACTGTATGTATTTCCCAGTTCAATCCATTCACTGCATTGTAGATATTTGATGAATTTTAATAAAAATGTTCTTCTTGTTTTAATATCTGATATATCTGATGTTTATATGAACAGAAAACTCTTTAAATATTTAAACACTTTTTATGCATGGAAAAATGGGTCCTTTTTCTTTCCCGCTTCCCCTTTCAACTAGTACACACAAGCTTTTACTCTCAGGAATTCATTTTTTTCTTTCTCTCTGTTTGACCATGTCTCTAGCTGTGGTTCAGACATTCTGAAAGATTAAAGATTGTACAATTCTTTTTTGATTGAGACAGTGAAGATTAAATGGGAACTAAAAATGTTAAGTATGTCATTTTAAATACTGTGAATAAAACATACCTGATGCAAAATCTCGAATTGATCCTAGTCAACAAAATGTCATGAGGGCAACATAACTTTATTTTAGAAAAAATGTTTATTAAAGCAGTCAACAAATTAAAAGCC
Organism: Lepisosteus oculatus; assembly: GCF_040954835.1. Lineage (NCBI taxonomy): Eukaryota > Metazoa > Chordata > Actinopteri > Semionotiformes > Lepisosteidae > Lepisosteus > Lepisosteus oculatus. The sequence goes on from NC_090699.1 coordinate 42,751,271, forward strand.
AACATGGGAAACAAATGGTCTTACACGTGTAACCCACACTGATTTTATAAGCAAGAGTCTTATAAAAATAAAATAATAAAAATCTTATAAAAAACATGTGTGTTGGCTTAAAGGAGAAGTACAGTTTAATATCTCAGGTATCCATCAAGACTAATAATAGAGCATAAGAGCAGTGCGCTGTCTGAATATGGAGACATTGTAGAACAGTGTCATTCCCTAGACATGGATGAAATGAATTAAAAGTGATTTACTATGTGTAATGACAAGAAGAAGAGACAAATCAGCAGAACAAACTGACAAATGCACCATCCTCTTTACTCTTTGAAAAGCAAAGAAAACTTTCCGGAGAATGTTTCCACACATGAACAATGAAGAAGAGACAATTAAGAAGACAGTATAAAACATTTAACGAGTTTCTTGATCACAATCTTTATATACAATATAGACCAGTGTGGGAACCTATCATCACATCAGCTTGAATTTTCATGCATTGTAATAGATTAATTCAGGCTAATCCCATTTCATTGTTTAATATTCACAAAAATCAAGGAAAAACAAATTTCAGCAGTTAGTAAAAATGCTGCCATTGTAAGAATAGCACAAATCTTTTTACCATGTCATTACAGGCACCTCTGTTCATCTTGATCTGCAGCAGTACCTGTAATTCATTGGTACTGTTCTACAAAAAGGATAACATTTAATGGTGTCAAACTCATTAAGAAAACAAAAACTCTGATAAACATTGGCCTGACTGGACAGCCTTACAAGCAGTAATGAGAAGGTTAACCAGTAGCTAGAGGAGAAGGGATCCTGATCGGATCTGTAATAATTAGTTTGCATTATGCCTCTGAAGGAGACCTCAGTTCACAATGCCATCCGATACAATGTACTGTATATTATGTGATTTGAAAGGATTTGAGTTGAACTTACTTTAACACTTCCAGTTTTCATTTGCAAAAAAAAAGATTACATTCACTGCATATTCACATTAAATAATCTTTCATGCAAGTATATGAGTATTTCTAATTTCTTCTTTTGTAAAACCATTGTACAAGAACAGATAATAAAATGAGCAAGGTATAGTAGCCTTTCATTACAGTGATACAGTATACAGTACGCCTTATACACATGTACAGCAACAGTGCTAGACCAGGTGGGCTAGTACTGTATATGGTGGGGCTAAATTTCAGTTTAATTCACCCCACCTAAAATGTTTAATTAGTGACATAATACCTCACTTTTTCACCTGCTATACTGTGCAGTGAACTGCTGGATCTGTGTGTGTACTTCCCAGGGGTGAGCTGTACTTCAGAAAGTGTCTTTTCCTATATTAAAACTTTCCAGTTACAAAAGTGCTCTACAAAATTAATAACCAACCCACCAACCATCATCTACTTACAGTACCTGCAGGCAAATATACCCTTTAACCTGAGGAAAGGAGGGGAAACATACTGTACTGCTCATAGGGAGGAAGGGGATTCAGTCCATTCAGATTCCAATTACAATTAAGACACAGGATCGTTAAAATAGAAGCAAAGTGACTGGTACTACCAAACCAGAGACAGGCAGACCTCTTGGTAGGCTTTAGGAAAATGATTTAAAATTAAAGTGATTACAAAGTGTTATGATCATGTTCCCACAGCGTCCTTCGGCTAACGGTTGCCCTGGGAAACTGTCACATTCTTACAAGTGCTCACAGTATTCCGGGGCTTGTTGTATAAACTAAATCCCCTTTAGTTGATCCGCCTTCAATTAACAATGTGCTCCATCATTGTTCTTTTCACACCCTTGCAGTTTCATGTCTGCACTTTTGTCCTTCATTTTGTTTTTATTTATTTGACCCTGTCTTGTCTGCTCTTCTGTTCTCTGATCCCCTGAGCAGATACCTTTGCAGCCTCTCCAGGTGGTTTTCTCACCTTGAGTTCCCAAGTCCGTCTGCACCCCTGCCTTTCGTTCTCAACACCAGAATTCCGCTCCAAAGTTGAATTCCTGTTCTCCCTCAGGGATCCCAATCTTGTTCCGAGACAGAAACACCCTTTTCCTGGGAGCTCAGCATGGGATTCCGGTCAATAGCCGAGGCTGCCCAATTCCTGTCGATGGGCTGATTTACCAGGGTTGAGATCACCAGGCTGGACACTGACCAACCTCTCTCTGCTTAGGCAGTCTGCTCAGACTCCATTCCACTGTACTCTGCTTTCAGAATCTGACTGCACGGTAGCCCAGGACCTCCTCCATGGATTCCCTTGACTTGTTCTCTGCTGGCCTCCCTTCCCTGTGCTCCATCCCACTTCCAGGAGGCAGCTTCTGCTGTCCAGGACCCTGGAGCTCTCCCTGTGCGTCCTTGATGCTCTGTTCCATTTCCTGACTGCACAGTGTCTCCTGGCCTCTGCTTTGGATAGCCTGGACTCTTCTCTGCTGGCCTCCACCTTAACGAACAGTTCTTTCCGGACCCAATGCGGACGACACAGTCTGACGGAGTGGGGAAACACTAGGGAAACGTCATGCAGGAATACGGGGCTGAAGACAGGGGGGCGTGTCCAAAGTGCGCTGGTGCACTGGGGAGGTGTGGCCGAGGCGAACAATCCGAGAGAGTAGTCCTTTGGGAATATCCAAAACACAAGGGTAAGTCCAAAACCAGAAGATCCATCAGAACAAGGATTTAAAAACCACGAAGGCCGGGTCGGAACCGGCAGAGAGGGAACAGGAACGGGAACAGAGATTAAAACCTTAACGGGACCAGGCGCTTCCAGGTCCCGGACTCGCACGATATGGAAATCAGATGCAGAGACCGGAAGAGCGTCAGCGCCTGGCTTTAAGGTGGGCTGGGAATGGGAAACAGGTGCACCGAATACAGTCTTGAGTGAAAGGGCTGGAGCACCCTTAAGTAGTGGGGACTAATATCGTGACACTATGGTTCTGAACTGCTTCCAGACGGTTCTGTCCTGGAGCTGAGGGTCCCAGATTCTGGTCAGTGGGCTGGGATGAGCTGTCTGTTTTGGGGCATCCTAGCCCTCAATTAGTTGGATCTCTTTGGGTGTTCCACATCTCTCCAGTCTCTTGTGCTTGGGTTCTGATGTGTCGCCACTCTCGAGGCTGTAACTGGCCACATCATAACATTAAGTGCATCCACAAAATATTTTTCTCATTCACTTAAAGAATTTTGTAGGATATATGCAGTTGGTCAGTTACACCTGTCAGGTAATTAAAAGCTTGACCAGATGAGGTCAGTTAGATGAATCCCATGTCCTTAGAGCTTTATTTCCACACAGTCTGTATTATTAATAATAAATTCCTCTTTAGGTGTGAGCTGTTATAGCACTTAATTAGCCTACTGACGTTACCATAATTGGTTGGAGGTTTGAAGAGATTGAAATTTATTCAGAAATATGTAATTTCTTTTTCATTTCTCACATACCCCCAACGTTTCACAAGCAAAGAGTTCATGTCAAATATTGAGGATAAACAATTCTTAACCCAACTTCTGTGTAACGACTGTATTTTTTTTTTACACAGGTGGGATTGTTATCAAATGCCTTGCTTAAAAATGGGGTTAAGGGTCTTAGTCTCACTGTTGGTTATCACAAGGTAGTTAACTTGTGTCCATTGGAAGAGCTTGTCTCTTTTTTCTCTTTCTGTGAACACATTCCCAGAGCCCTGTTGTGCGTCTCTGTTGCACATTTATGAGACACCCTTTCTTACCTGCTTTCATCAAGACCCTTGTTCTCCTTGTTGAGGAGATTAAGGTGGGAAAGAACTGGGAAAGCTGACAATGATTATTGAAACAGAATGTTAAATGCAGCCTTAGTGTCTCTTATTATTGCTCACAGATGGAAGAGACTGCTTGCAGGAGGGAGCTGGAATGTATAATTAAAGGAGTGAAGATAATGAGCTGAAAAGAAAGAAAAGGAAATCTAGAGAATGCTCCCTGTACCTTGAGTAATGTTTGCTTTGATTTGAGGAGTTAGATGTTGTAGCCTAGTAGCTTAATGATCTGAAGTGTCTTTTGAATAAAAATGATGACAGTAAAGGTAAGGCGTGTAGCTTCAATGGGCTAGCAAATCAGCAACTGACCTCGGAAAGAAGGAGTTTGTTTCATAACATAAAAAGTTGTGGAAGATAAGGGTGAGGAAGAAAGACTGGGTGTAAATGAAGACACAGCCTAATGGCACTGGGAGCAGGGTAATACATGTTCCTGTATTGTTAGGGCTTCTATTAACAATATAATAGGCTATTAGAATCAATGTTCACATTCTTGCGATACACTTTCACAAGTTGCTTATTCTTTAACATCTGTTAAAAACTCTCAAACTCTCTCCTCAGTTGATTCTTTATTTCAGTAGCACTCCTAGCCCCCATCTCCACATTTTCTTTGCTACAATTTTCTCTTTTCTCCTCTTCACCCTGCTAACATCTTTTTCTTTCTTAGAGTTGAATCAGTTATCTATCTGTCATTTTCCATCCACAGAGTGGCAGGTGGTGATTTGTACCTGTCAAGAACCCACATGCTGCTGGGCACTGGAAACTCAGAAACAGAGAGGAAAAGGAAAAGAATTAACCCATTTCTAGCACTGAAGTGCATAGTTTTGACACAAGGTACATTATACAGTAAATAGATATTTCTAGGTCTTTAGTTAAATTGTGTTGTTAACCTGCTGATAAGGCAGTGAAGGTGTGGTAAAAAGCTCCACATGGACAACATCCAGTATATTGATTACTGATTACTTTATTAGGGACTGCTGTTAGTTCTGGAGTTGTGTTTCTTACTTACTGTATTTGTTGCTCAGTACAGACGCAGCCAGATGTTCTCTCTTAGTAAGATTAAATGTCCTACAGAACATGTACTGTAACATTGTTACAGTACTTGTTCTTTAACAATGACTTAGACCCTTCTGCATGTTTCCTCAGCAGTTTTTGCTTATTTTTTAGCACTGAATCCACCATCCATCATCCAGGTGGATGCTGCACATTGGTGGTGGTGGAGGGGAGTTCCCATTACCTGTAAAGTGCTTTGATTGGAGTGTCCAGAAAAGTGCTATATAAGTGTAAGCAATTATTATTATTAATTATTGTGTTCTGTGAATATCATTGCACTGTTTTAATACTGTGACTTTTGCAAACATTTTTTTGTTCAAATATCCCTTTACTTTTTGGTTGTGTTCCAGAGCACTTTGGGGCTTGCAATGCTTATATATTGTATTTCTTTTAAACCTGTCAGACAAACAGTGGTTTGTATGTTCTGAAAGAACATTACTACAGCTGTAGGAATGTAATACATGACAGGTTATTATAAGCTGTTCATGGCAAAGGCCTTTATTTTACTCTCTTCTGAAATACAATCTGCCCAGATGTTTAAAGTGGAAAATTGAATAGCACTTGAGGCTGATCAGTTTTCACAATCCAACAGGAATAAGCCTCTGTTTGGCTTATGTTTAGTTCACTAAGTGAAGTGTCCAGTGTCAGTAGGCAATTGTATTTGCCCTTTGCCCTGTAAAGTAAGACAGAAGACATTTTATATGCTCAGTATAAACCTTGCAGTGGAGAACATACAGTATTAATAAATATTAAACTAACATATTAAAACGAACATAATAATAGTGTTTCCTCAGCAGTTTTTGCTTATTTTGTAGCACTGAACCATGTGGTTATATAGAGAAGCTGTTTGACTTCAATGTGTGAATTTAGATTGCAATTTATTATCATTTTAACATTCTAATTGTCCTGTTTAAAGACAGAGGAAATACATGTTTTGTTAAAGAGTATTTTACAAATACCACCCCTGCAAATTAGCCTTTCAAGAAAGATAAACTCAAGAGTCAAATCCTAATCTTCTTGTCTACTTTAATTACTTGGCTCCTGTAGTTACAATTCAATTTTAGTAGGCATTGCTTTCACCGAATTAGTTGTCAAAAACAAGAAAAAGAAAAACCTGTGCACTCATAATATTAATTTATACCATAAATACCATGGGAAATTTTAAAGCTTTTGTTAATGGATCTATTCAACAGTTCTTCAATGTAGTGCCCATTAAATATAATTTAAAAATACATCTGAATATGTTCTCTTTTTTAATCTTAATTTCTGTATGCTGACAACTTCCATTGTGCAATATACCTTTCACTGCTGCAATAACTAAAATCTAGATGTAGTTAACAGGCATTTATCACTTTTATCACTGTTTTACTGTTTTGTCATATTCCTGAATGACAGGGCCGTTAGCAGTTTCACTAATCAACAGGCAAGCCGTGTGTTAGTGATTCAGCTTGTACTAATGGAACATTTCAAAAGGTTTTTTCAAACAACTTGTTTTTCTTTAACACTCAATAGATGTTGTCAGAAACTGAGTCTTTGATTAATGCTTGCAAAGGCAGACAAAAAAATGCTGAAACCTTGGCAGAAATAAAGTACTACTAAGCAAAGTTTTAGAAAAGACATTTAGACACCTGATGTTGGGGGTCGCTTTGGATTTCAATTTCAACATCAAGAATGTGGTATTTAATTCTTTTGGCATTTAGAATGTGAGAATTGTGATTAAAGCATTCAGATTGTGATTGGTACAATGGTTCTTAAGTCAAATTTAATCTTTTCAAAGTATGACTAAAGGTGGATACGTCATTTTCTTTTTCTTGTATTAAATTGTTTTTTTTATGTGAGCCTTTGTTCATTCAGTGAACTATTTCACTGAGTTTTTTCTCAGTGATTTTTTCTTATGTATTCACTGTTTATAAATGAAAACAGTGGATTTGGCAATTGATTCAAGGTAGGGTGAGCATCTTATATACAGTACATATTTGAAGATTTTGGAAAATATGGTGTGGGTCTATTCATACAGTAGATTGTTTTGTTACAGTTACAGTATGTTACAGTTTCTTGGCAGGCTAACGTACTCTAATTTAAATCAATGATTCAAGTAGAACAGATCACTCTGGGCAGATGCTCTACACATTAGCATTCAAATAGGTTGATGCCATACACATTCCCCACATTGTGACAAACCTTGATCCCAGGAGACAACCATGGTCCAGAAAATGCACAAGATCATTTCAGACAAGCTCTAACTTACTCTTTTGTTATATTAATCAAGATTAATATGATAGCAGCTTACTAAAGCCACCCATAATATCTGAAGGATCTGAGCTCTGTAAACTGTACGACCAGGATTGTAGGCCACTTCTTTATTCATTGGTTTTATCTCTGTTGCGACTCTTTATAAGTAAAGTATGAAAATTTTAATGTGGTGATCAATCTCACAGCAGTGTAAAAAAAATCCATTATTCTTTTAACAGCATTCTTCCTCGAGGAGAAAGGTTTCTGTTAAACTACAAATTGCAATATTTAATGTAATCTTCCACTGAGTTAGAGGAACACAAACAAATGGAGCTGTCTGAATGTCCTGGCTGCAGTTGTTTGCTTTGGTAGATTATACAGTAGTTCTACAATAATTCCTGCAACCCTTTGCACACTGTTTGTTTTTATGGCAGGTTGGCTGCAGGAAGACCGTGGATGAGGGGACAAAGTTTATTGCAAGCTGGAAGTCTTGAATGACAAATTGTCGAGCAGTCAGCATTTAATGTGTGTGTCAAGGATACACTAGAAATAGAATGAAGCACTCTGGCTAAACACAGTCCTTGTTTAACAGCCAGCCCTGAAATAGGATGCTTTAAATTCTGTTTTCAAGCAGGTTTTAAGAGAAGATGATCATATCTGAATTTCTCATCATCAGTCTTTACACCAAATACAGAACTAATGAAGACAAATCTGATGAGGGAATTACTGCTATATTAAGATTTCCAATTGTCAAGAGCAAAAAACAGTTATCTTATCTCTGGCTGGGGGTTTTGTCTTTGCATTTGATTAATCCGCTAAAAACTAAGCATAGCCATAATTTATTCTAGGGAGTGATACTATTTTTCCCACTGCTCCTTTTATTAAATTGCTTTTGCTGTTACTTTCAGCCATACTGGAGATCTCTTGATTGACAGTATGACATGATGAATATTCTGTGCTTAATTCCACTTGTATGGCAATGTAAACAAGCCTGTTGTATGTTTGTAGTCTCTATCTCCATCAACAGATCAGATCTGCTCTTTCCCACCCTTGAAAACTTCATCAAGAACAAAATATCTTAAATATAAAAGAGAACAATAGAAGGTACACGTGGAAAGGGGTTTTACAGTGTGTTTTCATTGTTGCACTGACAGATGTTTGAATGCTTGTTACTACCCCTCTTTATTAGTATTGTTAAGGATCACAGCTGAAAGCCCCTCATTTTGACAGCAACTCTGAAAGGTTCTTTTGCCATGAGACAATGACGGGGAGAGTATGGAAAAAAAGACTGTTCTGCATTCAGGCTGTGGTGCATCGTTTGACATTATAGCAGCTCAGCTGACGGCCCAGCATTTTTCATAGCCATCTCAGGTCAAGGTTTTAAGGTAATGCTTTATCAGAATAATCTGCTGTAGGGAATTCATGAGTAATTAGTGTTTAATAACTCCTTAATAATATGGGGAAAGGCAGTGTTATGAACTGGGCTACCTATCTATTTAAATACACCAGAGGCTCATCATTTACTCAAAGGATTGCCCTCCATCAATTAATTGTGAGTAGTCAAAAATTAGTAAACAATTATTTTTTAGGAAAATGTAGCATACAGAAAATGTCGTTGTTATGTGTGTAGAAGGTTTGGTTTTGTAAATTGAAGAATGTGTAGGTAAAGAGCAGAATGCCTTTAAGAGGCCTCTGGCAAGTAACAAGAAGTAGTAGCTCCTAAAATAAAAGACAGGCTCACCCCAGCCAGTTAAGGAGTTCTCTTGCAGTGCTCTGAGGAAATTGACGGTTTAAGAACATAAGAAAGGTTACAAAAAAGAGGAGGTCAATTTGCACATCTGGTCCGTTCGATAGTAACTTATTGATTCAAGGCTGTCATCTAGCTGTTTCTTGAAAGAAGCCATGCTAATGGCTTCAGTAACTTCACAGAGTAACTTGTTCCATTATCCTACAACCCTCTGGGCAAATAAGTGCCTCATGTTTTCAGTTTTAAATGGACTTTTAGATGTTTCCATTTATAACAGGTTTATTAATCCTCAACTGTAGTATTTTGGGCAACATACAGTAGTTTATTTGGGTAAAACAATGACCTCTAAAAGCAGACAAAGGAGGCACTACTTCTATGGACTTGCATATTATTGAATGATCTGTTCGGGACATTGGCTTTTTTGTTTTTAAATTATCTTGTTATGATAAATGACTGTTAAGAGCATTATACTGCAAATAAAGCACCTACCTTAGCTTACAAAATCACCTCAATAAAACCCACCACTTCTTTTTTATTGATTGTTGGGGGAAAAGTGAAAAATGTATTATTCTGAGAGCTTTTATGAGTTCCATTTAATATATTGAACACAGCTCTATGACATATGTACTGTTTTGTACATAACACTTTTTCAGACGGTGCAGTGAGGGCAGCTGTTTCAGTGAAATACCTTCCATCTTTTCCAATAGTAGTGCACCAGCATATGCAAGACAATAGTGCTTATTATTCTTATGCATATTTAGTGCCCTTTCATGAGTTGTGCATATTCAGTGCCCTTTCATGAGTTGTGCCATAAAACAAGATAACAAGATACTCAATGCTGTAAAAAAGTAGTAGCATTGAAGACAGATAACAGGAGACACTTATTCACACAGTAGAGTAGTTGCAGTAGTAGAGTAGACTAGAGTAGTAGTCTGGAGTCTGGAATCTCCTTGGCCATACCATTGAAGCTAACTGCTAAACAGACAAAATTAACCTAACACATCTTGTTTGTAACCTCAATGTAAATCCATTTTAAAACATTTTGGAAAATAAATGTTTTTTTTTCTGAATAATTAAATCCATAAGCTAATTGAGAGCTCAGTTTATTAATAAGCTGTTCCTTACACAGTACCTTTCAAACTTACCCCTTTAAAAAAAAACAAGCCAAAGGCAAACAGAATATGTATACACATAAAGTAATTCAGTAAATGAAACAATTAAAAGCCAGAATAAAAAATACATTATTATACAGGATGTCAAAGTACTAACTGACATGTAAGATCTATAGTATAATAGGCTGGGACATCATTCCACAGTCTTGGAGCAACAGTAGCATGGTTTCCAAGGGTTTAGAACTTTGTTTAAGTAGTTAACAGTTCATTGAATGTAGTTAAGAGCCAAGCCATTCAAGACCTTAAAGGTGAGGAGCTTTTTTAGGAATTAATTCTGAAATCTACAGGGACCTGTTGCAAGGAAGCTAAAACAGAAAATACACGCTCATGCACTGTAGTTAAAATCCCCAAAATTGTGATCTACTTTCACAGCAATGAGAACATAAGGTTAAAATGCTAAGCTCAGATGAAATATGACACCAAGATTGCTGAACCCAGTTCTTAAATTAAGGCACCAGCAGTAGTCAGCCATTAAATGCCAATTAGCATAGCTTTAAACCAGTAGTTCTCAAACTTTTTGGACCAAGTACTACCCCTGATCAAACCAAAGCATACAAGTACCACCTACAAGTCATCTTCTCATAAGAACCCCAGAAAATCTCAATGACCAACATGAGCGCGCATGCATGCACAACATTTAATAAATATTATCATAATAAACTTTATTTGATATAGCGCCTTTAAAGGTGGCTTCTCAAAGAGCTTTACAGAATGACAAAAGGAACAACAACAACAATTAAAAATAAGCAATAAAAAAGCACCATTTCACTAAGAGGGGTGAGCCTGTTTAGCCGAACATAGCAGATTTGAATTCACTGGTCGAGCCTTGATTCAATTCACAACAGAGTCTAACAAATTTTAAATCGTCAGGCATTTTCTTAATGGCCAAGGCCTCGCGGTGGATACTGGAGGTCATATCTGGAGCAACATCTCTAATTTGTGCAACTACACCACTGTGTCAGCTTGTCATCGCTCTAGCACCGTCTATACAAACTCTGACGCATTTTATCCAGTCGATGCCATTCTCATCAATAAATTCATTCAGAAGCTGAAATACTATATGTGCTCTCCTGTAGTTCCTGTTGGTAGCGGCTTACAGAACAGAAAGTCCTCATGGGACATGCCCTTAAACTCATATCGAACGTAAACGTGCAAATTGGCCAAATCAACGCCATTTATAGACTCATCGTATTGCAGTGAAAAGCATCTGCTCATCTTGACGGACTCTATCAGCATACTTTTGACATAATCCGCCATATGAATAATTCTATGAGTGACTGTGTCTTTCGGAGGGGGCAGCAGGTTGAGCTGTTTAGCAGCTTTTTCACCACACATAATATGTGTCAATTCTTTTGCCAACGGTAAACAAAGTTCTTCACAAGTAGTGTGGGGCTTACCTGCTTTAGCAATCTGCAAGGTTGTATTTTTCCCCGTTTCCATTTCAGGAGTTTGTCTCAGAAGTTAAAAGAAGTTTTTATTTCATGTGCATGGGAGCGAAACACAGAGACGCTCTGTGTATTTTTCTCAAATTAACCTAGAACAGTTCTTAAATATTTTTCTGTTATCTATCACGCTTTCCTGTGCTCACAAGATTGCCACCGTTTGTAGTATGCATTTCTATGCTTTCCTGTGCTGATAACATTGGCATTGTTCCAAAATCCCTATTTGCTGGAGATAACTTTTTTAAAAACAATTGTCCGCTTTCATTCCTATACAATGGTACAGAATTACATACTGTAGGAGCTCTTGTGTCCACTCATGTATTAGCGCGCTCTGTATCGTTGTACGTACTCTAGGCTGCGTATTGGACACAAACTAATTTGATTGAAATAGAAAATATGAAAACCTGTCCCAGTTTTTCAGCGCGCACAACAAAGTTCCAGGGTCATATGGTGTACTGCCTGGCAGCGATCCACGTACCACAACTGGTACGCATACCACAGTTTGAGAACCACTGCTTTAAACTATTCCAAATTCAGATTTTAAAAAATTCTTGCCTCCACTTTTAATACTAATGCAGTATGACAAGGCAGACAGTGCTTGATTAATGCTAGGTTTTGTGATAACATAAATTGGGGTGACATCAACATCGAAATGATAACTAATGCCATTATTGTGAAGAATCTGATACGAAGTGCACATAAGAAATAGAATGGGACCAAGAACAGAGTCTTGCAGGATGCAAGATATAACTAACATTTTTAGGGAAGAATCAGTAATAAAGCAAATTATTTTCTGTTTTTTAAATACAATTTCAACTATGATAAAGAAGTTCCTCAAAAGACTAATGGCAATCTTTAAATGAATCAGCAAGATGACTTAATTGATAGCATCAAAGGGAGCACTGACTTCCAGTAGAACAAGAATTGATACAAAATTCTTGTCAGCCAGCAGTCATCAGTACACCATTAGTAACCCTAATAAGAGCTGTTCAGTGTTATGCATTCATTGATTTGATCATATACTGAAAAGGCTCATACAGCTTATTTGCAGATAAGTGAGCTTGTAACTGAACAGCAACAGCCCATTTGAGAACCTTTTCCAAAAATGTTATTGTAAATTTGATATTGGATGATAATTACTGAACTGACTGGAGTCTTAATTCTGCTGTTTCAATAGTGGAATAATAAATGAATACTGAATGGTCAAGGGAAGAATTGCAAATCTTCATTATTCATTCTTGATATGTGTGACAATGAAACACGTAACTAATTGTAACAATTAAACAGAGATTATCTGTTTATAAGTACTTACAGAATATACAGTAGCTTATACCTGAATAAACATGTTTTTACTGTATTTTATTTGACCTACTGTAGCAAGTGTTCATTCAAAAAGCAAGTATCCCAAAATAATCAAAACAAATGACTAAATTAAAGAATTTAATGCAGAAAATGTTAATGAAAAAGGCTGAATATTATGTTTATATTCATAACTTAATATTGTTAATAATGTTCAGAAACGTCATACTTTGGCAAATTTTTATTTTCGGCTCCAGAAATGTTCTTTAGTTACATGATTTCAGATTAATCTTCCAGATTAAGTGGATTTTTAAAAAAAGTAGTAAAACAGATTAAATGAGGCTACAATTTCACTAAAATCTACACAGACATGTGCCACCAATCGTTCTTTATTAAAATGCTAAATTTAGTATGTTGTGACACATCACAGTTTACCGTAATTTGCTTACCATTAACAAGAGTTTTGACAAATGGCTGCATCTGTAATTCTTGTACTTAATTATACCACAGAATGTATGTTATAGGAACATGCATGCCCTTTTTTTTCCTGATTTTACCAAGTGCATTTCTTAAAGATCATGGCACACTTAAATGGGCAAGATTGTGGAGCGATTGAGGGAACCAGCAATGCGGCAGTCTGTGTGTGACTCCGGGGAGCTATATTTAAAACCCTGGCAAAGAAAATTCCCCAGCTGCTGCAATAGTATTATAATTCCTCTATTTTGCAGTATGAGAGAAGACAGCACAAATAATTCTGCCGAGTGTCCCTGCAGTCACAGAATCCAAAGGTATTTTAAGATGTTAAACACTCCATCCATCATACAGGGCAAGATCTTGCCATTAAGGTTTCTCCTTATTTTATTTTTTTTGCCAAGAAAAATAAACTGATCAATGATTTAAAAAAGGAGGTTGAAGAGTGAAAAAGCCTTTGTTTTTTGAGTGTCAATGTTATCATTAAAAGATACTACAAAAATCACAGCTGCAGGACAGAGCAGTATGCTGATGAATTGTGTCTTCGGTAAAATTCTTTCTCTAAAGCAATGAACACTTGCTTTTTCATTAGTCTCCCTTAGCATCTCACAAGAGCTGGAAAATATTAGCATATTCTAGACGGCTGTTAATGAAGGTAACACTTGGAAACAGGCGTAAAGATGCATCTAGATCTGCCTGTTGTCAATAAGAACAAACTGTGTGATAACAGGACTGAAGGGTATACAATCAGGCACCTGCATGAATGAATGAAAAAAAAAATCATGTATTTATAATTAAAACAGGAGCTTTTGATTTCACTATGTCATCAGCATTCCTGGTTGCATTGATTGCAGATCACATAGAGCTGAGACGCATAGAGAGCATTTTGAATTGAAATTTTAGTTGAACTATCAAGACAGACTCCAAACACCAATACCGCTGCATACTGTATGTCCTGCTCTTTCACTGCAGATATGTTTCAGTATTTTAGAAATATTGTGGAAAATGTCTCTGTATTTCTTAACAAGGGGATTTTAAAATTCTAGAATCTATTAAAAAAGAACTAAAATCTGTGTTTATACTAAAGAAAATAAATCCATCTCTTTCATACTTAGAGTATGTATTGTCTTTGTAGATTTAATATCAGTTATATGAGTGTTCATGTAATTTATTTAGATGTGCCTTGTGTCATTTCTTTACTGTGGTGTTAAATTATTTCCAAGTGCTCATCTTCAGAGAACTTCGAAGTACCTCTCGGGGACTATAGGGATGACAGTATTATTGCAAGATAAACCCATAATGTACAGTACATTAAAGATACATCACTATACTGTACCTCTAGGCTAATTAAGGCATTTGCTGGATTTTTCTTTTTTCTTAGATGAACAAATATTTGCTTCAAAGATGTGCAAAATATGGAAATTTGTCAGCTGACCACTGGTAGTGAAAGGTGCATGGAAGTGAAGTTGCAAAACTTTTTTTGCAATGGAATGTGTAAGGAGCTCCTGTGTGCTGTCAGGGTGAGCGTATCGTGGTTCAGTCCTGCATGGCACAACAGGGCTAAGGGAACTATAACCCTGAGATTTTGTATGTACTGTATGGTTGGGTGAAAACAGCCTGACAATAAAAAGAAAAAGAAAACCTCTGGTAATTCCTGGCAGAAGAAATGCAAGTGTTGTGATTAAACACTTTTAAGTTCCCCATTTTTCCCTGATGTTCCTTTATAGCCATTTTTTTAAAATAAAATGTGTTTTTCTGAAGAATTCCTTTTTTTAATGGTATATTCTGATTCCTCTTACAAGATCTATTTATTCTCATGAATGGAAGCATAGGATAGCGGTAAAATCTCTGTAATCATGACTGGATGGCTAAAATTCTAGGTACAGTAGGGACACTGCAGCTTTGAGCAAGGTATATTCCACAGATACAGTAGTTCCAGCAAATTCAACTCAATAAATGGATGTGGGAGTAGAATGTGTATTTTGAAAATTATTCATTTTAACCACTGCATTTTACTTTGAAAAACATTGATCAGTTGCATGTTAAGTTTTGTTTGGGTCTTTCAGCAACCCCAGTTTGGGTTGTCACTGACACCAATATGGTACACAGGTACACACTACTACCAAGCTATTATTTTTATAGTATATTTTAAAAAGCCATCACTGTGAAGGTCTCACACTGTGTCATTTAGAACCATATCACTCATTCTTAACTAAATCTGTGGCTACACCAGCATGTGTTACTGCCACCTTACTGGGAGGGCTTATCACACTGAGTGAAAGCAGCACTCTGTAATAACCATGCATTAGCCCCTTTCCAACTCACCTGGAGATGATATGCTACATTCCAGAAGCTGCAACCTGACACTTTAAAATTGGTGTTTCAAAGAGAGGTTTTTACAAAGAGAGGTTGTCAAAAAAGGCATTATTGGTAAAAAAAAAGCATTAAAAGCTTCTATTTTTGAGTCAATATATGGTCACAGCAAATGTGATAGTGACGATAAAATGAACGCTGTGGTGTGATAAAGGTTTTCAAGGTTTTTTGCTTTTGAAGTGTACATGTGTGGGGCCTCTGTATTAAGAGTCAGGAGGGGAAGGTGTCGGAATTGGAAGAAGAATGATCATCAGAACTCAACATTTCAAGCCTTGCCAAGATCACAGGATAAATTATCTTGGGATTCTGACACCTCAAATTGGTTATGTCAGATTAACGAGATAAATCATTGCCGTATTTCCACATTTAAAATTGGTTTTGTCAAGATTATGAGATATAGAGGTTTATTAATCAAGGATTTGCCTCCAATTTGCCATGAGCTGACTTTCTTGCTCAAGGAATGAAGATGCTTAAAAGATTAAATGAACGCTGTAGTTGTTTTACCATTTTCCTGCCTTACTACCTTTATTCCTGATTAAACATAAAGGTGTCAAGTGTCAAATGCGAACATAAAGAGAGCCCATAAATATAATGTAGGGTGATACACAATATTGTGTTTGAAAAATAGAAAAATAAACCAATTAGCAGATTTATCAAAGTGTTTGTACTGAAATAAACAAAAACTGTTTCTGAGTAGCTAGCAACAGTTTACTGTGTAATTTAGAAGTATCTGATTCTAATGTAATATATGTGGAGATGAAGGAATGTGTTTTAATATTATTCTGAAATGTCCGCTGAATGTATTTACAAATAACATTAATTAATAGTTTGCCAAAATAATAAGGAGCCTTTTTTGCATTTTGTTCAGGTTTGTTTCTTCATAATACTCTATATATTACAATTGACTAGTCTTGTGTTCATTCCTGCTGTTGTGACAATGTATTTTAAGAATGTGACACAACAGAATAATTGTTAATACATTTCGGAATTTATTCTGAAGAAGTAGCTACTGTGTGTCTTAAGTAGGGATACGGGTCCAAAGTGACTGAATTGTATTTATGTACAGTATGTGCCATTTGGAAAAGTAGAAACATATATTGAGTTCTAGTGTGTATTTGTCTGTATTATTGTAAATGTGTCTGACTTTGTGTTCTGGGCAGACTTTTTATCACTTCAGCATGTCTTACAGTTACACACTTGGCTCAACTGATAGAAAACCAGGTGTTTGGAGTTCTATTGTCACCTAGTTTGGAGCACACCACTTATTATAGGCTGCTTGTGTTCGTAAGACATGACACACATTAATCACCCCTTCCAAATCCTATAGCTTTGCCACATTAATATTGCATTACTGAGAGAGTGAGTGAGACACACTTTGTGTCTCAATCAGAGCGAAGGGGGGAGCGTGTGGCAGCCTGCCATGTAGATAAACACTCATTTATAATTTCAATCCAGCTCAGACCCTTACACGCATCCAAATTATAACAATTGGATTAATAAACTGACAATGACAGGTGTGCCTCCCTGCCAGAGTGTATAGCACATGGACTAGAGTCTGAAGACAAAGAATCTTAATTTGAGACAGTAACTGCATGATATAGACTGAATGATTTGAAGAGAAAGTGAGACTGAAGCAGTCTCCCAGTGGCTTTAAATTAAAGGTAGGATATATAAGTTGTTTGGTTTTATCTAAAAAACTGGAACACAAATTTTAGATCTTCCTTTTTGCAGAGAAAATATATTGTAAGTAATTTACAGGAGCAGAATTTTCTTTGCAGGTGTTAAAGTCAATTAAGTTTATTGATGCATACAATCAACAGAATTCGCTTTATATTCTTAATGGTCCAGCCCTGCCATGACCAAATAAGACAATGTATGATATCTGCCATCCATTTATTGTGTTAATGAATAAAGACAATGGCTTATTGCTTTTAGAGATAAAGTTATGCCTTTCTGTCTTTTTATTGACTAAAAATGAGAACTTTTCCTGCAGAAACAGACATATGGCCTGATATAATGCAGAACAAATGATGACCTTCTCTTGTTTTTTTCAGTCATATGGTTAGAGACGAAATATATTCCCCTGCATTTCTAAAGTACCAAATCATGATAGTGTAGTCCTGAGTTAAAGTATAATAATTCACACGGTACTTTGTTTACCTGTTTACAATTCCTATTGCAGTGTGTAATATGTACCGTATGCATTTGATGCCTCCCATTCTTTGAAGGAATACCTCTTGGGCACGTTTATATAAAAAAGATGCCTCTCATGCAACCCTTACTTTGAAGGAGTGCTGCTAAGGTGCCCCTTGCCTTAGGAAATTACTCTAATGTGCCCCCACAAGTCAGTATTCAACCTTTCCTCTCACTTCTGTATTCGTTATTGCAATTATACCATGTAGAAGTAATATAACCAATATATTACGGTCCAAATGCATGCCTAATTGCTTTTTATTTTTTTAAAAATTTAGTGGTGATTACAATTGCATCTGTAAATAACACAACTGATATTACGTTTTAGATAAAGTGTCTTGAGAATAGTTATAAACAAAACTGTTCTTGAATAAAATGGCAATTTAACCATCATTTCACAAGCAGTGTCGCTATTTTTAAACATACTGTATCTATGATTCTAATTGTCCTAGATATTTCACATTGCATGCTTTCATATTGTTAGTTGCGATATTCAGTCCATCTGGTATTGTGCTTATGGTCAGGTGCTTGATGAATGGGTAAAAATGCTGTTGTGCATACACATGTGAAACATATGTATTTGATCCAGATGCTCTAACATTTGGTTTTTCTTTAAAGACACTGCTTTAGAGCTACTGCTGCTCTTCTGGGTTAACCCAGCTGTCACACTCATGCTGAAAACTATAGCCAGAGCATAGCAAAGCAAAGCTGCAAAATAAGTAATCACAGAGGTAAAAAAAAACCTTGGAACAAAAGATAATGAAAACATTAAATAATCATCCATTCATCCATCATTCTTTACCACTTTACGCAACAGAGGGTCATGGGGGAACTGGAGTCTGACCCAGCAAGAAGTGGGTGCAAGGCAAGTTACAGCCTTTGATTGGAAGCCAGTCCATTGCAGGCCAGACATACAGTACACACACACATACTCATGCCAAGACCTATTTTTTCCAGAAGCCAGTTAACCTACCACTATGTCTTTGGGCTGTGGGAGGAAACTGGAGCACCCAGGGAACATCTCAACAGTCATGTAAAGAGCAAACAAACTCCACACAGATAACACCCCAAGAAGTGAACCCGGGCCCCAGCGCTGCGAGACAGCAATGCTAACCACCACAGTCCATCATTAAATATCAAAAGCTCAGATGCAGTTATGCCTTTTATTTAACCTTGTTATGCCTTGTTTCTTTGAAATTCTTCCCACTATCGCTGTGCTACACCAAGTCACAGCTCTGATTCTTTTCCTCCCATGAAAAAAGATGTAGTATAAGACTGTGATAGGTATGATGAAAAGCAGGTCATTACAGGGGAAGCAGCTATTTTAGAAGTATAATGAACGTATGTCTTCTAAAAATATACCATATAAGAACAAATGGGTTACAAATGGGTAGAGGCTGTTTGTCCCATTTTGCTTGTTTGAAAGCTGGTAGTTCATTAGACACAATTCTCACACATGGGCCACAGAAGTAAAGGAGTGGGGACAGAAATAAAACTGCAGTTTGATGACTGAGGAGAGCATTGGTCACTTGTGGCAACACCATTCAGGTGTGTACAGAGTACCAGAACTGAAGGGGGAATTACCTCTTCAAGATTTCACACCATTTAATATCCACTGTTCTTCTCTCTCACTGCTGTATTTTGGCCTCATGTCAGATTGAAAGAGCTTGGTATGATCCATTTTGTTTCAGCCTGCTATACTGTAGTTTTTTGGGGATAGAAAATTGATATTGGCTACATATCCACAATATCTCTCCTGTAATTTAATGTTCCATATTGTTGCTGATGGTTCATCCATTCTGCAGATAACGTTTGTGTGTAAGCTAAACTCCAGGATGATCAAGTCCAGTTGTAGATATAGATGTCTGAGAGAGGTCTCAGAGGTGACTATCTCAGCTAACAGAAAACATTGTGATGTTTTTTCTAAATCTTTTGGAAAGCAGTGTGCTTTTGTGAGACTTTCACACACAAAGTTGTAGCTTCGTTACACATATGCAAGATGTTTTACACTGTGCATATGTTTTTAGAAGATGCTACATTGTGATGTTTTATGAAATATATAAAGATAAGTATAAAGATGAAAGAACATTACACTGCCAGAGTGACAAGTAAATATTACACCAGCATTGTGTTAACATTGTGGCAGCATTATACAAAATACTCTAGTGTTTCCAAGTATGCATGGCCATAATGTGTCTGTACAAAGCTGCACAGTGTCGCTACAATGTTATTTGGATAGCTGAATAAAAAGACAAAAATATAGTCTCTTGAGGGGTGTTAAGTAATTGTCTACAGTAATTGTGAATTACAGTATAATTAGAATTAGACCGTGTTATGTTGTGCATGTCACTACCTATGTCATTATCTAGTGTATAATCTAGTGCAGTGGTTCTCAAACTGTGGTACGCTTACCTGCAGTGGTACACGGAGTGCCGCCAGGTGGTACACCAAATGACCCTGGAACTGTGTTGTGTGTGCTGAAAAATAGGGATGGGTTTTCATATTTTCTATTTTAATACGTGTCAATATGCAGCCTACGTACTACGGTGCAGCGCGCGCTAATACTTGAATGGACACAGAGCTACAATGTAATTCTATACCACTCTATAGGAATGCATGCTATGAAGTAAGTGACCAATTGTATTTAAAAAACGCTATCTCCAGCAAATAGGGAGGTAGGAGAACGTGCGTGATCTTGGAACACCGCCAATCTTGTAAGCGTGGGAAAGTATAGAAATGCATGCTATGAACTTAAATGACCAATTGTAGTTATAAAAAAAGCTATCTCCAGCAAATAGGAAGGTGGGAGAATGTGTGTGATCTTGGAACACACCAATCTTGTAAGCATGGGAAAGCGTGATAGATAACAGAAAAATATATAAGGACTGTTCTGGGTTAGTTTGAGAAAAATACATGAAGTATCTCTGTTTCTCATCCATGCCCATGAAATAAAAACTTCTGAGACGGACGTCTGACTGCCTTTAAAGGGGAAACGGGAAATATTTCTCCAACAGCGCCACATTCATCAACAATTTATTGAAAATGAATACCTCTCAAAAATCAAGTATTATGTCCTGGCTGAAAGGAATAGACACCAAGAGTAATGATGCCAGCTCCGACAGATCATGCACACCTGTTGAGATTTAGGAGGATTATATATCGGCCACTGACACAAACTCTGTTGCTGAACCTGCTAGTGTCAGCAAGCATCAGAAAATGGCTACAAGGCGGTACGATCCAAATTATCTTAATTTGGGATTTACTTGCACCGGGACAGAGGAAGACCACAGTGTGTCGTGTGCTGTGAGATTGCCACTCCAATTTCCAAAGCCCAAGAAACATCTTACTATGCAAGCTTGCGGATTGCTAAAGCAGGTGTAGATTAAACCGACCCAGGGACGCCAAATAATGTAGGGAAAACCGGTTCAGGGACGCCAAATATGTAATCATAGTGGCTCTCTGAAGGCACCAGTTCTGTAGGGTTTGGGCATTTACTGAGACAATTATTAATTGTAGCAGTAAATCACAAAGTTGATTCTTTTGATGGCTTTAGAATCCAACCATGCGACATAACTCAAACAACGCGCACACACAGGTACTAATACATGAGGATACATTTATTAATACATAGAATATGCATATAAACCTAACAGATCTTATCGAGAGGGTTATCAGAATACAAAAGATATATAGTTCAGGTGGGTAGCTGCGTCAGCATGCGTAGGCTGCAAAGGAACAAGTAATAGGTTTATTCCATGCTGAAAAAAAGAAGAAAGAGAACACAACGTTTCGGCCGTGGAGCCTTCTTCAGGTGTGAAGAAGAAGCCTGAAGAAGGCTCCACGGCCGAAACGTTGTGTTCTCTTTCTTCTTTTTTTCAGCATGGAATAAACCTATTACTTGTTCCAAAAGATATATATTCAGTCAGTTACGAAGTGTTACACATATCAAGAGGACATACATTCAGTATATCATTTATTAAGACCGTTTCGTAAAGTGAACTTGGTTACAACTTCTACATTAGATACTCAAACAAGTACATAACTCTTAGGAATTAAATTGATATCAACTGGTTGGGATAACAATTGAATTTTCGAGCTGTAATGCATTGAAGTTGAATACTCATCCAATCTCTGGGGATTCAGATCTCCTGCGGGCACAAAGAAACAGTTGCAGGTTGTTGCTGTCCAATCCGCGCTCTCTGGCTCAGTTACAGGCTGTGCTGTGCGGCTTGCGACGGTGCGCTGCTGATGCTCACTGACCGGCTAGTTAGTGTTGGCTTTAACTAGCAAAGTTTGTGCACAGGAGAAAAGATGACTGTGGGTCCCAGCAAGTCAGGAAGAGGACCGGTTCGTTCCTGATGAAGAGCTAGTTCTGAATAGTGATTCAGCTGTTCACAGTTCCGACCTGTTCACGAGGCCTGCTGCTGGTTACTCTCTGGCAACCTCCACTCTAGACTCTTAGAACAAAGGAAAGTTCTGGCACTCGGACACACTGGCCGTTCCGTGGTTGTCCGGGCTGAGTCTCAGGATGGTCAGGAGGCGCGCTGCGAGAATGTCCTGCCCCTGGGAGCCTTCTGCTCCTGGGCCGTCCTGCCCTGGAATTCTCCTTTGAATTCCCTTTAGAACAGTCCACAGAATCCTCTCCAGAATCTTACTGAATCTTACTGAATCTGAATCTCACAGGCTCTCCGTGTTGCCTGTTTTTACCTGGAGGAACTTCAGCTCATTGATTGGCTGAAAGTTCCATGGGCATCAGAGTCCCACGTGGGTTATTCGGCCCTACCAGTTCCTGATTGGTTGATCAAGGTGAGATATGAGTCACTTACTCCTGACACTTAGTAATGCAGTCCAGATGTCCAACTGGCACTCCCTAGACAGATAGGCGCCAATGGATGACCATTGATCATGATAGCCAGGCTTAGCTAAGTGCATCCCCCTTTGGAAGCTGTCCTTATAAAAAAAAACATCTTGCATGAATGGTTTCTCTGTGGCTGCACCACAGAGATGAACAGAGAAATGGGGCCTCATTTGGGAAGCTCAGAAACACTTAATTCTGCCTTATTAATAAGCCTCGCCGCTACACAGGCAAGCCCTGTGTAAGAACTTTGTTTACCGTTGGCATAAGAGCTGATACTTATTATGTGTGGAGAAAAAGCTGCTAAACAGCTCGACCTGGTGGCCCTTTCGAATGACACAGTCACTCGTAGAATTATTGATATGGCGGACGATGTCAAAAGTACGCAAATAGAGCACTTTAAGATGAGCAGATGCTTTTCACTGCAATTAGATGAGTCTGAAGATGTCGTCAATTTGGCAAATTTGCTTGTTTACGTTAGATATGAGTTTGAGGGCATGTCGCATGAGGACTTTCTGTACTGCAAGCCGCTACCAACAAGAACTACAGGAGAGCACATATTTCAGCTTCTGAATGAATTTATTGAAGAGATTGGCATTGACTGGAAAAAATGTGTCGGAGTTTGAACAGACCGTGCTAGAGCGATGACAGGCAGACACAGCATTGTTTTTGCACGAATTAGAGAGGTTGCTCCAGATATGAAGTGGACGCCCTGCAGCATCCACTGGGAGGCCTTGGCAGCCAAGAAAATGTCTGAGGATTTGAAATCCGTGTCAGACTCTGCTGTCAAAGTTGTGAATTTTATCAAG
The DNA here is from genome assembly GCF_040954835.1 of Lepisosteus oculatus. Taxonomy (NCBI): domain Eukaryota; kingdom Metazoa; phylum Chordata; class Actinopteri; order Semionotiformes; family Lepisosteidae; genus Lepisosteus; species Lepisosteus oculatus. Next base: position 42,774,676 of record NC_090699.1, read on the forward strand.
GCTCGACCAATGAATTCACGTCTGTTCAGTTTGCTTTGTAATGAAATGGGCAGCGAACATGTGCAGCTTTTGCAACATACTGAAGTGAGATGGTTATCAAGGGGCAGAGTGCTCACGAGGCTCTTTAAGCTGCACTCTGAGGTACAAATGTTTTTGCATGACCAGCAATCTCCCTTGGCAAGTCTATTTGATGATCTGGTGTGGCTGGTAAAATTGGCCTACCTGGCTGATATATTCACACTTTTGAATGAGCTGAATATGGGACTGCAGGGGCTCTCTTTAACAATTTTTGATGTGTCTGACAAGATCACCGCTATGAAGAAAAAGCTGAAACTTTTTGTTAATAAAATCAACGCAGGTGAACTCTGGAGAACCATCTGCACACATATGGTGTGGAACTTGATGCTGCTGTTCGAGATGTGATTGTATTTTCCAGTTGAGGCCACACCAGAGTGGATCGGGAACCCCTTTACTGTTGATGCCGAAGGAATACCCAAGAATCTTTCCTGTGCTGAGCAAGAGAAGTTGCTCAAGTTATCATCTGATGCGACTCTGATGTCAGAATTGAAACGACGGTCACTGTTGCATTTCTGGATCCAAAGATGGAGTGAATACCCAGCCCTCTCATTAAAGGCTGTGCAATTTTTGATGCCTTTTGCTACTACCTACCTTTGTGAGAAAGGCTTCTCTGCTCTCACTGCAATCAAGACAAAGTACCACAGCAAAATGGATGCTGAGCCAGATCTGCGTTTGAAGCTCACTGCCCTCATCCCTGACATTGCAAGGCTTTGCTCAACTAAACAAGCTCACCCCTCTCACTGAAATGGTAAATGCTCAGTGTTATTTTTATAAGTGTCTCTATTTTTATTTTATGTGTATGTGAGAGTGTGCGCGTGCGCTCATGTTGGTCATTGAGATTTTCTGTGGTTCCTCTGGGAAGATGACTTGTAGGTACTGGGATGCTAAGGTTTGATCAGGGTTGGTACTTGGTCCAAAAAGTTTGAGAACCACTGATCTAGTGGATAATTCCAGAATAACACCTGTAGTCATACCTACTGTAGGTCTTCTAATGCATGATCTATGAACTTTGTTCAACAAGAACATTATAATAGATTGTTGTAAATGCATGTAGAATAATTAATGTTATGCTTTTTGAACCGGTTGTTTATTTAAAATATTAAAACATACATAAAAATGTAAGCCACCAGAGACTTGTTTTTGTTACAGTATATCATTTCAGTTTTTAGAAATGACACCCTACTCTATTTCTGTCTCTCTGTCTCTGTCCTCTCTTCAAGGCTTATCCTCTTTTGTGTTTTGATAATACTTGAGACATTTCTTTTCTATGGTGCTTCTGTAATTTTGATGAACGGTATGACTTCATAATGCAGCAGTACTAAATGCTCAAAGCTTTTGCGAATTGTCTATGAATGGCAAATGAAAGAAGGACGCCCACATAATTCCTACACAGCAACGTATAAACAAACCTTAATTAATAGCACATGGAGAAAAACAATAAGCAACAGGGGATTCTGAAATGTGATTAAACAAACACAAGCTGAAAAAATGGGCTAAGCAAAATTCACCTTTCTACCGGGATCTGTAATTTTGCTTATTGAATTAATTACTGTATAATGAACATATACATACCGAGAGCAATTTACAGCAACCTAGACATTCATTAGTTTGTTTTACATGTGCCACCATGAATTAGGGCTGTGATGAAAAATTATTTGTGAACAGCAGGGAGGGTGTGTTCAAATACAGATGAAAAGTGAATATGGAATGGGAAGTGTGTTGATGTCTGGATTCTTGTGGAGAGAGGTGCTTGAGATGGTAACAGTCTCCAGTCAACACATTTATACATTAATAGCACAGCTGTGTTCAATCGCATCCTCTGTCTTTAAAGTATCTCATATTTAACACAAGTAATTTACATTTTTCCGTAGTAGAACTCCATAATTGATGGTGAATCCACTTGAGTTTATAATTTGATTTACAGTACAGTGTGTGATATTTTGTGATGGTTACAGCTGAAGTAAAAACTATGATCTGTTATAATGCCCCAATTTTGACTGATACCCTGAACTTCAGTGAAGCCATCCCATCCGTTAATTGTTTCTCATAAGGGTTGCAGCATCTCAGAGCCTATCCTGGAGCATAAAACACATTAAATACTGGGTGTCACTATATTACAAGGCGCACGCAAAAGTATGGTTTAAATATAATCACAAACCTAGCCAAACCTAGCCAATGGAGTTCTAAAAAGTGGGCAGAAACTAGATCACAAAGCGAAAATCCATGTCTTCTTCCTAATTTATCCCTTTAATTCCTACACCTCACCAGTCTTTGTCTCCAGCAAGCTCCTCTGAGTTCAGTGCTCACATCTACTTCTGCCTTGCCTCTTCTTTCTCCAGCTCTTTTCTCCTTTTGCTTTATGTGTCTCAGGCAATCCCTTCATCTCATTGCGTGTTGCTTGCTGTCTCCGGTGCAGACAGGCCTGACACATGAGCATATCACAGCAGTCTTGGCAGTCTTGGAATTCGAAAAAAAAAAGGAAAGTGAAGAACAGGCAATGTTGAGTGCTGAATGACAGGGTGGGGGGGAGATTTGTGTGTTTGTGCTGATGGTTGTCAGACCTGGATGTAAATTTAAATCAGTGATACTTGTGAATTTTCCAGATGTCAAAGCCTAATCAGACTGTCTGTGCCACTTTGTCCTGCCTTTTTCAAGTTTTAAGTTGCACCAAGTTGTTTTGGGTACACCTTAAGTATTGTTTCAATGGTTAAAAATCGATTCAGACTCAGGCTTCTTAGATATTAAAGAGTAATAGATTAAAATGAACCTTCAGTGCCACTCACAGTCTCTGTAATCAGCATTAAGAGAGTCTGGCACTGATCTTTGCCTTCCCTAAAAGAGATGTAGAGCATTAAATCTGGCAAGCTAAAAAATGTTCTTGAATCTTATCTTCTTTATTGCTATTCTGCTTGTAAAGGTTCTATTTTTTACTTTGACAGAAACATCATGGTAAACAGGTATTGATTTTAGAATTTTCAAAAAATCGCTTTGGGGATAATTCTATTGACACATATAGCATTTCTTAGAAATGTCTAAACAGCTCTAGTTCTTGATGTGTGACACTGAAAGACTGCACTAATGTTGCAAACTAAAGCATTGTGAATATATGTACACTAAAGTATATACAGCATGTTATACATAGCTGTCAAAATCAAACATTTTCTAAACAAAATTGTACTTTTTGTTCATTGGAAGATCAAATTCTGCACTGAATTCTACACATGAATTACATGAGGAATAACGTACAGTACAACACTGCAAGTGCTTAAGTGCTTAATCATGAATAATTTTATTAATATTTAGATAGATAGATCACTTTATCGACCATATACAAATTCTTGTATTAGGAATTTGCCTTTTTGCATACCTCAACTCGCATTCCATGAGACCCACAGACAGGAAGAGATGCTTGGGGTCAGAACGCATGGTCGGCCATTTATACAGCATCCCTGGAGCAGTTGGGGTTAAGGGCCTTGCTCAGGGGCCAAAACGGAGTAGGATTCCTCTGCCAGGCGTGGGATACGAACTGGCAACCTTCCAGCCACAGCCCAGATCCTTAGTCACAGAACTACCACACCGCTCCATAAATTTATTTAATATTTTCCATTAATGAAAGTCTGTAAAAATAGTGAAATACTGTAGAGATATCTCATATCACATATGGTATTTGACAATAAATTGAGGTACAAATAAAAAACAATTTGATGGTTTATAATTGTTTTTTTTCTCTTTGTTGTAGAATAATTATATACTGTACAGTACATTTATACAGTATGCTCAATAGTTGCACTTTAAACATAACTTAAAATGTGCAGAGGTCAGATTAATATGCTGTTGGACATATGACAGTTCTAAATGGGTTGTAAGGCTTACTTTGATAATTTGTTTTGAAATTTCGCTAAAAGTATAACACAGAGGATAGTGTAATGAGCAGAGCCAGCTCCAGATTGGATATAATAATTGCTATAAATGGTTACACTTATATAGTGCTTTTCTGGACACTCCGCTCAAAGCACTTTACAGGTAATGGGGACTCCCCTCCTCCACCACCAATGTGCAGCATCCACCTGGATAATACAACAGCAGCCATAGTGTGCCAGAACACTCACCACACATCAGTTATTAGTGGGGAGGAGAGCAGAGTAATGAAGCCAATTCATAGATGGAGGTTATTAGGAGGTCATGATTAGGCATGATAAGGGCCAATAGGAAATTTGGCCAGGACATCGGGGTTACACTCCCACTCTTTTCAAGAAACGCCCTGGGATTTTTAATGACCACACAGAGTCAGGACCTCGGTTTTATGTCTCATCCGAAAGATGACACCTGTTTACAGTATGGTGTCCCCGTCACTATACTGGGGCATTAGGACCCACATGGACCGCAGGGTGAGCGCCCCCTGCTGGCCCCACTGACACCTCTTCCAGCAGCAACCTTAGTTTTTCCCATGAGGTCTCCTATCCAGGCACTGACCAGGCTCACACCTGCTTAGCTTCAGTGGGTTCCCAGTTGTGAGTTGCAGAATGAAATGGCTGCTGGCTTTACATACTGTATATATGTAAAGGTTCATAATAAAGTGTAAATTGGCAACAGTAATAGTCTTGTCCACTTATGATATGCACTGATTTAGACCAGTGCCCATTCTGTGACTGGATATCTTTTCAACCTTTGATGTTTTACTAGATGTGTATAAGAAGGGGAGGAAAGTGAAGAAAATTAATAAAATGAATAAAAGCTTTTGGGGGTGGTCCCATGGAAGGTTTATTGTAAGGTTTCGAGTAAGGTTTCAGAGATATATAAGTAGTTCACCTAGTGTTTTTGTATATAAGGGTATTTAGATTGATACATCTGCTACAGTAGGCAATGTTGAGAAACAAAAAGGCCAACAAAAAGCTAGGATACATATTAAAATATACCATTGAAATCAAATTGTATAATGAATAATAAGGCCTCGTTTACTTTATAGTGTAAAAGTTTGGTCAATATTTTATAAAATATATATATATATTGGAATCAATCCAGAGAAGCAAAACCAGTCACATTCCAAGGCTTAAGGGAATGTTCTAAACTGACAGGCTGAAGGAATGAACCTTTTTTTAATTTTTAACAGGAACGTTTAGGTGGGGACCTGTAACATCTAAAATCCCTAAAGGCATTGACAAGGTCAACCCAACAGATTTTTTAAAATGAACTGTGGAACATGAACCAGAGGGCACAAATGGTAACTACATGAAAGTTCATTTAAAACTGAGCACAGAAAGCAATTCTTTACCCAAAGGGAATTAAGAGTATGGACAAGCTACCGAGATATGTTATTGAAGCCAATATACTGGTTTCTTTAAAGAAACGTCTGAGATCCTTGAATCTGTTAACTATTATCAAAGGGGCTAAAAAGCCCAAATTAACTCCTCTTGTTTGTAACCTTAAAAGTTAATCTTTTGTATACTATCACTAAAATAGATCAAAAGTAAGAAATCCAGTAAGAGCATAACATGCTCTGTAACAGAAAAATAAGGGTCTTTAAAATAAAGAGCAGGAAAAGAATAATATGATTTACATGGGAAATGACATGAGCTCAAAAAAAAACTGAAACCGGTCAACAATATCAAGGTCAAAGAAGTACACAGAGCTCCGTTTAAGATTGTCCTGACTGCACTATCCTTTAATGTTTGACTGTTACTGTACATGTGTTTTATGGTCAATATTTCACTTAAGCTAGTCAGTATTTATGTCCCACCCCTGTTTTGCTAGTTATTATACACTAGATAGCTCTGTACTATCTACTCATACAAGGTGACAGCAAGGGGGTTTCAATTGCACACTTCTAAGATAATTGTAGATGTAATAAAAAAATCAAGTGTCAAGCAAGCATATGGCAAAATGGTTAGGTTTTTTGTTATCTGTGCCAAACCTCTTTTGTTGAAGTGCACAGAGCTGTAATGGAGTTCATGAAAGCCAAAAGATGAGTGATCCAACCCAGGATTATTGAAAACCCTGGAGACCACCTGTGAAAAAAAATGCATCCTGCTTATTAACCACACAGTCCCATGGTCTGATGTCTGGCATTAGCTAAAGTCAATCTCTAAAGTCCTTCAGCAAGGATATGGAATTATTTTCATGTAACCCCTTTACCACTAGTATTACTAAAATAAAGCATACAGTAAGAATAGACACATGTACAGTAACTAGTTTCTCACATTGTTGCAGTATAGAGACATCAGATTGAACTATGATGTATAGTAATTATTTTGCAATACAGATGTTTAAACTATAGTAATGTCTGTATTGGGAACTTCAAATTTCCCTCATCAAATTTAAGATTTCACTTTAATAGCACTACAAGTACTCTTTAAAACAGCTCCTGTCATTTCACATATTTTTTTTCTCTGCTACAATCTCTGACTGATGAAGGCTGATAAGAAATTAAAGTGGTTTATAAGACATTATAACAGACTTTAATGAGTAACTTTAATGAGCAGTGATCGCTTTCTAGATTTCAAGATGACTAAACACATCATACACAGTGGCATTAAACCACGGGAGACTAACAGTCAAGCCCTAACCCGAACAGCTAGCTACACAAAGAGCTCAGCAGACCACTGAAACAGTGAACAGTGGAGAAACAGGGAAAGAGCTATAACAGAAACAAATCAATTCATGTATTCAGCACTCAACCATTAAATGTGTGCAGTACTGAAATATATTGTGTAATGACATTTTACTGTATGTACTCTTCTACACATTTGCTTGAACCACAAAGCTTTTGGAACATAAGGACTTGGTTTCTTTAATGCATTAATGTTTTTTTATGTATCTTGTTATCACACATAAGATGGTACATTTCAGTCTTGACTGAAAGGATCAAGGATCAAAGGTTTGAAAGGAAAGCATGATTGATAAATGTATCTCTGGTCTATAGAAAATCACAAACAGCCTGGTTATAATATAATAATAAGTCCCCTTTGTACTTCATGTTTTTGTGAAAGTGAGATATAGTTTTAAAAAGCAGTTGAAAAAAAAAACTTAAGTGTGTGTCTTCCTCATGCTCAAGATACCAGTTCACTGTGAACAGGTCATATAATCAAGGCTAGTGTTTCTCTGATGTCAGCATTTTGAGATGTTCTAACTGTGGAGGCCTTTATTGCTTGATGGTTTATAGAAAAGCATTTCCCTAGTAACATCAAGCGACTACAGACACCACCAAAAAACACTTATATTTTAAAGAATTGCTGAGCGCAATGTCACAGAACTGTAAATATTAAAATTATTATTGTCTTGAATATTAATTTCCTACTTATTTAATGATATTTTGGAACTCAATAATTAAGAAATACAAAAGTCTGCTTTTCAGATATTTAAATAATCCTGTGTCACTCTGTTCTCCAGCAATATCTTTTTCAGAAGGTGCACTATATTTTAACCCCTCTCATTGTATGTAATCACACAGTTCTACTACTGTATGCTGGCAAAGGAAAACAGAGAGGATTTTCTCTGGGATGGGCTTTGAAGATTGTGTCCCAATAGTGACTTTACTGGGGATCACAGCAGATGGTACTTTCAGACAGTACTTTTTTTAACTCGCCCAAGTCAGGATATTTTATATTTCATAGTCATTAAAATCTGGTCTTCAGAATGTAATAAAACCAAGAAAAGAGGTATTGAAGAGATTGTGAGGAGTGTATGAAGTGAATCGATTGAAAACTGTAATTTAGTGCTCAATAAATCATTAAAAGATGACTTACTGTAGATACAGTAGATAGATACTTTATTAATCTCATGAGGGAAATTACAGTGCAACAAGTAGCCTGGCACGGTCAACACAGCACAGTGTAACAACATGATACAATAATACATAACACAAATCAGTAAGTACAGTCAGCGAGAAGTGCAGTAAAAAGTTACCTGCGACTTAAAAGTTATCCTAATACCTGCTAGGATGTGAGCAGAGAAACTAGACATAACAGGAAAATGTCTTAATTATATTAGCAAGGAGGGGTGAATAATACATCAGAGAGTCCATTTTTGATCTAGAAACATTATTATTAAATTTTATTATTTTGAAAATCTCTATTGATGAGTGACTTCCACACCAAAGATTTGTCTAATTGTTGAATTGATTGATGGATTGATAACCAATACAGAATAGTAAATAATTATTTTGAAACATTTAAATATTTCAGACTGTTTATCTGAATTGTTTTAAAATATTTAAGTAATTCAACAGAAATATTGAAATATTTATTCATCAATTTGACTTCAAATAGCATTGGAAACATTTAATCATTTATAGCTATTTCACATTAAGTTGAGATATTAAAAAATAGAAGTGTCTGAAGAGGAATCTCTAAAGACCATTTGAATTTTTCCTTAGGTTGTGACTTTGAAGTGATGGTGGTCTTAGTCATCCGACTTATTTCAGTCTTAACCAATAGTCACTTCAGACACAATTACCACTTGTTAAAATTCCTGTCATAGCCCCCGGCAAGAGCAGAGTATTTTCTTTCTAATCCTGCATCTTTATAAGGACACCAGAAGTAAAATCAATGGTGTGATTTTTATTAGTCTTCTGTGGCTTTAACACCACTTCTGAATAATAACACTGGGTGGTAGGAAAGAGATATCGAGCTGCTAATAAATTTTGGTGGCTTCAGAATGACCTAAAATTGAAGTCCAGGAGTCCATGCAGTGTCCAATATGTAGATGCAATTAATCACACAGCTACAAAAACACTTTTGAAAAGGCTAGATGTTCTGTACATGAGGGCATGCAGATATGCATCAGACGGCAATAAATTCAGCCTTCACTTTGACCTTTTCATGAAAGCTGCATTACTAGCAAAGTTTAAGAGGTTTTTATTGGGTGCAATTCAGTTTTTAAGAAGGGTCTGTACATTGTGTAATTTACAGGAAAATTGTGTAGCCTAACATAAGATATTCATACTTAAATGTATCATATTGCTTTAAAAGCTTGTCATATCTATTTTATATTTATTTATTGACACTGGCTGTTGTATGTAGTATGCAATTAGGTCAGCAAAAACTACAACAGATGATACAGTACTTTTTTTGTGGAAGGTGTGGTGGTGTAGTGGTTCTGGAGTCCAGGGTTCAGTTGTGTTCTGGTGTGCTGCCTGAGTGGAGTTTGTATGTTCTCTCTGTGTTCTCATGGGTTTCCTCCGGGTGCTCCAGTTTAATTTCACATTCCAAAAATAATCGTGTAGGTTACCTGGCTTCTGAGAAAAATGACCTTGATGTAATTGTGTGCGTGTTTGTGTCTATATGCATGCTGGAATGCTGGTCACTAAACAGAATTCTCTGCAGATTTGGGAAGTGACCACAGTCACCACTAAGATTTTATCATCACAACAATCATGCTGATATATGGTTTATTTATTGCTTTTTAACTAGAATTCAAAACAAATATGAGCTTTTACTAATAAGGTATTTTAGCTAAAACATGTCATTTGAAGCCTGTGTGTATATTGCTATTGCAGTACTAACTTTTGGAACTGTTAGTGTTTTTCTGAAATGAGGATGTGTTCAGGAAGCAGAAGCCAGTGTACGGAGAAGCTACTTTACTTTTTTCCAGAAAGTAAAATTCAGAAAAACGGCCAAGGAAATACTTTATCAAAACGTTAAATCCCAGGTCTCCAATGTGCCTGGAAATTGGAAAGCATTATGACATTTAAACAGCTGTTCTCAGGCTCTGATCTTTATGTTCATTCTGGGGGTACAGATGTCCCATAATGGACAAATGACAAGTTTGTGAAGGATTAACAGGACAATGGAGCCCTGGATAGGGGAACATTGAAAATAAAAGATTATTATTAATAACTTCAGCAAGATGTATTTATGAGGCAAGTAAAAGGGGAAAGTTGCTGCCAGTTAAAATGAGGCTTACCAAAGTCCAGTCATTGCAGTCATAGGCCCATGGTGGTGCTGGTCAGTATGAATCACGGACAACTGTATATTGCTCCCTGAAGGGTCAGCTGTAACAAATGTAGAGATACTGTGGCAGTTGGCACTTTAAAGAAAACAGAGCTCACTTTAATTAAATTAGCAGAAAATGACCACAGATTCCTGAATATGACCATGAAGTGTGGCAAAATATTTGGAAAATGTCACAAAACATTCTACAAAAAATATAAGATTTTTGCAAGTACAACTAATGATGTCAGTACTCTGGCAACTTTAAATGTTTTAAATGTTAAGAGTCCCTTCTTGCCTAAAGCTTATTTCAGAAACATTTTTCTGCATACTGCTTTAAAAAAAAGTAACTCCGTGGATGTAAGTAAAATAAACCATGCTGAAGGGTACTGATCCTCCATCTTTACAGTCAAGTCCGGGTGTGCACTTGAGCCCGAGAAAGTGCACAAACTTCTCCTTCAAGTCTGAAGTGTAAAGAACAGAAAATCTTTGGCAATCATGCCAAGGATCTGTTCCTATTTGCTTTTAATTCTAGGCTGCTTCTCACTTTGAAAGCAAAAAGAGAGTTAACAAATTCTCTTTATTGAATCTATTTTTTAAAATGTCAAAACAATCTTGAATAGTGGATACTTACCAATTATACGTGATAATTTCAGGGTCTCCCCTTGCCTTCTTGGATAATATCTCTGTGACCTTTTAGTTTGAAGTGGTTTATTTTCAGTTTCCTCTCTATGTACTGTACAACCCCATCACATTATAATTTCAAAGAAAAGAAGCTGTTGCCTAATTCATTCTAGAACAGATTGCAACAATGAGTGAGTTACAAGGGGAATACAGGTTATTTATTATCTCACTCTAATATCACATGGAAAGTTCTGCATGTTTAAATAAAGTACATGATTATAGCATTGCCAGTTAAATCACATATCCTCTGGTTCCTTACTAGAAAACATGCTGCAAAAAGGCTTAGATCAGCGATAATTGTAAAGATTTAGCAGAGTGTTTTGAATATGTAACACTAATAATGTTGAGACGATTTGTTCCCATGTGGTTTAGACCAATCCCTATGAGATGTTTTTGTGTCTTAGATTGGAGCTTGCTGCCATTATGACGGTGAACCAGAAACACAATCAGCAGGTCATTCATATTCTAGTATACCCTAGTGTTATCTGGTTTTAACAGATTTCAACCTTTAATTAAACCTAATAATGCTCTTTATAAAGCCCTCTCATAAAGTTAAAATAGTACATTTCAATTTACTCAAATGCAAAAACAAAACAAAATGGTCCCTTCTGGATTAAGTTACAATATCATGTAGTGCCTTTTTTCTGTATTTTAAACAGATGTTTCAGTCTAAGCCAGGGATTTCTCAGACACAAGCAAAATATTAATGAAAACTGATATTTTAATTTTACTCAGATGAGAGTAGAGCTTTTGTTATTGATGCAGTGGGGAGTTGTTTGTGGGCTGCACTTCTTTCGGAGGCCTGTTAGATGTTCAGTACACAATTTCTTTTATATTTAAAGTTCCATACATTTTTACAAAGAACAGGAAATATCCCAACAATATTTATATGGAGACATTCAAAAATACAATTAAAGTTAGTTCACTTCAAGTTACAGTTGCGCTACTGTGTGCTTAGCTGGAATGAACACCAAGAACAAGATTTGGCCCAGTGTTTCTTAAACAAAACTGACCTTCAGATTATTTAATTGCAACTCTCTTTTTAATGTAATTACTGGCTTTTGCACCATAATGAATTCATGATCAAGAATTAAATCATCTTTTCCAATAGAACATACTGTACAATGCTAAAACCTTTTCTAAAGCTGAAATCTCTTTGGATACTAAGTAAATGGTTCTACTGAAGAGTAAAGTACACTTGTACTTGTAAAGTACATCACATATACATTTCTACTAAATATTTATACAATGTCTTATATGACTTGTTGATGTGGTGTTGATGCAGATTATAGAGAATCTCTAATTTACTGATTTACAAATCTGTAATCTGCACATGTCATTAAAGTCATGCATATACAGTACCATGAAAAACGTATTTCCCCTTGTACGGTTTTCTACATTATTGCATACTGTTTTTTTCACAGTGAATTTGATCAGATCATCAATCAAAGTGTAAAAAAAGATAAAAGAGATCTTGAATTAACAAATATTTTGATACTTATTTCATGTATTTATTAAAACTCCTCACTCCTCCATGCAGAACTACTTCAACTTAGTCACATTTGTATGTTTTCAAGCATGAACTGCGTTTGTCAGGTCCTGCCACAAAATCTCAATTGGCTTTAGGTCCAGGCTTAAACTAGGCCATTCCAAAACTCAATGTTTTACTTCAACATGTTATTGTGCTTCGGATCATTGTTTTGCTGCATTACCCAGCTGTGCTTCAACTTCAGTCAACAGACGGATGGCCTGACATTCTCTTGTAGAATTCTCTAATTCAGAGCAGAATTCATGGCTGCTTAAGTGATGCCAAGTTATCCAAAACACCACAAAGCCATGACACTCCCACCACCATGCTTGACCATTCGTATGAGGTTCTTACTTTGGAATATACTGTAGTGTTTGTTTTTTGCCAGACATAACAAGGCCCGTGTTGTCCACAACATTCTCCTTTTGATTCAGATGTTGAGAGAACATTATTCCAGAACTATTAAGGATCATCCACAGGCATTTTGGCGAATACTCATCTTCTTTTTGTCAGCAGTGGTTTCCGCCTTGCTACTCTGCTATGGATCCCATTTTTGCCAAGTGGCTTTCTGACGGTGGTGTCAGGAGCAATGACCTTAGCCAAGGCAAAGCAATTCTGCAGATTCCCTAGATGCTGTTCTTGGGTTCTTGGTGACTTCCTTGGCAATTTTACACCTTACTCTTGGAGAGGTTTTGGCAGGATGGCCACTCCTGGAAAGATTCACTACTGTCCCAAACATTCTCCATTTTGTCAATATGGCTCTCATTGTGGTTCTGTGAAGCCCCAAGGCCTTAGAAATTGCATTGTAACTCTTTCCAGACTGATAGGTAGCAACAATAGAAGTTTTCAGGAATTTCTTTTGATCATAGCATGATGTGCCTCTAGGACCTGTGTACTGACAACTTCACTCAGATGGTAAGACCCAAAGTTAGTCAGATTTAAAGTATATTCAGTAGCGTTGGCCTAAATAAGGCATACTTGTTAACCAAAGTATTTAAACAGCTGACCCTAATTACCTTCTTAATGGGGTTGAGTTCACTGGGGGGGGTAAACACTTTTTTATACCTCAAGATTGCGTGTTTGATTACCTTCCACACCAAAGAAATGGAAGAAGCACCAAACATTTGGGTATTTTTTCTCTCAGGCTCACTTCTATAAACTACTACAATTCACAAAAATGATCTGACCAGATTCATTGGAAAAATGTTAAAATATGCAGAAAATCAGATAGGGGCAAATACTTTTTTTGCTGCACTTTTTATTGTTTAATGTTTATTTAAGCAATAGATAAAACAGCTTGGTTTACCATATTGGAAATATTACAGGTTTTATCATCCCTGACAATACCTTAAATGTGGCTCTGGCAGATAACTGCTGTTATAGACAACACTAGTTATTTTCAAATATTTTCAAATCTACTGGGGTCCATTCTGGAGGCTACAACTTTCTGCAAACCACAAAGAGGAGTTCATTGTTCGTATTTTGTAATAATGTGCTGATAACTCTTACCTCTTTTCTTTAGAACAAAGCACCAGACTTTTGAAACATCTTATGGTAGTTTTTTATTGGTCCCTTCCCCCTACTTCTGTGCTGCCCTCCTTCCCTGCACTAAAAATGACATGACTAAAACGAGAGATGGAATGGCAAGGGAATAAAGGTGATGGATATGGGCCTGTGGGAGAAGGGAGAGGTGGTGGAGCCGGATGAGGGGTCTGCCCTGCTCTGCTGCGCTCGGTGATAAGACTCTCTGACCAGTAAATCCACTGTTTCTTGGCAGACAGCACAGGCCAGTTCATATCTCTCACATGCACTCCTTTATTGAGTGTATTTTTTTTTGCTTTCTGTGGAAGGGATTTAATCACATTTCAAGTTTCCTGTGTAGCTTATTTGATGATCAGTGTTAAAATCTGTGCTGATAGAGTTCCACTCAGCATTTGCAATGAGATTACCTGGATGCAATGGGCTGATGCGATTAAAATGCATGGTAATTGTGAAAGTCTTTTTTTCCTTCTTTTTTCTTCACTCTGCATTTTGACAAAATTATTAAATGATGTATTGTATAGTGTTTTTGTATTGTATTGGCTTTTTAATTGTAATTTTGTAACTTTATTTTTAAAACAAAATCCCAAAAATGTTAAATGGGAAATAAGATTAAAAGTAAAGCAAAGTATTTATATAAAGTTGTAAGCACGCCATGAGGTGGCCTTGCATGTGACATGTGTAAAATGTTAGTTTAAGCTCGATTTACTGTCAGTCTGAACACAGATTGATTCCTGTAATGTGCAATATGTGTGTGTTTACAAACTTTTTTCCTGAGGAGATATAAAAAAAACAGGTGTTCAAATGTGTATTCATAGCCCAAGTATTAGGTAGTGTCCAGAGGGAAGTAAGAAAGTTTGTCATGGATTTGTTCAAATATCAGTGGAAGGCATTGTGACAGGCCAGTTTTGGCAAGACTGTAATTATAGTTGACCTGCCACTAGAGGCTGCTATAGGACTTTAAAATACTAGTAAATAGCCCCACTAGAGGTGAATTAGGTCATTATTAATTGGTAAAGGGTTTAGTACTTTACATTTTCACATGGATGCAATTAAGCTTTTTGTTTGGTTTAAAAAGGCTGTGTAGGGCTGTGGGGTGTTTGTGAGTGCTGAGTTTGTTTCTCATTATGTTATTTGGCAGACCATGGGACAGGCAAGGCAAGGCAAGGCAAGGCAAGGCAAGGCAAGGCAAGGCAAGGCAGGGCAAGGCAAGGCAGGGTCTGGTCTGTTACATCTACATCTACAGATAAACCTGGTCCAATTATTTACTGTAATGTTTTCTAATTATATTTGGCCTTCTCTTGCAAAGGTTGGTGTTTTTTGAAGGAAGATGGAAAGTTATTTTTATTTTATAAGTCACATGAGATGTCTTGCACTGAATTGTACCAGCCAAACATCCCGCTAGTTCATGGCTGATACTGGGTGAATAGGAGCTTTTTTGTAAGGGTCCAGAAGAGATGCATAATTTAAAAAACCCAAGTCCAAAAGACAGTGGAGCTTGAAAATGAAGCTTATCTAGTCTTTCACCAAGTTCTCGTCGGTTTCAAAGTTTGGAATAACAGGAGCTTCTCATCATCATCAGGGATTGATGGGGAGTCAATAAAAGATACCCATGTTCTGAAGATCTCTGCCTCCCAATTCCCCCGCTTCCCTTTAGGCCCTTCCCAATTACAAGCAGAGTAGCTAGAGAGAGATTGATCATTACTGCTGAACTCAGTCTACAGTGACTCCCTGGAAAAGCAGAAGAGATTTATAAGACTGTTTACTACAAGAGAAAAATCTCTTAGCAGAGCCGAGCCACAATCCCTTTGCTTGTCTAGCAGGAAGAGTCTGTATTCACACAGCTACTGACTTGAACCACACCTAATTCATCACTCATCTTGTATGTAAAGCTCAGTACAAGATGTCGATAGCTTTTCAAACAGCAGACATTTTACTATGAAAGACAGCACTTAACGTACTTTATTTATTCAGGTTGGTAGCCCATTTTCATACTATCAAATTAGGACAGTAACTCGAAAGCATAGCAGTGAAATTGCACATTCTGTACTCAATGGGTCACAAGTAAGGGCAAGATCAGCACTGGGATTTTGTATATGTAGCAACTGGGTAGATTTAACATTTAGCTGAAAGTGAGCACTGTAAAATATTGACTTGATTAGTATAAAAAGTTAATTTTTTTGGAGACAGATTCTCCAATATTTAGACCAAGATTAAATATCTATCAAAAGGTTCATGGGAGACAGAAATGTATGCCACCATGGTAACCAGCCTGAAGCCTGTGAACTTGACCCTTTCTTATATATAAGATATTTTATAAAAAATATATTTTTTTAATTATGTTTTACTTTTTACATTGAAATAAAAAAAATATTTGTTTTGCATTTCTTTGTATTTTTTCATTTTATTTGCCAATTTGGAATTTTCAATATCTCAGCATCCAGAACCAGCTCCTGTACTTTATAGGCAGCAATGGACACCTGGAAATTGACATTTAATTTAGACAAAAACAAAACACAATATGTAGGTAAAAGAAATATAAACTGTAAATGTATTTAATTAACAATCATAGGATGAAAAATGAAAAGTGAAGAGTTTAAATGAAAGGATACAGTGTGTAATGATTGAGTAGGATCCCATGGGAGGATAGGCCAGCAGCAGAGATAGGCGTGGTTCAGAGTCTGGGAAACAGTAACACAAACACAAGGCAAAAACTACTGTACAACTAGAAGCCTAAGACCAGGTGAGGGTGAAATCCAAGAGCACCACAAAAGCCAAGGTCTGTAGCAAGTGAGGGTCAAAACCAAAGGTACCGAGAACAACAGGTGTAGAGAGAAAACTGAGACAAGAGCAAACTTCAAAACTGAGTAATGACTGAAGAGAGAAATTGTTTTGTCTTGATGGTGGTGTGGATGATCATTAATGAAGTGGTGAGGTAGTGAGAGTCACAGGAAACTGCTGCTGTAATAGAAATGTCATACTGTAGCTTAGAGAGCAGATCGCTGGTGCCAAAACCCACTGGCACACTGTGAGAAAAAAACAGCAACATGCTATGTTATGCTGTACCTCACAGCATGCTATGTTAAGATCAGCCTAAGAGACTTCTTCAAAATCAACAGTGAAATGCAAACCAGGGAGCACAAAAGGAATCTAAGAGGAATTGCTTTTGAAATGGAGAAAATAAGACAATTTCTATACAAAGGAGCGTGGGTAAAGCAACAGTGTTCTTAAAATTGATACTCTGACCTCCTTCATGAAACTTCTTGTATCAATCAGAAGTTTTTAGAATGAATTTTGTGACAACTCTTGATATTCTGTACTGAGTTCAGAATTCTCTCCTTGAAAAATGACCATCAATCATTATTTCAATATTGGAAAATAATGTTATAAATATGATATAATAATAGTTTGTGTCAATCTTAATTTTTAATTCTTAAAAATCAAATGCATCTCTGCAGGAGCTCGTTTGCTGATTGTTCACTGTTTTTTTAATGAACTTTCTCAGAATTATACACAGAGAAACTCTGATGTTCATCACTGGTACTTCATGTAAGCGCAGGAACTTTTTTACTCAAACTAGTAAATAATAATTCAAGTCATTTTTTTTTCAAATAAACCTTATTTATACAGCACAGAAAATTAGTTTGTTGTATTTACAGGCTCATCTCTTGCTTAAAGCAGGAAGAATGATGCACCCCTTCAAGCCTTCTAAGCCATGAGTAAGACAGACTTAACTTGGCTTTGAATATAAAATATTATTAAATACACTTTAGACTGTCTTCTGAGCCAGGTGGAGCTTTATAACCTTGTACTGTACTTGTTTTACCAAAACAGTCAACCTAGACTAATCTTTTCATGGGTTTTTCTCTAGGACACAATTGATTACTTGGGACGTACAGTTCAGATTAAACATTCTTATGATGAAAAACAAAATAATCATTCAGAAAAATAAAAATCGAATAAAAAGGCATTGTGATAATGATCATAACTAAAATTAGACTGTGTACTTTATCGATGAACATATTTTCAAGACATATTGAGAGACTGTTCTTTAATCTAAATGGTGTGTGAGAACCAATACAGAAAATGCCTTTAGTAGTCATAAGTGACACGGTTTTCAGGCAAGGAGAGGAGAGGGCTTATGTGAGTGAAGTTAGTGTTTTTGGCATGAAAGGGTTTGCTAACAGAACCATAAATGAGATAAATTGAAAGGTATTAGTACCCATCCAGAGTGTATTATCAGAGATCCTGCCCCTTTGCACTGAGATGGAGATTAATCACCCAGACCTGGGTGCTTTTAGAGTCACTCTCCACCTTCTAAAGCACCTCTTCTACAGTATGCTGTATTACCCCCCAGAGAGTACAATGTCAAAACAAAAAGGAAATTAATTATTGGTTGAAATACAGTCATTATGATTGTGAATTACGAGGTCTATAGTACTACACTTCTACAGTAAGTGCTATGGGATGATATCGGCAATTGTTTATCATGAACATTTCTGGTTGTGTGAAAACTTTGTAAAATAAATTTTGTTACAAATGTAAAGAAATGCATTTATTATTAGAATTACAGAATTCTTTAGTCTTAATATACAATTAAGTAATCAGTTTTGTAACTGATTACAAAACACATTGCATTATGTACAGTACCACACTATTACAAGTATGATGTCCTCAAAAACTTTCATTAGTTTTGTAACCAAATGATTTGATATCCATCCAACCATTTTCAATTTTTTTTCATTCAATTCAAGGGGTTGCGGGGGAGCTGAGCCTATCCTGTCAAGCAACGGGTGTAAGGCAGCACGTAAAAACGTTTCAGAAATAACCACATTTCTTTAAACTACCAAGACCAGCAATATACAGTACTGTTTACATAATTTGTTCCTAAATTAATATCGTTAATGAGCATGTGAAAGGCATGGTGTCACTATACTATTAGTGATATCTTCGGTAAAGACTGACAGCAGGAACATTCCTATTTTTAACTCTTTCCTTTACTCATTCTTTACTCAGCAGCTTATTAAAAACACGGTGTTCAAAGCGTTTTTTTTACACAGAAGAGTGACACAGCTTCGCGTTGTGAATCTGTTTTTCTGTGATGAAAGTGGAATACACCAATACTACCTGCTATATAGATACATATTTTTTAGATATTAAGATCCTTAAATTAATATCATTATTAATTTCTTTAGATACGGGATTCCTCAATATATTCCCTATTATAAAATGGATAATTCCAGTCCAGAAATCTGATTGGCTGACACACATTCGAAGCTAAATTCTCTAATATATGCACATCCCGGAATTTTGACTTCACCGTGTGATAAAGAAATTTTAAAGACTACTTCTTAGCGTAAATAAAAAAGCTTGGATTCTTATGTATCTGATATCTTTTTCTGCTGTCTTTGTTGTGCTCTTGAGGATCCTTGTGATATTTTGAGCTCTCATTGAATGATAAGTGTCGCATAGTTTAAATTATTTTCATTCTTAGAAATTATGAAACGCTCTGTTAAAAGCAAGGGAGTTTTTGTCCATTATAGTAAAAGAAAATACCTGACAAACTAGGGATCGGACAGTTTTTCAGTGCTTGTACAATCGATGGAAATGTTCAAATAAATGTGCTAAAGAAATAAAAAAACAAGTCATTTATTCCTTTATCATATTGGCTAGCTAATGTCCTCTCTTTGCAAGTTACTGGTGACTGTGTTTCTGCATTGCATAGCAACGAGGGACTATATTCTCAGGCGGAAGATGTAAATAGCTTAATTTTGGTGTTAAATAAATAAAAAAAAATGTATTCTATACAGCAATCGCATATTTTGGGACGTTTTATAAAACTTTGATGCTTAAAATATTTAGGGTGAAATGGAATACTGGTGTGTATTTTTTCTTTAAATTACCAAGACCAGCCATATACAGTACAGTTTACATACAATATGTTTATGTTCCTAAATTAATATCTTTTATGAGCATGTGAAAGGCATGGTGAATAGGAGATTCTCAAGACTTACTTGGAAAAGAATGTGTGATCGGATCAACGAAATGCTGTGGTGTTACTTTTTGTGAATGAAAATATAAAGTCTTTTGGTTACCAAGACGGTTACAAAGAATGTGGACCAGGGTAATACTTTGAGTTTACAGCTTGTCCAAGGTCATTCATTATTAATACTATTAGTAATATCTTAGGTAAAGACTTTGGTGCATAAAATATTTCTGCATAATTAAGATATTTATGATAAAGGTGATAGGTTGTGTACTTTTGTCCAACTGAGCAATCTTGCTTTCGTACAATATACCAACGTTTTAATGTATAATGATTAACATGCTGTAATACACAGTTTAAATTTAAAAGTCTAAAGGGTATGCAACTTAAATTCTTAATTGAATAAAGATTGTCCCTCAGCAGTGATCAGGATTCGAAACCAGATATTTTCTGGTGACAGCTCAAATGCTGTACATGAGAGGTTAAGCTTTATTAGCTCCACCTGCCGGTTTTACAAGGTGATTCCGGATAATATTAAGATAATCTAATTTGCATACGGTATGATGCGGTTTACTGCGACATGCCCACTGTGTTATACCACAGCATACCCCGCTTGTTTTGAATGGCTGCATCTGTATATATTCAATCACGAAGAGTTACAAACCAAGAGACATACATTCAGTATACCATTTATTTATACCGTTTCATTAAGGAGCTTTGATTACAATGTCTACACTAGATACTCAAAAGCAAGTACGCCACTCATAGGAATTAAATTGATATCAACTGGGGTTAAGGTAACAATTGAATTCTCGAGCTCTAATGGAGAATGTTGAATACTCATCCAATCTCTGTGGATTCAGATCTTCCCCGAACACAAAGGAACAGCAACAGGCTGGCTAGTTAGTCCTGGCTGCACTAGCAGTGTTTGTGCACATGGAAAAGTGACTGCGGGTCCAAGCAAGTCACACTTTTTAGACAGGATTAAGACCGGTTCATTCCCGTTGTAGCGCTTGTCCTGAATACGGAAATTCAGCTGTCGCCAGTTCCGACCGTAGTTCACTCATTGATCAGGCGAGCATTTGTGGTGGGGTACCGGCACTTCATGAGGCTTGCTGCTGGGCTAATCTCGGGTAGATCCTTTGGTTACGTGCAGACGACCTCCGGTCTCGACTATTAGAACAAAGAAAAGTCCATGCACTCGGACACACTGGCCATCAGATGATTGTCCTAGCTCAGTCTGAGAATGTCCTGGGGAGGCACTTTCTGGGCCCTGTGCTGCCTCTTTTATCTGGAGGAACTGTGGTCATCCATTGGTTGAAAGTTCTGTGGGCATTCGAGACCCACATGGGGTTACCCTGCCCTACCAGTTCCTGATTGGCTGATCGAGGTGGAGGATGAGTAACAATGCTCTCAGACATTAGGGTTGTAAACAACCTGGGATGAGACTCTCCCTTGGAATCTCCCAGACAGTAAGGCGCCAGAGATGACCATTTATTAGGGTGGCTTGAGAACCTCAGCCTTGGGAGGTGTTCCTTATCAGGAAACTCTATCAACTAGAAAAACACCTTAACTCTAAACCAAATGAAATGGCCTCTCTGTGTCCAGCACCACTAAGATGAGGGAGAGAGGGACTGGCAAGAGAGCAGCAAAGTTAATTCCTGTATTATTATTAAGCCTTGCCGCTACAGGTCTATATCTTCGGGCTTAGGTTTATATTCTTTAATGCAAGATCCGCTCGGGGGATCTTCAACCTTAGGCATTTCTTCCTGTCTGGTTTCGTGCCCTTGCTTCTTGTTGTTGGGAACAATTTTAAACCAGGTGGGCACGACCCCATATCATCCCAATCATCCCAAGGTATGACCTTCAGGATAAGGCCAGTCAGGATATTATTTGGGTCTTATATTTATGTCGCTGCATTTTTCTACTTCCTTATTTAGCTTATAAAATTCTCCCTTAGCTTTTTCCATTTCTGCAAACAGAACCTCATTTCGTTCTGCTATTGCTTTTAATTTTTCTGTCAGGGACTTCTGTGTTTTATCCCATTCGGTCTTTTCGATAATATTCTGTCTACATCTCAGGTGTTTCCTAATATGAACGCTGACTCAGTTTGCTTATTTTTATTCCAGTACTCATACACTTTTCTACACTCCTGCTCTGTCCACACACTGTCAGAAAAGCCATATTTCTTGTTCAATTTCTACTCGCATTCTCCTAGTTTTTTTCTCTGACACCCAGTAAGAAACATCCATTAACTTCTCCTTGGACCAACTCATTTTCTCTCTTTTTTCCTTCTCAACAACCATCAGATTCTGCCTGATCTGATAACCACCCCTCCGCTGTCCTGCAATTGCAGGCTAACACGTGAAGCTGATAACCACTCCTCCCCTGTCCCGCAACCGCAGGCTAACAGAGCTCTGCCTAGCCATCAAGATTACTCATGTTGTTCTTAGTCATGGTGGTACTAATATCTTATTTGAATCACAATCTATATATTTGTAAAAATCCAGGAGCCCTACAGTGTAGTTTCAAATAGTGTACCTATGTTTTCCAGCTGGATTTGTACTGTAGATTTAATTGTTACCTTAGTTGTAAAAATAGATTAAAAAAAAAACCTCAGCAATTTTCCTTCATTTTCCCCATTTAATTGAAGGTCTTATCTGAAGTATAGCATTCTATGGCCAATGAGCAAGGCTTCAGCCAAGGGGCGTATGTCATATCTCACTATACCTTAGCACTCAATTAATATCCACAGATGCATCTAATTCTTCTATAAATAATTCCTCAATTTGTCTTCTCATTGGTAGCTGCACTTACTACAGATCTCAACACATGCAAGTCCCTTACTAAACATTACCAGCTGTATTTATTATTCCTAGGAGAAGGTTCTAAAATGCCTGAAAATAAAAGAAACCCTAAACCAAGCATTTCACCTTGTATAATGATAATTAAATAAATGCAACTAATCTTTTATGTTTATTTCTTAGCCATGCTTTTCCAGGAGAGACTTGGTAGCCAATGCTGCCAGGGTCTGAGAATTGGTCCATGTCTGCAGAAGAGAGCTTAGCATCACACCCTCACTACACGTTCAAGAGGAACATGGTTGTGGTGCCTCTGAACCCAAGTCCTGAACCTGATCTTGGGCTGCACATACTGTATTCTATTTTAATGCACAGATTCACTCTGATCATGAAGTACCAGCATAGTGATCAGTAGAAGAGCTGGTCTGCAGCACTTACAGTACTTCTAGTGAGGGAAAAAGTAAATGTCTGATCAGTATTACATATAGTATTTCATCAGAAGAGTTGCTGAAAAACAAGCCAATTCATTACTAATGGGTAACTATAAAAGGAAGGATGTCAACTTTAAAATATGGGTAAATTCAACACTAAAATAGTGAATGATGATAACCAAAATAATTGAGATGATTTTTTTTCTTGTCAATGCATTTTTCTATAGAATGCAGAGGCAAAAATAAACTTTGTTACAAGAGTTAAATTCTATACTTCTTTCATAGTTTTATTGTGTCTCTGGAATTAACGGGTTAGTTGGTAACACTTTGCTTCTGACCCATTGCTGCAGTGTAAAATATATTTTGACTGAAGATTTAATTTAAAAAATAAATAATTGCTTGCTCTAGTATTCTGTTTAACATACATGAACAGGTAAGTCTTTAAAATCTGACCAGGATTTTAAACTTTAAAGCTTTTCATGTATTTAGCTACATCATATTATTCAATTAACAAACTGAATCTGTTGAACATTAATGCAAAGATGGATTTTAAGATGGACCAAAGATTCGATCTACAAAAAGATAGAGTAGATTCTTCTTTTTGAGATAGGACTGAAAGAACATTGGAGATACTCTAAATTCAGAATGAGCTTTACAATGTTAAGAACATTCCCTCCCTAGAAGGCCTGATATTATTCTCAATTTTTTTAAAAACTTCTGTTTGAGTGATTTATTTCATTTTGCTTCATTCAGTTTCATGTTATTTTTAGTTTTCATTGTCACTGTACTGTGTGTTACTGCACAAGGTACAGAGTGTACAGAGCAAGCAGACCCTCACTGAATTACAATCTTATAATTCATTGTGCAAATGCACATCATCATTCACAATGGCAGTAATAAGATTTAAGAGCTGAAATTGTTTCGCAAGAGTCTGTGTACGGGGAAATAAAGCCAAAGTGTGTAATTGTTCTGCCATTGCCCTTCTCTTATCTTCTCTCAGACTAAGTGGTAAGCAGAGCAGTGCTGAGGTATTGACTGTGGCTGGAGTGCAGTAAAGTACTGTGCTGATTGTTGGTGACAAAAAGAATCTATTTCAAGTAATTTGAAGAAAAGGGATAGTAGTTTTTTTGCTTTACAAAAAGATAAATTGGTAGAAGAAGAATAGAAAGTTCTGGCATCTTATTTCTTTCTTGTGGCTCATAAAAAAGAATCTGTTGCCAGCGGTGCTTGAAAGCTGATGTGTTTTTTGTATTTCCAGCACAGTCTTTTGTATTTGCAGCACAGAAAACCCATTTGCCTGCAGTTCCTACTGTTCTACTAATCTAACACTCCTCTCACTGTGGAACACTTAATTACAGAGGGACACTGCTTATTACTTT
Organism: Lepisosteus oculatus; assembly: GCF_040954835.1. Taxonomy (NCBI): domain Eukaryota; kingdom Metazoa; phylum Chordata; class Actinopteri; order Semionotiformes; family Lepisosteidae; genus Lepisosteus; species Lepisosteus oculatus. Next base: position 42,799,028 of record NC_090699.1, read on the forward strand.
CTCTTTCCAGAATATATTATATTGACCATTCAACTTCTATTGTGGTCATGTTTTAGAAACACATACTGATGTCATCAGAGCAAAGGTTTTTAAGTTTTTGTGATCTGGAAATCTTTTCAGTATTAGCTATCAATATGAGCCACAGTTTAAACATGGCAATCTAACTAACATTTATAATTATTGTAGATTACATTACTATTAATTATAAAATACAAAAACCCAAATGCAGACCAACATACAGCATTCACTGTGTTGTGCCAAACAAAGGGCATCAGCTGAGAGTTTGTGTGTTGAAAGTCGTCTTTATTTCATATGCATATGGAAGTCTTGCTTTTTGACACAAGAGTTACAGTAAAAGACAACGCTTACAGTGCTCTTTTATACAGTGAAACAAACTATGCAATATACACTCCCACATGACTCTCTGCTTGCATTGTGGGTATATACAGTATGGTCATTCTAGAAAGATGACCAATACATATATTTTCTTTACTGCCAGCTTGCGTGACAAGCAGCCCCTTCTGCTGAATAGACCATTTGTTCCCGGAGAGGTCACTGGTCATTTCCCTGAGAACTATGCCAGGTCTTTATGCGTAGAGACCCCATGTGGCTATGTTATCTTTTGAGACCAGACATCCTGGGACGGATTTAGTAAAATATAAGTAAAAAGATACATACTGTAATTAACATGATATAATACAAACTTTTGGTGAAAACTTTTACTTAATTCCCTCAACTGCAAGTGATGTCAGACCAAATGCACTGCATCAGCTTGATGATTCTGGGCATAAATGGACTGGGAGTGGAAAATACGCCTCTATATTGTGGGAACAAAAAAGTGTACTCTGTTTAGACCAGCACAAATCAAACATGGTGTTGATGCAGGGAAGCAACACACTTATACTGGTACTATATAACACAGACATTTTCACATCACTTTTAAATGTAACTTACTATAGGTCATTAGACTACCAGAGGTTCAGTTCTCATTTGGTAATTACACAGAGTGAATGACAAAAAAGGAGATTTCTGATTTCATCAAATAATTTTGCTTTGTTACTACCTACTCCTTCCCAGACTCCACCTTCTTTTTTGGCTTTATCAAATGTTGAGGGTTGTAATTATACAGCAACACTTCCCATTGATTGCCACTTGTCAGGCAAGAATTTAAGGCATAACCTCAGCATAACCTCAAAAAGGTTGCCAGCATAACCTCAAAAAGAATAGTCAAATACTAATCATATGCTTTCAAAATTCAAAGATTAATAAATACCTGTTAGCATGATTTCTCTAGGCTGAATTCATTCTACTTCTGCTGTAAGTCTCAGTAGAGCACAGATCACCTGCTACTGTAGATATACACTTCATGTGCTGTTATTTTATGGCAATTTGAGTAACAATGAGTACTTTCTTTTCAGGATTTTGCTTGTAAGCAGAATGTGTTTTGTACATATGTAGGTAACCTTTGCTTTGCATAATTAAGCTGAAGTGTGCAGAATAAGGCCTACAGGTGCTAATTAGGCTCGGCATTGGGCCGTGACTGTAAAGTAGCAGTACAGAACTAATCACAGAGCAATTAATGAGCTAATCTTTGGTGTACTGCATTTAGTCACTTGAATTGCAGATAAACATTTCTGTTATCTGTAGCTCAAGGATGGTATAGATGTATTGGTTTAATTCAGTTGAAATTTAGTTTGTTTTTAATGCCTAAAGCTTTTTTTATTATGATGTGCATTCAGTATAGTGTAGTAAACACTTCTGATTAATGTTTTGATATCTGTTAATAGTTTCTAATGAACATTTCACCAATAATTCTATAGGCAGTGACATTTTCACTGTTATCCCTGTGATACTGTTTATAGATTTAGATGATTCCTTTTTTGTACATTTAGAAGATTTTGTAATGATTAGTTCAAAAAATATAAATTGAGACTTAATGTACAGTGCTGAATATTAACTATTCTTTTTATAACTGACAATTATTAACTAAACTTAAAAAATAAAAGGGATGTTTGGACTTAAACTCACCTAATAAACCCTAATGCTAAAAATGCAAAAGCTACTGAAGGCAGTGGTTGCTTTACTCATACATTTGACATATTTGGACTACAGAAAAAGACATACAGTACAGTAATGTTCCCAATACCCCTATTAGGGTAAATGACCATACTGTGGCAGATTTCTTATAGTACCATATGTCTAGAGTGAAAATAAGATCCAAAACATGCCCTGGATCTACAGCATTCACTAACCCCATGGGACTTTCTTAAGCTTTTAAGCCTTGGTTGTCAAACTGAATTCCTGGGGGGCACAATATCCTCTGGTTTTCATTCCACCTGAGCTCTCAGTTACATACTTCACCTTTTAATCAACAGCATAATTGTTAATATTTCTAACCAGGCCTAAAGGTGTTTTAAGGGTGCCTATATTTTTCCTGAAATGTTTTTTTCACTAATTAACTTTAAAGGATTTTAAATATCCTTTATATGTCTAATTAAGAAGATTGACACCTTGGCTCTAAGCACTCAGGCCAATGCACTCACAAGCAAATATATTATATTTGTACATAAACGTAAAAACAATAGTGGAAATCTATCTCCCATAAAAATAAGAATTTTACTAAATATGCATTATTTCGTATGTAAGTCAGAAAACTCAAATGATCTACTGAAGGATTTTGTGTTAGTTGAGAGATTATAGTGCTCCTCACTCCTCTTGGTTTGGCATCTTCATTGTTCAAACACCTACTGTATCATTAGCCTAGCACCATGGAGCAAAGTCCAGATTTCCAGCATTCTTTGGATTGTGCAACATTAATCATCATGCACCATTTCTGGAAACATGTTTCTTTGCCAAGGAATGGATTAGCCTTCACCTAAAGAAGAGCCCAGACTCCATGTAATTGACTTGTTAGCAATGTGGTTTGTCACTAAGCAATTCAATTACATCTCTGCCTTGTAGGGCTATTTTCTTCAAAACTGGGAAAGTGTCATTTGAGTTAATGTACCAATTTGATGTATTTTTTTAAACACTAAACCAGCTTTGCCTTGGTGTATGAAGTAAAGTGTTCTTTGTTTTGCTTAATTAGTTTATGTTGCTCCAGTAAGTGAGTCTATAATGGGATTTGTTTTTCACTCACAAGTTTAACAGAGATTTATTCCACATAATGTACCAGCAGAACTTGATGAGCCCTGTAAACCACAAAAATAGGAATAAAATACCTCCGTATGAGTGGCACCTGTGGGAGCTCCTGAAACAGCTGAACAGAACTTTCTCTTTTAAGTTCATTGCTATTTAATATACAGCCAAGGATTATGCAACACAAGAATAAAGACAAAGCAAACCTGACTCACTTTGAGTTCATCAACAATTGAAACTTACTCCCACTTGGACTGATTAAGCCACTACAGGCTATTACCTTACTCTCCCACTTTTATGTTGTCTTTTATGTTGTTCAAGAGTTCGAGCTTTTAAGGATATTTGATTGTAAATGATGTGACACTATACTGTAAATAAGGGCCGTCCTTCGGATGAGACATAAAACCGAGATCCTGACTCTCTGTGGTCATTAAAAATCCCAGGGTGTTTCTCGAAAAGAGTAGGGGTGTAACCCCGGTATCCTGGCCAAATTTCCCATGCCTCCTAATCTCCCTCTATGAATTGGCTACGTTACGTTGTTCCCCTCCCAGTCCAATTCAGTCGCAGTTAATGGCAACGTCAGTTCAAAGATTTGGTTCAAACCACCAAATGGAGACTGGTGTGCTGACAAGCGGACCCTGCTGATGCGGGATTAACGCTAGGAAAGAGAGATTGTAAATGATGTGTGGGTTATAGGACATTAAATTATCAGTCTTCTTTTCTCTGGAATTTGCATCATTAATATGCCAGAGTCAAAAGTCATTTTTTTTTAAAGACCCAAGACAGTACAGAGCTCTAAGGTTGTCGTGGGGACACATTATGTCTTACAGCATTACAAAACTGTATTATATATTATAGTTGGAATTGCCTGTTTTTCACATAGTTTTGCTATTCTGTTGAACTGACATGGATTACAGGTTTCTCTCTGCATATTGTAGAGAAAAGGCTTTTTATTTCACTTAGAATTAAGTGATATTAAGTAACAATGAGGGTTAGTGAGGGTCTTTCCCAGGACAGTCCAATTCCACAGTCAATATACCTTTAGGATGGATGTTCACTGCTTGAGCCTGCTCCAAGATTGGATAGCTCTACAATGAACCCAGTCAGCTGTTCCCCCCATTCTTCTGCATGGGAGTTTCATGGGAGTATAAATAGTATAAATAGAATAGAATTGTTATATTAAGACATGTTAATATTAAATTATTTCTTTAAAGTAGCCTTAGTTACTTATGAGCACCTGAATGTTGATTATGTTAATAAGACTGATAAGAAGTTAGTGTAACCAGCTGTATTCTAAACATAGTAAGGCTGATATTGGTTCAGTTTGATATCTATTTTGTATATACACCTGATATTTTGAAAGCTTTTCTCTGCACATTGCTTTATGAATTGATAAATACATTCCATGTGTTTTGAATCCTTGTGAAGACCCCTTGTCGATCTGCCGACTGATTCTTAGTAACCAAACTAAAGTAAGTTTTGTGCCAATAAGTTCACAAAACCCCTACAAAATACAATACAATATAAAAATACACAGGTAGTTTTTTCAAGCATGCTTAGAATGCATTTTAAAACCATTGTGTTGTTACATTTGTCAAGGTGTGCCATGCCTCTATAAGTTTACCTTGCTGTGCTTTTTAAACATTTTTCCTTTTATAAAGGGAGTACAGGGATTTGTAACAGATTGTGACTGGTTATGCCTCAAACTTGTGACATCTGGGCCATTTTGCTCAGCCTGCATATGGCACCTGTTATAGATAGAAGGAGTCAATATCTGGTACTCCTAAGGAGCTGGAGGAGGTTATTTTAGTGCCAGTTTTGAAATGATACAAAAAAAGTTATGAAAACATTTGTGTTGAATAACCTCTGAGGGCAGACACACTTGTTAAAGCAATAGTATTTAGGGAGAATGTGATATACTGCACAGATGCTGTGTGAATAATGTATTGTCCTTTACTCCTTTGATCAGCTCTTATTATGAGCATTCTGTGAAGAATTGGCAAGAAAAACCTGTATATCATTCTTCCTGGAAGAAGCACACTTTTGCAAAACATTCAATCCAGTGGCCGAAGTGCCAAAGCCACAAAAATATTTTGCTTCATATTTATTAAATACAGATCTGTAACTACTTTATATTCATTTAATGTCCTGTAGATACAGATTAAAGTTATTGGAAGGTAAGAATGCTGTTTGCTTAGCAGTTTTATCTGATGGGTTTCAGTTTGTTTAAAACAGCTTGTTTCACATCTAAATCATCCTTAACTTATTTAATGCAAAGTACTATATATTGTTGTGCTTTACCAGTCAGCTGTTCCCCCCATTCTTCTGCATGGGAGTTTCATGGGAGTATAAATAGTATAAATAGAATAGAATTGTTATATTAAGACATGTTAATATTAAATTATTTCTTTAAAGTAGCCTTAGTTAAATCATCCTTAACTTATTTAATGCAAAGTACTATATATTGTTGTGCTTTACGTTGTACTGTATGTGACCCTTTATTACATTGCTTCCATCTTCTTCTCTTTGCAATCTTACCTGCCCTTTCTCTCCTCATCCCTATGTTATTTATTGAAGCTTTGTATGAATTAAAAAAAGCAGTTAAAGCAGTGGTTTTTGAACACTAATGAGAACAGAGCAAAGAAGAGTTTTTGTTATTGCTTCAAATGATTAAAGAATAATTGAAGCATTCTGATTACATTTTCATCATAAGCAGCAGATGAAGACAGACCATTTATTTCAAAGTTCAGATTAACTTACCATTTATTTTTATTTAACAAAAATACTTCAGTATTGTTTTTAACATTGTTTTCAATGTATTATTTAAGACACAGTGTAGTCACAGAAGAGTGGTTCAGAAAGGCTGTTCTTATACTGACATTAGTATTTGTGAAGAGACACTGCAAAATTGAATGTCTGATAAGAATTGCAATTACATTCCAGCTGTCCTTTATGTCTTTACATGACAACTCCAGACTCTGAATTGCACATATTAAAAAAAAACATATGCAGTGCTGAGATGCATAGAAAGGTGGCTGTTATTAAAAACACATCACTGCAAGAATGAGGAAACTGTTGGCAACACACAATCTAAAAGAATGGGTCCTCATGACGACAACACTGGGCAGAATCTGGGAAGCCAGTAAAATGACCAAGAAATATGATTTTGTGGTGGACGTCAAGATGAAGCCAAGGTTGGCAGGAACATGATGGATGCAAATTCCTGATTAAACAAGTATGTGGAAGAAACGTGGTGAGTCTTCCATATAGCCCTGGACTGGCAAAGGCTTAAGACAGTGAGCACTGAGCATTTGACAGAAAATGTGAACCTGCTTGCTGTTTCTCAACCAGTCTGTTCTTGTGATCTAATCCATGGATATAATCATAATGTTGATTATATTTTGAAATAGTCTGAGTGCTTTCTATATACTTGGTACACCATAGAAATTCAAATGTTCAAATGATTTTCACTACTACAGTGACCAATATGCTTACTGTACTATGTAGGCAATGTCCATCCAAAGAGACGCACACTTTCCAAAGAGATCTCCTGCTCCTGGTTACATGAATGAAGCCAAAAATGTTCTAAAAATCTGAAATAAGCTCAAAGACATTAAAATAAGACTTCTTTAGAATAGCTTTCAAATGTGTTTTTTTTATTGCACTGCCATGAAGTTAGAATTTAATGTTGTTTGTTAAGTTATTGCCTTATCTCTAAATAATTCACCTATATACTGTATGATAAACCCATTGCAATTCATGGTGTTAGAATCACACACATTATGTTCTGGCAATTCAACCTAAGTTGATATTTTGGTTGCGTTGTACATGGTATAATAACAAAATATTGCTGAACAGTTCAGCATGAAGTATTGTATATAAATGTTTAATCAATGTTCTGATTAAATGTTCTCTGAATGTTACATAGTAACATCATGTACACATTTCTACATATTAGAGACTTCACTTATTCGTAATTCAATTGTGACTCATTATGTTCATTCTTTATTATTATTTTCTTTATTCTTTATTATTCTTATTTTGAAGGATAGAAAACCTGGGACCTAAAGTACATTAAAAATCAATGTATGTTGGCACTATTGGTTGTGCCAGAGAAAATGCTTTAGTGAAAAATTTCAATGTTCCAAAACATTATACTGTACTGTAAGTCTTATGTGTAGTTTTCCCAAAGATGTTACTTTAGAATAATTTACAGTATACTGTAGATGTTATTACAATGTTAAAATGTCACTAACACACATTTAACATTACAGTACAATTGTATGAACATTATACTTTGGTTCTGAGAATTATGTAATGTTGCCCCAAAGCAGCATGTAATGATGTTGCATGGTACTGTACTATATGTCTACAATATTTATACAACACTGTCAAAGCCCTGAACATCAATGATGCAAAATGGTTTCACATGGTGACATTGCTAATCAATGCTTTGCAAACACTGCAACAACTTTGCACTTCAGCTGTAACAACAGAACCATGCAAAGTTGAGGAAATGGGTAAACAATAGCTGACACAGAAGTAATAAGCAAAAGACTTGTGAAGCAGAAAGACATTACATCAGGGATTCTAAACTCCTGCAGGGTCTTTTGGTCCAGTGTGCCAATGTCTTTTGGTTTTTCTTCCAAGTTGAGTAATCAGTTCAACAATTAATCTAATTATGTTTCTTACAATATACATACAGTACATACTGTAGGATTACATACTGTATATCTTAAGTTCTTTTATAGTAGATTACTTAAAATATGAATTTCACAGTTACCTAAAAACACATTGAAGCCTGGCTATTAATTAGAATTATGCAGTTTAATAATAGGACAAACTATTTAATGGAGAGTTCAGGTGGAAAAAAACACAATAAATTAGGTCCCTCTGGAACTGAGTTTGAGCCTTTGTGTTGAATGGCTTTAAAATCCAAGTGCAGGTTTAGGAGGCCCTTATCTGAAGGTTTTAATTAATCCTGTTTGTTTGGTTATTCAAGATGTGCAAAATGTAACTTTATAAAAGAGAATTTGGTCAATGCACAAGACATATAAATGAAAGTGCTTGTTACGTTACAACCACACAGGTGCACATGGTGTCATAATGTTCCAGAATATGGTTATATGCATGTGGTAATATAGCGGTCATTATTGCTTGCAAATATTCACTCTTGTAGCACATTTATTATTAATCATGTCTGCATATTTGTCCACACATTTTAATTTGATTGGAATTATCCCTTTGATTCCCTATGCAGTGCAAAGCTTAAATAAGTTTTGTAGCAACCCCCATTGCCAGCTAAGGAGTCAGTGCTGGAGTCTTCATCTTTGATAATTAACAGTAGCGTATATGGGTTATTTAGCTGCATTAATTTAAAATAAAGCAAATATTCATTCTCTGTGTTTGATTATTTGAGATTTGATCCTGGAATAGGTTAATATAAATGTCATTTTGCAGTCTACATTATGAGCTTTGCCAAAATCTTGTATAACTCTGTTGTCTGAGGAGAAGAATAATTCTGCCTCAGTGTTGCAACAGCATTAAATAATAACATGATCATGTGGATGTCTAAATGTCATTTTCAGTATTGTTTGCAATGCTTTGACAGCATCCTCTAGAGTCTAAAGATTTGTGTTAGTAAATATTATATCACTGTATTGACACAGGGAAAGTACTGTGATGCTATTTGGTTATTCAGGTTTTTAATGAGTTAGAAATAAACCCTGGCAGCTGGATTAACAATTTTAATTTTTTCTTAACTGCTTCTTTCCAATGCAGGGTTTATGCAATGGGTGCAAACTGGGATACACCCTAGATAGGATGCCAGTCCATTGCATGATACACACAGATATACATTGTGGGAGGAAACCCACATGAATACGGGGAGAATATACAGTACAAACTAGGTGAAAATAGCACCAATTGGAATTGGACCAAGGGCCCCATGTGAAGCAGAAATGTGGGTTTGCAATGCTAACTGCCTAAACATGCTAACATTGTGCTTCCCTATTTTGATTTTTCCCAGGTTTAGAACATTAACAGACAGTACCCCACACTTTTGCTCTGGTACATTTGGTCAGCAGAAATACGTTGCAGGTAACTATTTCAAAACATAACAGAAAAACAAAAAGCGCGGTGCCACTTCTTTTACTTTTGTGTTGCTTATCTAGGCCTTTTCTTTGTAGTTAAACTTAAAAGATTTTCCCTGGCGAATAGCATAAAAAAGTGGTACAAGAACTGATGGAGGCACTAGCTTAGCCATACGGTCCATTGGCATAGAAACATGGCAGGGTACAATGGCAGGATATTCCCTCCTTTTGTTTGTGTTGCTTTTGTTTGGCAGCCAACCTGCTTTCTCCGTGGCTCTGTGAGCTGTAAACACATCTTGAGTGGCTGGAATGTGTAATTTATTCTCTTGCCTGTGATGCCTGCCTGCCCTCCGGCTCCCTGGCCTGTGCTTCAGCTGAACACACTGCTGCATAAGCACTTTTTTCTTGCTGCTGTGTATTTGCAAAAACAGATTGCTTTTCTCTTAAATGAGTGTAATTGGATTAGCAGGTTGGCGATGTGACTGCAATGCAAACTGTTCAACTAATGTAGTAGTTAAAAAACACTTTCTTTAATCATTACTCTCTCCCTGCTATCTGACAATCTGCGAGACTTTTGTTTTTTTTTCTTTCGGTTAAATGAACATTTCAGGTTTTTCAGCAGAACTCAACCCCTTTTCCTGCTCAGATCCTGAGGTGTATAGATTATGCACTGAGAAAAATGTAAATAATGCAGGCATGAGAACTAGGTGGCTAACATGTACAGTCAGACAGACAGAAAGAGGGATTACTTTCTGCCTCCTTTCTTTGGACTGGTAGTGGCAATGTATTTTTGGATAGCTATTTAGGAAATGTTCCTGCAACATCTCTTTAGACAGTTCACATCTTGACAGTTGTGCTTTGAAGAAAATGCAAGTCCATCACTTTGCCTTTCGAGGCTCATCTTGCATTGTAATCATGGTTGGGTATTCTGAGGTATCTGTGATGCCATTTGCAATTGCATGACATGTGTGTCTGTAGCAGGGTTCAATCCGTGGGAGTTGGTATAGTGGTGTCGGACACTGCAAATCGAAAGGCGTGGCAAAACTGCTGGCACATGGCTGGCTTTGTGCTTCACTGAGTTTGTTTGCCTGCCTATACACTTTGTGGCTTTGGCTGCCAGGAGATTCCTTAGAGACTGTTGATTGAATCCTGGTTGGGTACAACCTGCACATGTGATATTTCCATCACATCAAGCTCAGAAAAGTTGATAGTCTCTGCCAGGTTTGAGTGATATTAGTCAGCATTCTCAAGAACACACCTTTTAAGGTGAGAAGGCAGTGGACTTCAAGCTTATTTTTAGAAATGTAACTGGTAGTTAAAAATGGAAATAATATTTTTATGTATATTACTTGGTCGTGAACTGAGTAGGCATGCCTTGGTTTCAAAGGAACAAGTGGAGAAGGCTCAACAGCAGATTGGTGTTTTCTTTTCTACTTTTCAGTTGTAAGTGTAACATGGTAATAAACTTACTTGTTGTATATAACCTGGTGATTTACTACAATTCCTGGTACTCAGCTGTATAGAGAGGTATTAATTTACTCACTGGCTACACTATTAGAATAGACTCCCTCAGTGTGAGGTCCTTATTGTTTTGCTTGAGAGAAGTAGACTTCTGTAATTTTCCCTTGTTAGAACAATCTCCAGATTGTAAACCGGTGGTATGTGTGGATCAATCCCACATATGTCACAACCTCACCTAAATATAATTGTGCTAGAGAAATAGAATGGTGATGGGCTGCAAATATTTCAGAACATTGTGGAATACATGCCACATCCTACTCTAGCTGCTTTCAGATTCAAAGGTTCCAGAACTTTATTTGGAAGCTTCCTAATATTTTCGCTAGCAAGTCTATGATCAATGGTTGGTATGGTGATTAGGACTGCTTCCTTATGGTTCTTTGACCCTGGGTTTGATTCTGTGCTCGTGTGGGTTTTTTCCAGGTGCTCTGGAATTTGATTACCAGGTGTTCTGATTTCTTCACACCTACCAAAGATATGGTGACCAGATCTGATTGGTGTATTTGTGCCCTGTGATGATTGATGATCCTTTGTTTCCAGAATTAGTTCTTTCCAGAAGCGTAAGAAGCTAGAAGTGTATGAAATCCTTAAAATACTCAGTTTTAAATACAGTCTATTAAAGGAGAACATACCCAATCGCACTTGCTGTACATACACCAATAAACATGCAATTTCCATTCACAAATACACTAGTTTGTCACTATCTGCAAGAATCATTGAACTAATGCGGCTAAAATGAAAATGTATTAGTTACATTTATTCAGTCTTTATTTATAAACAAGATAAAAAGTACAAATATTTTATTCAGTTGGAAAGTGCAGTTGAGCTTTAGAATGTGCTCATTGTCTGTAAAATGTGTTTATATTTTAGACGGCTTTTCCAGTTTTGTTTGTTGAAGCTAAGGCATTATATTAAAACTTAACCTTAAGTTATGCCTTTACTTGAACCTTAATTAATTTATTAAACCATTTGGTCCACTGCATTTTTGACATGTACAGTACTGTATGATATACCTGTATTGTGCTTTAAGCACAGTACTTTAAATTGCTGACATCTATATTTAATGCCTCCAGTATCCTGTACTATTCTTCTTCTTCATTCTTGTAATCACATTCCTTTATGTAATAATTTCTTCTTTTCTGAAATTATTTTGGATCTTGGTAAGTTTCCCTAATGGTTCTCTCCGTTTTTCTTTCTCTGTCTTGATTGCAAGAAAAGTCTAGATCAATACAGGCATTCCCTGTTAAAGGTACTCTAACAAACCAAGTATGAAAGCAGTCGTTAGTCATATGTACTATTTCACCTTCTGGTGCTGACATTCCAATTGGTTTTTCAAATGTACGTGAGGAAAATTAAACTCGCTAATGAAAAACATTTCTTCCTTTACACATATTGTTCTTAATTTCATTATGCAATGATGAATTCTAAGTAATAACTTGAATTTGGTGATGAGTCATATACTAATTTGAACATTTTTAATAAATGTCCCATATAATTTGTGAGACTCTTGCTACAGTTAGGTTTAGTTCCTGTACATAAATGCTCTTTTACATATATTGTACTACACTTTTCCCTTCCTCCCCCTTTCCTTTCTCTTCAGAATGCTGTTGATCCACTAATGTTGTATTCATCACCATCATCTTCTGATAGCCATGTTTCAGTGATTCCAATCACATCATAATTACATGCTAATGTAGAAGCTTCTTTTTCTTGCAACTTGTTCTTAGGAATCCCAAGCAATTAGGCATAGGCACTTAATTACCTGGTGCTCTGATGCTTTGTTTTTCCCTTGAGGCTTGGTTCTGACTCCCTTGCACATATTCTTTAGATACAGTACCACCCCTTTTGTTATAGCTTAAAAATTTGTCTGTTGATCCTGTGGAAATCCAGCCAGTGCTATTCTCATTCTCAGATGTGCTATAGTCTATAATATCTGTAGGGATAGCCTTTGCCATAGAAATCTTTCCAGTGCCTGAAAAAGCTAAAACCTTTTTCAAAACACCATGTTCTCTTGATGCATATCATTCCTACATTGACACAATCCTTAGATAATGGTGAAATTTAAATAACATTTATTTAAAATATGGCTTCAGCACTCAAGAAGCCAGTCCACGGATCTCTGCATTGTTAAAAATTTAAAAGAAGTCCCATTATGGTATCGACTGACTAGATTGTGTGCAGCTGTCCATGGTCCTGAAATCTGACCTCATCAGAATAGCTGTTCATCAGACTTGTAATTTTAATCTGTTTGGCAATACAGGAATATGCCCTCCTAGCAAATGTTTTCTGATATTGTAATTAAACTATGTGTGCATGTATAAATGGAATAATGACGTCCAGGGGTATTCAGGGGTGACCTGTCTATAAAAAAACCCAACAATGTACTGTACTGTACGAATATTTTTGAAAAAAATGAAGGTGATTTTTTAGTCTAAACTGATATGAATTATAGTGGTTAATAATAATATAAATAAATGTTTGGAGACATTCTAACAATTGGACATAATTGGGTATATTCTGCTGTTTTAATTATTTTTCAAATATAGTATTTTGAGCTATACAAAAAATGGAAAGGTGAATGTAATTTCAGAACCTAACATCTCATAGATTTATTCATAGTGTATAGGCATTTGATCTTATGTTCCCTTTTCTAAACATATGCTCTTTTTCCTTTGCAGATTTGTCTACTTCCATCTGAGAATATCACTTTTGATTGACATTCTGTTGGTTATAATATATGACTGTTCTTCCCTGAGCACAGCTGTTATACCAGTTTTATCAGAACATTGGATAGCGTAATGATTTGTAGCTAATTTAAAACTTCATTGAATTTTGTGATGTGTATTCTTCAAAAAGTAGTATACTAGTTTTCAAATGACAGTGGGTTTGAGTGGGTTCAAAAAGTTTTCCTAAATGTCTTGCACTATAATGACCTAATCTTAGAAGTTTAGCACCGGGGGTGCTAAGTGTGAATTCCTTGAATGATGTCTTAGCCCTGTTGTACAGTATGTGCTTGAGTGAGAAAAAGCAGATGATAGTGTGTGTTTTGGAGTGGGCATGTATATTGTCTTCAGAACTCTTTCTGCTTGCACAAGGATTTCAAAGTGACAAAAGTTCTTTAAGAATTGCATGATTAGTGATTTTAGTTCTCTCAGTTTAAAAAAAATGAAAAGGAAATGCTAGGAACAATCAGTTGTGATTAGGTAGAGATGGTGTATCTGGGTGTGATGAAATATAGTATTACTTTTGAGTCCTGGTAATTGTAGCAGGTAGAAAGGCAGAATATGTGATAGCTATCCTCCATTTTATTACTTTTCTTGCTAATCTAAATAGAAACCTATTTGTCCAGCACACGCAATCAGAGTGGTAAGTACATATCAGGTATTGCATTAGTAGTTAAATGCTTTCAAAGCCATTCCAGTTGCATTTTAGTGTCCCTGTCATTAGGTGGGCTGTAAAAGAAAATCCCCAGAGAGTAGTAATTTCTTCATCATCATCATAATTTCTCCCAGTGAAAGTAATTTTCTGATGGAATGAAAAGGTCTGCGCCCTACATAAATGTTAGTGATTTAAAAAAAAAGTATATTTTTAAATGATAGCCTTTAAAAACAAGTTATTACTGGTCATGTTGCTAGGTGAAAGGTTGAGTTTTCTTTTTGATGCAACAATGCATTCCTTTGTTAGTTAAATTTCAATTAATGAATCATTCTAAGGTACCTGCCCTTGAATAGCTGCTAAAGACATGCAATTGTTTTTCTAGGTTTCGGAAATGTTTGCAAGCTCTGTGTAGACAGTTAACATTGTTTAACATCAATGTGCTCATTAAACATAGATTGTCATAGTCAGAAAGCAAGTTGTTACACATTAAAGTTTTTCAGATTTTAAGCTTTTTGCCAAAATGGAACCAGGTGGACAGGTATTCAGTAAATAGCATTGAGTTGCCTAATTTTGTTTTTTTTTATGTCTTTTAGGCTATAAATCAGAAAAGACACTTTGCAGAATAGATCTGCTTTTCCACTAAGTCAAAACTGTAAAGCAACTTGTAAAGCAATTTAAATAAACTACCTGAAGAATTTAGAACACAATAGGGCATGATCACGATGTGAATGATCTTCTGAGACTAATCTGTGTGTGAGACAGAAGTGGAGTGTTTCCCACAGACATGGAGGTGCCTGCAGGAGAAGAGAGAGTGATTAAAAAGCTTGGGGTTACAGTATGAGGTCTGAAAGCAGGTCTCTGTTGAACCATGCTGCAGCCTTAGAGAGGTACTGTACTAATAACTTTCCAGTTACTTGCTCATTGCAGCTGAAAGGTGGCTGCATTGTCCAAAAAAACAGTACCCCTGAAACTCTGTCTGATTCACTGAGAGGCTCAGTGGTACTCAAAACACAGCAACCAACAAGGATATCATCCTTAGAGACAGCTTCTCATTCTCTCACCTCTGAAAAGCTATTTATATCCATTTGCTCAGCAAAAACCGTGAATGCAAACCTGCCTATTGGTGCATGCCCATATGTACTGTATCTGCTGGTCTTGTTTGCTTTGGGAGTCAATTAGTTTTTGTTGCGGAATAGGGAGAACACTGTCTTGGAAACCTGGGGGTGATACTGACAGACATACACCAAAGTGATGTTATTGGGAGGGATGCACTGTATGTCATCTAGCATGCTCATTGATCAATCAAACTGGGTTAAGCCTCCAACATTTTGCAATTTACTTTTTCTTGCTTGACTTAGTGTTTAGCTTTGATTATAGCTATTTTCCATAACTGCCCTTTTTCAGAAAAGAAAATTAATGACAATTATTATTGTATTATTATTATTATTTTTATTATTATTATTATTATTATTATTATTATTATTATTATTATTATTATTAATTAAAACAAACCACTTGTCAGCTTTCAGTTATTTCCTAGACAGTACCCTGGAGAGTTTGCCTCACCTATTATATAGAGTAGATATATTACTGCAAAGGAAATTTAACTGTTGAAAGTATCATTTTTTATTAATTGATTTCACAACAAAAAATTAAATTCCTTTGACTTATTAATAAGAGGTGATTTCATTTCTACTACATACAGTATGTAAGCTAAGGCCAGAAGTGGAGCTGTTCACAAAGTTACTTCTCTTATGAAAGCTTATTGTTGTTAGGTGGAAAAAAGAATAAGACTTTCTTAGAAAGGAAATGCCTTTTGATTTTTCAGTTTTCAGATGCAGTCTTTCCTGCCTCTGACCTTCAATGGAGCTTTACATTTGTTTACCTTCGTAATAGAGTTTTCTTTCCTCTTGTTTGTTATGAGAAAGTGTTTTATATAAGGTTTACATGGGATATGGCAAACAGAACCTAAGGCCAAAACCAGTAGTTACTTTAAATCCAATAAAATACTTACCATGAACCTTTGGTAAATCCCTTGTTGGATTTGTTTAGGAATTTTTTGTGAGAGATTTTTTATGTATGGTGATTAAATGCTGTGCATGAGAGACAAACACCTGTGTTATGCTGTATTTACTAGGAATGTGGCAGTTAGGATAAGTAAGGTATACCATTGTCTCGCAAATGGACATCTGTACCATATGAAGGATCAAAGGGCTAATATAATCGTGTTTCCTTAAATACAGTGTATGGTAATTGAGGGGATGAGATAAGGAGAGAAAAATGCTCTGTCCAATGTGATCTCAATGAGGTCTCTTCATTACCAAATAAACCAATTAAAATAATTTTCTAAATACAATAAATAAAGTAAATAAAATAATTTTCAAACCTTCACTGAACTGTGATTTGACATCTTGCATCTCTACACCCGTTTTAAAGAGAATGCCATTTACAAACTACCCCAGTCAGGCCTTCCTTTTCTTACCTGCTGAACATATAAGGCTAATACACAGTTGAAAAATTACCAAGAGTAGAAAACAGAGCTGAGCTACACGACATGGTAACCACAACACGTTTACCTGCTTTTCCTGGAGATTTTCTTCCAGAAAGCTGCTGACATTCTGCCCAGAGGAGCAAGTGCTAGGGAAGAGGAGGGGTACATAATTGTTTAAAATCTCTTCTAATTAAACTGAAGTGGGAGAGATTAAAATTCAATAGTCGGCAAAATGTAGTTTTTTTCTCTCTCTCCTCCATCTTTGCTTTCCAGTTTGAAATGCAGCATTTGATCTTTCAGTAAAGCAAAGCTGATCAGTGCTGACTCTAAGGATTCAGGACACACACTACAATCCTGACACAAACCTGCTTTTCAATTAACCCCCCCCCCTCCTTCCCTCAACCTCCCCCCCTCAACTCTCTTCTTTCACAACCTTCAGCTGAGAGCTGACTTTAAAAATGATATCCACTGCATCCCTGCTGTAGTGTCGATATCTGGTGCTAGGCTTCTGGGAAATTAATTATTCCAGGGAATTGGGGGCTTTGCGTGCTGTATGTTTGAATTAGGTCCTATCGCTTCTCTAACCATCTATATCCATTATGTATTTCTGGCTATATGACTGTGCATTTTATAGATTGTGATAATCCACTAAGCCCCCAGACATTTCTCTCCATAGAACTGACCTACTGCAATGAATTTGTCTGTTCTCAGATTTTCTTTTCTCTAGTTACTGGATTTCAGATTATCTTTCCTCTTTTTAAAAGAAAACAAAACATTGAATTGTCAGTGAGACCGTGGTGTTTTAGGTATAGGCAGAGGATTTTAAAGTGTTGAATGTTGTAATTGATGAAAAACTAAGTCATGCTGGTTTATGCTAAGTTTAAATACTATAAATTGCTTGTAAAACCTGAAATCATCTGTACTAAATGCCAGGTCACATTCTAAATCAGTAGGTATTGACATAATCCAATGAATACGTAAACTGTATATCTGTATTTCAACTTTCAACTAGAGAATTTTACCGAAATTGCAGGAGTTACAGAGCATGATATTGTTAACTGCTCACAGAACATTGAAGAAACAAACTCCATCATCCAGAAGCCCACAAAGCTGAGCTCATTCCATACTTTGTTGTTTTTGCTGGAACTGGATCCTCATGTGGTACAGTATATAAAGAACATACTGTACAGTAGCTCTCCCCTGCCCTACAACCAGGGTTCATCTTGATTTCATTATAAAGTCACCTTCTACTGTAACCCCCATAAATTCTGGGTTTGATTAAGTAACGCAATGTTTAAAATCAGAAATGTCATGCTAATAATAATAACATCACTTTATTAACCCTTTACAATTTCTTGCATTAGGAATGATCTTTTTGCATACTGCAGCTTGCTCTCCATGAGACACACAGACAGGGAGAGAGCCTGGGGTCAGAGTGCAGGGTCTGCCATTGTACAGCACCCCTGGAGCAGATTTGTTGTCAAAGAAGATAGTTTTGCTTTTTCCTACAATGGAGTAGGATTCCTCTGCCAGCTGGAGGATTTGAACCAGCAACCTTCCAGCCACAGGTGCAGCTCCTTAGCCACATAGTCACCACCCCACCCTGTGCTGTAGTGTCATGCATTACTTTGCAGTACAGTTTTTCTTCATTTTCATGAGATTATAAGAAGCAAGCTCTTCAATTGATAAACTTTAAAGATTACAATAGTATGGCAACAGTAACATGATCAACTCCAAAAACTGGTTGATTCTAATTAAGGATTACTTAATTACAGTTCCACTATATTAAGAACTTAGGACAATTTTCTAATGAGAAGTCATACAGTACAGTCCATATACAGTAGCCTGTTAGGCATTTAATCTGAGGATTTTATACAGTCGTTTCATAAAAAAAATCAAAAGTATCTTCTTTGACAACAAATCTGGGCAGCCTGTTCCTAATAAATAAAGCAGTGTACTATATGTACTAAAAAGCAGTGCCTTCTATTCAGTGTTATAATTTAAGTCCTTTTAGTTTCATTTTGTGTCCTCTGGTTTGTGTTTCACTATTGATTCCGAAGAAGTCCGTTGAGTTGACATTGTGAAAGCATTTTAGGATTTTGAATACTTTTATCAGAATCCCTCATACTATATCTTTCTCTATTCAAGGCAAAATAGAGTTTGGTTCTTTTAGCCTGTCAGTGTAGGAGATTCTTTTGATCTAGGTAATATTCTTTCTTTGGATGTTTTCCATAAGAACAATATCATTTTTCGCATTGTGGTGGGCAATAGTGTACATAAATGAATGTTAAAGTCTGTTTTCTGCTCCACTACTCTCAGTGTGATTTACAGATTAAAAAGGGACAAAAGAGGTGTGGAGCATATCTGGTGTGATTGTTGCTTGTTGAGCACCCTTTATATTGTATCAGTGCTTCTGGCAAACTTCACCTTTAATTCAAGTGTGATTGTCCCACGTCATCACAATCAGATGGATTCAAGGAGCTGTGTGAGGCCTATGGGTGCAATTGGTCCCTCATAGCAGCTCTGTGGGAACATGCATTATTCACAGTGTGCACCAATGCAGTAATTAATGTTTAAGAATCCATCTGTTTAAATATTGCTGCTGTGTTTCAATTTTTAAAGAAGCTTTTGGATACTCCTCCGTAGTTATTTATGGCGGCAGCACTGTCGATCTATAGAGTGTATTGCAAAAGGCTATTTGTTTTAATGAGAGAAAATAATGGGCAGGCACGTGCAGCTGCTTAACAGTGCACTTCTGAGAATGTCTGCCCCTGCCCCACTCTTTCTGTCCACAGAACAGAACCTGTCATTAACCAGCATCTGTTTGTATGCTGATGCAAGGCTAGGACAACAGAAATACTTGCTTTCTTGATTGGTTTCTTTGTTTTTTATTCTTGTTTTTTACAAGGAGAGCAAGCAGCAAATTGAATTAGGTTCAATTTCTGTCATTTTCTGCTCACTGAATTGTTTATAAAGATTCCTAGCAGGACAAACAGAAATGAGTGGGTAAAAAGATGACTGCAGATAATCAAGTTACCCCAAGTTTACATCTTATTAAATAAGACCTTCTAAAAACAATAATGCTTTGGACTACAGGGTGCTCATCAGATTAAGTTGAAGTCAATGAGTCACTCACTTTGAGAAAACTCAGCTGATCAGCATAACTGAAAAAAAAATCAAACATACACAGGGTCAACTGAATAATTTACATTTCAATACAGCACACGCTGCAAAATGGAGACCTGTTAAATATTTCCTAGCAGAATTTATATGATCGCTAACAATTGTGGTTGACCTATTACAGGACTTCCAAAGCCTACTCTGCACTAGAATTCCAAGCCCTATTTTTCAACATATAGAAAATAATTAAAATAAACTAGGCTGGATCAAGAATGATCAGTGCAGTTTATTACGACCAAAAAAAGTAACACGTAGCTAAAAAGGGAACCAAGAAAAGCATCTGCATCTGTGTATTCCACAACAGAAGTTATGTTTTTTTCCAAGCAAATTAACTAAGGAAATAATCATAATGATTTTATATGCAGTAATTTGTTTTATTCTGAGAAAATATCTTATCATGTGGAGTTGTATTATTTCTAAAACAATCAATAATACTTTTAAAATATGATATTTCGGTACTTCCTATGTCTGCTTGGCTCTGTGTGCCATTGTATTCTATTCAGCTGCTAAATTGTTAAATAAATGATGAATTATAAGATAAGAATATTGCATGTATAAAAAACATGACCAATATTAGCTGATAAAATGTACACTGAACCGCACAAAACATTCAAAGCTAAGATCAATTTATGTAATGGCCTTCCTATCATTTTGTAGTACTGTCATAGTGAGCACTGTAACAAATGGCTGAATGCAAATTCATCAAAATGTTACACAAAAAAAAAACTTCAAACTGCTACTGCTAGAACCTCTTTAAGTAATTCCAGACTTGGTAGGAAAGACATCATTTAAATGTATAATATAAACGTTATAAAAGGTGTTTCTACATTGTCATTTCTATCTTGTACTTATAACATAGTGTGATATTGATCACTATAAGCAGTTATTTTATTATAATTGCAAAAGCATTTCTGGAAATGTTCACTGTGTTACCTATCATAGAGGTTTCTTGTTCAGCAGCAGCAAGAATGGAACAATAATTTTATTATTATTTATTAATTTGACTGACATTTTTACCCAGAAAGACTTATATTAAATGATACATACTGTATACATTATTTATGAGGAAATATTATACACTTGAAGGAAATGTAAAAATGTTAGAGATAAAGTTGCATAGCAGAATACTAAGTGGAGGGGTTAACAAACTGCAAGATTCAGCATAAATATAATGTAATATTTCACACAGTGAAGAAAAGAAAGCAAACAGCATGGGCCATCACCACAAATAATGTGCAAGACAGCAATACATTTAAAAATGGACTCAGTCACAGCATGTTCCCCCGCGCATACTGACACAGGAAGCTGTTCTCACAGCTTTCATAGTGTTATTACATTACAAGATTTTATTGTATATTCAATTATGTTTCTTAAAGGATATGATTTGAGACTTTATTGGTTTGGAGAAAAACAAAGCTTCTTTTCTGGTATGAAAAAGACCAGAATGCATATCATCCTTGGCTATAGATATTTTGAGGTACGGTACATTGGTTAAGGATAAGAGAACTGTGTGATGTACAGGTATTAAATTCAAGCCCTGGGTTTGCTATAGGCTGAACTCCGTGTAACTTTGATCAAGTAACTAATCTTATTGTTCCACACTAGGAATGACTCCTAAACCCAAGCTCTTAGTGCATTATAAGTGGCTCTGCAAAAGCTGGTGTTGCATAGTCCTCAACACTGTAGTGTCATTCTGGATTAAGTTGCATCTGCTAAGAAAATAAATGCTATGAAGCTTTGTTGAACACAATGCCGCATGAATGTGCATTATTGACAATTTGATGATATCTTAAGAAAAGACTTTTGGTAGGCTGCATTTGTTGTGGTAACAATTTAAAATAGCTTTAACTTCTATGTGGCTATTAACACACCCTTTACAGTATATCTCTATTTCATTGGCCTCCCCTTTTTCTGCAGTTTAGTTCCAAAGTGCTTTATTGACATCACTATTAAACAAGTATCGCTAAAGCTATTATATACAAGGTTCATTTAAAATACAGAGATTGTAATGGATCCATTAGAAACACTGTAAAGGTTAGGGTTGCAGCTAGACAGTTTAAGAAAGTAGAACTTAATTTTTTGGCAGCAAAAGCACTGCTATTTAAAATTGGTTGTGTTTAAATTGTTTTTGCAATTTTGAATCCATCTCAAAAGTCCCATGGGGAATAAAAATGACCTATTTTATTAGTTACACTGCTTAGAAGCTTGGATAATGGAAGAAAAACGCAAATATTTACTATCAAGGGATATGCCTAGATGGCCCAAATGACAACATTTTGCTGTGAAGGAATCTTCCAGGATTCTTTCTAATATAAATTTAAACAAGATAAATGTTGTTGTAGTTAAAGGGGGGTGATTTACTAATAGTTGGTTTTACGTAGAGTCTCCAAATGTATGGAATCAAACTAAAAGAAATCTCATCCCTTACAGTGTCATGTTCCAACAAAGAATATTTAAAATTATTAAAACTATTTAAATTATTATAACTATTGCAGGTCTCCAAAATTGAGCAAAAAAACTCACTCATTTTGATCAAACAGAGTAGCTCTGTTTCTGTATGTTTTGTTTTTCTGTCCTTTATCTAGTTGCCCGTTTTAGTTGTCGAAAGAAAGAAAAGTGCTTTGAATATTGCCAGTAACACAAGGCGCACATACTGTATAAGGATAGTAACTCCAGATTTACTATATTATAATGAAAAAAAAACATTTTGCTCTTTTATTTTAATCCGCAGTTTATTATATTTTTAACTTCTTCTTCTACAAATATATTTCTAAAAAGTGTCATATGTCTGGTAGAGGTCTTGAATTTCTCTTCATGAAACTGGCCATTACAGTGTCATGATGGTGAAACTCGTAGCTCTGTCTCATACTGTATTGTAGCTCTTGTATCTTTATTACCATGACTCTGACCAGCAATAAGTTGTGTTCTGATAATGAATGATACTAGAGTTGTAATGGAACCATTGCAAATTGTGGGTAGTGAACTTATCAGGGCAATAAAAGTAGATGAGAAGGAAGTTGGAATGGAGATGAGGAGTCCTACAATAAAAGCTCACTCAGCGGATAAAATAAAATGTTTGTTATTTGGAGGCTCAATTATAGTTTATTTCATAAATGAATTGCTGTTATTAGCTATCTTCATTACTAGATTGTTATTCAACTGAATTATGGTGGGGCTAAGCAAATTTAGTAAGTCATTTTCTCTGGGTATCACTGTAAGCAGGTATCATAAATGTACAGTACTGTATGTGATTTCCCTGAAAGACTAAGAAACAATAGCCTAGATAATACTGACATATCACATTTCCTAAATTCCTTTTCTGTCCTTAAACACAGCCATGCCACCCAAAAAGTCTATGTGGGAATTGTGGGAATCCTAGCTTTGGAAGTAGCTTAGGGTAGGGTTAGGGTTAAGACTTTGTTCAAAGGCTTTCAACAATCCTTCACTAATTTAGGTGAAAATATACTTCACAGAATGCAAATATTAGCCTGAAATGACTGAGCTACTGTACCTCACCTAACCAAAGAGAGGGAATCAATAATTGTGAAATTCTATTTTTGACCAGTGTTGTGTAATTGGAATTTTAGGCTGAATTGTGGACTCAATGAGCATGGTTCCAAGCTTATGTTAGTCTTAGAGTCAGGAATACCCCTTAAACTTTGGCTTTATTTGTTCATGTTCCTGTGCAGTCAAATCCAAAGGCAAGAGTTTGAAACATATAGTTGCTTTCTTTGAAGCTTTATTTGTTAATATATCCATGCATTCAATATCAAATGAAAGGTTTAAACATGATCACTTACCTTGAATCTTTTGCTTTCTGGGCATCATAGACAACGTTCCATTGTAGATCCAAGTAGTGTTCAGTATATAAGGCCTACAGGTAAAAAAAAAAGTAAAAACTCAGACATATCACTTTTCCTAAATTCCTTTTCTGTCCTAAAACACAGCCATGTCAACCAGAAATGTCTAAATGGCTTAAGTTAGGGCTATGCTTTGCTCAAAGACTTTCCATAATCCTTCAGTTATTTAGGTGAAAATATACAAAATAATCTGCTTTCCCTGAATGGAGTCTCCTCAACTCCCTTCTGACCTGGTCAGCTGTGATGGACAGGCAGAGGAGGGGAGGGATTTCATGATGGGGTGACTGATTACAGGAAGAGGGTGTCTGGGGTACAGGCCTGTGAGGTGAATGGACAGTGGACCCTGTATTGAATCTGTTGAAGAAAAGATTCAGCTCATTGTCCCTCTCCAGGCCAGATGTAGCTGAATATTGTAAGTCCTGTAAAGACTGCCAATTAGTGGCACCAGAATTAGCAAGGAACTGTCATACCTTAATTCCTTTTCCTGTGCTAGATACTCCTTTTTGAAAGAATTGCAATGGATATTGGGTCCTTTATCTCCCAGTTCCAGGTAATAAATATATATTAGTCAGCAGTGATTATATGACCAGATATCTGGAAGCAGTTCCTCTGAGAACAGCAACTGCTAAATGGGTTGCAGAGGAAATGGTCAAGTTGTTTAGTTGGGTGTGTATACCCAGGGAAATTTTGAATTATCAAGGTACCAATTACACATCATCCCTGTTGAAGGAACTATATAAACATCTCGATATTTCAGCATTAAGAGGTAGCCCTTATCATCCTCAGACAGGCCGAGAAACCCTACTCTCTGGGGCCCCTGAAAAAGGCACTTAACCCCAGCTGCTCCAGTGACACCATATAATTGGCTGACCCTAAGCTCTGACCCCAAGCTTCTCTCTCCTGTGTGCCTCTGTGTCTCATGGAGAGCAAGCTGGGGTATGCGAAAAGACAAATTCCTAATGCAAGAAATTGTATATGGCTAAGTGATCTTATCAGATAGACTGGTGGAAAGAATGAATCAGACCATGAAGCATATGCTAAAAAATATGTCCACACAGAGCCTAAACAGTGGGACAAGATGTTGCCTTACCTGCTATTTGCCTTTTGAGAAGTGCCTTAGGAATCTACAGAATTTTCTCCATTTGAGATGTTATATGGTCGACAGCCTCATGGTCCATTAGATCTTATTAAGGAGAGCTGGAAAGGTCATATTGCAGACTCCACCAACATAAATATGCTATATCATCAACATGAGGGAAAAGATTGCTAGGAAATCTGGCCAAGGAAAACCTGAGCAGGCTCAAGTCAAAGTAAATAGTACAATAGACATGCCAAAGAAAGACAGCTCAAGGCAGGAGAAATGTTCTGCTGTTGTTACCTAATTCAGAGAATAAGCTACTGGCAAGATGGCAAGGCTCATATCAGATACTAAGACAAGTAGGACCTGTAGATTCTGAAATTGCTCTATCTGCAACAAAGAAAAAAAATAAATAATAAACTTTATTTTATATAGCACCTTTAAAGGTGGCTACTCAAAGCGATTTACAGGTGACAACAACAATAAATAAGAAGAATACACAAGATAAAACACAATTACAATATATATAGAGGAGACCGTGGATGGTGGAACTAGGAAAAGCAGAGGGGTGAAGAATAGAACCAGTAAAGTAAAGGCTTTTCTGAAAAAGAGGGTTTTGAGTCTGGATTTGAAGGAGTTTAGAGAAGGTGACTCTCTGATATCCTTGGGGAGAGAGTTCCAGAGTTTGGGGGCATAACAGGAGAAGGCCCTGTCACACATACAATGTAGACGGGCTTGGGGGACAGTAAGGAGAGCAGAATTAGAAGAGCGAAGGTTGCGAGGTGGGGAGTAGGGCGATAATAGTTCAGACAGGTACTGAGGTTTCAAGCCATGCAGAGCCTTATAGGTGAGCATGAGGATTTTAAAGTCTACACGGAATTTGACTGGGAGCCAGTGCAAGGACTCCAGGATAGGAGTGATGTGATCACTTGCACTAGACCTGGTCAGGATTCTGGCTGCTGAATTTTGGACATACTGCAGTTTGTTCAGAGTAGATTTAGATACCCCAACGAGTAGAGCATTACAGTAGTCGATTCGAGAAAATACAAATGTGGTGATTAGCTTTTCAGCCACAGTTAAAGATAGCATAGGGCGTAGTCTAGCGATATTTCTATGGTGAAAAAAAGATGTTTTGACAGTATGCTGCATATGGGGGTCGAATGTTAAGCCAGAATCAAAAATAACCCCAAGGTTTTTCAATTTTGATTGAAGCTCAAGTACATCTACAGATAGGGTTACAGGACTGGCTTTACGAAGTTGATGGGGGGTGCCAATAAACTTGACTTCAGTCTTGTTGCAGTTAAGATAGAGAACGTTTTGAGTCATCCAAATTTTTATGTCAGAGATGCAATTAGATAGAATAGAGACAGCCACATCAGTGTCAGGTTTGGTATGGATGTATATTTGAGTATTGTCAGGAGGTATGGGAAAAGGAGGGAGAGATTCCTGCTGCGGTGCACTGGCAGTGACTCTCTGAGGACCGGCTAGTTAGTCCTGGCTGAACTAGCAGTTTGTGCACATGAAGAGTGACTGCGGATCCAAGCAAGTCATGCTGATTAGACGGGAAGAAGACGCGTTCGTTCCCAATGTAGCTCTTAGTCCTGAATACTGAGATTCAGCGGTCAACAGTTCCAACTGTAGTTCACTCGTTGATCAGGCAAGCGTTTCCAGTGGGGTACCGGCAGTTCACAAGGCTTGCTGCTGGGCAAACCTCAGGCGGATACTTTGGTTATCTCCATTCTCGACTCGATTTAAGACCCACGTGGGGTTACCCTGTCCTACCAGTTCCTGATTGGCCGATCAAGGTGGAGAATGAGTAACAATGCTCTCTGACATAAAGGTTGTAAACAACCTGGGATGAGACTCTCCCTTGGAATCTCCCAGACAGTAACGCGCTAGAGATTACCATTTATTAGGGTGGCTGGAGAATCTAAGCCTTGGGAGTTGTTCCTTATCAGGAACTCTATCAGCTAGAAAAACACCTTAAATCTGAACCAAATGGAATGGCCTCTCTGTGTCCAGCACCAATGAGATGAGGGAGAGTGAGACTGGCAGGGGAGCAGCAAAGTTAATTCCTGTATTTTTAATAAGCCTTGCCGCTACACATGTGATTTGCTGGCCATAGATGATTGACAGGTGGCACTGTGAATACTGCATTAGATGATAGTTAAATGATTGCTTCATTGTCTCTACTGTGCATGTTTAAATCACTTAATATGGAATTTTGGGAAATTTTGGTAGCTGAGCATAAAAATAACAGGAGCATAATTTTTCTGAATGTCATAAATGATATAGATTTAGGAATATAAATATATTCTACAAACTGTATATGGCTGGCAGTGGTAGTTTTAAAAAAAGCACCAGTATTCCACTTTCTTCATGAACATTTTATGCATCAAAGTAACTAACTGGTTACTTTGGAAAAGTTTTGACGTGTTCGTTCTGACAATATTAAGTGTATATACTTTATAAAAAGCTATAATGTTTTAAACTTTTCTATGAATACTTGTGCTTGTTATTGCAGTAAAAACTGTGTACTTTT
This sequence comes from Lepisosteus oculatus, assembly GCF_040954835.1. Taxonomy (NCBI): domain Eukaryota; kingdom Metazoa; phylum Chordata; class Actinopteri; order Semionotiformes; family Lepisosteidae; genus Lepisosteus; species Lepisosteus oculatus. The sequence continues at coordinate 42,826,305 of NC_090699.1, forward strand.
TAGAATCTGCTTAATAAGGAATATAATATGGAATCGCATATCTAAAGACATTAATAACGATATTAATTTAAGGATCTAAATATTATATATTTATATAGCTCAAAGCATTACCGTATTCCACATCAATTTCTTTGACTCATTCGCTTGTGATTAAGTTGGAAACATTTTAACCTGTCTGTTTCAGCATTGTCTCTTATCCTTTGGTACAGTGGATTGGGTGCTTGCTTTGTCCACCCAGAGCTCAGTGTTTGATTCCCTGTCAAGGCACATGTTTTTCTTTTAACAAAGACTCGTTTTTTAAAAAAGAATAAAGTAGTAAATATTATGTACTATATATTCACATTTTATTTTTATACATCACAACATGTTCAATAAATTGAAAATATGTATGAGCAAATGTGAATATTGTCAACAGTGGGAGAAAAAACAGTTCAACCGGTTTAATTCAATTCAAAATACTGCATCCCAATGGGGCAATTCAAGACAAGCCTTTGCAACAAGTCTTAAAACGAAATAGTTTATATTTCGTTTATAATCAGGAATAATAAAGAGAAACACCACTGAAACAGAACTATAATAACGTATCTGATCACTATTAACAATATTAAATTCTTAATGGTAACATTTTCAAACTATTTTGTTCAGGTTCATTTGTCACTATATATAAAATGCCTATTTTTCAGACGGGATGCTTCAGATGTCAATAATTTTGTTAAATTCTTAATGGTAACATTTTCAAACTATTTTGTTCAGGTTCATTTGTCACTATATATAAAACGCCTATTTTTCAGACGGGATGCTTCAGATGTCAATAATTTTGCCAACAAATGACATGGAGCCTTTAAACCACAGGCATTTTAAAGATCACAATTTGTGAAAATTTTCCTAACTTTTATATAAACAGCATATTGTACCTTTTTTACATTTTCAGAAACCTTATTTTGAATAAAGCGGATCCCAGCTGTAAGCAAGTTCATAATGCGAGAATTACTTTTCCTATGTATGCAAAACACATATAAAGTTTTCAGTGCTTTCTTTGTGGGGGAGGGTGTATGGGGGAAGGTTTAGGCTGCAATTGAATTGGAACTCTATTCTTCACACCTGAAACACTGTGTTTTTCTTCCCTTTTCAGCATGGAATAAACCTTTAGTTGTTCCTCTGCAGCCTAGGCATCACATACTGACGCAGATCCCTACTTGAACTCTCAGTTCTTGACTTTGGAGAACTTAACAACCATTTTTATTTTCTGTGTGACGCAAGTTTGAATTGCATTGTCAAATTAAACCAATTGTAAATATGATGTTTACATTGATGTTTTTATCATTTTTATATATCACTATCTACTTGACATTCACAATCACTTAAGCATACAGAGGAGTGTCGGATGTTAAGGAGACGCACACCCCTCTTCCCCCACTGACAGACTGACAAAGCAATTGGGAAGGGTTAACTATTCAGCCATTGCAAAGTGCATCTGCAGCCGCCACAGATAAACACAAACGTTTTTTCTCCTGATCTTAACTGTAACACATTGTCACATTTCTTGTGTAACAATCATGACATTTCTGAATTATGAAGTTTCTTAATTTTTGAAGAATTTGCTACCAATAAGTTTCTGACTGCTGTTAAGTACTGTATTAATCTATTGATATGTATTTAGCTGGTTGTATCAGGGTATTAATTTTATATATAACAGTATTTAAATGTTCAATCCACATTCATGTTCTCATGCGGGGTACTGGGGATCCCACCCCCTGTACAGTTAAAGGTGTTAAAAATTCAAAGGGGTGCCTGTGGCAGAGTTCAGTGCATTTTTTTTAATGAGAGGCTATAAACAGCAACACCTCTGTTGATGTTAGAGATTTTATAATATAACTATTATAAACAATAATAAATCAAATTCCAAGATTAACAATTTAAAATATATATTTTTTTAAAGATTCGATTTTCTGTTTCAGCTTAATGGGGCAAATATAAAGTCAAATCAGTCAGGATCTTGGAGTTTAACAAGTGCAAAACAATATAATGTTCTGTAGGCATCCTCTCACGAGGCACCAATAAATGTAGGGGTTTGTGCATTTACTGGGACAATTATTCATTGTAGCAGTAAGTCACAAAATTATTCTTTGATGGCTATTAGAATCAACCTTGCGGGATAACTCAAACAACGCACACACACGGATACTCATACACGAGAATACATTTATTATGCATAAAATGTGCATATAAACATAACAGATCTTATAGTGAGGGTTAGCAGAGTACAAAAGAGGGACATACAGTCAGTATATCATTCATTTAGACCGTTTCGTAAATGAACTTGGATTCTTCTACACTAGATACTCAAAAGCAAGTACATCATTCTTAGTAATTAAATTGATATCAACTCAGGTTGAGGTAACAATTGAATTATCGAGCTGTAATGCAGAATGTTGAATACTCATCCAATTTGTGTGGATTCAGATCTCTGCAATCAGTACACAACATCTCAAAAGATAACCATTTCTCTCATCCAAAGGTTTGATTTTTTTTTAAATTTTGAAACCTTGGATTTGCTTCTGGGAGTCATTCATACTATAATCCAAACAAAAGAGCTGCTGGGCACACCGAGATCTTAACATGCCAGTGTGAAGTAGAGTTCACAGCTTCTGTTTTAAAAGTTTTGGGATTTGTGTTAAGATTTGTATGGTATCTGTTGTAACTCTTAATACAATGGTGAATATAAATGAGGTCCTACTCTTTAAAGTTTCAACTTTTAAAGTCACGTAATGTCTAAGTTAGGCAGGGACATGTCATTTTTTCTTATTTTAGATTTTCTTTAAAAATCCCAGTTTTTTAAACTTGCTGTATCTACAGTGCGGATCCAGTATATTTGGTATATTTGGCTTGTTCAGGATCTTTGATTTGTTTTGTGGAGCCAATATTTGTTTCCTTGGCTCACACGTGCTGTACTTGGGATGGTTTTTGTTTGTAGTGGTCCTTTGTATTACAGTACTACAGTTTGTGTTATTGGTAATTGTAGTGTCCATCATGGCTTTTAGTTTTGAGGATTTTACTCTGCGCCCAACTTTGGAGCAGTTTGAGAAATGTCACAAGGCAGGTGTTTTAGACTCTCAGTTTACTGGGGACTTATCAGATGTTAAACTGAGGAAGGGATACAACCCCCATGTCCCATGCACACAAAGGTGATAAAAAGCCACTCAAAAGGGTGCAGTGTGTTAACACAAAGTCTAACCAAGCCGCTTGCGAGAGCAAGGTGACTTTCTGCTCAATTACATGAGAGCTACAGTACAGTCAGATAGATTTTAAGTTCTTTAAGCAACATTAGCTGTTTGTCAAATTCACCTACTTTGCACAGTACACAACTTCCAAAAAGGTATCTTTTTCCTTGTGCAAACTCATCAAACTTGGACGATATTCCTCAGGGACGCATAGAAATACAAATACAGATGGTCTTTTCTAAAACTAAAAGCTGTCATTTTAATGACGTTAGCAACAGGCCCCCCTTAGATCTGGGCCCGGGTGCAGTTGCACTCATTGCACCCACCGTAGCGTCGGCCCTGATTTGACAGCCCCACTGCAGTACCACCACGGCCCACAGGTTGAGAACCACTGCTCTAGAGGTTAATTCCATGCTGAAAAGACAAAACTCAATGTTTCTTCTCTATAATTCTTCAGTTTACACCTCGTCCACGGTCATTCATGATTAATATTATTAATAATATATTCCGTATTACGTTTAAATTGCAACATTTTAACATTATAACAACGTGTCTCCTTTAACTCTTCAGTTTACAGAAAAGTCCTGCAGAGCCACATAACATTGTCCATGCCCTTCTTGTGTCTATTTTCTAGGGAATAACCCTATTACAAAAAGGGAACAGCACATTGATCCTTGATTACGGTTAAACAGTACATACGGTGTCTGGTGGAGTTGCAACATTCACTTTTCTGTAATCTGTATAGAACCGTGATGTCCCATCAGGGTTTGGTACCAATAAACAGAGGGAACTCAACAGACTTCCTTTTTTGAACTAAACCATGCTCCAGCAAATGTATAGTATATCACCTTCGGCAATGCTTCTAGTTTAGCAGCATTCACGGAATAAGCACATTGTTTAATGGGGGAGACATTACCCACTTCTATATCGCTTTCGACAGGTTTGAGTCGAAATTAATGAAACAGAGCGCCCTCCAATAATTTTAATTAGTGTACGTCTTCTTTTTCTGTTGCTGCTAAATGAGGCGAGTATAAAGTAAAATCAGCCAGGATCTCTGAGTTTAATAAGCAAGTGCTTTGGACTAAAATTTGTGGTCTATTTTGTGTAACAAGACCATTGGTAGACAGTGTACATGCAGTAAGTAAACAAGGGTGAGTCACTGGCTCGCTTAAAGGTGTAACACGTCTGTCTTCAATGTAATGATACGGTTTTAATGTATTTGCTGTATTTACTGTATTCTCCAGTTAATGGCAACTGTAAAAATAACCCTTCTTCCCTCCATTGTTTAGCTCAAAGAATTCCATGAAGAAATCCTGAATCACTAAACCATCACTTTAAATAATTCATTCAGATACACACACTCATGCTGGAGCCAATTATGCCAGAAAAAACCTCCCAGTAAACCTTGGACTGCACAGTACTGTATTGTACAATATATGGTTTAAAATTCTAAATTTAAAGTTAAATTTCACTGCTCCACCTGGCGGTTTTGCAAAGTAGTGCAGCCCCACAAATGAGTATTTTTTAAAGCTGTGGTACCCTGTAGCCCCTGAACTGCAAACTACTACAGTATCCCCTGCCCATTCTGAATAGCTGGATCTGTACAGAGAGTGAGGGAGAGAGAAGGTGTGAGAGAAATGACTTTGTGTAGCGCTGGCAATTTTCCTGTCAACAGAAGGCAGAATTATTTGATTTCTGAGTAACAATAAAGGATTCATGTATACAGATTGAGTCAGTGTTCTTGAGCCTCTCAAGGTTACAGCAGAAAGTCTGTTTGATTTACATCTTAACTTGGCAGCACACTATTCTTGGCAAGGAGCAGCTGACTCTCCATATGTACTGCTCACATTGTTAAAGGACCTTCCTGATAATGAAAGTAGCTCATAGCATTTTTTGTTTGGTATTTACACCTTCTACAAATGGAACTCCTTTATTTTAATGAATACATTAAATTATCGGTTGCCATCTAGTGTTAAGGATGGGGATAGTGTTTAACTGTAATTGTGAACTAACTAAAGGGAAACAAGGGTTACTGACAATCAAGGGTACTGAATATTATACCAATACACATTCAATACTATATAGTACCTATACTAATCCATATCAAATCAAATCAAATCAAAGTTTATTTATCAAATGCACAACAATACAGCATGCAGCAGTAGTTGCTGGCAATGAATTGTCTTTTTCTGCGAGTTCACAAAAATTACAAGAATCACAAAAATCACAAAAATTCACAAAAATCACAGGTTACATTTTTGAAATTGAATAAAACTCAATGTGAGTAGAGCTGTTATGTGTCCATGGTGAATGCAATATATACATGTAGTGCAGTTATGCTGAATATAGTGAGAATTGTGTGTCCATCTAGCCATTACAGGTGATTTGCTAAGGAGCTGCGGGTTGGCTATTTAGCAGTCTTATTGCCTGGAGGTAGAAGCTGTTCTGTAGTCTGTTGGACTAGGACCGAATGTTTTGATACCGTTAACCGGACGGTAGGAGGGAAAACAGTTTGTGACTGGGATGACTGGGGTCCTTGAGAATGGACCTGGCCTTCTTCAGACATCTAGCTGAGTAGATCTCCTGGATGCTTGGTAGCTCACAGCTGGTGATAAGCTGCGCTGACTTCACCACCCTCTGCAATACTTTGCGATCCCGTGCGGAGCAGCTCCCATACCAGGCAGTGATGCAACCAGTCAGGATGCTCTCAATAGTGCACCTGTATAAATTGGCCTGGATATGTGACAGCATGCCGAACTTCTTAAGCCTGCGGAGAAAGAACAGGCGCTGCCGTGCTGTCTTGACCACGGTGTTGGTGTGGTGGGTCCAGGTTAAATCCTCTGAGATGTTAACTCCCAGGAACGTAATACTGCTGACCCTCTCCACTGCAGTCCTATTGATGTGAATAAGTGTGTGGTCTCCACCCTGATGTTTCCTATAGTCCACAATAATCTCCTTAGTCTTACTGATGTTCAGAGAGAGGTTGTTCTCCTGGCACCATACTGCCAGGGTTTCAACCTCCTCCCTGTATGCTGACTCCTCACCATCTGTGATCAGGCCAATGACTGTTGTATCACCCGCAAACTTGATGATGGAGTTTGAGTTATGCCTGGTGACACAATCATGGGTAAATAAGGAGTAGAGGACAGGACTAAGCACGCAGCCTTGGGGGGCTCCAGTGTTTAGAGTCAGGGTAGAGGATATGTTGGTGCCCACCCTCACCACCTGCGGACATTCCATCAAGAAGTCCAGGATCCAATTACAGAGGGAGGTGTTCAACAGGGACAATGGTGGTTTTCTTAAAGCAGGAAGGAACTATAGACTGAGCTAGAGAGAGATTGAATATGTCCAAGAAGACATCTGCCAGCTGGTCTGCACATGCCTTTAGAACGCGGCCAGGGATGGCATCAGGGCCAGGAGCCTTGCGTGGATTGGTCTTTTTAAAAACTTTACACACATCCGCTCTGGATATGATCAGTGGGTTTCCGTCTTGCGTTTCTGGAATCTTCCTGACTGGATCTGCGTTGCTGACCTCAAACCGAGCATAGAATGAATTTAGCTCATCAGGAAGAGAGGCAGACTGTTGTGCGATATAGCTGGGTTGCGTTTTGTAGTCCGTAATGGTGCGTATACCACTCCACATGGTCCGTGTGTTGCAGCCGTGATAATATGACTCTAGTTTTACTCTGTAGTTGTATTTAGCTCTTCTGATGGCTTTCCTGAGGTCGTATCTGGATTTTTTGTATTTACCCATATCACCAGAATTCAAAGCAACTGTCCTAGTGTTCAGTTTGGCACGTATCTCACCATTTATCCACGGTTTCTGATTTGGATATGTGCGAACAGTAATCTATTACATATAATAAATTATAAACGTATACAGACAGCACAATTTGCTATCCCATAAATCTTGGGTCTTGAGTTTGATCAGAACCATTGTCCGTGTAAAGTTTCCATGTTCTGTCTGGCAGTGTGGGTTTTCTCCTGGTGCTCCAGTCTCCTCCCACAGTCCAATAACATGTTATATCTCTAAATTGCCCCTCTTTTCACTGCCACCATATATTCAATTAAGCAGTGCTTGGAAATGAATAAGGATGAATAAAAATATATCAATTTCTTTCCAAACAAGCTCTAATTCACGATCCACACATACTGTATAATATATTGACAATGTGTTTGAATATAAAGCAAAATTATTTTCATTATATTTTCAAATGTTTCTTTTCACACTTTCAAACATTCAAATGTTTAGAAATGCTATGCACAAAGAAGTTTGATCTCATTCCCAGTACAGATAAATTCCCTCCTTTATAAAGGAGAACTAAGGAAGCTTTCAGAGTTCCTTACATTTAGAATATTTCATTGCACCTTTCTTGCCATTTTTGATCAGTGAAATCCGCTTTGTTAATGTGTTAATCTTTTGTAAAGCTTTTGCTGTTTTCTAACACCAGATTAAGGAAAATGTATTATTTGATTATTTGAATTATGTGCTTATTGAACTGCAGGGAAATAGTTTCTTGGCTTTCATGAAGTTAGTGGACATCCTATACATAATGCTCACTATATTAGTTCCCATAAAAAACTGGACATTTTCTGTCTCTCAGTAAATTTGCAATCCTTTTTGCTAGGTTCTGACACGTGAGAGGAATTACATGTAACAGATGTTACTGACTGGCCAGAACATACTACATTTTTGGCAATCTAGTTTCACTAGCATTTTCTGCAAAATTGTACCACAATTGTAACTGGCTGGCACTGAAATAGTAGATACCTTTGCTGCAAGTTATGCATTAAATGATTAATGCATTATGCAATTATTTTTCATTCTCTTTGACTTAGCTTCAGAAATGGATACCTAGCTAACTGCACAAACCTTCACTGTAGCATGGGAGAAACAGATTTCAATCCACATACTCTGAAATGTGTGCTCCCCAGTCATCCATGGCTTATATCATGGGCTCCAGACCACCAACATTATATTTAAAGCATTTAGAAGGGGAGCTAATGCAGTTTTCACTGATAATGGGTTATGTTCACAGTTGGTAGTGCTTTACCAACTACAGTATGTGCTTCACTTTGGTCAATTTCATTCATGGTTAGCTTAACATGCAGCTCAGACCTGAGATCTCTTACAGGACCCAGGTTTACAATGTGAGTCACATATTAGATTCAGTATTTTTTTTTAAATCAAGAGGTGTATATCTTTGTGTGGATCTTTACCTAGAAAGCATTCTGCTGACTCTGCCGTGTCAGAGATTTGATTGCAAGGTAATCCAAATTGGAACCATGTTTGTCATCCTTTGTTTCTGTTTAAAAGTAGGAATGCAGCAGGATGCAGGAGAAAAAGAAAGGATTGGAGAAAAAAAATACCCAGTAAAGTGGGATAGCTGTAAGCTCAACGTAGTGACTAAAATTACATTGGCATATCTCTTTGTAAAATATTTACAGTTTGTATGGGAGGAACTTGCTGTGACAGGAACTCAAAACTGCTGCAAGGGTACTGATAAGAGATCTTATCTATTAATTATCTATCTAGTAAATTACAGCTCCTTATCATATCATCGCAATTAATAGCAGGTATTTGTTAGTGTTTCTAAAACATTGAATTACATATAAAGGAACATTAACCGTGTTTACTCCCACGGTTAGGATGCTCTGTTAAAGCAATAAAACAATGTCAAGGGAATTACCAAGCTTACATAAAGCTTTGTCAACTGATTATTAGAAGAAAGTGGTCATCAGTCCCTTATGAGTTCCATAGCAGAATAATTCTTGTCCATTTCAAGCATGAGCTTGCTTCAGAGTTTTTTCTGAGAGAAACCAAGCCAGTACTGATTCAGAAAGGCAAACAGGAAAAATAAAATATGGGTTTGGAAACCCCTTTATCATCTACCTTTGGATTGTCAAAATGGAAACTTAAAGTGAAAGCCAGACAAGAACCCTCTGCCCCTCCCTAATTAAGACATGGCAGATTGATAGGAATGTCTTATTTCGTTGCCATTGTCCACACAGTATGTGTTTAGTGGCCCTAAGTGAAGCTTGCATCTTATTCCATTTGAAGTTAGAATGCTCATGTGGGAGACTTTCCTCTTACATTGCAGCTCTTGTGCTGAACTGCCCCATTGGGAAATGTTAGCATTCGCAACATCTTCTGGAGTCCTGACTGCTAGCTCTATTAATGTTTTCCTCATTATTATCATCATCTCTATCATTCTGCCATGCTGCTGACTTTGGTGGCTAGAATAAGCTCAAGTGAAGCTCTTCCTCCCTTTTTGGTAGCTTGTTTTAGCTCATTATAAGAAGCCACACAACTAAGATCAATCGTTTTGATCCAAAGGGTTTATTTGAAGTTGCAAAGCAGGATGACAGCTGAGGCTCCAGCCACTGAGATTATATTTTAATTATGGCCCGGTACTCTTTTAGAGGCTCTAAAAGAGCATGAATAACAGAACAAACAAAATCCACTTGATGTGAATGTATTCCTTTGTATATTTTTGCTGTATCCATGCACAGTACTGTAGCTCAAGTTTTGCTAATAATTAACTTTTTGTAAGTGGCTTTTTAAAATACTGTAAACTAGGTTACAACAGAAATAGCAACAGTGGCATATACAGATGCAGCCATTCAAGACGTACGCTGCGGTACAACGCAGTGGGTGTGTTGCATCAAAACGCACATTTACACGTCATTTCACATCTTACCGCATTTTACCGCATGCAAATTAGATTATGTTAATAGTATCAGCAATCACCACCAGGTGGAGCTAATAAAGCTTAACCTCTCATGTACAGCATTTGAGCTGTTACCAGAAAACACCCGGTTTTGAATCCCAATCACTGCTGAGGGACAATCTTTATTCAATTAAGAATTTAAGTTGTATACTCTTTAGACTTTTAAATGTAAACTGTGTATTACATCATGTTAATCATTAAACATTAAAAAGCTGGTATATTTTATGAAAGCAAGATTGCTCAGTTGGACAAACGTACACAACCTACCAGCTTGATCATAAATATTTTAATTATGCTGAAATATTGTATGCATCAAAGTCTTTACCAAAGATATTACTAATAGTATTGATAATGAATGACCTTGGACAAGCTGTAAACTTAAAGAATTACTCTGTTCCAGTTTCTTTGTAACCTTCTTTGTAAACGAAAATACTTTATTTTTTCATTGACAAAAAGTGACACTACAGCATTTCGTTGATCTGATCACATATTCGTTTCCAATCATACAAAGTAAGTTTTGAGAATCTCAAATTCACTATGCCTTTCACATGCTCATAAATGATATTATTTTAGGAACATAAACATATTATGTAAACTGTATATTGCTGGTATTGGTAGTTTAAAGAAAAAATACACACCAGTATTCCATTTCTCCCTAAACATTTTAAGCATCAAAATTTTACATTCGGTTATTTCAGAAAAGTTTTTACGTGCTCTTTCTGACCATATTACTTTTATATACTTTGTGAGAAAAGTGATGGTTTTAACCTTTTCTGCGAATATGCTCGTTATCAGAGTAAACAAAAGCTTACGTGTATCTAAAAAATTAATAACCATATAATTATATTAAGGTACTGTAGCAGAAACAGTAGTATAAGACTTTCTTTTGATATGTGTATGGTTGTTTCACCACTATGCGTCTGTGGCGTGATGGCTTAAGTGACTGACTTATAAGCCTGAGGTTGGGTATTCAAATCCAGCTATCCCTATGAGTTTTCTTTTAACAAATAAACATTTCTTTAAAACTAAAATAGCAAATATTATGGACAATATATTGACATTTTTATAGTTCTAAATATCACAACATGTTTGTACTGTATGTACGGTACCGCAGGGTGTAGGGCGCAAACCCACGTGAGCCTGAAAGCCCTACATTAATGTAGCTCATTCGCCTTGTGCTGCGGCCCAAGAGCACCCAGATGGGGTATGTGGTGAGGGGCGGGACGGGATTGGGAAAGCCGCTGACCAGTGCAGCTGACCCACTGTGAAATGGGCATACAGTCTGGGGAGATCGCCTGTTTTCGTGTAAATAGTTCCCTGGTTTTGCACCCCTGTGTGTTGCTCTCTCTCTGGCGCACGGGAGTGCTGTCTGGCTGTTTGTGGCGAAAATAAATAAAACGCCCTTTTTCACTCCACAAAGTCTGAGTCTATGTGTCGATCCTCGCCAAACCCGAATTCGCTTCATTATTAATAATATCTTCAAATCTTCAGTTTACAGAGAAATTTCACCAGAGCCTCACAACATTGTCCAATAATACTCTTCTTGTGCCTAATTTTTAGTTTAGCAGGATTTAAGCTACAGTATGTGAATATAATTATATAGTTATTAATTTCTTTAGATACGCGATTCCATATAAAATACCCTATTAATCAAATTCTAAAAGTATGCTTTTGTTTACTCCGATAAAAAGTATATTTGCAGAAAAGGTTAAAACTATCACTTTTCTCACAAAGTATATAAACGTAATATGGTCAGAAGGAGCACATGAAAACGTTTCCAAAATAACCACATGTAAGACTTTGCTTAAAATGCTTAGGGAGAAATGGAATACTGGTTTGTATTTTTTCTTTAAACTACCAATACCAGCCATATACAGTTTCATAATATGTTTATGTTCCTAAATTAATATTGTTTAAGACCTTCAGATGTGTTACACTCCTCTTCTTTTTATGCTCAGCTACTAAAATGTCCCTTTAGTTGTAAAAATCCATATAAATATTCAAGATTTAGCGGATTAAAATGTGCACAGTAAAGAGATTAAATGATTAAATCTTTTTACTACCGACCAATTCACCACAAGTGCCCGTCGGTCATTTTGGCCAGCCAATCATGTACTGCAGTACGCTGCGGTGGCTTGTGGGTAGTTGTGCGCGGTACGGGATTGTACCGTGCATTTTGAATGGCTGAATCTGTACTTATCCATAAAAATTAGAATTAAGTCCAGACATTTTATGTCCACTGAAGAAAGCCTACTAACTTCCATACTGGGAAATTGTATTTTTAAAATAGCAGGTGCAAACTTTATTTCCTTACCTACTGTATCATCGAGTCTTGAAGCAAATACTTGCTAACAGACTCAGATCTTTGCTATACCCCTCATACCGACAAAAAAGATGTAGTAACTACATGTTCTGCCATAACACACATCTTTTTCATGGCAGTGAAAAGGTGCACAGTAGTGTTGGAAGGAGGATTGACAGGGCTTTCAGTTATAACACCAAATGTTCATAGGCGCCCAGCAACCCACAGGGTACTGATCTGTAAAGAAGCCCTGGTTCCCCTTGGCTAAATGTCCTCTTCCACTTAAAGATTCCTATTTACAGGCAGCTACTAATAGAGCCCTGATCTTAAGCACAGACCTCTGGACTATAGGACAACCTGTGCTCTGATTGGAATCGCTCAGAAGCTTACAGTATTTCACCCATGAATCTGGGGTTCAATCAGCCACTTCTGAAAAAAAAATTGAATCTATTTGAGGAAGAGTTATAAAGATGAACCTGTATGAACTCCAGTCCCAATTCACTGGTTTCTGTGCTTTTCACTTCTGAATTCTACCCATCCTGTGTCTCGTATATTGTCTGACAGGAATCAGTAGGTCTCACACTGTTCGCAATCGCACTGCTGCTGTAGGCTCCTTTGCATTATTGCATTGCAGCCACAAATATCCTGGAACTATTTATTGCGATCCAAAATATAACTAGTTTGCAGGTTCATTACCTTCCCTTAAAATTGATTTAAAGGTAAAATTTACACACTTCAAAAACAAAACAATCCATTAATGCTTTCGAACCAGAAATACAGGACTACAAACAAGCATTTTAGTACCATGTAATTTTAGTACCTTAGTCATTTCTGTTCTGGCCAACATTGTCAGTGAGTTCCTGTGAGGGAATTCTGAAATATTATTCTCTAAGACAGTCCGGAAGTTATGAAAACTATTCTGCTGACTTCTCTGAACCCGAACACACTTCAATGTAGTTTTAGAGAAAGACACAATTGCATACTTATACAGTAAATCAATCAAAACTGATAGACTTTTTTTTTTGGCGGAAGAGACATAGAAGCCTGCTCTCTTCTTGTTAACATCTAAACTATCTCGTCTGCTCAGCCAGTGTGTCACATGAGGGCCGTGAAACATCCCTAACATACCAGAATGTGTGCTAAACCCCAGTGCCTTGGCAAGTTTTGAACTTGAGCTTTCACAATTTGGCAGACTGAAATTCAACTTACAGTATGAAGCCATTTCTCACTACTCCACCTTATGCCACATTGTGTAGTGGGTGAGCTGGTACATAATTACTGAAGTGTCCCCTCCTATACAGTACCTTGTAAAAGTATTCACCCCCTTCCAGTGATGCTTTATTGTATTGAACTGCGAATAGTGTACACACATTTATACAAAATAATATTTTAATTAAATCTTGAATTTAAGTGTGTGATTGTATGGGTGCAAGAAGTTAAATGTCCACAAAAACAGAAAATAAAATTAAATATGTACAGTATATGAAATACAGGCTAAATGTTTAGAAAAGTGTTTTTACCTAATATGCGAGGTAAAGATGGATCAAGCAAATTGACTTTAGTAATAAGAATTTAAATCTAGTGTATTTTTCTCACCTCAGGAAATACTCATAAACTGTTACTTTGGTAGTTGACACTTGATTCATCATTCCATTCATCTGTTGGTTTACAGCTCTGAAATTAATTGTTACATTCATAATAGATACAAACAGCATATAAATTAATTTAAAAAATATAACATAATTGTCCATGCATTGGTGTAGTACTGAAAGCACCACATACTGTACAGATGCAGACAACTAGAATGTTAATCAAATCTTGCATTAACGGGATGCTCACTGTATTACAGCGATGTAATGCAATCAGCCTTTCACTGGTCAGAACAAAATCTTTTGTTAGATATTAATAAAATGGCAGCTTCATTTAATGTGTATTTTTCTTAGTATTATAGTCATATGCCATGAACCACATGACATTATATTATATGTAAATATATATAAAATACATAGCCCAGTTACTGTTTTAAAAAGAACCATGGCTGTACAGTATTTTTTCCTGAAAAGGGGATTACATGCCATGAACAAAGACTGTATTGGACCTTCTATTATTAATGTGCCTGCTTTAATGGAATTCAACAAGGTATTTCATGGAGAGACTATATATATTAATGAAAACAATTGAAGTTAGTTGCCCTTATACTGTTGAGGTATGAAACGCTGAACCATGGTGGTGTAAAAACCATGGTGGTGTTAATCATTGCATCTAGATGAAGTCAATGTACAGTATGTGAATGGTAGTAATACTGTAGTTGATGTACAGTATATATATATATCTGTAGATATTCACAAAATTCTTTAACCTCTGTGGAAAGTAGTTTTTGGTGTCAAGGTATTTGGTTCACACGCTGTACTATACAATGCAAATCTACGGTAAAGTAGTCCTTTTCTTGGTACGCCCAGTTCCATTTTAAACAAATATTTGAATAAAACTAAAAAATAATTTAAGAAATGCAAAATTAATAAATGCCACTCACAATATCCAACAATATTGTAAATATGCGTCTTGTCCCCACATATCAGAGATAGTACTCAAAATACTTTATAATAGGGGGAGACCTGCAGGACTCTCCAGAAGCTTATTGGCATCACAGAGAAAAGAAATGTTGCATTTACTCGAGACAGCATTGCATTTTAATGCAACAATTATTGCACAAATAATGTTACAAATAGGGGGTACCAAAATGGTGAATAACAGAAAATAACCAAGCAGATAAATGAAATGGCTGCAGGTCACTGGAGTACTGTGCAACAAGAAGATCCCTTTGCACTTAAAATCCAAAGCCTACCACTCAGTGTTCAGACCAGTGGTCCTATACAGAACTAAATGCTGGCCAACAACAAAGAAACATGAACAGGCACTCCATACGATGGAGCAGAGCAGAAGATGCTGTGATGGACTAGACCATGTCATGAATGACGAAGTGCGAAAAACACTCAAAGTCGCCCCAATCACTGAGAAAATGAGGGAATCGCGCCTGCGATGGTATGGACACGTGCTCCATAGCAATGACACATCAGTGGCAAAGACCACCTTTTAATTGAATGTGGAAGGCTGCCGGCCCCGTGGACGACCAGCGCTGACTGGATCGGCTGAAAGATGAAATGCACCTCACAAGAGTCACGTACCGCGATGCCGCAGACCGTACGAAGTGGAAAAATCGGTGCAAACAAGCAGACCCCACATAAGTGGGAAAATGCAAAGAATAAGAAAGAACCAAGCAGATAAATCAGTAATTAAAATATTAAATATAATATTACATATTCTGCAAAGAATTTACCAGAGCAGTTGGTATGAGAGACACAATAGTTCTTTGTTCTCTAGCACAGCTTTGGTGAAAAGAGTAATAACTCAGTCCCACTGGATTAAACAAATATTAATTAACAATGACAATAACACACACTAAACTACACACAACATAAACATACAACACTCAAACATACAAAGTTATGCGATTTACAACTCTACACACAATAAAATCAAGGGGGCTATGTCCTAACTACCCAGAAAACCCCAGACTTCTACAAAGTATTTAAACTCTTATATAACACTACAGAGACCGTTAAATCTCTCTTTGTAAACCTGGATGCTGCAAAATGAATGGGAACCTCTGTATTGTACAAATGTAAGCAATACCCAGGAGAAGTTGTTTTTAACCAGGATTGTTTACACAGGAAATCACAGAGTTCTGTAACAACAAAAGAATAGAAAGCTCTCTTAACAAGACTCAAACACTTAACTCCATTCTGGTCTTTATGAATAACCAGGACAAGGAGCTCTCGCATCCTGCCTTTCTGTCTCTTGTCACCCCCCTCTCTCTTTCTCCTTTCTGTCTAGCTGTTTAATGCTCTTTTCCTGAACGGTTGACCGACACTCCATCATTTATCCAAAACTTAGTTAATCAAGGTTTACCCAGGTAAGCTTTAAAATTGCTTTGATCACTGAATCTCAGAAACCTATACTGTACCTCCACAAACCTCCCCTTTGTTTAAAAGAACTGGAACTGGAAATTTTTATTCAAGCCAGGTGATACCCATTGTATCTAGATTATTGCACTTATATACAGGATATATGTATGCTGAAATAGTGCCCTAAGCAGAGTTCCATTTGCATTAATACTAGTCTTAGTGCAAAAGGTGTTCAGGTAAAGTATAACCATATTACAGCATGACCTGTCTCTTTTACTTTCTCATTGATATCAAATCCCTCTTTTTTACAGTACATTTCATCTGTGATACCCCTTCCCCTACCCATTTCCTCCTTTACAGCTACATGTAACACTTGGTCACTTCTCACTTTGCTGAGGTTCCAGCCTCCTCGTTCTCACTTTGAGATGTAATGGAAAATGAAACTAATTTTCAATATAATTATCACTATACCAGCTAAAGAGAAACAAACCAAACACTCTTTTCAGACACATCCTGTCAGTGGGTTTCAGAGTTTATATGTTACACCTGTTCTCCACCTTTTTCCTCCATGGTACAGTATGAGTGTGTGTACTATGCCCCAAATCAGGACATTCTAGAAGCTTTTTAAACCAGTTCATTCCACACAATGCATTGTAGATATTTGATGAATCTTAACAAAAATATATTATTCTCTCTGTAATATCTGATACACTACATCCCCAATAAAAATGGATTACAGTACTGTAGTTTCACACAATAGTGTGAAATGCTTCTGTGAGCTGGGCAGCCATTCTGAAGTCTTCAGAAGTTCTTTTGCTCTAATTTCTACTTTGAAAAAGTTTTGATTTGGTAGTATGTCGAATACTAACATTAGACTAACAGTCTAACAATTTCTAACAATGTTATTTTAAAATATGTAAAACAAATCATGCCATTAATATATAAATGTGTATTTATATATTATATAAATAGTTCAGGTGGGTAACTGCATCAGCATGTGTTCTTCTTTTTTACAGCATGGAATAAACCTATTACTTGTTCTATTACATAAATATGTGCTTTATATAAATGAATATATAAAAATGCATATTAGATTTCTTATAAAACCATGAACATCAATGAATCTTATGATTTTCTTGCCCCCCACTCTAAATGTTGCTAGAGGTATCTTTATCATGTAAATCGACCGAGAAACTACTTATTCTAATGGCCTGTTATTTTCATGCCTTTAGAAATATTCACAGCTTTCAGGGGATTCTGATATTTTTAGTATCTGCTATCAGGTGGGAAATCAAGATTCAGAATTGAGAATTATGACCTTCCAATCTAAAAAAAATCACAGCCAAATTCCACCCCCAAAAAAACATAATTTTCTTTCGTTTTGAAAATACCAAGACTGAACCCGCTTGTAATACTGTATACCCAAACACATTGCTGATACATCACATGGACGTGACTCACAATATTAATCTTCTTTATTCTTCCCTGTATATACTGTAGTTTGGAACCGTGTGCCAAGCTGTGAAAAACATAAATTTAACTATTTCAAATTGGGTACATGTAACAAAAAAAATTGTAAAATTAGATTAATTAAAACAATATACTTCATGGAGAGGAATGGTTTAAATGGCTTAGATGATTGTTGTGCACCACTGTTTAAAATTGCCCCAGGCTACACTTTATACTCATTAAAATGACTTGTCTTCCTGTTTAACTTCATTTTACTTTCCTATTCATTATATTGCGCATACAGTATCTTGGCATCTCATGCCTTTTATTGTCAGAAATCACCTTTAATGGGGGAGACAATCGGTGGTTTCTGAAAATCTAAATATGGTAAATCATTTAGTTGTTCAAAGATAAGTTAAGATCTACTTTTCTCACTATTTAAATTTGTCTATTTAATACCTGTATATTGCAACATTCATTTTAGCATATAATTTCACCAGTTTTGTCTCTCTTTTTTATGCATTGGTGTTACCTTTGCACTTCTCAGATCTGTAGATACAGCTCCAATCCTTAGTGACAGTAGAAATACTCTAGCTGAATGTCTAGGAATAAGATCCCTCATTCCATTCAGTACACAGCTGGGAAAATACCATCAAGCACCAGTGATTTATTATTTTTGGCCTTTCCTGGTTCCTGTAATACCTCAGTGTTTGTTATGCCAAAATTGCTCAATACTTAGGGACCTCCTTTAACCTTTTGCGAAATAGTTATTTAATACAATTATTATAGCTTGTATAATATTAAAGAAGTAGTAATATGAGCTACTGTTTTTCATCAAGCAGCATGGTAAAGTCTTGTTACTCAACGTTTATAGTATAAACAGTAGTTATCAAACGTCTACACATCCTTATTGAAATTTCAGCTTTTGTGGATATAAAGGTAGAAATCAAAACAAATCATATCAGACATTTTTTCACCTTTAAGATCTTAAAAACAATATTTAAGTGAAAAACAAATGGATCAGTTTTAAGAAAAAGAATTAAAAATAAAAAGCTTTCAATGCCTTGGTTGCATAAGTGTGCA
This sequence comes from Lepisosteus oculatus, assembly GCF_040954835.1. Lineage (NCBI taxonomy): Eukaryota > Metazoa > Chordata > Actinopteri > Semionotiformes > Lepisosteidae > Lepisosteus > Lepisosteus oculatus. The sequence continues at coordinate 42,845,056 of NC_090699.1, forward strand.
CACCGTTTATAAAGGGGGTCCACTGTACTGTTATAATATAAAATCCTTTCTTGGGTTGAGACTAAACAGATCCAGTTCATTTAATCTGCCGTTACAGATTTTGTCTTTGATTGTTTACTCAGCATCCATTTTCTAACCACTTACTTCTTATGAGAGTTGTGGGGTAACAGGCTGAGCAGAGCAGACCTGTCTTCCCTTTCCTAGCTCCAGGTCCTTCTGAGGAATTCCCAGGTACAGGGTCTATTCTCAGTGGGCCATGCCTCATACACATCCAGCAGGATGTGGGGCATCATCACAAGATGCCCGAAACACCTCAGCTGGATCCAGAGGAACCGCAACTCTGCTCCAAAGTCCTCCCGGATTGCTGAGCCCCTCACCCTGTCACAGAGAGTAAGCCTGCCACTCATAACCTACTTGTACAGTGCATTTAATTTGCATTATATCCTGAATTGACTTATTTGAATCCCAGGTATTTACTACTGTATTTTATATGTAAAGAAGATGAGAGAGAAGAAATAGTGCCAGGACCAACACAGTTGTTGCCACTCTTACCATTCCTGTCTCTATTATGTGAAAGTAATTTATCTGCAACATTTTGAATATTTCATCCCAAATGATGAATTAATAATATTAGACAAACACATTTATTTTTCTGGATAATATGTTAGATGTGTTGGGGAAATCAGTTGGCTTTACTTTTCACATTAATGCGTTATACTTTGTCCAATAGCAAGAATGACAGAATAATAATAATAAAGTGGTAATTTCTAAATAAAGAAGATATGCTTTAAAACGGGACTTGTTCAGAAATACCCTTTTAAATATATTTAATATTCTTGTGCTTGCTATTGCTATAGGGGTTAAATTGATTGTTATTAACCCCATACAAAGTAATTTAAGTGGCATTTAAGAATCTTATTTTTTATAAATGCGTTTCATGTTACATGGCTATTATGCTACAATCTTCTATTGAAATAAATAGGTATTTCTTACATAAATTATTTACATTGTTCTTCAAATGGTGTGGGAAAACTACATTTAAAATGTTGATTTTGTCTCTTGTTCAGTACGCAACAGTGTTTTGTTTAACGCCTTATTTCATTACTGTATGTTATTAAATTGTTAATGTTTCTGAAAAACTCGGTTTGAAATTATACACATTTGACTGAGAGATGCTGTACCAGGAGATTACAAATGTATTTAAATTATATGGGATACCTCTTATTAAGGAACCCTGGGCTTGAAACATGCAGTGTTGAAGTGGTTGTTTTATTATTGTTGTTACATTGACTACTATGGATTGTGGATTTAAATTTCCTGTGGTATAGTTATACTGTAAACCCCAAGGTATTTTTGTTTCCACATGCAAAATAATGCCACCAAGGTCTTTTGAGAGAATTTGTATAACAAAATTGGTTTTCTCACAGCTCTGCAATTCAAGGATCTCATATTAAGAAGGATAATGCATCTCATTCTGATATTCATGTAAACATATTTAGTGATGATGTGGCTTTTGTGCTTAAGGAATAGACTGTAAAACACCTCACAAGCGTATGTTCCTTACTAATGACTCTCACTGCATTATTTATCTATTATTCTATTGTTTCAGGTCCCCTTGCCCAAAATCAGAATGTACCTCAAATAATGGTTGCCAACTTTGCAACATATTGAAAGGAGTTAAAATCAATATTATACAGTCATGCAATAAACAGCACTCCAGGTTTAGTTACAGAAATAATATTTTGCAAGCAAAACATCATAAATAATTAAACTGAATGCATTATTTATTTCTTTAAAAATATAAAATTCTATAGCATTCAATGAAGGCTGCAAGCAGTTTTTGTCTAATTTTTCTCTGTAGTACTTTCATATTTGTGCAATAGTACTGTAGATTAAAAACCTGTGTATTCTGGCAAAGCAGGGGAGGTGAGTAGGCTGGTAGCACTTATAGAAACCCTTCAATACAATGCATGTTTCTTTATTTAAAGTTATTATGCTGAAGAATATGCATAACTCTAGAGATTTCTGTAAGCGCAGCCATACTACTCTGAAATGATCAAATTCTCTTGGAGTTCAGTGGTAATTGTAGAGAACTTTAATACCCCCTTTCCCCAGTCATGCATTTCGGCTGGGAGATGAAAAGCCTCAAAATATAAATGAACACAGATGGAGGAAACCATCACTCTTTTTGGTTTTAATGTCCTTATCTGTTTTACACAGTGCTGCTTCATGAAAAACAGTCTTTCTAAGTATGCAAATGGGTGGCGATCGGGCAGAATGTGAATTAGTTAACATTAATTTTCTCCCTAACGTGTGCGGTTTAATGTATATTATTGCTGTGTCTGGATGTTAGCTGGTGCAGAACACAGCTTTAATTAATGAATCTGCACTGGGGCTTTTTTTATTAAGATTCAGTCTTCAGTGGTAATGTCACAAGACTGCAGCAGTGTTGCAGCTGATCAGCGGTGAGATGGCAGAGCATTGGTGCAGGGAGCAGCACTAGAGGTGAGAGCACCAGGGAAGGAGCAGTTCAGCAAGTACAGCTTCATCTTTCATCCTTTAAACAAAATGTGGCTCATAAGAAATTCAAACATGAGCAAACCCTTTGGAAAACAATCAATTCATTATTCAGGAATCTCTTATCAGCAAACCCCTGCTTGTATTATAAAATTAATAAGTGGGGGACTATAAACATTACCATCAGTGCTTGCCATATAAAGTTTGGAATATGTTTTTCCACTCTTTGGTTGATTTTTGCATTTTGCTGCATCTCTCTGGCTATAGTTGTCTGTGCTTTGTGTATTGCATAATTGTACTTAGGCATATTTTCCAAAAATTGACCATTTGACCTTTTATGTGTAATTTCTTGTAATCTTCAAGCATAACTTAAGACTAGACTTTTCATGTTTTTGTAATGTAATTACACTACGACTAAAACATGTTCTTTATAGTTACAAATGTCAAAATGCTACCAAGTCATTTTTATCTGACCTTGACTAAATGGTCCTTGCACATGACAGATTGAAGCAAATATGACAACATCATCAGTGTTATAGTGATAAATGTTCCTTACTTTTGCAGTGTTCTGGGCTTTTGCCAAAATAAACAGTGACTCAATTTGTGATCACCTGAAACAACACGTGCCTAAAAGTAGTTGTCAAAGTCCCTTTGGGTTTTGCGTTTATGTGCGTGGGAGATAGAGACAAGAGAGGTCTGGAATCCATCAGATAGATCCTGAAGTGTGAAACCAGACAGGGTGAGAAAAGAAAATTGTCACTACTGATTGTGACACTTGGCGGAAGTTTCATCTTCTAATTCTTCAGCTCATGGGAGTGAAACAGACTTGTGAATTCAGGGCACAGTCTACAGAATCCCCTCCATTAAAACAAGCACTACTGGGATGTTACTTTAAAAAAGTAATGTATTACAATTACAAGAAACCTGGCCAAAATAACTATACAAGGTACCAATTACTGTTGGGGAAAAATGTAAATACAAATAAAATACTTCATAAAATATTTCAGTAATTCATTATTTTTCAAGAATTAATATTTCATGCCTCCACAAATAAATCTCATGACCTGTCATGGTGACAAAGACTACAGCCAAAAATAATGTAGTTGAAATTAACCATATTGTCTGGATTGGAATAACCACAAAGCAAAATTATGGAGAACATATAATAATTTCTTAATGCATACAGTATTTCAGCCACTTCTTTATTAACCCAGTTTCGTTTTATAAATGTGATCTATGTTTCTTCATGCAAAATGAAACCCATTGCCAAATAAATGGATATTAATACACTAATGTGTTGGATGTAATGTTATTCCCCACAGATAACAAGAAAGTGTGGCCTTTGCACTGTTTTCCTCTTCTTCTTACTCTTATTTTTGTTTTATCTTAACATCAGAAAACCCTTGGATTATGCTGTTTGCAACTAAATCTAAGTGAACTTTTTTGAGTTCTTAGAAAGTTGCATTGTATTACACATTATGATTTTAATCCTGTCCAAATAACTGGAATAATAATTGCTTACATTTATATAGCGCTTTTCTGGACACTCCACTCAAAGCGCTTTACAGGTAATGGGGACTCCCTTCCACCACCACCAATGTGCAGCCCCACCTGGATGATGTGACGGCAGCCATAGTGCGCCAGAACGCTCACCACACATCAGCTATCAGTGGGGAGGAGAGCAGAGTAATAAAGCCAATTTAAAGATGGGGATTATTAGGATGCCACGATTGGTAAGGGCCAATGGGATATTTGGTCAGGATGCCAGGGTTACATCCCTATTCTTTTCAAAAATCACTCTGGGATATAATAACCCCAGAGAGTCGGGACCTCAGTTTTACATCTCATCCAAATGAAGGCACCTTTTTACAGTATAGTGTCCCTGTCACTATACTGGGGCATTAGGACATACAGCAGCAACCTTTTTTTCCCAGGAGGTCTCCCATGCAGGTACTGACCAGGCTCACACCTGCTGAGCTTCAGTAGGTTACTAGTTGTGAATTGTAGGGTGATATGGCTGCTGGGTAAAATGAAAAGAAAACCTAGTTTCTCTGAAAGGGTGCTAGGAAAAAATGTGCCCAACCCTTAATAAAAGAACAAGTAATAGGTTTATGGAATAAACCTATTACTAGTTCCTTTGCAGCCTACACATGCTGATGCAGCTACCCACCTGAACTACTACAGCCTTAATAAAAGAGCCTATAATAGGACTGTGTAATTCCCACGGACTTTAGTGCCAACAATGATCAATTAGTAGCTTCTTCTAAGTTATTTAGACAACTACTGGGAGGTGGAAACATGTTGATCAATCAAACAAGTTTTTGTCAGTAATGTATGCACAGAAGGTTATTTTTGAAACCATGGAAAGGTGGAACTGAGAAAATACACCAATTAAGTGACCAATTAGCCTGATAGTTGCTGCTGTAAAACTTGTTCAAGCTTGTACACATGAGAACACATAAACCCTAGTCATTGCAATAACTGTACAATAGCATGTATGAAATAAACAGAAGCATTTGATTGAATTCCCTAACGAACAGACTTCATTAATATAACAGCGCACAATTTTGACAGATCTGTCAGGGTTAAACTAGTAGAGATCTAACATAAAATAAGCAATGAGGCAATTGTCCCTCTCCATTGAATTGTCAGCAACACAGTAATATACAAACGCCAATAGGACAGAATGTGTAGTCTGTATTGTTTAATGTTGGAAAGTGTATTGAAAGGTTAGTTTTTGACATTTCTTTCAATAGACCAGGGAAACCAAACTGACATCTCACCATTGTTAAGTATGGAGATGTTAAGTACTGTAGATGTCCGATTTTCACTGAACCCATTGAAAAGCCCCTGGCACAGTATACTTTAAACATACTTAAAATTCTCCCTTACCCTCAGTTAACAGTGTCCCTACTTCCTGTAAAGCTTTTTCTAAGAACATTATTCTAAATAATGCCTTTGATTCATTTACTGATCACTTTGACTTACAGTATGCTATCACTCTCCCTAGTCGTTTACTTTCTGGAAAGAAGAGTGTATTCAAGCCTTGACTCTGGGGGATGAGAGTAATTGCTCCCTCATTCTTCCATGCTGACACCTCTTGCATACTATCTTTAAGTGAGACGCTGTCCCAATGTCAATGTCAACCTCAGTTACACCTAATAGCTTTAAAAAATTACATTTAAAAGGAGCCAATCCCACTAACTTCCCTTGATAGCAGGCGTTCTGCTTTCTGTATTGGAAATGTCTGTTGTGTGATGGCTCAGCTGTGATGCTGTTTTCTGTTTTTCAGTTGTCATTCCTGTACATTGACTTACATTGAGGCAGCAGCAGATGTGCTAAATACTGTAATCATTTCTTTAGATCAGTATCCCTGAAGTACCCTGATTGATATCTTGATGTTTTTAGCTGAATATTAGGTGAGTTAATCATACTATACACCTATGAAATTTTCAGGAGCTTAAACATGAAAGATGCCACCATCAGCCTCAACTGTCAGTTCACTTACAAAGGAAGCTTTGTGAGCTACTGTGTCTGTGGTCTTACATTTCAACTATTTTTAAGTTATCCCTAAGTAGTACAAATCGGACAAAGTCCAGTTAATTGCAACATTAGGTTTTCTCCCTCTCCTGGGTTTTCATTACATGCATCATTTTGACCATCGATCATTATAGGGAAAAAATACTTTTTTTTAGTCAGGATTATACACTTATCCAAAAAAGCTGCTCTTATTTCAGGTAAACTGTATTTGTGGGTGTATGGTACTACTGCATTAAACCATGTCCTTTTAGAGAAGGGACTAAACCATCTGACCACCTGCTGAGAGAGCAACACAGTCTTCATTTAACACCTCGCATTTACATTAGCTTGAACAGGTCTTTGAGATACGTAAACCAGGAATGGAGTGTCCTGAATGAGGGTCAGAACCTTGGTTTTATGTCTCAACTAAAGGAAGGCACCTTTTTACAGTATAGCATACCCATCACTATACTGGGGCATTGGGACCCACACAGACTGTGATGTGAGTGCCCCCTACTGGCTGCTTTAATACCTCTTCCAACAGCAAACTTTGTTTTTTTCCCAGGAGGTCCATCATCCAGGAACTAACCAGGCTCAAAACTGCTTAACTTCAGTAGCTGGCATCTGTGAGTTGAAGGGCGATATGGCTGCTGCCCATATAAAAAAATATTACAAAATAGTTAAAACAGCTTTGCCAAACAAGTATGTACAATATGTATGTAGATTCATCTCATATGTACACATTTCAGTAAAAACCCTGTAATGAGTCACACTGCTGTGAAGGAAAATGGATAGCTCTTGTCCTTTAAAATGGAGAACTATAAAAACTGATGAGTAGCCATCCTCTTACTCTTTGTACTGCTGTAGGTTATTATCTTGTCCCATCACTGAATGTGGTTTTGCGCCTTAGTGAACTGTCGATAGAAGACCAATCCAGGATACAAATCTAACATTTACAAATAATAAGAATAATTAAAAGTTCATTTTACCTTACCAATTCCTTATTTGGGAGCAGGTAAGTGCATTATTTTTGTGGACATTTGGAACAAACCACATTGCATACTTAATTACTTCATTAATTAAACCAGGTGCTGAAGATTACTTTGATAATTAAAGATTTGCTATAACAAAGGCTCTAAATGTAACAGAAGTGCCAAGGCTCCCTACTGCTAATGTAGTCAAATCTGATTTCATTTTACTCAAGATCTCAAATATACTCTTTTTATGAATCTGCTGAAAATTAAGAGAGACTTTAATACCAAAATAATCCAAAAACTCTTATTGAATATTATATCAGTGGGATTGAAAGACATAAGGATGATTTTCAAAGCAGAAATGCAACCAAAGTTATTAGTTTAAAGAGTGGGGGAATAAACTATCAATAGCAGAAAGAAATAGGGTAATACTGTATCATCGGAACAGCATAGAAAATGGAGTTTGGATGCCTGTCAATAGGAGAAATGCTAGGTTTTTGTATAACAGCCTCTGCTAACAGTTTTAATGAAATAATACATACAGTATTAATGCTGATAACAGAGAATCATCTTAAGTCTCTGCAGAATGTGAACATACAGTAGAGATATCACTGACCCAATTTGTACACAAGTGGTTGATCTAATGTATAAAACATGAGTCATCTTAAGTAATTAATGACAAAAACCATTAATTTCCAATAATGTAATATCTGGTATGTAGTTCCATATGTACTGTAATTGAATGCCTTCTCTGTATCAAAAGAAAGCACTGCAACTTTCTGGTCATGATATACAGTGTTAAATGATGTGCCCACCCATTTGGTGCTTTTAGAACCCTACAAACAGTGCCATGTCAAAGTTATAAACTGGTTTTATAAACAGTTGATGGCTAATGCATTCTGTAGGTCTTATTCTTTTTTAAAGTATAAGAAGAAACAAAGTTAGAGACGTTTTTTTTTCTGTGTAGATTGAGCATATTTTTAACTCCTAAAAAGTTAATACTGTAGGTGTATTTAAAACCTCATCCTGTTCCAGGTTTATCAGGCAATTTCAGTGATTTTAGGAATTCAATGACAAACCTGTACATGTTTTAGAAGTACATGAATATGAACAGAAGTCTTGGAAACCTTTATTAAACGTGTTCAGTTTTATTAAGTATTATATAAATATACTGCTATGTGCATGTTATTTTAGTCTTAGTGCATGTCACCTACTGGAGCATTTAAGGTAAATGTGCATATTAGAGCTATTGGACCCATGTTTTGGAAATTCTGCTGGTCAGGTTTCTAAATTCACTTTTCAGATGTCTATAATTCTATTTTCCTGTTGTTTTTCCAGAATTATTGTAGGGCTGTAATGTTTATCTGAGGAAATCATTTTTGTTCAGAACAGAAGGAAAAGACGTACAGTACAATAGACATTAATGATGTACTGTATTTACCAATTGCTCATAATGAATGGGGGTTAATAATAAAAGTGTTAATTTCTAAAAAAACCTTCAAACCCTCAGAATGATGCTTAACAAAATGTTCATTCTCCTGTAAAAAGAAAATTATAATGTCTTCATTTAGCACAGGTTGATTCTGGGAACCAAGTAAAATTGATAAAGAACTAGGGCATGATCAGATCTAAGGATCTGTGGAGGCAATGTATAGAAAACATGGAGACAAAGATATCATCAAGGTATGTGTTTTGTGTCCATATAAAAATGTGAAAATATTTGATAATTTCTGTTATTCTTGTGTGCAAATGTTTGTAACTATTTTGAAGCAGAGACAAAGTACAGGTGTAGAGGATGCAAGATGTCACAGCACAGTTCAGGAGAGGTTTGAAATGAGTTTTAATTTGTTGTGAAAAGGTTATTTCCAGAGAACACCAAGGAAGACATATGCAAGGTATCCCCCATTGTCCTCAGCATCCAAGCAGTTTTGGAAGTTTTATGAAGTACAGCACTGGGAACCAAGTAAAATTGGTAAAGAAACTGGTCACTCTTTGTTATGAATGGGTGGTTAGACGTGATTGTTGCATATGCACAAGAACTACACAAATTATTTCCATACTTGGCACAATGGCTATTTCTAAAAAAGGTTAACTAGTTTATATGGCATCACTTGACAGAAGTGACCATTAGTATCATAATATTTATATGCCTACTGCAACAAGCACCCCCTTGTACATAGTGCTCAGGAATGAGGATTTAATTAGAAATGTGTAGAATGACTTGAGATTGATCTCTTAAAGCAAAGCAATGTGAACATTCTTACGGTAAGACATCTAAATATTTGGCTCTTCTGCTGTGTGTATTCATATTATTTAGATTTCGGGATACAACAATGTAAATTGTTTTTGAGCAGATTTAAAAGCAGCAATGACAGACATCCAGCCCCTCAGGGTTTGACCTTTATAACATAAAATACCTGAATAACAGAATGAAAAAGATGTAAGCATGTGGTAGTTAGCATCAGATAGCATCAGTATGATGAAGTGGAACAGTAAAGTAAGTAAAAATAAGTATAAAATACATTAAATTGACCCATAGTAATACAGTACAGCACAAAATGACAGTGATTTCCCATACTAATATAATGGCGACCTTAATAAATACTTAACCACAAAATATAAATTCAATAAACTTAAACATGAATAAACTTAGCAAAAAACTGACTAGCTGTGATATAGTTATGCACCAACTCTGACATGATCTTTACTGCCAGACGAAAACAAAAAACCCTTAACATTCAAAATAAGACAGTCCTAAATAACACGTTTCAGATGGGGTGTCCTACAGCAATGATGTTATAATGTACAATTAAAAGTAGCCGCAGTAAGTATAGTGGGGTAACACCACCTCCCCACTACAGCCATCTCTCCAGAAAACAAGTTCAATTTCACTGTATCCAATTTAATTTTCAAAGGAATCCAAAAAGGCATATCAACAACAGGTTTTCCCACAAAGGAAAGAACAGACAGAAAAATATCCTATTCAATTATTAAGAAAGCAGTGGGTTAGTTTGTAAATCTGATAGTAAATCAGAAAGTACAAAACAGGTTTAGTGGCCGCTTGTGGTTTTTTTTCTGAATCTTACTTCAATTATTTGTTTTTTAATTCTTCACTTTGACTTTTTACATATTAAGAAACATTCATGACTCTGATGCTTTTATATGTAATTTTCTATTTCATTTGCCACCTTCTGTGTATAATTAGTAGCTCCAATATAACAGATACTAAAGACTTAATTGGTGTGAATTATTTTCAAGCTGCATCTGATTTGAAGATTTTTTTTAAATCGAAAACCTTCCCATTTACTTTGATTTGAAATCAAGATGCAAAAACTTTTGAAAAGCTGTTTGAAGAAGGCTAGGTATCTTCAGAGACACTGGGAGCTATCATTTCTGGATGACTTACAAAGTTGTACTGTGGTATAACACTTCTGCTAATGCAATCTGTCTTGGAGATGAAAAAGTATAATATCTTAAGTGGCACACTGCCATCAGATGTTTAAGGAGGCTAATTGCCTTGTACAGGTGTGGTGGATCTTTCTTCAGTACACTCTGCCTTACAGACAAAATAGTTTAGTAAGTGGCGTTAGGCCACCATGTCTAAAAAAGGTGATTGTGTTGCAGGGATGCTGTTGCATAATTTGTCTTTTGGACAAGAACATTTTATAGCTAAAGTGGCGTTCAACCATCATTTTTATTCTGAAAGCTTTATGAGGGTGCTAGAACTAAGAGTTTGGAGCCATCTTCTATTTACTTACATTTAAAAAGCCAATCTGCAGAAGACAATTCTCCTCACTCGTGTCTTCAATAGTATCTTGCCAGTAGCTTTGAAACAATCCATGAAGTGTAACTGCTGTAGCGTAGGTCTTTGAAGGACATAAAACTATTTAAATTCAAGAACAATAATAATAACAATTGTCATCTATGAATTGGCTTAATTTCCCTGTTCTTTTCCCAACTAATGCTGATGTGTGGTGAGTGTACTGGTGCACTATGGCTGTTGTCGCATCATCCAGGTGGGTACTGCACATTGGTGTAGAGAAGAGTCCCCATTACATGCTTTGAGTTGAGTGTTAAGAACAGTGCTAAATAAGTGTAAGCAATTATTATTGTTAAAAATGCCTTAGATCAAAAATAAACAGTATAGGGTGTAAACTGAACCACAACATTTCTTAATTTAGAAAACTGTCATTTGATGGGTCTGAAGTAGTTTCCACATTCAAAATTCAAAATGAATTAGCTAACCTCAGTCAGGGCCGTCTGAAGGGGTGGAGCATGCGGGCCCAGGTGGGATTGGTGTTGCGGGGCCCAGGGAAATGGCTACCTAAATGGCCTGCACAAACAGACGTACAGAACCGAACATAACTTTCCTGCATAAACTAACAACCAGAGATAGCAAAGCAAGCATAGAGAGTACCATTCAAGTAGCCCTACTATTGCCTAATTTAGAGAGAGAAAACTTACCAACGGCGTGAAAGTCACACAAAGTTAGCTCTTCTAGCCTTTCTCGCTGCAAACAGGGCGATTAACTCCTGATAGTCAATTTTCGATGCAATGTCCTTCTCAATTGACAGGATAGCAAGACCGCATAGTCTATCTTGGGGCATGGTTGTCCTTAGGTAATTCTTTATTAGTTTAAGTTTCCAAGAGCTTCGTTCTTCTGAGCCACTGTAACTGGAATTGTAAGTAAAATTATGTATGCAACTTCAGTGTTTGGTTCAAGTTCCTTGGAGGGATCTTAAATACTGAAGGACTTGAACTGTTTCAGCAGGAATTATTTATTTTACAATCCGGAGCTCGTTGAACAACTCAAATATGTCGATGTCGTGAGAATCTCCGTCTATCAGGGCGCCGCTACTTGTAATGCATTGTTTCATTTCGTCCTCTGTCATTTCTCGCAACTTCTTAACACCAAACGGAAACCCGAATGTGTCTGCAAATCTTTGCATTTGCTGAAAGCGCACTCTGAGTGACGTCAGTGCTTGGTCTACAATTACTAAAAAATAGTTTAGAAAATCTTTTCAGGAGAATGCTCAAAGTCAAATCTTTTGCGTTTCCCTCGCTGATCTCGGAATTTTATCTCAACATTCATTTCATGTGCAATCTCAGTTGCTGTAATTATAGCGGATGCATATCTAGTGTCTGTAGATTTATTGAGATAATTAATGAGTTCTGCAATATGAGAGAGAGAGCCACAGCGAGTTGTATGTTCTCAAACTGCAGTATTTTACTGCAGATGATCACAGCAAATAAAATGTCGTGCCAAATAATAGTAACAAGTATAAATTCAAAGTTTTGTACTTCACACAATGCAAGGGACTCAGCCTCACTCTTAACCTTAGAGTCATCACAGCTCTCCGAGACCTGCGTGTCTCTAATATTCCGCAGCTGGTATCGGACCACTCTTACACTTCCTATTCGACATTCCCAGTGAATGTCGGATAGTGGCTTTACAGTGAGCTTCGGGCCATTCTCTTTTAAAATTTGCCACAGCCATTTTCTGTTAAAACAACTCTTTAATGTAGCAGGCCACAATTGTTTTAACAGAAAACCGAATACATATAGAACTTCTGATTTTAAAAGTGTCTTTCCAAACATGCAGTAGGTACAGTATGCTGTACATAGTGATAAAGAAAAAGACAAAAGAAGTACAATAAAAGTAAAAGGAAAAATAACCACAACATATAATATAGGATATAAAGTTGGACAATCAGACAGGCCGAGGTAAAAAAGTGAGTTTTGAGTTTAGATTTGAAGAGAGTCAACGAATTTGTCTCTCAAAGAGTCAGAGGAAAGGCATTCTAAAACACTAAGCATTCTAAAAAACGTGGTCACCAAAAGGCTGAGATTTATTCCTATGTACAGTAAACAGAGGAATAGCTTCAACTGTACAGAGTGTAAATATGAAGACGTTCAGAGATGCATGATGGAGCCAGATTATTTAGTCTTAAAAGTCAGTAAGAGGGACTTGTGACTTTATAGGCAACCAATGTAGAAACTTAAGTGTAGCAGTGATATGCTTCCAAGGTCTGTTGTGAGTTAGAAATCTAGCTACAGGGTTTTGGACATAATGTATTGCAATTTGTTTGAAAAGAGACTTAGGGAGACCATAGAGTAAAGAGTTGGAGAAATCAAGCCTTGATATAAATCAGGTATTCAGCATCGGACATTGATAGAAATTGCCTAACACAGGCAATACTGTATTTCTAAGTTTAAGAATGTCTTAATATGATTTTTATGTGGGGCTCAAAAGACAGGAGAGAATGAGGTGTGACTCCCAGATTCCTGACTACGGCTGATGTCTGAATGGGGAAGCTATCAATCATTACTGTGTTTTTCTAACTGGCATTTACTACCCACTAGTAACATTTTTGTTTTGTCACTATTTATCTCCAAGGATTTTGATGTCAACCAGAGCTTGATGTCATACAAACAAGTGGTACTGTATATGATGGTGGTGGGAGATCAGTGCATACCAATGCACCTGGAGACCATGTTTGTGTATAATCTGACCAAAAGGAAACATGTAGATAATAAAAAGTAATGGGCCTAAGACTGAACCCTGTGGTACACTGTGATTGACCATGAGAGATTTATGTGGGCCAAGGGAAACAAAATGCTGTCTGTCAGTCACATATGAGCAGAACCATTTAAAGATAGGTCCATTGATGGTTGCATGCGACCAGGGCCATTGAGTCTTAATTTTTTTTAGTATTATGGCCCTTGAGACTGCCCTGCATGCTACTGAGTAATACCGAATGATTTACCAAACACCACACTAACATTAAAGAGCAAAAGAATACTTACAGCTTTCAGTAAAGAGGTAGGGATTGGGATCTAGACAACAAGAAGTTGGTGAAGAGTAAGCTGGTAAAATAGATTAGCCAATTTTGTTGACCAATGGCAACATTATCTGCAAAGGTAATAGGTAATGTTTAGACCTATGAATGCATTCGGACTGAATTAGCGGAGAGTTGGAGTCAGTATAAATCACCATAGGTCTACACAGCAGTGCAGTGGGTTCTGGACCTGGGGTACTATCTGCATGGAGTTTGTATGTTCTCCCTGTGTTTGCGTGTGTTTACAGACATTTTACCATTAGTGTTCAAATGCTTGTACTATAGATGGATGGGAGGTTAATGTTGAGGCTAATCACCCTGACCAGGTATTCCTAGTTCTGGTTCCTTGAGGTAAAAATCTCTAAGTTTAAAAAAAAACCAATTAGAAGCAGTATCCTATAAAGCCAGCTTGGTTTCAGACTACAAAGACTGACAGTAGGATCTGCTTATCCAAACCTTTTCAGCTGAGGCCTGAGCTATGTGATTAGCTGAGTATGACCAGGATTCCCCAAGTGGAAGTGCACAATTGGGCGAATGCTGCTGAGGTATTTGGGCTTTGTTGAGTTATGTTGGACAGCGTAATGCCAGCTCAAGATTTCTTTGCCGAATTTACTGTGACAGCTTATATAATGGTTGACATAATTTCCTGTAGTTGCCACCATTTCCATATTGAGACATTGATTCAGCTCTGGCAGAATGTCACAAACTACACGAGAGACTGAAATGGATGGACTCAATTGACACATACTGTACCAAGTGTTGCAATCATTGACACTGTTTTGTTGCTCTCTCTTACAGGGTTTCCTCTTATCCATAAAACAAACCCATTAAGTGGTTATGAGAGGCTAGATGTTAGTTTTAGTGCACTATAAGTGATTCCAATAGGGATTCAGATGAGACACTCAAACATGACAGAGGCAGAGTTAGTTCACATTGTATTGTGGTTAGCTGTTACACAGTCATTCTCTGATTTTATTCTTCAAGAACAGTTATTCTGGCTATTTAAGTATATGTATAACACATATATGGTGGTTGTCATGGTAATAATGATAATTAATATGCGTTAAGCTTCTTAGAGCTGTTTTGACAAGAATGCTTGTCACATCTGTAAAATGTGAATAATACCCTACCCTAATAGTACCGCTACTGTATATACTACCACTATTCTGAAGATAGGAATGTTTCATTTTTTATTTTGAAATATTTTTTTTTATTTTGAAAATTAATTATTTAAAACGAGTTAGGAAACTTTGTAAAGAAATTAGGAATCAGGCTAAGGTCACTCTTTTAACCAGCATACCAACAGAGAAATGATGGCCTCATCTCATCAGCCCTCAAAAGAATGCATTTTCTCAGGTGCATGATCAGCCCCATTGGTTAGTGTTGTGCCACTAGCCAAAGAAATCATGACTGATCTTACACCTACTGTATAGTCTGCGCTCAAGGACCAAATCTTTGTTCTAAGCAAAGGCTTTTAGTGGCTTAGCAACTCACGAACATTTCATATTGCATTTTATTAAAAAAAAAAACAAGACAGGATTCAAACTATTTATAGTGTCATGCAACTTAACACAGTAATGACAATGAGTCTAGGAAACCCATTTACACTTCCACATTGTTAAACATGTAATTTCACACTTTTTATGGCTGTCTCCTTAGGGGATATTCATTCTGAGATCTTGATCAAAAACCAGGACAGACACCCAGTGTGCTCTGCTCCAGGCAGTCAATTTCTCCCCATGTATCTCAGTATCTCAGGGGATTGGTCCTGTGGAAACAGCCACATGGAGAGAAACAGGGATCTTTGGAAATTATTTTCTTTTTTCAGTATGAGAGGAGATTCCAATACAGAACAGTGAGAAAAGAGAAAGGTTTTATGTAGAGTGTGTGTTTGAGTGTGGGGGTGTTAATCAAAGCATGATTTCTTTCCTTTAGATAGGACCAAAAGGGCTCTTGATTTAAATATGAAAAGGCAAGAAAATGAATAATTATTTGATACTTGACTTCAACTGTTGCTGATTCTGTGAATTATTGTTTGGGTGTGATATTTTATTTTCATGGAAAATAATGACATGTCCAAGAGTAATGCAATTTTTCATAGAACTCATTATTAAGCTGCTCTGTCAGAACAGAGTTCTTACTGTATATCTTTGTTTTCAGTATTCCCCCCTTCTTCTCTTTCCTCTCAAAAAGAGAAATGTTTGCTGTTGCTAAAAAGTCAATCTGTCTATTTCCTTCGATGGACCGGCATCCCATCCAACGTGTACTCTGCCTTGTACCCATTGCTTGCGAGATAGACTCTGACCCTCCTGCGACCCTGAATTGGATGAAGTGCTTAGAAAATCTTTGGAAAATGTACCATAGGAGTAGCCTACCCTGTCCCAAAAAGTGATCATGACCCAGTACCTCTTTCTCAGTGTACTGTACTGTGGGAAAGTATACTGTTATTCAACCTTTTTTTTGTGCAGATGCCTAAGGTATATTTCTTATGACAAAAGCAGACCTGGCTAATGTTTAAAATCATACTGTATATCCTCAAGGAGGAAGTGACTAGAAATAAAAAAAACTAAGAGGAATTCAGGCTGTAAGAAGATACTGAACAACTTGCACATTTCATGCAGAATTGCTTTAACTGCTGTTGACTGAGTGGGGCATTATTGCTCCAGACATCTTTGAATAAGTAATCGAATCAAGGCTGCCACGTGCTGAAGATTTAATTGCGGCTGAAGGTGGACTCACCTATTGTTTAAGTAAAACTTTGGAAGGGTGATATACTGCATATTTTTAAAGAGCAGTCAGGGGGAGCAGGCATTTCTTCCTCCAGATAAACCTTCATAGACCTTGGCATCCAAAAATGTAATGATTTCAGGACTTTGCTTAAATTGTTTTGTTTTTTTCCTGAGATTAGTAAATTATTTTATAACACATGTACTGTAGACATTAACAAGTGTGGATGAAGGATCTAACAAGAGCAGCCTGTGACATTTTGATAAAGAGCTCTGTGCCGCACACAAGTGTTTATATCTTGCTGTCTGGCCCAGTGTGTGTTTTATTTTGAGAGCACTGCCTAATATTACATTCTGGTATTCGCTCCCTCTGTTATCTGCCTGTGCTGTACCCTCCATCAGACCTTCTGTAGTTAATGCTCTTCTTGTTCCAAGATTCAACTTCTCAGCTATAGAAATTCCCAGCAGTTCAGTTCTGAAAGGTCAGAGGAGGTTGCATGTTCAGAGCAGGAGAGGTGAAAGAGCAACAGGAAAGTTTCCCTCACCTATAGTACCAAAACAAAAGTCTGTAAACCTCCAATATAGTTATGGGAATAACTGTTCTTACCATGACAACCTTGCTTAATCAAATCCAGTCTTTTCTTAAATAACCAAAGGGTTTATGTTTACACATTTAATGTTTTTTTTTAGACACAAAATGGTGTCTGAAATGCATGGAAAATGAATAATTAAGACCCGGCTTATATGTAATAATAATAAATAAATCCCTCGTTTATGGTAACAAGTTAATCAAGAGTGGGCTTGGTCTGTTCTATTGTATATATTTGTCAGGAACTTTGAAGACTTTGGGTCTTCACCATACAGATTAGTGGAAACGTATCATGCCATGATCAAAAGAGATTTATTTTTATAATGCAAGAATAGTTGATGGAGAAGGTTAAAAAAACATTTCTATATATTTTGGGCACCTTCCACTGTCCACTATCAGATAGTCTTGTGATACAGCCATCAGGAATAATTTTCATTAGAGGATAGCCAGAAAGATGCCATTAGTTTCTGAAAGGAAAACTGATGCCAAAAGCCAAAAACTCTCTTCCAATATAAGACCATTATGTTGACTGTCAAGAATAGTGGTGGAAGTATTATGGTTTGGAGCTGCTTCAAGACTCAGACAGAGTGTTGAATTCAGTGTCGTATCAGCAAATTCTGGAAGAGAGTGTCATGCAACAACACAATGATCCTAAACACACGAGCAAATCTACAAAAGACTGGTTGAAGAAGACATTTTGAATTTTGAATTGGCCAAATCAATGTCCAGATCTAAAGTCCATTAAAATGTTATAGTACGACTTAAAGCAAGCTGCTCATTCTAGAAAACCCTTAATTCTCATGGACTTGAAGCAGTTCTGTAAGGAGGAATGGGCCAAAATATATGGAAACTGAAGTAAGAGCTACTCAATATGGTACCACCTTTGAACAATCAAAGGGTTGAAATATATTTAATTTTAAATATTGATATTTAATGTTAATTTTGTTCAATACAATAGGTTTAATCCAGTTATCTTAATCTTTTATTAAGACATTTCACAAGATCTAATTTAATTTTAGGTCTAAGCTGTATAAGAATACAGCAGAATCTAGGAGGGTGACAAACGTTTTCTTGGAATGGTAAACAGATGGGAAAATGCTGATTTGCTGAATGCACTGAAAGGTGTATTTGGTAGGGAGGATTCTTTTGACTGGTTGCTAGTTTACAAAGTGGTAGAGTGTACAGTGAATCAGGCCAAGCCACAGGAAAATTGTTTTGTCCCAGTTTTACCTCATGTGAATCATGCTTTATCTTTTTCTGATGTGACAGTGGCATCACAGGATTAAAGCAGTTTTTGAAACAAAAAACAATGACTGGAGCAGATTGATTTTGTGGAAACAAAAGAGCACCTCAGGGTAACAATGACTTCTGCCTCACAGGGTGGCCTCTTGTTTGTAATAATACAGTAGTCTGTTCTTTTCCAGCCTAAATATGATGATGGCTTAAACTGAAGTAAAACACGTGCATTCTTTTATCTACTACTCTTGTTCTTCACACAAAACACAAAAATCATCAGGAGATTAACAAGTACAGAAATGTTAATTAGATTTTTGTTTATAAATTGTGCTTATACTATGACCCAGTTATTGTTTTGTTGTGCATTTTTTTGTTACATTTGTACTGCTATTTGAACATGAGCACCATACAGTACATATGCCTGATTACCAAATGCAATTGTGCACAAATAAATTATGCTATTTGTGAGATAAAAGTATAAATGTATAATTCTGTTATAATATTGCTACAACTCCCTTACTATCCACATCCCTTAAATGTTATCAAATAACCAAATTTATTCCAGAAAAATATTATTAAAATAATAAATATTTACAGTGTATAGCAATAGAATCACACAATTTTTGAATGTCTCACATTTTAGTAACACATTGCAAGGCTTCAATTGAAACGTGGAATCTCCAGATTAAACAAATTATTATAAACAAGTAACTATGCAGTCACTGCTGGGTTAGATGCTTTCCTGATATACTACAGTATATTTTCACTGAGATACCATAGTCTCATAATTTTAAGAATGTTTATATCTTAAGGATTACTGTGTCAAACTAAGTATGTCCTAACAATTTTGTATGTACAGGAATTGTTGTGTTTTATATGCTCTGATGTGAGCCTCAGGCCCGATTTTATTTTGTCATTGAGTTACTGTATGATGTGTGAATGGAAAACGTGAGTCAGTACTTAGAATGTTAATGCATGTGTTATGAGACTTTGTCTTCCAAACATTTCCAAGGCTACAGATGTGTACAACTGTAACACCTGTTTGGACTGTTTTGACACAAATACATACTGTAAGGGTAACATTTTGTAAAATCAATTTTAGTCAATTTTATTCAGAAAGTAGCTTTCATGGAACACATCTCCAATGATTGTTTCATTTACATTTTGAAGAATTACATTACAGTACTGTATATGTAGTGGAAACAAATTAAAATATTAGATGGGAAATATTGATCTACTAGAATCTATCTGGTTGATATGTTCATATTCTAACATGGAGAACAAATAAAAAGACAAAAAGAACACAGAAGTAAATCCAAGGGATGTTGTATTAAATTTGTACAAGGCGCTAATAAAACATCAAAAAAATATTATGAACAAATTTAGTCACAGCACTACAAAACATATATGGTTACTCTATAGTTGGACTAGAGAAAAAACGACCAGGTAAAAATCTGTGCTAAATAAACTCTCAAATGTATTAATAAAGTTAACACAATGGGCTTCTTCAGAATGCATTACCTTATCAGTGAATGCATGTTGACACAGTTTTGTTAATTTAGAAAACTTCACAGAAAAGAATACATATAATGACAACCTCAACCATAGATTATATTTAGTTTATTTGTAGAGCCAAAGAACAGATTAACTTTAGCTTATTATTGAACACTTTAGGGTGCAAATAGTTTGAGATACACATCTGACTTTATCCCATCTACCTTAGGGAGCAATGGTGTGGATGTGACAAAGAGGTTATTGTGACAAAGAGGTTTTCCTTATTAGGTGAAATTAGTCTCTGGGCTGCTGTAAGGGTGATAAGGGAGATAAATTTTATATGGTGAACACCGGAAAAGGGTATGTGTTGCCCATTCTAACACATGGGTGACAAAGGATCTTAAACTTCCTTAACCTTCATATTAAAAATGATGAATTTATTACATTTTAAAATACAAACTGAACCAAAGCATAGTTAAGCTTGCTGTTTTGTTTGTGGATTAGATGAGGTCGGAGATCTGTGGTGTTGTGGTATGTCTCCTGTGGTATTCTAGAACACTTTGGAGAGACATGTAACAATACCAATTATGTCTTATTCTTTTAAATTACTGTTTAAAAAAAAGTTTCTAAAAATATCATGGCCTTCATTGGTTGTATCAGCTCACAGAAAGACACATCTTTACAAATTTTCTGATATGCTGTTAAAGCAGTACAAATGGGTGACCGTAAACTGAAAGGTGTCATTTTCTGTTAACAGTATATTTATGATGCAGGAGTCTTAGACCATTGTTTTTGATATATTAATTCTTGTTAAATATGTATGAGACTTGTACTGAAACAAGCATATACAGTATAAAAAATTAAACAGAAACCCTTTTGATTATAAATGTTGTACTGTAATCTCATTTGAGTGTGTATTATTTTGTTGTATTATTGGAATAATACATGCTACTAATGCCAGAACATGAGAATAGGTACTCTGTAATAAGTACAAATTCTCTAGGGAATGCAAGAGCAGATAAGAATATAGTGTGCCAGAGAGTTGCATTGTTTGTTAAAGATGGTTACCAAGCCACAGAGAAAATGTGGGTTAACTACTATATATATTACTGTATATCATAGGCCACCAAAGGTACAAAAGCCTATAGTCATTGATTTATAAACACAAAGTCTTTTGGTTGTTGCATTTACATTATATTTTTCTTGACAGTCCCAGGCTCACATTATGAGACCTACAGTAAAAATAATTCAAAGCATCTACCTACTATTAGAAATTACAAACCCTGTTTGTAATGTTGCATTTTTATTGGTACAAACTACTGTAGGAGCCCCAGTCAAGCAAAGAAACTAAATCAATCTAGACTTTTATATTTTTGGATAATGAAAATTTAGAACTCATAATTCTGTATCAAACTCTTTGTTGAGTTGAACCAGAGATGAACCAGGTTGTGGGTTTCTGGAAATTCATAAATATTTAAATTTCATTTTTTAATTTAAGAGGGTACTTCTGGAAAATGATTGGACAACCCAAAATAGAGTGCTGCTATTAGTCAATAGATCTTTTAAAAGATCACAAAAAATGTTTGTGTATGTGTATTCAGAAATAAAAACAACATTTGAATTAGAAAACAGCAGCTACAGTACATCAGATATAAGCAACTACACTATTTTAAGTTAGAAATGCTGCTAGATATTGAGATCTGTGAGCACACAGAATAACAGAACAAAAAAAAACATTTCATCCCTGTAGCGGAATAAAATTTGTTAAAAATGAGGATAGGGTATAAAGATCTGTAAAATAAATGCAATATGCTAATACATCAAATTCTGTGTTTCACAAAGGAAGATCTCAGAGCTATGCCTATGGTTTTGTACATTGTAGACTTAGGTCAGTTTGATATAAAGGAAATTGATGAAGTGAAAGTACCAAAGGCTCTAAAACTGAACACTTTTCAGGACTTGACAGTATTTACCCCTGAGTTGTTGAAGAAATTATTGAAATTGCACCGTTACATTTGTCAGTCTGTAAAACTACAATGCCTTGTGGTAATGAAATACAAGTATGTAGTAGGGACATCCTTCTGACCTTTGTAAATACAGACACTTATATTAACATGTTACATCACAAACAAAAAGCAAAAGGGGGAAAACCTACAATATATCCATTGGTGGTTTTGCTTGATATTTTTTTAGGAATAGGAGATCTTAAGTTGTCATGTATTAGAAATAAATCAAATTCCCTGACACATATAGGAATAACATTGTGACAAAAACAAAATATTTTCCAGTCCCTGGTTAGTATTCCTGTCTTAAGGGACTGTTGGAAAAGTTCAGTTAATGGTTTCTGAATAACATTTCTCATTTTCTTGAATACAATTGATAAGATACTACACTGTCAGGCCCCAGGGATTTATTATTCTTATACCCAAAACACTTCTCCCTTTTCTATGCTAATACTTTCCAAAACAGACCCTTGAAATTGTCCTTACACTGCCTGAGGTATGTTGACTTATTCCTGGCGAAAACCTAAGTGGAATATTTTTTTAGTACAACAGCCATTTCCCTTGCATTGTCTAAACGTTTACAGTTTTGGTCCCCTTAGAACCCCTTGGAGGTCCTTTTTCTTGAGTATTTACATTTTTAGATGGTATTTAGTAAATGTATGATTGCATAACCAAGTATGAACAATAAATTTGTTAATGATATCGAAATAGGTAGGTGGATTAATGGCACTTCTCAAAAATCTATCTACATTATATATTAATATTCAATTCAAAATAAAGAACACGTGAATGGACATTTGAATGAATTTCTATCCTGTAATTCACTTTGTTTTGAAACTGTGTGGAAATATCAACAGCACTTATTGTAAGCACTGTTTGCTAACAGTTAGCAGATATCCCGCAATGGTAATGTACAATAATTCATTTAAGCCAAAAGGATTTTTTTGTTTCCCACTCACACCGTTTTTGTATTGCTTGGGTGATTGCTGCACCTGTACTTGTATTCTAGGTCATTTCACTTGTAGCATTAGGACAAGAAATCTGTCACAGAAAGTTGAGTTCATATTTATCTAATACAGCACTTTCTACAGCTCAAGATGAGTTATTGATGACAGTACTGCGGGGATTGTAAGGTCCCTAAAAGAAAAAAAAAATTCTGTTGTTTTCTTCTATCAGGGATACTGCATTGCTAAAATGTGTTTTGTCCCAAACATCCTCTTCATTTCAATTGCATCTTGTCTACGTTTTGTGCATCATATTCCTTGGGATACTCAAATCCTAAAAGGAATTTTGAAATGGAAAAAGGGAGTATGAGGCATGCCACACAGCAGACCACAACCTTATTACTTACACTTCTTGGTAGTGGTTTACATATTGGTTCTGACACCTGTGTATTAGAGAAGCTGTGATTTCAAGGCGTTTCAGGTTTGTTACATGCAAGACACACTCCACCAAAGGTAACTGAAAAAAAATGCCAATAATCTCTACTATAAAAAGTCATCTACAAATTTGAGGTGAACTACAGCTTGACTGAGGTGTGTATAAATAAAGGAAACATTCACTGTGTAGTGTTTGTGGCTTATTTTGTAGGTGTTGTTTGCAATACACATATTTTGTGAGTGCTATGCACAGCATAATATTATACATTAGTAGTTCAGCAGCATGTATCCGAAGCTCAGCAGGGAGATGGCAGCCATTCGTCAAACGTGTCATTGTTGTTTAGATCTCTTTAGCATGTCTCTATTAATCAACCCAGGGATTTACAATCTTTTTCTCTTCCAGCCTGAAGTTCTCATTTCACTGAACAAATGGGCACAATAAGTTCTATCCGGATCCCCTCCCTCTTGAAAGTTTATCTGTGTGTGGTGTTGTATAGAGATAGTAGGGGTTAGCGGTTTCTTTCTAATGAATTAAACTCTGTCAAAGCTCACGGTTTAGCTCACATTGAATTTCTAACACTTGTTAACGTAAAACTTACAACATACAGTACATGTGTATGGGTTAGATGTATGCATTGTACTATTTCTATTATTGAATATCTATCTCTTATCTGAAAACTGCTTATTCCTGACAGGGGACATAGCAACCCAAAGCTTATATTGGAAGGGTGCAAGACTGGACTATACCCTGGTAAGATACCAGACTACCAGATATAAGATATACACAAGCACAGAGGGACAATTCAGATACAGCAATCAATCTAGCAGCCTAGATCAGCGGAATCTAGAGCACCTAAAGAAAACCAATGCAATTCTACACAGAAAGGACCCAGGATCCAGGAGCTGCAAGGCAACAGCATTCACAGCAGCTGTGAAGCTCTGTAATTAAACAAGACATGTAAATTTCACTATCTGAAATATAATCAAGTGTTGCACGTACAGTACACATATTTGCAAATCACAAAAGCTATTGAGGTACTACTACACACCCATACTAAAATACCTAATAATTGTAATTAGAAAGAACAGTGATTATTATTAATGATGTGAGGCAGCAATTTAATTGTTTACCTTTGCATTTAAAGCGTGAATCCCTGTGCCAGTTGTGTCTAAATAAATGTACTGTAAAGGCTACAGAAATATGTTTCTTGGAATACCAAACTACTGCATGTACTAGAGAATGAATAAACAAATAGGTAATGTACAAGTATGCAAAGGGACACACCTGAAGAAGGCTCCACGGCCGAAACGTTGTGTTCTCTTTCTTCTTCTTTTTTTCAGCATGGAATAAACCTATTACTTGTTCCTTTGCAGCCTACGCATGCTGACGCAGCTACCCACCTAATGTACAAGTATTATGAGCTAGAGCCTTACTATCTGATGAGACCTCCTGTAGCAATTACAGTAGGTCAAGTGCATTTTCTATATCATGCATTTTGGCTGCGTTTGGGCAGACTTTATCAATGAATGCATTATTGCATTATTGGTTTCTATGAAGTCTTTCTCCTTCTCTGTATGCATACCCCCCTTAAAATTAGCTTCTGACTCCCTTAGAATCCACCCACATGAATGAAGCATGCCACTGTATAATCGGTACCTTTCTATTATTGTTGGCCAGTACAAAATATTATACAGTACTTTCAAATGACAGGTTTTCTGCAATCATAAGTATAGAGGCTAAACCTATAAAATAAAAATTGGAAAATGTTTAGGAGTGAAAGTTTGTATACCTGGAAAGGATAAATCTTTCTGGAATAATGTGGATGCCGAATGTTTTACAATGGTAAAAATCCATGTGGAGTCTATACAAAACAAATCTTGTAAGCCTCCACTTAATTGCTAAAAATAAGGCGCATTCAACGACCATTTGGGTTAAGTCACCTGTTTTTTTAGTGTAAGCACACGGTATTACCAATGTGAATGCTGAGCATCTGTAAGTAATATACAGTATTACTGAATCTGCACACAGTTTCAAGAAGGTGTCTTAATGTGACCCAAGGGAAAAGAAAATAATTTCTTAAATTAGTGACATAGTGTGGGAATGGCAAAAGACTACTGTGAAATCTATGATATGATATTGACATGCCATTACATCAAATCTCTCTTAAAACTTAACTCCAGAGATACAATAGCTGCAAGCTTTTGCAAATACTTAGGAAAAACTGGTGAGACATGAGATTTTACAGCTGACCGTGAACGTTCTTGGATCTGACAGAAAATTTAAATAAGTTTGGGTGTCAGATCAAGGAGCCAACATACTGTAGTGCTTGCATAGACTATTCTTTGTGAGGACCATGTACAGTATATAGTGTAACACCATCCTTCATTGTACTCTGTAGTACCTGGTGCCACAGAAACTATGAGTAATGCCAAATCTTTAGTAAAATCCACAAAACAGTCTAGCTTTGTAAAAACTAAATTTGGGTGTCTGAGGTACAACACTGTGTGTGTAACACTAAATTAAAAATTGCATTCCTTCGACTGTTTTCATGAGAGTTAGAGAGATTTTGAGGGAGGCTAGTTTCTTACATTAGATTGGATAATTCTATCATTTGAGAAATTTAAACAACATTGTAGGCCACTTTCTTCAGATACTCCTGTGCCAGCAACTGTCAAACGCTAAAACCCTGAGTGGCTTGTGAAAGAAGTGGATGTACTGTAAATGACCTTCACAAGATAGAACTGTTTCTCACTGTTGCCAAAAAAACTCCAACAGAATATGCTGAATGGGAGAACAATGAAGAGAGGACGGGTGATGAAATGTAGGCAGAGAGGTGTATACAATATAGTAGTAATGGAAAAAGAGGGCTCTATTGAGGCAGATGAATGCTGGCTAGAAGTTTACTTGTTGCATTCTGGCCAATAGTAGCAACAATTAAACAGTGCTAAATTAGAGCTTTACTAGCAGGATGTTTGATCAGGGAAGGGCTATTTTTTCATAAGAATTGTATTTGTATCATATGTATTTTTTTAGTTATAACTTATGACATTATATTTTTGAGGGATTTCAGTACATAACACGTGTGTTTTCCCAGACATCCTTCTAAAGAAAAATTATATGGCCACTCTGTTTAAAGTAAAGTTATCGTTACTATAATAGTTCAGGTGGGTAGCTGAGTCAGCATGCAAAGGCTGCAAAGGAAGAAAGAAAAAGGCTCCACGACCGAAATGTGTTTTCTTTCTACTCTTTTCAGCATGGAATAAGCCTATTACTTGTTCCTTATGCTAAAACATACCATTATCATGTGCAGTGCACCAGAGTGAAAGAATTGTAAACAACATAAAAAAGCAAGGTACTGTAAATCAATGGAAATTTAAACATAAAATGTTAAAAAGTGCTACATGTATACTGAATGTCAGCTTTGCCCTTTGTGTCATATGTAACTTGTGGCATATTTTTCCTTTATTGTAATAAATTACAGTATAGAGAAGCTTATTGTAGTCTTTTAACTCTTGTCCTAAAGTATATTTCCTTAATCCAATGTACATTCTGCATTAAAATGTTAGGGATTGCTACTGTAGGTTGCTAGCAAGGATCGCCAAGTTAAATCTTAATGTAGTTTGATTGAATTAGCTATATTAAATTTTAAATCAGAAATGTGCTTTTGTGTTTTAAATCAGACGGATGGGCTTATATTTAAGGTTTATACAGGACATGTTGGCTTAAAAAAAGTTTGGCTGCAGCAGGTTTCAGACCGACTGTGAGTCCAGTTAAAGTCATGTTCAACAGGTTTCCATATGCCCCCAAACATTCAAGCTGCTTTGAGATGCAACTGTTTTTTTGAGTTGCCTTCAAGGTGAGAAAATACTGATACTTCAATTAAATTGAATTTCAAAATGATGTTTTAAAGCCTCAAAAATAGCAAATTATGACAAATACATCAATCACTTTATATTTTAATTTAATAAAATATTATTGGACTTTTATTCAATAATTTTGGAACAATGAGAATTCATTTAAGTTTTTATGCTTGGTTTGATGTTATTTTTTTTTTCAGCTTAGACACAACTTTTAATAACCTGTTCTGTCTTACTAATTACTGGGCCTGGAAGCAAGCCTAGTTTTCAATCATGTTTTATACACAGCCTACATTCTGGAAGGGAATACTCTGTAATGATTATGGTGAGTTTCAGATTCAGAACATGCTTCTTTGCCATAGAATGAGAAAATTAGTAACCCAAAATGGACATTATTCATGTGCAGTTTGTCTCATGCAGTTGTTGGTTTGGTAGGTGTGGACTCCTGCTGTGAGGCAATTATTCGATATGCAGCACTGCCAGTTAGGAAAATTACAGAGACGGAAAGATGGGACTTATAATTTAATCATAAAGTGCATGCGGCCACATTTCATTCTACTACAGTAAGCCATGTTCAGGCAGCTTTGCTCCTGAACCTTATTACTGGCTTCATATAATGGTTGTGACGTTCTCCTCATTTACATGCCCTTTGGAAGTGTCATGTGACTGTGAGTGGTGGAGTGCAGCTCTAGGTATCTTTTCAAATGTCAGTTGTCTTGCTAGTTTGCACCTCCCTCCCTGTCTGCACCTGTTGGCTGCATATGAAGGTCTGATGGGTATTTAGGAGGGATACGGTATTTAATATTGTGGTGGCAAGGAAATGTCTGCTTACCCTTGATGACATCGTTAAAGTGTAATACATGAAGGATGGCAGCTCTATATCTTTTTCGCATTCTGAAGTTTATTGCAGGACCTGGGGCAGAATACAACAAGGCCAGTGAAGACAGGCTCACAGAGGCATCCAGGAATATCTATCTAGACACTGTGGACAGGGCTGCTGAAAGACTAAATAATCTTAAGGTACTGTATGTGTTTCTCCCCACACACACATGGACCCTTGCAATTTAATATTTGCAGGTTATGTGAGTTTTTCATCTTAAGAATATAAACGAAGTAAAAAAGTTTGTACACTTTGCCTTATGTCCCCGATCAGTCTGTATACTGTCTCCTTAATAAAAACAATTCCTTATACAGTATACAGTAGCCTTCTAAAAAATACATGTGCATGTTTTTGTTGCAATCATAGAGGTCCTAATGAGCTACATTCCTACAGATATCCTTTAGCATTTTTTTTCAAGCAGGTTTCAATGTTGCGTATAGATTGTGAATACCAGTACTGGAAACATTTCTATTTAAAAACATGTACAAACTAACAAACGCATATTAAAAGCACAGCTCATTCAACCCCACTTACCAATCTCAGCCGCTTTATACTTCATTTTCATTGTGAGACTTTGCATTAACCCCAGCACTCCTTATCTGCTTCTTCCAAATGAAAATTCATTGACAGAAGTTACTCTGACATGGCTCATCAAACAGATCATTTTTCAGGGGAGGGCACACTGCATAACTGCATGCAGAGAAAGCCCTTATGGCGATGTACTGTACTGTGTGGCAGAAAAACTAAAGCTTATTAACAGTGGGGGGCAGGCAGTGTTTTCTTAAGTGGTAGTAAAAGGTAATGTTTGTATATAGGACTGTGGAATGAGGTGCTACAGTACATCTCCTCCTCAGAAAATAAAATAAAAAAACAAAGTAATCACAACTGTTGTCATGACATAAAGTTGCTCCTTTCTATATGAAAAATAGTGAATTTAGATGCTTCTGGATAGTTTAGAATTTTCATTAATAACATATTTAGAGGAGGTGGTGTATCCATCATCTCAAACTTTAAGGTAAGCTTTTTATTTTTGCAAAAATATTAAATCCCTTTGGGATCAATAAAGTCTTATCTTATCTTAATTCACAAGTACTGTATACAGTCAGTAGATCATGATATAATGTTAATAGGAACTGGAGTGATTACTTCCCTAGTTAAAAGCTTCTTGATGACATTATAAGTTGTAATAATGTGGGATTCTGTTGCAGCTGCATCTATCTCTAGGTGAGATAGACAAGCTGGCAAGAAGTCGATCTGAAGGACCACACCCTGATAGCTTGGGTGTGGATAAAAGTATTTCTTCTCTATAGAACGAGAGAGACTGTGCTTTAGCTAGGGTGCTGTAGGTGAGGTTCAGGCTGGAGCATCCTCATGTGCAGTTTATATTTCTGCTTGTTAAGTCGGATCACCTGCAAGCTGGCATTGCATTTCTATGTGGGTGTTAGGAAATTGAGACTGGAACTTTATTCCCTCACCCCTGACGCCCTCTAGTGGTAATCAGTAGAGTTTCATCTGTGTAATGCGATTGCCTATCCTCCGCTCACATACAATATCCCTACCCCCAGCTCAAATAGGCCATCTTTGAGAAGATATTGCAGTAAGACAGTGGATTCTGGACAGGGTGTCAGTGTTCCCATGAGCCAAACCTGCTCGGTGTTCCACCATAAACCTATAGGGTTAAAGGGCCATGAACCAATGAGTCACTTGAGCATCTTTGTCTTTGTTAGCCTTCATCCAAGTCAGCAGGGCATGGTCCGTTGTGCAGCAAGGCATTCCTTTTATACTACTGCCAGTCTCTGAGAAGCAGCTTCCATTGAGGTAAAGGACATCAATTACCTGAGAGAGTAGAGCTTATATTGACCTCTCAGATGCATCTATCTGTATGAAAAACCATTTGTTCAAAGGCCGGCACTCTAAGAAATGGATCAATACAGTGGGCTTCTTTTAGGTTGGCAGAAGCTTTTGCAGATTCCAGAGTCCATCAGACCACCTTTCGGGGAAGAATGTCAGGTCATCTTTGTTAATGGGGCTGCCATTCTGCGAACTGCATGATGAAACTTTGATAATAATTGACTAGTCCCAAGAAAGCTCTCACCTGTGTTTTTGTCTTGGGAACTGGCCAATCTCGGATTGCCTTAATCTTGTCAACCTGGGCCCTTACTTGCTCAGCTGCTATTCATAGGGTTGATCTGTAGGCCAGCCATGGCTAGGGAGGAGAACACAGCCTAACAGTGCAACAGGTGAGAGTCCCACTTATCACACTCTCACTTACAGTATTGCACTGAAAATTATCCACACACTGTACGCAGATGCATACAAAAGGTGCTTTCTCAGATGTCTGTCCATCATACAATGGAAGGTGACAGCACCTTGTAATCTTGTAATAATAAAGACCAAAGCCAGTTTGTGTTTGGCCTCTGCCCAACGTGGAATCTGCCAATAGCCCTAGTTAAATCTAGGGTTGTCAGGTACTTCACCTTCCCTAATCTCTCGAAAAGCTTTGTCTCTGGGCTTAGAATAGGAATTGAACTGAGACGCCTCATTCAGCTTCCTGAAGTCATTGCAAAAAGCATAAGAACAATAGGGCTGGAACAGGGGGTCTTACTTTCTTTAACAATGCCCAGGTCCAGCATTTTCTGTACCTCCTGGTGGACTTCTTCGTGTAGTGAATTGAAGATGCACTATGGCGGGATTCTCTGGACCCTCTCGATATGATGCTGTATGAGGTGTGTGTTCCCGGGTAGGGTGGCAAACACAGCAGCATTTTGTTGTAACAGAAAGGTACCTTCCTCTTTCTCTTTCAGAGACACTGGGGAAAATGATATGTGTCTACTAGGAAAGAACAGGTACAGCATCAGTGTAGAGGTCTCATCTTCTGAAGGAAGGTTTTGTCACAGTTTCAACAAATTAACATGGTAGAACTTTCTTTTTTTCCACGTCCGAGGGATATATTTTGGAGGCCTGTCTGTTCATGGACTTTGTATAGACCTTGCAAGCGAGTGCATAGTTTGCACTCAGGGGTAAGTAATATAAGCATTACTCAGTCCCCTGAGCAGAAAGTCTGAGAATGCACTGGCTAGTTACATTAATCATTCTCCTATGCTTTCCTTGGAAAACTTTCTATGAGAGGTTTTAGGTGTTTCTAAAATTTATTTTGTTGAGAATATTATTAGTATTAAGACCCTGATTTTCCCATATAGTACATCTTGCGCAATATCAAGGATCCTGCGGGGCTGTCTCTCATAGTCTGATTGAATTGCTTCACTAAGACATTAGTTTGTGAATGAAACAAAAAGAGCCTTAGAAATTTGATTTTAACAAGGTTGGTGACATTCGTGGGATAGCCCAATCTGCAATGGGGTAAAGGTACCATGTGGTACAGTCTACTATTCCTAGTATATATTCATACCCTCTTGAGGTTAAGGGAAGCAATCCCATGAGATCATTAGCAGAGGGTTCTTCTATAATGGCTAACTGATTTAAAGGAATGTGCAGGCTAGTTTAGGACAGCTTAGTTGGCAGCCAGGGTGTTTTAGGCAAAAATACCTGATGTCAGAGTAGATTCTCAGCAAGATGTACTTCTTTAATATCCTGTCTTGGGTTTTGTCAACCCCTAAATGTACCACTAACAAATGCAAGTGAACAAATTTTAAAATTAATTGTTGGTATTTTTGTAGTATGAGGAGTCTCTAATTGTTCAGGTTGTTCAGCTGGTATGAGAGGTTGTTTTGAACAATAAAGGAGCGCTGTAACCTGTTGTGTCTCTCTATGAGACTGTGACACCCTCAGTAGGTGTTCCATTGATTTCTATGACCTGGTCTTTGACATGAGATAAGGTGGGATCTTCTACTTGATCTCACTGGAAGTGTCCAGTTATGAGTTCCATCTCTCAGGTGTCGGGGGCATCAGAATTTAAATCCGCAGATCTCAAAGTCCTAGATCTATAAGGAGATATGGGTAGGAAAGGACTTTCTGGGTTAGATTCTGTTTGACATGCCATTTCTTACCCATTTCCCCACTGTACAGATGACCTTTTCAGGTTGGTATGACCTCTTTGTTGCTCTTGAGGGTTTTCGATGAGAACTGCCATTCCGTGATGTCCTAGTTTCTTTTTTCACAGAAGGACCATCTTAAGTCACAGTGCCCTATAATTTGAGTAACTGGGGAAACTGAGGAAGCCCTTGGAGCTGTAGATTCCTGCCATAATATCTCTTTTGATCTCCATGAATGCAAGTGATGGAGAAATGTTGGCCTGGAACTATTTGGGCTGGCTTTAGTATAGAGGGGGATACAATGCACATTGCACTCCCTAAGTCGACTAACGCCTGTATTGACCGACCATTTAGGAGGGTTGTTTCTAGAAATGGCATGCTCTCAAGCAGGTGGAATCCTATTTTAGGTTCTGAGTACCGATGGACCGCATTACAGTTGATTTTCTTGCTCCTTTCACCGGGGCATTGGCTAGCTTCCCAGTGCTTATTCCCAGACTGAGAAGTCGGGCCCTGTAGTTCTGCTCTGGAACATCTAGAGGACAAGCTTGTGATTTTAGGGGCCTGTCGGAAGCAGAGACCACTTATGCTTCTCTGCTGAATTCCCCTTGGTGTGTGGTCCTTGACCCATTGTCGTTATCCACTCAGTGTCCTTGATGATTTCCGCAGCTGAGAGAT
Source organism: Lepisosteus oculatus (assembly GCF_040954835.1). Classification (NCBI taxonomy): domain Eukaryota; kingdom Metazoa; phylum Chordata; class Actinopteri; order Semionotiformes; family Lepisosteidae; genus Lepisosteus; species Lepisosteus oculatus. The sequence goes on from NC_090699.1 coordinate 42,877,737, forward strand.
GTTGTTCCAAAGTCGGCATGAAATCATCTACATTTTGGGGGTCTATCTGCCCAATGGTCTGACACATTTCATGGGGAAATTGACAGCTGTTGGTGTGGAGCACTAAGCATTTGACTAATAGATTTTGTGTTAAAATTCTGGCTTAAGCCACTTTTTAGTCAAACAGATTAAGTCAAACATTTGGGAGTGAGCAGAGATGTGATACATAATGGCGCCATTCATGAAATTCCTTACTGTGCTAGGATTACTGCTTTTAATAGTTTGTAATTTGAGGCTGCAGTACTGTCAAGATACAGTAATAATATGCCTTCTGTGCTTTGCTGCACAGGAAAGGAACAGGAGGTTTGGTGGTTCCCTGTTGAGGCACTTGACAGTCCTCTCATATATGCCTCCACCTCATCCTGTGGAGTCATCTTTTGGAACACAATGGCAAATTTTACCTGCACCTCAGTTGAGGCTGCTGGATCTGCTGGTGTTTAAATCATTCACTCAACCATCTGGTGGCATAACTTTTGAGTAGCCTCAGCTTGCTCCTATAGCCAATTTGCCTTCTGAAAGCTGCCCTCTGCTATAAACCGCTGGCCTCCTGTTGCATGGCAACCAACCAGGCAAGGCTCAGGACTGCTTCCTCAAGGATGGACAGACGGTTTTTGATCGTGACCTATTATACTGTAAACTTACGTTGGGTGCCTCAGTGTGATAATGTGGGATTCAGTCGTAGCTGCGGGTATTGCCCTCTTTAAACAATATCTCTAGGTGAAATCTACATCTGGTGAGAAATCGGTCTGAAGATATTTATTCTTTTGTGAAGGAGCCTGACAGCTTGGTGCGGGATAAAATATGTTCTTCTCTTTTGAGAAAGATTGAACCTAAACTAGAGTGCTGTAGGCGAGGTTCTGGCTCAAATGCTGAGACCTTCTTGTACGCAGTTTATATTCCTGCTTTGTTAAGATGCAGCATTCAGCTGCAGGCAATGATACCGGCATTTGCATTCCCATACAGGAGTTAGGGAATTGAGACTTGAATTTGATTCCCCCTCCCCTGAGGCCCTCTATTGGTGATCAGCCTCAGACAGTGATTCCCTGCTATGTCACACAGTTTAATACAATTTTAGTTATGCAGTTTTATGTAAGAAAATCTAACAAATATTCATTATTGGCTACTGTTGTATTCTACTACTTATTTTATACAAATGTTTAATTAGAGAAGTACACTGTTCACATTGGCTTTTATGATTCAGAGCTTGTTCTAAAACTGGAAGTGCTGTAAGTGAATCACACCTGGTTATCACTGAGCAATTTGAAAGAATTCAGCATATCTCAAATTTAAAGCAGTCCAGAGGTGACTGACCCAGAAGTGCTTTATTGTATAATTTAAAAGCTTCACACTCTTTGAAATTAAATATTTCAGTCAATAAAAAGACTTAACTTAAAGCTGAATGGTGGGAACATCTGTGTCTGGCAGAGCCTGGTACAAATTTTAATCACTTTCGTTCCAATCAGTTATGGCAATCTGTTTCATTTGGTTGTCTGAATACTATATTCAATTGAAGCAATCTTCAGTTGAATACCCAATTACCCAATACCTGAAAACCCAGCAATCTTTCAATTACTGCTTCACATATAACCCTTCATTTTCGAAATAAAACCACAAATAATATTTTTCTCCATTAATACTACTGTTTAACACTAAACACTAATACTAAATGTTTAACAGCCTCAAGAATCTTGTTTAGTTTTAAGCTATTTAAAAAATACATGGCATTAAAAAAACAATTAATGGAAGTTGGGTGGTTTAACTACACCCCCAATTTTAGAACTTCCAATTATTGTTACTGTAGCCTGGGTTGGATGTAGAGTAGACTACATACTGTATACTCAAAATGTTTGTAGTCCTGCTCATTCCTCGTGAGGGTTGTAACAAGCTTTTGTGTATCCTGGAAGCAGGGGGCACAAGGCAGGACTACACTTTGGATGGAACATGCACAAACATTGCATAAAGTGTAGACTCACAAAAGCACACAGATTAAATACATCAATTAACTTAAGCAGCATGTCTTTGGATGGTGGGAGAAAACTTGAAAACCCAACTAAAATCCCATGCACACTTGGGGAGAACCTGTAAAGTCTGTACAGAATGTGCCCTACTCTGGAATCAGTCTGTAAGAACAATGTGACAGCTGTGCTAACTGCCAAATCACCATCCTGCCTGAATTTGTAGAGCTATGGCTAATGAGTAACAAATATATTGTTTAAATTAAAACACTAATTTGAAAACACAGAAGAACAGTATTTACATTGTGTGTTCAATTTTATGTTCATTCTTGTCACCTCTTAGGGTTAACATGTTTTAAAGATTTGGATATTATTTGGAGTTATTCTGCTGCTCTAAAATAGAAAAGGATGTGCTCATTGTGATGCATGGTGGACTGGGGAGAGCCAAATAAGTCAATCTAACACTGTAACAGCAAAGATTGATAAGGAACTCTACAATTTGCTAAGTCTTGGCCCTTATAAATGACTAATAACGTGTTCTCCTGACTGACTAGGTTAAGTAGCGTTGATGCTTATTGTCATCAAATAAAGCCAATTAAAGAGTATTTTGAACCCCCAGGTACACAGACACAAGGCTAGATATACTGTATCAATAAACCTGATAATTGTTCACCTCACAAATCATTTCAGACAGTCCTGAGAGACTCTTGGGCATAACTAATAACGTGTCAAAGTCAAAGAGACAGACAAAAAACTATTTATTCTTTTCATTTAAAAAGTTTGCAATATGTTTTTGCCTGTAAGAATATTTTCATTACCATATATCAAAACAAAGGAACTGATCTTTCCTCAAAGAAACATCATACTATATTTAACTAAGCCAGTCAATTTTTAGTTGGTCGTAAATAGAGTGGTTTTATCTTTATGTTCACAAAATCAGCGCTGTCTGATGTATTGTACATCTATCTGGAGCAGAGAAAAGTAGGATAGGCATATACACTGGATGTCAAATGGAAATTGCATGCCAAGGCTTCTGTTTAAATGTTTTTCTTCGTGCTTGGGCATTTTGCTAAATGACTGCAGTCTTCTTTTAGCATTTGGTTTAATGATGATAGATTTCTGCTTTCCGCTGGTGACGCAGAGAGCATCACAATTCAATCTGAAAGCTGAGCAGCAAGAATATGTATGGCTGTGTTGACTAAAGATGCCATTTTTTGTTTTTAATCAGCCAATATAATTGCAAAGAGACAGAGGGTCAATAAGCGATCAATTGCACTGTGATTGAGCTGCTCTCTGTTTGAACTAATCTGTGCAGTCTTCACATCAGCGAGCCTTGTGGCAGCAAGAACCCCTCCATGCAATTCATTTTCATTCCCACAGCTTTATAGACAGGCTGGGAGAGACGGCACCTTACAGTATATAAAGAATAGTCAAGCCTGGAGGAGTTTCTTGTATGGTTCACAAAGAAGAACTCAATAGCTCTTTCTCTAAGTGTGTGAAGGTTCTGGCCATTGGTGTTCAAACTGGGATTTGGACAGGTCTGTTATGCCGTTTTGACACGGTAACATGGCAGTTAACTCTCCTGCCTCACAGCTCTTGGATCCTGGATGTTTTTTTCTGTATGTTCTCCATTTTCTACCTTAGTCCAAAAACATACTGTCTATGTTAATTGTTGTCTCTAAATTGTCCCCTTTATAGGTGTGTGAGTGCCTTTGTGTGTATACTCTGATGGATTGGAGTCAAGTCAATGGTGTAGACAGTGCTTTATCCACTATACTTACAGGTATGTTTGTCAAATTATACTCCAGCTCAACATGATCCTATTTTGGATTAAGTGATCATTAAAAATGGATGGATGTTACACAATACAAAAGTATTGTTATATTATTAATATTGTAACAGCTTTGGGTCACTTCAGAAGTGTCTCTTAGATTTGAGATAATGTTTGTGACACTGGGAAGAGTGAACACTTCTAACTTCAAAGCAGAGAAGATGTTTGCTGAGGTCTGGGGGGGTCCTGTCACGCCCTCCGCAGCCAGAGGGCGCTCCTTCTCTGTCCTGCCCCTAGTTTCCAGTCTGCTGTCCTTCCTGTCCCTCTCTTTCCCTTGGGCTATATATTTCTGGGTCTTGCACTCTGTCCTCGCTCAGCATTGATGTTCGGATGTCCTGAGACCCAACTAGCACCAGGGCGCCCCACGTCCGCTCCCTGAGGGCATAGGTTTCTATACGGCATTCCTGAACTCTTTGCACTAATGAGCCCGGGCCTTTTTCCCGTCTCGCCGCTACGCATATGGGTCTTTTTCCGCTCTCCTGCTCCCCACAGTTAGTCCCTTTGGACGTCCGTGACAGGTCCCTTGAGCAGAAACAATAGTAAAGTTTATCTTAGTATGCCTAGGCAAGCTGTGGATTAATGATTGCAAAGGAGCAGGGCAGAAAGACAATATAAGTTCACATGAAGAGCACAGAAATAAGAGGCAAGAGAAAGAGGCAGGAGGGGGCAGTCAAGGAGGAAGAGGAGTTGGGACTTGAAGCTTGTGCCAGGCAAGAGCCCCTACTTCTTGATCATCCAAACCAAACCTGACTGGAGCTAAGTATTTGAACCTTGTTATAGAGAGGGTGCTTTTCTGTGTTTTAGGGAAGTTGGGTTTCCTGAGTAAAAGAGACCTCAGTTAGAAATGTCTTTCCTGATTAGAGTGAATTTTATGGATAGGGATATATGCTCCCATTTATTTTGTGGGATCCAGGGTGCAGAGAGAGATATTTAAGTGCAGGTTACTTTTTATTTAGTTAGAAAGCAGCTCATCTATTGTGTGGCCTATTTAGGCATATTAACAGTTTAGTGCTTAGTAGCAGTCTGGGGTTTTCTGGGTGACCAAAATATTAGGCCTCTGAAACACCTCATCTGTAAATACTGTATATAAAGTAACACCTTTTGTTGTATGTTGTGTGGTTGTTTTAAAATATTTGTCCAGCCCCATTTGTCACAATATAATGTAACTTGGTGTGTTGTATGTTTTGTGTCTTGTGTAGTTTATTGTAATAAATGTTTGTTTTAGTCAAGTGTGCTTGGATTATTACTCCTCTCAACAAAGCTGTGTCAGAGAATAAAGAATTCATGTGCCTCTAATTATATCAGCCGCTTGGGTATAGAAATCAATTACAAGTGAAGTAAGAGACAAGATGAGGAAAGGGGGTTAACTGATAAGGATTCCAGATGCGAGCAAGGAACCCCCTAGGGGCATAATCTTAAACTGACCATTTGGCCAAATACCATGACCCCCCCCCCCCCCCCTTACCATAACATTGAATGACGTCTGAAGCAGCAAGCAAGGACTATATAACCTAAAAGTTTGTACCGGCACATCGAACAATACTACGGTTTTCTTGTTTCTTGCGGGAAACAAGAGTTCGGCTTTATTGTTCCTTCCATGCAATAAACTAATCTGTTTTACTTCATCTCGGGATCAAGAACCTTATTCCTTCTGTTACAACAAATTTGGCGTAGTCGGCAGGATGCTCCAGAAGGCGCAGAACTTCCCATCGGCAGGAGAGACGGACAGCGCTCACATTACTAAGAGGTAAGGACTCCTCTTTTTTAAAAAAAAGTCCCAACTCTCTCTGACTGATTGGGAAGTCTCTGCTCCCTGCGAGAATCGCCTTAGATGACAGAGTAAATGTGAGTTCCCGAATTCCTCTGGCCCGGGGAAGACACCGGTGTATGTAATGGGTTGTTTGCTGTAAGCCCAGAATTTGGTCTGGCAGGCGGTCCGCGGTATTGTGTACAGGCGTTCGAAGCTGGTTTATGCCTTAATTGCGCATGGAGTTTTTGAAAGGGTTTTGGACCTTTACTGTGAAGTTCAGGACTGGTGTGGGCCTTAATTGCGCCCGGAGTTCTGAAGTTCAGGACTGGTTTGGGCCTTAATTGCGCCCGGACTTCTGAGGCTCAGGATCGGTGTGGGCCTTAATTGCGCCCATGGTTCTGGAGCAAGTGGTGCATTAAATGCACGTAATTCAGGACTGGTGTGGGCCTTAATTGCGCCCGGAGTTCTGAGGCTCAGGATCGGTGTGGGCCTTAATTGCGCCCGGAGTTCTGGAGGTGAGTTGTGCATTAAATGCATGTATAATCCAGGATTGGTGTGGGCTTTAATTGCGCCCGGGGTCCTGAGATTAGCTACGCCTTGATCGTGCACGGATTGGCATGGCATGGTTTTTTGTTTTAAAGGAAACAGAAGTAGGAGAATATGTATTTATGTTTTTGGTGTTTTCCTTGTTTGTGAAATACATATACACACACACGACACTAACATAAACACACCTCATAATAAAAGAGCGAAGCATTAAGTAGCATTAAGTAGCAGGATTTAAAGGACGTTGAGACCCGAGAATCGCCCTGATTGAGCTCAGTGTGTAAGTCCACCCCGGGGCAAAAGCAGCGATGCTGGCGTTCTGGGGATGGTGAATTACTGATCAAGAAAGGGGGTTTTCAAGGTCTCGTTCCTTACCTGTGAACAGTGTGGTGTAAGTCCTCTCTAAAGTCTCTGAGAGGCATTTAGATCTGGAGGTAACAGACGCCCTTAGCTGAATGAGTGCAGGAATGCACAGGTTTTTCAAGTGAAAGCATCCCCTTACTGTATGAGCTGTTACCTCACACACGATAAAAGTAAAAGAGACCGAACATGTGTACTAACTGATGGTTTGGGAAGGTGGTGGAAGGGTCCATTTATATATCGGAAAAGTGTAAGTTGATGGAAAAGAAGGAGAAAAATATGGGAAAAGCTGAGTTTGTCAGAGGGAGTTTGGGGCGAAGATGCCTGTAAAGAAAGCATATGAGTACTGATTGGCAAAAGGGCAAGCATGTAGCTCCCACCCTGGTGTACGGCCGGCACCAGTGGTGGCAGATACATGAGAGAAAAGAAAGAAATTGGAATGTGACTTCTTAAAAGTGTGTTTACGGGAAAAACAAAAACCCAAAAGAAAAGATACTTTACTCGCTACGAAAGAGTATGAACAAAAGCGAAAAGAGTCAGTGCAGGAGAATCAGAAACTAAAGGAAGAATTAGTTCCTGGTCGCACTGCACTAGTTAATGTGTTACAACCGTCAACTTAATTATATCTTGCTCTCCCACAGGGGAACAGACAGGCAGGAAATGAAAATAATTGGGATCAATTCCCACAGTGACGATATGGAGACGGGGGGTCCGAGTGGGATGACACCTGGTACGAGTGTAATAGAGACGGAACAGGGACTCCCTTCTTAAAGGGAGGGTGCCCGCAGATCTGTACTGTACTCTCACCCGAAGTGGGAAAGGACTTGATGTAGCGGGGGCTGGCGCTGTTGATGACAGCGTCACTCTAAGTGTCTCGCACCCCATCGAGGGGGGTCCGCACTCGCACCTACCTTCCCTGATTCCCCCAAACCGGAAGATATTGACCGGTGGGCTAAAGTACCGGACCCGAAATTAGGAACGCAGCGAACCTGGAGTGCGCTTCAGGAATTAAAAGGATTCATGTAGAAAGTAAAACAAGAATACAGCACATTGTAGTACGTAGAAAAAATATATTCTCGATGTGTATGTGTTTTATGAATTTGTGTGCCGGCATGTATGTGTGTAACTGTGAGTTTTGGTATACTAAATGACGGTGTGAGTGTCTTTAGCCAGCGGGACTGGCTAGAGACGTAACTAAAGAGACTTGACGAAAATCAACTTAAGGAGATTGGAAAATATAAGAGCGCCTGAAACATATAAGTACAGTACAGGTGGACGTAAAAGTAGTTAGATAAACAGTTTTTGTATTTTTATACAATAAGTTGCAATAGTGGATACAATTTGGATTTATTCGAATGTCTCGAAACCAGACATGCTGAAACGCTGTAGGTTTAGAATCGAGACTGGGGAGAATAACGTCTTGTGAGAAGATCTGTTTACCTAACGATTAGATCCTGTAAATCCCTTGTAGCCTCCCTAAATCTGTCCCAGTCCAGTGGATAAAAATGTACTGTTAATGGAATGTTGGTTTCTCTGTTAGGGGATACTGGAGCACTACTGTCATGCTTGTTTCATTCCAATGTTCAACAGTGTGCTATAGAGTAATGTACAGTGCCTTGCGAAAGTATTCGGCCCCCTTGAACTTTTCAACCTTTTGCCACATTTCAGGCTTCAAACATAAAGATATAATTTTTTTATTTTATGTGAAGAATCACCAACAAGTGGGACACAATTGTGAAGTGGAACGAAATCTATTGGATTTTTGAAACTTTTTTAACTAATAAAAAAATGAAAAGTGGGGCGTGCAAAATTATTCGGCCCCTTTACTTTCAGTGCAGCAAACTCACTCCAGAAGTTCAGCGAGGATCTCTGAATGATCCAATGTTGTCCTAAATGACTGATGGTGATAAATAGAATCCACCTGTGTGTAATCAAGTCTCTGTATAAATGCACCTGCTCTGTGATAGTCTCAAGGTTCTGTTGAAAGCGCAGAGAGCATCATGAAGACCAAGGAACACACCAGGCAGGTCCGTAATACTGTTGTGGAGAAGTTTAAAGCCGGATTTGGATACAAAAAGATTTCCCAAGCTTCAAACATCCCAAGGAGCACTGTGCAAGCGATCATCTTGAAATGGAAGGAGTATCAGACCACTGCAAATCTACCAAGACCTGGCCGTCCCTCTAAACTTTCAGGTCAGACAAGGAGAAGACTGATCAGAGATGCAGCCAAGAGGCCCATGATCACTCTGGATGAACTGCAGAGAACTACAGCTGAGGTGGGAGAGTCTGTCCATAGGACAACAATCAGTCTTACACTGCACAAATCTGGCCTTTATGGAAGAGTGGCAAGAAGAAAGCCATTTCTCAAAGATATCCATAAAAAGTCTCGTCTAAAGTTTGCCACAAGCCACCTGGGAGACACCCCAAACATGTGGAAGAAGGTGCTCTGGTCAGATGAAACCAAAATCGAACTTTTTGGCCACAATGCAAAACGATATGTTTGGCGTAAAAGCAACACAGCTCATCACCCTCAACACACCATCCCCACTGTCAAACATGGTGGTGGCAGCATCATGGTTTGGGCCTGCTTTTCTTCAGCAGGGACAGGGAAGATGGTTAAAATTGAGGGGAAGATGGATGCAGCCAAATACAGGACCATTCTGGATGAAAACCTGTTGGAGTCTGCAAAAGACCTGAAACTGGGACGGAGATTTATCTTCCAACAAGACAATGATCCCAAACATACAGCAAAATCTACAAAGGAATGGTTCACAAATAAACGTATCCAGGTGTTTGAATGGCCAAGTCAAAGTCCAGACCTGAATCCAATCGAGAATCTGTGGAAAGAGCTGAAAACTGCTGTTCACAAACGCTCTCCATCCAACCTCACTGAGCTCGAGCTGTTTTGCAAGGAAGAATGGCAAGAATTTCAGTCTCTCGATGTGCAAAACTGATAGAGACATACCCCAAGCGACTTGCAGCTGTAATCGCAGCAAAAGGTGGCTCTACAAAGTATTAACGCAAGGGGGCCGGATAATTTTGCACGCCCCACTTTTCATTTTTTTATTAGTTAAAAAAGTTTCAAAAATCCAATAGATTTCGTTCCACTTCACAATTGTGTCCCACTTGTTGGTGATTCTTCACATAAAATAAAAAATTTATATCTTTATGTTTGAAGCCTGAAATGTGGCAAAAGGTTGAAAAGTTCAAGGGGGCCGAATACCTTCGCAAGGCACTGTATATGGGGAGACGGCAGGAAGCCACAGGAGTATTGGGGCAGCAAGTTTTACTTGCTGAGTACCAAATTTTAATGGGTAGTTTTATCCCAGATCTATTGGGTTGGAATATTATGCATTACAAAGAATGACTATCCAGAACAGGGTATTACGTGGCTTCAACTGACTTTGATCACTCAGTATGTTGATGGTATTCTGAGTGCTTTCCCTGACGAGGAAACCCACAAGTCTGAGTTGCTTCAGCTTTAGAGTGTCTAATAGAAGCAGTTATGATAAGGCCCTTTTGTGTCTAGCATTGTGTAATTTTAACAGGGCCTGGGTGCAATGTTTTTATGGGGTGAGCACAACTCTTAACAGATCTGCTTAAGGGGGGAGTGCGGTACAAGGACAAGATTGCCTTGGTTCCCGCAGCAAAAGCCGCCTGTAATAATTTGAAACAAGCTCTCTTACAGGTGCTGAGACTGGGGTTTCCTCAGATGGATCAACCATTCCTTTGTATGTAAGTGTGGACAAAGGGTTCTGGGCAGCTGTGCTGACGCAGGAGCATGGAGGTAGACACTATTATACCATTCGATACTGTAGCCAAAGGGTTGGGGACCGTGAAAATTTAAGAAAATGTAATACTGTTTACTGATGGGTCCTCTCTGATGCATGAGGGAGAACAGAGAACAGGCTGAGCCGTTACAACAGAATTCGAGGTGCTAACAATCGGAAAATGCCCCTCCACTGCCTCAGCGCAGCAAGCCAGTTAAGAGCACTGATGGAAGATTGTAAAAAAGAAAGATGTTAAAGGGTTACTGTATATGTATATAATGTATGTATTTGTTGCATGTAGGCCACAATTCTGGATGGCTATGGAGAAATAGGATTCTCTCACAACGGCAGGGACTCCAGTTAAGAATACTAGGATTGTCTCTGGACTGATTAGTAGTTTTACAGCTGCCGACAGAAGCAGCTTGAGTAAGGTATAAATAACACAATAAATAAAGAATTCCAGTAACTCAAGGTAACAACCATGCAGATGCAGATGCCAGACGAGCGGCACTGGGAGAGCGGGAGTCTAAGACCCCTGTTAAACCTCTATTGGGGAAAAGGGAGAATTCAGGTTGAGGCCTTTAATAGATGTTTAATAGTGGTTAGAACAAATGTAAAGAATGTGGGGTTGTATGATGATGGGATGTGGGCTGGCACATACCCAAGTGTATGACAAAGATGATCCCATGGTACGGACTGCCCTGCCCCTTGGATACTGATCTAGGGGCAGACTGCACTGGGAAGGTATGCCAGGCTGTAATTGCCTCACTAGGGGTAAATTGGAAGTCACATTGCCCCCATCACCCACAGTCTGAAAGACCAACTAAGGAAATATCAACTGAAGGAACACCGTGGGTAGATGCTCTACCTGCAGTCCTGTGCGGTTTGCGGGCTGGAGCAAACGGAACTGTGAGACTGAGCCCATTTGAGATCATCACGGGCAGCCAAAGAAACTCCCTGGAGGCCAAGTTTGGCTAATGCACTGATGAATTTACTAACTCTCTATTAAAGTGTTGTAGGTTTGTTAACTGAAGCGGTGCACAGGGCTCGTGAACAGGTGCCGGACGCTTGGGGACCTCCAGTAGAGGGGAGACACGACCAGATACCAGGCGAGTAGGTGTAGGTGAAGAAGGGAGCATATCAAGTGCCACCAACTACTGACTGTGCCATCTGAGTGACAGGATGAGATCGCTGGATCCGCACATTGCACTTTCACCGACCCACGGCACCAGAGACTGAGTGAACAGAAAGAAGGTTGTTGTTACCGTTTCTGTGTCTGATGCTTCCTAAGACCAACAGTTTGCTTGTTAAGCCTGAGGAGCATTACTGGGGATATGGTATCAATACATTCCGGGTGTTGGCATATCTATTCAGCCAAAAAATTATAATCGGAGTTGGGTCAATATTCCTGTTCCAAGATCCTGACGATAGATCTCCACATGGCTGAGGTCTGTGTTTGGGTCCTGGGGTAGGACTTTATGTATTTGTAGGATTAGGATTGTTTTATGTGTATAATTGTAACTATCACTTGTACAAAAACATCAATAACATCTTGTTGTAACCGTGGAACGCACAATGTCATGGTAATGCATGCCTGTACATTGTATGTGTAAAAATAGGCAGTCCTGACGTATGCCATATTTTATAAGGGGGGAATGAAGTAAGAGACAAGATGTTAAAAGGGTTAATAACTTAAGTCAGTTCTGCCTGAAAATTAGACGTCTAAGCAACAGGGGTTTATGGCAGGAAAGGGGGTTAACTGATTCCAGATGCGAGCAAGGAACCCCCTGGGGGCATAATCTTAAACTGACCATTTGGTCAGGGCCTCTTAACTGGCCAAATACCATGACCCCCCCCCCACCATAACATCGAATGACGTCTGAAGCAGCAAGCAAGGACTATATAACCTAAAAGTTTGTACCGGCACATCGAACAATACTTAGGTTTTGTTTTTTCTTGCGGGAAACAAGATTTCGGCTTTATTGTTCCTTGCATGCAATAAACTCATCTGTTTTTCTTCATCTCGGGATCAAGAACCTTATTCCTTCTGTTACAACACAAGTCAGGGGTTATGGAATATTATTTCACTGGTTGACTAAACTGCTTGGTCAATTCCTGATTTTCTCCAGTTTCGTAACCCCCCATTTGTAAACAATATTATATGTTTGATTTATATGATAAATAATATTATAAAATTGCATTATTATATAATTAAATACTCTATTCATTATGTATCTTATGTATAATTATTATGAGTGGCATGGTGGTACAGTGGTTAGCATTGATGCCTCACAATACTGGTTCAATTCCTGGGGTGCTATCTGCATGAAGTATAAATGTTCTTCTTGTGTTTACATGGGTTTCCTTTCATAGTCCAAAAACATACTGGTAGGTTAATTGGCTATTAATTGGTGTGCGGGCGTTTGTGTTTTTGTGTCCTCAGATTGGTCTGGCATCCCATCCAGGGTACAGTATATTCTGTCTTGTGCCCACTGTTTGCCCGGATAGGCTAAAGCTACCCCGCAAACCAGAATTGGATAAAATGGAAGGATATAATTATATTAACCACTATATATATAATAACAATAATTATAAAGAATAGAACATTCTTAATGTATAGGATAGGACTCACATTATCCATCACTAAAGGACTACACTTTGATAAGGCTTGATAGGTATTATACTGTACCACCTACTACACAGAAGATCAAGTAAAAAACAGAGAAATTACTTCACCGATATCAGGGGGAGATTTTAACAGGTCAGTCTGTGCAAGCCCAGGACAGAACTTAGCCAGGACATTGAAGTTAATACCCTTACTATTGCAAACAGTGCCATCACTCCTTTTTAAATACCAAGTTAGGAACTTGGTTTAGCATTCTACCTGAAGGAAGGCATCTCCAATAGAACTGTTCCCCAGTCAATATATTGAGGTACAAGTTTGGAAATTCTGGTTCAAAAGGTAAGGTAAGGTTCAACCAACTTGTCCATCATTATCACATACAGAAGCAACTGGTTTTACTTAGAGGTCTAAAATCTCACTACTGACCAGGTCCAGCCATGCTTACCTTCTAGAATCTGACATGATCAGGCTACAGTACATGAAGGTAATTCTCTCTCACATTCTTAAAATAGTATAGTATCTATGATTTCAGAATCATAAAGGTTTGGTTCAGAGTAACTCACTATGTTTCTCATTAAGCTTTACTGTATGCCAGGACATTAGATTCCTTTTGGTTGCACATCCATAACTAGCTGTTAATTTCACCACTTTGGAAATGTTAGATATGCATCTACTACAAGTAAATTCTCACACTCGTGTCTTATGTATTGTAAATTATTTGCCCCTTATGAAATTTACTTACATCCTATACATTGGAGAACAGTCACTATAGTTTGCAGATTCTCCTTAGTCTGCTTCTTTAACTAAAAGTTGAAAAGCTAAGGAAATATCACTATTGAACAAAGAATTGAATAAAGAATTCCTGAGTACAGTAGCTACACATTAATTTTACCAGCACCTCGTTCTTACTATATCATCCCTGGGTCAGTAAAACTAGGATTGTGAAGTATTTAAAAAACAAAGTATTTTGATTTGATGATTTGCTGTTAGCCTGGCCTGATGATCAACTGCATTGAATTCTTGTGTTTGCATGACTGCATTTTTCAGAACAGGAAGATTAATATTTGTATAGTACTCTTAAACAGATTGAGACAGAAGAAAAATGTTTAAATCAAACTGCAATTCTTGTCATCAACAGCTTAATCTGTGTAAATTTTGTCAGTTTATTTTAACCTATATAGTATGTAAATGCCTTATTATGTGCAGAATCCAGTGTGTGCCAGAGATTTAAAATATCATGTTCAGTGGAGCTATACTTTTCCCTTGGGGCTGAGGAAACAGGCTGGAGTATAGATGTCACACATAATCAAAGGTCTATTCTGTACATTGCCTTTGGCCAGAATCTATGAAGAACTGGCCAGTATTCCAGGTCACAGCTGGTGTGGACTGAAGCAATAAGATCACATGACCTGCCCTTATATGACTCATATAACCCATTAGTGGCTACACAAGAGCTGCATTTTCAGAAATAATCTGGATTAAGAGGTAAAAATGTGTTGTCTCCAACACAAATCCTCTTTTACTCATTAATGTAATGCAACTGTGCTGTTCCTTCAATACATATTAAAGATCTAGAAGATCTATGCGAGTACAAAAAATAATATACTAGCTTGCCTTTGTATCTACAAAATCTATAGTTTGCCAAGTATTAAGATGTATACTATTGTATATCATATCTTGCATATTATATCTAACAATTACATACCTATAACACTGTCAATTGTTGTATTCTGCTACTTACTGGAGTGTACAGTTAAAGTAACATGTCATATTGAATAATAATGGTACGTTTACAATAGAGATTGTAATAGAGATAGCATGTAAATCAATTATTTGAATATATAGTTTTCTGTATATACAGTATACTGTATCTTCATCTTCTACCATTATGAAGCAACTGGTTGAAAGCCTCCCCAAGATTATTCTATATACTCCTGTTTTCTTTTATCCACATCTAGCAGGCTAAGCAGAATGTGCTGTGTTCACCATTCTTTGCTTTGGTTATAGTTTTTTGGGACTACCATATGGCTACCAAAGCACATGCTATTGTACCACTATGCCACTCTTTCCATGATGGGATTTCCTTATCAGACTGATTCAAATCAGGGATGACACTTCACAGGGAAAACCATCAAACAAGCTGTGCAGTTACTATTGCTTTGTCAGAAATTCCATATTTTATACCACCAACAGAGTTTGGGAGGTGTTGACCATGGTAACAGAAAAATTTAAATGCAGCTAGCTAAGGTAGATTAACAGACAGGGAGGTCCATGCTCTTAGTGGGAGACACTCCTCCACCTGATGTGGGTGACACAACACTCTTTAAGGAACAGTTGTTAGATTTATGGATCTTAAATCAGTTGGTAAAGAGGAATGATAGACAAGTGAGGGAAGAACAGTCAAAATCAAATTCTTGAGATACAGTACTGTAGGTGATTGTGACAAGTCTATTTTAAAAGAACAGTGCAAATGAGTCTGGACCCAAGGCTCCTATAAGGTTCTGCTCATCCCCAACACGTTTGTATGCGTGTGGGTTCCAAAGGGCGGACCAAGGTGGAGACATTGGTTACAGGTAAAGATGGCTTCAAGAAAAGAGCAACCTGAAGATTACAAGAGGAGTGGGGATGAAGTAACTTAATGGTTTATATCTGTAGGTAATTAGTGAGGATTCAACTGGTTAATTGTGATTGTGATGTAAATACAAGAATTGTACACATTAACCTTTTGGGTTTTTTTTCAGATCCTGACAGTCCAAGAGAGGACCAAGTTGGCATCTTGTAACATGATTGGGTATAGGATAGATAAACTCATGTAGCCATGAAAACACTAGAAATAGGGTAATAAGGGGACTTTCACCCTGCTGGTCTTCCATCTGGGAATGTCTGGGATGGACTGGGCATAGCAACCACCTATTCAAAAAGTTAAGCACTCCATGTGTCTACCTAGTGGACAGCATATGGAATTAATTCAGACTACCTAATGGGAGAAATACTGTATGGATGCAGGCACCTCTTTCTGTGTGTCTCCTCAAGTCCCATCTTCATGACTGAAATCTAAATAATCATATGATATAATTCTAATCCTAAGAATTTATTGGGTCATAATAACTAAGGCTTGGAGCCTAAAGCAGCATATACTGTAAGAGATCAGTGGGCCTGGTCAGAACGGAGTGTCCAGTGCACCCGAACTCAATGTGTGTGGTCTTTTAAATTTAGTGGCCAATACTGCATCCATAGAGCTACTGTAGTCAGAATGTTAGAAGTCAGAAGTTCAGAAGAGTATTACTCTCACCACTAGTGGACATGTGTGAGCAATCCAATGTCTGAGCACTTCAGAAGGCCTAAGTGCTGGTATAGTTCAAAAACCTCTTCCTGCCTCACTGGTAGGAACCTCCTAGTAGGAACCAGTTAAGGCTATAGAAGTTGATTCTTACATTGAGGCCCATAAGCATGCTTAACACTGTTGCCTAAAGCCACAAGGAATCTTAATCATGCCAGAGTAATGGGACCTCAACTAAATAATATCACAATATTGTTGAGCACTTTGATACATTGCCACAAGGGAGAACTTTCTGCAGGAACATGGTGGGCTTCATTCATGTTTTTTTGTGTTTTTATTTGTTATCTTTCATTTCTTTGATGCCTTGTGAAATTGACATTGAAAGAATTGATCAGTATGACTGTGATGGGATGGACTCAAAAGACAGACATCGTGAGTTTGGCTCAAGTCCTGACCACTTGGAAGTGTCTGAAGGTCACCTCTGAGTAGGGATCCCAACTCCACTCTAAGCCCTGTGAAACGCATCACAGGGAGAAGAATAATCTGGAGAGAAGAGAGATGCCTACACCCTTGCTGTGCTTGCGTGAAATGGAGGGGCTTAAGTATTTGACAGTGTACATTTTCAGTATAAAATTATTGCCTTGTGTATAACAGTTTTCTTAGAATCTTCTTCATCCTAGCATTAATCCCATATCGGCAGGGTCCGCTTTTTGGCACACCGTCTCCATTTCGCGCCGTCATAGGTATCTTCCGGGGTTCACTTTTCGCATGTCTTCAGTGATCCGATCCATCTACTGCTTTTTGGCAGCCCTGGGGGCTCAGTCGCATCGCTGTCCGTGCCACCGTGTGCTCGCCACTTCTCATCACAGGTCCATACCATCGCAGTCTTCCTTATCGCATTTTCTCCGTTATTAGTGCCACTCCCATGCGTCGACAGACATCGTCATTGAGGACGTGGTCAAATCTTGTTAGGCCAAGACACCACCGAATCATCCTCATTTCCATGACATGGAGGGTCTGCTTGTGCCTGGAAGTTGCTGGCCAGCATTCCGATCCATACAGGGCGACAGGGCGGACAATGGTCTTGTAAACTTTGGCCTTGAGTTGAATTGGCATCTGGCAATCGCAGAGAACGCCAGTGACCTGGTGCCACTTCATCCATGCCACGTTCACTCGGGGCTTGGCATCTGGGAGGGTGTCGCTGTCGCTGCTGATGATGGAGCCGAGGTATTTAAGCTGCGTCACTTTCTTGAGATCTTCACCGCTGATGCTGATAGTTCCATCCGTTTGAGGGCAGCACTCCATGTACTCGGTCTTCTTGGTGTTCAGCCGTATTCCATGCTCATCCGGTCGGTTCTTCCATCTCTGCATTTGGTGTTGGATCTCTTGGCGTTCTTCATCATCAGTGTAGAGCAGCGACCACGGGTGAGGTGCCTGGAGGTTGGCCGTTGGCATGTCCATGCAGAGCACAAAGAGCAGGGGCGAAAGGGCCGATCCTTGGTGAACGCCGACGTTGATGGCGAAAGGTGGTGAAGTGCCCACCGGGCCTTGGACGACGCTGGTGATGTTGCGGTAGAGCAGCTGGACCCATTGGACGTAGGCCTCCGGGCGCTGTGTAATCGCAAGGCTTGCCATATGAGCTCATGTGGGACCCGATCGAACGCTTTCTCCAAATCCAGGAACGCCATGTGGACAGACTTGTTCTTCTCCCGGTGCTTATCTGAGCCACCGGACAGCGTGGAAGGCATCTGTCGTCCCACACCCTTTGACAAAGCCACATTGGTTCAATGTGACACTGACTGTCTTGCAGAGTCTGGCGTTGAGGACCCGCTCAAAGTTCTTCATCACGTCGTGGCACAGAAGGCGAATTGGTCGGTAATTTTAGCACTCCATGATGTCTCCTTTGCCCTTCCAGATGGGCACCGTGGTGCTGGTTGCCCAAATCGGTGGGACTGCACCTTCGCCGGTGATTCGGTTGAATGTCGAGTCCTCGACGGCCGTGGATCTTCCACACTTCGGCTGGGATATCGTCGGGTCCAGTCGCCTTGCCATTCCTCATCTTCTTGATGGTGGCTTCAACTTCTGTGGTGGTGATAGGTGGAACGGGTCCAAAGATGGGGTCGGCGCTTTGAATTGGTGGGCGGGGAAATTCTTCATTGCAGATCCTCGAGAAGTCACTCCAATGCAGGTGGGTCTCCCAGGACCTGGTGGTCGTTGTCCTTGACTTGCCTTACTTGGCTGATATCCTGCATTGAGAGGTGGCATGCGCTGGCCAAGCGGTAGATCTTATTTGCTCCCTCAGTCGTGTCCAATTCTTTATACAGCCGGTCACAATGCACGGTCTTCGACAAACCCACTGGTGAAATGCTACATGATTGATTCGATGCTTAGAGGTTTATATATTTCTTTTAGATCTTTACCAAATCCGATATAGTACTGTCATTAGTATGAAGAAGAAGCTTACATTTACCATGTGCATGTCATTTGCATAACATAATAAAACAACGAACAGATTAAAATGTTTCCTTGTGGACACTGTGACTGATATTCAGAAACTTTGATTCAATGCCATTACTTTTCCTCTTTCTAAGATATGATTTAAGATGATGTTAAATCCCAAAAATCATCATAAAACTCTTGATAAAAAGCCTTTTGTAAATCTACAATGAACATTTCTTTACACATACCTTTAGCAGTTTTTGTTCTAATTTAATCTTTGAGATGAATAACATGTATCCATGGAACAGCCTCCCCAAAATTGTGATTAAAACTGTTAACAGTTATGTAGCTTTCCAAATGACTAAAAATGCCCTATGATGTCTGTAATTCTTGGCTTCACCTCCCAAAACATAGGTCCAACTGTAAAAGATTTGATAGAATGTTTTTAATAATAATCATGTGTAAATTCACCATGAATATAATAGGAAAGCTTAATTCAATGCCACCATCAACAATCTAGCAGGAATGTTTTCTAGCTTGGAGCTTCTCTGTAATTCAGACCTCATAGTTCATAATATAACCATTAAAACTACTTAATACACAGTAACTGTTTTACTTCTACTATAATATTGAAATCATTCAGTATTTTGGCTTTCCTAAAATAGTCGAATTCTATATTTATTTTACGTCTATCTTTCATAAAGTTTTTTTTCTTATATTTCCTTTAAAAGTGAAAATTAATCAGTTATTAAAAGGTAGATTTAAAGTGAACTATGCTTTACTAAAATTTTAACACTGTGTCATTCAAGGTCAATCACAGTTTATTTGCTTGAGTAGTAAATAACAGCATATTATTGTTTAATAGAAAGATAACTACTTTTCTTGCACAATAAATAAGAAAATAATCTCTTATATATAATTTTCAAGGATGCAAGAAGTTAGTACAGGTTGGTGTAGTTTTGAATTAAGTATATTATAAAAGGCCCACTAGAAAGTTGTGCAGAAAGACCACCAGTTTTCACTCTTTTTCAAATTTCTAAAGGTCTGGCATTTCTGTTAGTTTTGTTATACTCAAGATATAGCTTATACAGTCTCCTTTTTAACATAAATGTTGTGTTATAGAAAGATATTCAGAATGGATACCTTTGAACATTGCAAACCTCATACATGTTCAGTTGTCAAACATTACTTGGTTAGCCTAAATAAAGCCCTGTTACTGTCAGTGTCTAACTGATGTACTTCTTGATTTCCTTAACAAAGAAACTGGGTCTAACTGAATGTTACAAATGTATTAATGTTTTTGCTTTGGCTACTTGCAGCATGGACTTAATCCTTTAATGAAGGGGGAATATATGAACCAAACCTCTGATGTCATAGTATATGGTACTATACTATCTGATGTTAGTATTGTGTCCTCTAAAAGGACACAATAGGCCATCTCTGTTAATAAATTATGATTTTGAAATGCATTTGGAATGGAAGGAATCAATCGGTTTATAGTACACAGGGTGTTTCAGTTTGGGATATTTAATAGAAAGACTTAAATCCAGAAAAGGAAGAGTTGGAAAATACATTAACAATGATTTTGAGAGGTGGAAGATAGTGAAGTGATGCAGAAAATGCTGTAGGCGATTGCTAAAGCTGTTGGCAGCACCTCCATAATCATCACTTGTTCAGGAACAAGGTCACTAGAAAACAGAAGAAGCTCTTCCACCCAGCCAACAAACATGTTAGCATAATTTGGTTCCATCCTGGTACCCATGATGATGTTGCTTACCTAATGTTAGAAAATGCATTTGGAGTGAAAAACAGTTTTAGTTAGATAAGAGCATCAGTTGGGGGATCCAGGACTGAATGTTATGTGTGTGTTTGAAAGTTGCGAAACGGACATCATGGGGAGTGATGCCCATGGTGACAAAGACATTTTGAAACTGAAAGCTTTTAACAGTTGGAGAGCATGTTTAATACAGTACCTTAATATGAAGGAAGACCCTCGCCAAGAAGTCTCATTAAGCTGTCAAGGAAAGTAAAGATTTGTAGTATAGTTCCCAAAATAACCTCTCCCTACCATGACTACACTGACCTTTCTGTCTGTGTCCTTGTGTGATCAGAAAGACATAATTAGCCAGATTTATCTTTAAATTTGATTCATACAGCACTCTCTGAGCACACAATAATTGACTAATTTCTCCAGTCACTTGAAGATTTCAGCCTTCCACACATCCCCTGGAATCCACCCTCATGAATTTCCAATTTTTACCCTGTTATAACAGCTTTTCATTCTTTAATCTCCCTGGCCAAACCTTTGATATGACCTCTGCTTTTGCCCTCTCAAAGTGTTCCTTCAGATTTTCCTAATAAGCTCATGTCTTTAAGTTGACCATATCTACTTTCTATTATAATTTGTGCTGATTTACAGTTTTTCTCAGTTGCTTACAGAATTCTCAGAATTCTTCACCAATATCACAAAATCATTGACACTCTTGCCAATACAAAATACCACATCTGCAAAATCTAACACACAGGGAAAAAACATAATGGTTGAAAAACTACATACACAGCACTCAAAACCAAACTATCAGGTCTGAATGAGACACACTTGTCATATGTATGTGTAACTCACAAAGCAACAATTAAACACAGTGTGTCAAAAAAGTAAATTCTCTGATCAAAATGGGGAAATGCATGTAGGAACGCAATAAATTGAACAACACCATTTGGAAAACAACTCACTGTTCAGATGGTTCATTTTTACACAAATTACAGTAAAATACACAACATGCTTTCTGTAAATGAAAAACACAATAAACTGCCAAACAGCTACTATATGAAAGCAAAACAAATATGCTGCATTCAGAAACTGTCCTGCCTGTCTTGTGGATTTGGCCACCGGTTTTCATCTACATCACAGTTGATGTTTTCCCTGGTCAAGCAGCAGGAAAAAAAAATCTCCTAGCATGACAAATCCATGCTTGGCAAGCATCTGCGCGAACATCATCGCAGGTCTCTTCCATTGCCTGGAGTAGACTGACTTGCTCATAAGGCTTACGGCTGTAAATCTTCCATCGCCATGAAGAAAACAATTCTTCAATGGGATTGAGGAATGGGGAATATGGTGGAAGGAAGACAACCTGGATTTGAGGGTGTTTGGTTAACCACTCCCTGACAACCACTGCATGGTGGAAGCTTACATTGTCCCAAATGACAGAGTACATGTACAGTAAATGTTGTCTTGGGGCGCTGAGTTGGAAAAATCGGTCATGCAGTGCATCAAGGAATGCCAGCAGATGTGTTGAGTTGTAAGGCCCAAGAGTTGCAGGCCGATGGAAAACCCCTTGGTGACTGATTGCAGCACAAAGGGTGATGTTCCCACCCCTTTGGCCTGGGACCTTCACCATTTCTTTTTGTCCTAGGATGTTTCTTCCCCGTTGTCATTTTGTAGACAGATTGAATCCTGCCTCATCAACAGATTAACTCGTTTGGGGCAGCATTTTCAAGCTCAAAGATTCTCCGAATAAATAATTAATAATAATTGCTTACACTTATATAGCGCTTTTCTGGACACTCCACTCAAAACGCTTTACAGGTAATGGGGACTCCCCTCCACCACCACCAATGTGCAGCATCAACCTGGATGATGCGACGGCAGCCATAGTGCGCCAGAACGCTCACCACACATCAGCTATCAGTGGGAAGGAGAGCAGAGTAATGAAGCCAATTCATAGATGGGGATTGTTAGGAGGCCATGATTGGTAAGGGCCAATTGAAAATTTGGCCAGGACACTGGGGTTACACCCCTAATAAAGACAATATCATATACAGTAGGTACAGTGATGTGGATATTGCATTTCTCTTACAGTGCTGTATACTGTAACACTACTCCCCTACAGCTTTGTGCAAGACAAATCAAGTTCAAGTTCATTGTCTTTATACTCATATACAGGTATATGGTATAATGAAATGCTATTTACAGTAGCTAGCTCTCAGATGGTAAGAAGTACAAAAAAAAACAACAACAATACAATTGTAAAAGAAAAAAAAGCAGAGACAACAGGCAGTGTGCAAAACAACAACAGGCAATGTGCAAAACAACAACAGGTAACAGGTAATGTGCAAAACAACTTCAGTTGTGCAAAATCATACCGTACATCAAGAGAATGGATATATCTATAAACGATAGAAAATTATGGGGAGTGAGCTTCTTGGCATGTAAGGTAGAGGTAGATTTCAATGTGTGTTTGAGTTTTGGTAAGAGAGAAGGCACTGTGAGGTTCAGATCGTAAGTGAGAGAGTTTAATAGTTTGATAGTCCAGGGGTAAAAATTGTCTCTGAGTCTGGTAGTCTGGGCCCGAATGCTCCGGTACCGTTTTCCAGATGGTAGAGGGTCAAACAGTCTGCAGATGGGGTCTGTGGGGTCTTTGATTATGCTTAGAGCTTTCCTCAAGCACCATCTGTCATAAATGTCCTGGATGGATTGGAGAGCAACCCCTGTGATGGACTGGGCAGTTTTCAACACCTGCTGTAGGGCTTTGTGGTCAGCAATACTGCAGTTGCCATACCACACTGTGATGCAACCTGTCTGTCACGACCACCAGGCAGTCAAGACCAAAGCGTAAGCGAGCTAATCAGACCCAGCAGCGGGTGATTATTAACAAACGCCGCCGCACGAGTTAAACCACCTGCGCACACTCATTGCGGTGCGCACTGCTATTTAAACCATCTTCACCTGCTTCCCACTGCTCGGTATTGAGTCTACTCCTTGAGAGCTCTACCTGGCGTTTTTCCCCGTACCTCGTTTATTCTGGTTTTTGGATTCCCTTTCTGCCTTTTCGACTTTGCACCTCGCCTCTCGACTCGGACTGTCTGCTACCGGTGAACTTCCTGGATTACGACTTGCCTTTCGCCTTTTGACTACGACCTTGCCTCTCGTTCTGGTTTGTTCGCCTGCCTCATCTATCACCCGTGCCTGCGTCTGCACAGGATCCGTGTATCTTCTCACCAGGGATTCCTAACACTGTCAGTGTGCTTTCTGTAGTGCATCTGTAAAAGTTAGTGAGGATCTGGGGACATATCTTTGCCTTCTTCAACCATCTTAGGAAGTACAGGTGCTGTTGTGCTTTCTTGATCAGACAGGTGGCGTTGAGAGACCATGTGAGGTCCTTGGTGATATGTATGCCAAGGAATTTGAAGTTACTGACCCTTTCCACTTCAGTCCTATTGATGTGGATAGGTGCATGTCCATTTTGCAGTTTTCTGAAATCAACGATCAGCTCCTTGGTTTTGCTAACATTGAGGGAGAGGTTGTTGTCTTCACACCACATTATAAGGAGATTGACCTCCCTGTAGGCCCTCTCTTCATTGTCTGTGATCAGACCTACAACTGGTGTGTCATCTGCAAAATTGATGATGGAGTTGGTGTTCTGTTTGGCCTTACAGTTGTTGGTGTAGAGGGAGTAGAGCAATGGACTAAGCACACAACCCTGGGGGACCCCAGTGTTCAGAGTCAGTGTGCCGTAGGTGTGGTTTCCAAGCCTGACAGAGGAGGTCTGCCTGCCAGAAAGTCCAGAATCCAGTTGCAGAGGGTGGTGTTGAGACCCAGTGCACTGAGTTTCTTGACTAGTTTCTCTGGGATGATAGTGTTAAAAGCTGAGCTGAAGTCGATGAATAGTAGTCTTACGTATGTGTTCCTTTTATCCAGATGGGATAGGGCAGTGTGTATGGCAATGGAGATTGCGTCATCTGTGGATCTGTTGGGCTGGTAGGCAAATTGGTATGGGTCCAGTGTGTTCAGAATGGTGCCTCATTACCAGCATCTCGAAGCACTTCATGATGATAGGTGTTAGTGCAAGTGCACAATACTGTACTACTGTATGGAGATTCATAGCTTACCTACCTATCTCTTTCACACGATCAATGTTTCTCTCAAATGGTACACAATATATTTGCTTCAGATATCCTGTGCCTTCTGAGCACGCAATCAATGGTGGATATGGATATACAGTCTATGTTGTGAAACATTCCATTCCATATGGTGTTGGATTTCTTTGAGTCTTAGGGCATTTGCCAACACCATGTTCACTATTTCAGTCTCGTTCTTGAGTGAGCAGTTGGTTTTGCCCACCAGCCGCTGGTCTTCTCTGAATTCTACATACAAACTACGCTAAGTCATGCTCAAACATACTGTCATCTTGCTGCTATGAGAGCCAAATATCCAGCAAGTTACTTTAGATTTTTACCCACTCACCCATTCTGCTTTATCTGTCATTATGTATTGAGTATTGAAGGAATGTATTTCAAGTTAATTTACCATGAATACAGTGGACTATGAGGAATGACACTTTTACTTCCTGAAAGAACAAGAGAAGCCATTTAACGTGCATCTAAAAAGCATGGCCTTTTAAAAAATACAGAACATAAGTTCAAACACCAATGGAGCCATCTCCTCCTTCTTTCATAACCTGTATTTGCCATTTATTCACATTGTGTGATTGTAATTACTAATCACTCCAAGCTTACCTTACGTACACAGTGTTGTCTGAACTGTAAAATACTGTGTTTACCTGTAATTCAGATGAGGTTGCAATGGTAAATATTTCTGCATTCATCCTGGAGATGAACACAAGTATGGACAGATGGATAAATAAAGATGGATAAAAATCAGCAAAAACAAAATATTTTTTAACATTTCAATGATGTTTAAGTGTTTATTATAAGCTTTGATCTTATGCATGAAATGCATTGTGTCTCTTTGTGGGCCCAGTAACATATTCTCACAACACAGGCTCTTATTTCCCACCAAACAAATGGTAGACAAAAAATCCCTACAGCCTTCATATAAGCGAGTCAAGGTTTTTAAAATGCTCTGCAAGCTAAGTTTTTTTTCCCACTTCACTTTTTTTATAACACTTGACGTGACTTAATAAGAGTCTTTATACAACTTTTCAATCAATTAGATGGATTTTACATTTTCATTATTATTTTTGTTTGCAGCAGAAATAAGGATTCTGTGACTGACAGGGGATGTGTATTATGTGAAACTGAGCTTTAAAAAAAACAGATCTGTCAAATGATTTTCTTATCTGTCAGCTCAGTAAATCTTTGCACTCAAACCCCCTAGTGGGCAAAAGAGCTGTGAGCTGAGGTGTTTGAGTATGTCTGCACACTAATCAGGGCTAGTTAATGGAAATTCAGTCAAGTTTACACAAGTAGAAATGCACAGTATTTACTGTACACATATTTGCTTAGCCAGACTGTAGAGAGAGTGGGGGTGACAGAGGGAAAGTGTAGATGAAAGTCAATTGACACAGTTCTGTGTATTGTATTTGACCCTGTTCTTTGTCTCTCAAGACACAAAACTGCTGACTGCTCAGTGAAGTTTTAGAGATTAACAGATAAAAAAATGAGAAATAATCTTGTGATGCACAGAATGGAATAGTTGTGGATGAGTGGATTGTGTGGATGATGGACCTGTTCAAGTTATATTGGTTATTATTAATAATCCCCTTTAATTAACAAGTCATGCCTATTTGCATAACAATTAAAAACAAATTGAGTATGGCATAATGGCATAGTGAGAGGTCTTTGCACATCCACTGAGGACACACAGAAGACATGCCTTGCGATTCATTTTCATTACTTTGTTGTTTTTGGCTCTAGCAGGTAAGATCAACACAACTCAAAAATAATTAGCGATTTTTAAAATTGGGAGGGCTTGCATGTTTTTAAGACTAAAGCAGACACTAAGTGTCTATTCCACATCAGTACTCTTATTATGTTCCACGCCATGTCTACAAGATGTTTGCTAGATTTTACAAAATAGCAGGCTGAGAAAGAGAGAAGGGAAATGGAGGGGGGGGGGGATATCATCAGACTAGAGCTGGCTGCAGTTTAGGCTCTATTAGGCTCAGAGGCCGAGGGAATCAAATGTGTAAGTGCGTCTTTGACTACCGTTCCCTGGAGGAAAAAGGGACAATGGTGTGAAATAAAACCCAGCAGGAAACCCTTCATCAGAGAGCTTTACTTTGCCTGACAAGCCAGGCAGGCCATGGGACTTCCAGAAAGTTTACCACAGTAAGCAGCAATATTACCGTTACAATGTTATCTGTAGTATGATTTCAAAAGATATCAGAAGCCAGGGTGTATTGTTGCTGCTATAAAATGGTGCTG
Source organism: Lepisosteus oculatus (assembly GCF_040954835.1). Classification (NCBI taxonomy): domain Eukaryota; kingdom Metazoa; phylum Chordata; class Actinopteri; order Semionotiformes; family Lepisosteidae; genus Lepisosteus; species Lepisosteus oculatus. Next base: position 42,904,496 of record NC_090699.1, read on the forward strand.
GTGGTCCAGATGTAGGCACTCTTTCCTTTGAACCAGAATTTCCAAATCAATGGAACCATTGATTGTGACCATTGACCTTGTACTGTACATTGCACCCTTTTAATGGGAAACTTAAAAGAGGTCTTGACTTCTTAGCCAATAAAGATCCCACGGCACTGTTCATAAGAGTAGGAGTGATAACCCCAGTGTCCTGGCTAAATTTAATAAATATGCACAGTAAGTTCATTTTTCACATGAGTATACGATATGTATGCTTTTCTGTGCCACAGTCTTCCTCTGTTTCTACCACAGTTTGCAATTCTTCTTCATACCTTCCCATGATGTCAAAGAATTTTGACACTTTAACTGCATGTTTACCATTATCCTGTTGTTGTTAAACACTCTGGGCTCCTTTAACTTTTTGGAGTTTTCTTTGTTTATTACTGAATTTATATTTTCATAAGCTCTGTCTTTCCGTACTCAAAGCCATATACATTATAATTGAATAATGTCTGAATTTATGCCCTATTTACACTCTTTCTCTAGAGACAACATGAAAGAAGAAATTCAGGTAAGTGGTTTCACTCATTGTCTGGGTGAGGTCCAGAGACCAAAGTTATTCTGAAATGGAAAAATCTAAAATCTAAATGTTTTTGTCTTACACAAAGAAAATTGTTTAAGCTATATTAGTGATATGCAGCAGCCATATCACTCTGCAGCTCACAACTGGAAACCCACTGAAGCTCAGCAGGTGTGAGCCTGGTCAGTACCTGGATGAGAGACATCCTGGGAAAAACTTAGGTTGCTGCTGTTAGTGGGGCCAGCAGGGGGCACTCACCCTGCAGTCCATGTGGGTCCTAATGCCCCAGTATAGTGATGGGGACACTATACTGTAAAACAGGCGCCGTCCTTCGGATGAGATGTAAAACCGAGGTCCTGACTCTCTGTGGTCATTAAAAACCCCATAGCGTTTCTCGAAAAGAGTAGGGGTGTAACCCTTGTGTCCTGGCCAAATTTCCCATTGGCCCTTACCAATCATGGCCTCCTTATAATCCCCATCTATGAATTGGCTTCATTGCTCTGTTCTCCTCCCCACTGATAGCTGATGTGTGGTGAGTGTTCTGGCGCACTATGGCTGCCGCTGCATCATCCAGGTGGATGCTGCACATTGGTGGTGGTGGAGGGGAGTCCTTATTACCTGTAAAGTGCTTTGAGTGGAGTGTCCAGAAAAGCGCTATGTAAGTGTAAGCAATTATTATTATTATTATTATTATTGTTATTACAGTATATTGCACAAGAGCAGAGATAAAATTCCAGATTTCCCTCTCCACAGCACAATTATACAGTATAAAAAAAAGAAGATAACATCCTAGTGTCTAAGCATTTTGACACACTGTACCACTTTTACAATGTCAGTCATGTGAGGGGATGTAATTTACATATTGTATAAAACAGATTTTTTCTAGTCCTGAATGGCTTACTGTATGTGTTTGCATGTTTTCTAGGTCTAGGCACCAACATGGGAAGAGCAGGGAGATGTTGCAAAATTGACCTGATTAAGCTAAAAATGATAAGTGATGAGTTGGAAAAAACATGCATCAGAAGACACAAGTGTAAACTATGTGGAAGGGCATTTAAAGCCAAAAATTGGAGGTATTTATTTAACCAAAGCTTTGTGGTACAAATAAAACAGGTCACCTAGCTACTGTATGTGGTTGAAGACAATAATTTGGCATCCTTTAATAAAAAGCTAAATTAAATCCTTGAATTAAGTTTAAACATTATGATAGTGTTCTTTCACTATTTAAAATGTAACTCTCTTGCATTTGATTGCAGTTATCGACCAGCTTCAGCTGTGTAAGTTATTGCATAGAAAGTTTGGTGTTGGCTTCAGGGATTTACATTTTAATAGATGGGTTGATTTCCTCTCAAAACGAATGTAATTTATTTGTGAAATACTACATGGTATAACCACAGAAGTAGTAATTATGAAGCTTGTCTCTGCCTTTCTTATTTCTGAACGAAAGGTCGAACTCCACATAAAAGGCCCACATCCTTATTCATTTGTTAATGACACAAAGGTGACATATCTGGACTCAGACCGGTGTCTTTAGCTTAATATTGATTTTAATGATTGGCAATCAAACCTATCTGTGTGAAATTTGCATGTTCTTCCTGTGTTTACGTGGGTTTCCTCTGGGTGCTCCAGTTTCCTTCCACAGTCCAAAAATATACTGGTAGCTTAATTGCCTTCTGGGAAAAACTAGCCTTGGTGTGAGTGTGTCTGTGTTTGTGTTTGTGTGTGCCTTGCAATTGATTGGCGTCCCATCCAGAGTGTATCCTGCCTTGCACCTGTTGCTTGCAGGGATAGGCGTGGTCTCCCCTGCGACCCTGAATTGAAGGTAATTAGAAAATGGATGGGTAGATGGATGGAATCAAACCTGGATCCATCAGTCTGAAGGTAGATTTGCTGTCTGCAGAGCTAAGAGAGTCCAAGATAAGTAGGTTTAGTGACAGTCCTGCCAATATATTATTCATCTGCCAGGTACAGTAGTTCATAATGGAGGTACTTCCAGAAAATCAGAGACTGCACTGCCTTGAGATACACAGCAGCAGGCACAGCAATCACCTAGGATGAACTTATTATAAAACTGCAGACAGTAAAACAGCCATAGTCCCTTTTCCCTTGACCCTTTTTCCTGCATTTATATTTTAGCTGTGCATTGTATTTGTGGTAACTAAAGATACAGTATATATTCCACATATACCATTAGTTAAATGAATAAAAGACTTCGGCACACACTGGCCAAAATGTAAGGACCTGACAGCAGAATGTGCAGTGAAAGGAAAACCTTCCCTGTCTGGAACAACAAGAATCTCAATTCAATTAAAACCTGGTGGAACCTGGCAAACATGCAGTTCAGTTCAATATACTGTACATATGCCAGGCTTCACTAAAGATGATTCTGTGGATCCAGCTGGAGGAATGCAATGGGATTGGCCTGCAAGTATTTTACAAATTTGCAGAACATACAGTGCTGTTCCAAGCGGTTCTTGCTGTTCACAGAGATCTAAAGTGTTATTGAGTGGGAGGCTTCTAATATTTTGACCTGCAAGTGAACTACAGTATGTGGCGCTCCTAAATATAGCAGTCTGATATATCTACTGTCCCAGGGGAAAAATAATGCATGGATCTATAATTGACAATACTTCAACCACAGCTGACATATGTATTTTGTAGGCAGTCCTTTAGGATGGAACAAACAAATTTTCCAGAGTATTTGTTTAAGGTACTCTTTGTGTATTTTTTACTGTGGTCTCCTGGGTTTTGAATGTAAAGTTCTGAAAGAAAAGAACAATTTGAGATTTTAAGTGAAGAGATTATTCTGTGGGTTGTTCAGATTAAAACATTTTTACCAGTAGCCCTGCTACTGTATGTCTTTTGGCTCTGAAACCACAGATTAATGAGACTCTTTAAGCAGAAAGCCTGGTGTTGAGATGACCACATTTTTCTCTTAATTATAGGTGACAGAGTACAAAACAAGAAGCAGATTACTAAGTTGCAATACCCTAAAGTAAGGTACGGCACTGACACTTCACATAGCATTTGTTCAATCTGAATACACTGTATTTGCAAATACCTCTATTTTACAGGACAATCCCTCAAGGAACAAACTATTTGCACTGATTTGGGGCGTTACTATTTTAAAAAGAACTGACAGACTGAATTACATTCCCTTTTCTTCATTATATAACATATTAACCACAGTCAAAATATGTTTCATATTTTTTCAGAAAATTCTTTATAAAGTAAAAAACACAGTGAAACCATTATTAAGTCAAATGACTTAATTTATTATATTTTGATTTGCCGTTTATTCACAAATTCGAACGTAGCATTTGATAGCAGTTTTCCACTTCAATTCAATCAGAGGCTTTAGTAACTTGTTTGGAATTTGTGATTGGTGGGTCAAAGTTTTAATTTTGCCAAGGACTTACAGTAATACTTACAGTATGGTATTGCTTTGTGTTGTATTTAGTTTGAGATTATGCTACTAATTTCAACTTTAGGCGATATAGGCTCTGCTCTGGGGTGTGCATATCCCCACTGTGTGTTTGTGTTTAAGCAGTTGCTGTTTTTTTCATTTACATTTTTAGGATGTGGTAAATTATCCATCGGGAAAAAACAGATTTTCTCATGAAAATGTAATTAATGTGTAGATTCTCCATATGAAATGTTAAATATGTTAACTGAATCATATCGGAGTATTATGTTTTAAATGGAGCTGTGGTAGTTCAGATGGCAAGGGCATCTACAGTAGCTCCTGCCTGGAAAGTCATGGGTTCAATCCCAGGTTGGGGCAAGTGATGTCACTTGCTATAATTCCTTCCAGATGGCTCCCAGGTCCATTCAGCCTGCTTTCCAAATGAGTATTGAGGGTAATCCTTCTGGGGGTAATAGGCTGGCTGGAGTGTGATGCTGACCAAATCACCTCCACTTCCAGCGTCAGATGGTCAAACAAAATGGTGGTCCTTGCCCCCATTACCCATGGGCCTTTATGGCCTGAAAATGGGACCTTAATCACCATTTCAAATTATATAGAGAGAAAGAATACCACTTCTTTATCTTTTGGCAATATTTATCTTATAGTAAACTAAGCACAAAGACAATATCTTTCATTATCAAACATAAAATGCATACGGTAGATATTTCAGTATTTTAATAGTTTTTAAAATGTCCAGGTGAGTAAAAACAGTTAAACCTTTGACAAATTCTCGATACACTTTTATTCTTGAAGTTTTCTGTTGACATGTCCTTACCTGACAGACAACACTTTAAACAGAAAAAGAAACCCTTGTCAGTATAATTTCCCCTTTTTATTGCTCTGAGCATTTGTCTAATTCAGAATGTCATCATTATTAAGTGGTTCTGAAAACCTGCATTGACAGAAAATATAGGCACAAACAGGAAGCAGCAACAGACTCTTTTTTTCAAAATTTGAATTGAAACATGTCAAAGAGAAACTTTGAAAATAACATTGTTCAAAGATGTGTACTGTATACTTAGGAAATGTACGAAAAGGATATTACCCCACTCTCTCTTTCTATAGTAGTTATATTTAATATACAGTATATATATACATTATATAGCAATTGCTTAGACAGATAATCCACAGAGAGAGTGGTCATGTGAGAAAACCAATTTTACCTGCAATACACTTAAAGCTCATGAGGTTTGGACAAGACTATCTTTCTTGCGAACCATAAAAAAATGTAGCTTCCCCTATTTCACTGAGCAGTGCAATGGTTTTAAGACTTTGAGATGTGATTTTGGATGGCACTCAGGTATTGACTAAAATGCTCTGAGTGAAGGAAAAGGTAATATACAAGGTGAAGTGGAATAAATTACATGTTTAAGATGTACAGAGCAAATAGATGCTCAAAACATTGTGGGTTAAACAACCACTCATCAGTGTGGCTGTATAGTGTACCTCAATGTAGAACAAAATAAAAAAAAAATAAGACCTTAATGAAATGAACAATTTACAGGGTTTGTTGGGAACTAACAGCTATTTAGTTATATCCCTTAAAGGATTTGTAAGGAAACTATAAAACACAAACTTATTAAGTATTAAATATCACTCTCCAGAGTCAATCTAAAATAATATTAAGATCTAATAGTTAAATTCTTGCAAAATATATGTCTAATAATCCTCAAGATCCACTACAAAATGTTTGTTAATCCATGATACATTGTGCCACCTCGGCGGTACCAAGGCTGTACCTTTGTAATAAAATGAATTCAGTTGGTACCTGATTTATTCCTGCAGTGCCACCATGCCACTTCTACCTTGTTATCAGTCACTGCATCTGTAGCTTTGAAGAGTTTACTGCTTGGGTCAAGCGCGAAGATCCCACAAAGAAATGGGCAATATTCAAAACTAAGCTCCTTGGTGCACTTCACTGTAGACCAATCCACATGTAAGAAGTTACTCTCACATTGCAGAATGATGGGGACGTAAGCGGCCTTCTCTTGTTTCATCTTCATGCACTTCTTCTAGTGCATGAAGATGTTTCAATAAATATGATAACATGGGCTGCCGTGTTAATGCTTTTATTATTAGACAATTTTTAGTATAACAAATAATAAGACAATGGTACAGATATTTTTCAAATATAGGCACGAAATTCATGGTTGTGTCTCCCACTTTGGGATGGTTAACCTGCCTGCTGTGCTCCATCATTGGTTGCAAATCGATTTGCTAGAGCGGTGCTTCTCTAAAGGACGGAAGTTTTGAGGGCCAGGTCAGGGCCGACATTCCTCTGTGGAGCACTGCGAACAGCACAGCTGTGGCTGGTAATGAGCTGCCTGGCATTATTATGCAGAACTGTGATGCCTTGATGAAACAATCAAGTCCAGCAGAAAACAAAGTTCAGCATGTCACAATAGCTCTCAGTACGTGACCCCGTTTACACAAGGCCATTCATATTTAAACTGATACTTGGCACTACCACGGACTGATTGTGAACTCTTATGGGATCCTTATTTATTGAAGCATCCTCATACAGCGTAGAGTAAGTAACCTTTGCATGAAGTTCAAAAACTGAAATAGAAAATTAGACATAACACGTTGAAACAAAACCAGCAGGGTATGTTATATTAATGTTCTTCTGATTTTTAGACGATCGTGTCTCCACTAAGAATTTTTCTGTGTTAAATTTTTAACACTGTAAAATATTTAAGACTCTAAAGTGTTTTTTGCTCATTTAAAAAAGACATGCAATGATTTAAGATGAAATACACATACAGTACTGTACTGTATTATAATGGGCCTTAGGGTTGAATTATGTATTTAGAGGTTACCTGCTACAAAGGAAAAAATGAGAACATTAATAACAATTATAATTCCCTTAATTTACAGTATATAGACCTTTTCATTCTAAAGAGTGCCAAAGTGCCTTACACATAGGGAATCCACTTCATCCACCTTTGAAGTGCAGCATCATACCTGAGTAACTTGGAACAGCCATTTACGGTTTGTGCTATGCTGTACTGCCAGTGTGCCAGCAGACCCACTACTTAACAAGCAGAGGCATGAGAAATCGTTTCACCAACTGAATTGATGGGCACCAATAAAAAGTCACATTGTACAATCTCAGTGAATTCTTTACAGGACACAAGGGTCAACCCCCCTAATGTCCAAAGTACAGCACCAACTACACCAACTACAGCACAGTGTCCCCAGTCCTAACGGGGCATTGATTTGGAATTTTATGTTCAGGGTGTCATACTCATGAGAATGCTGGCTTCTGCAGCACTACTAACTTGGCGGCAGACCAGGACTCCACTTGGTCTGACGATTCATCCGTCACCGTGGTAATGAAAGTGGAAATGTTATTGAAGCCACCTGACCACTATCAAGCCAGCAAATGCCTTGTCCCAACAGGTACTTAAGTTCAGCAGTAACAAAATCTCTTGCTCTGTCATTGAGTCTCTTGTCTCTGTATTTCTCACTTGCTTGCTTGTTTTTCATGGCTTACTTACCTTTTTTTGTCTTTGACCATACTCTTGGATCTCCCCTGAACGTGACCATCTTGTATGTGTTTTGACCCCTGCTTTCCACAACCTTGATTTGACTGACCTTGTTATTATTTTGACCCTGCCTGCTCACTGGACTCATCTTTGGATTTTCCCTATGCTTTCTCTCTGTGACCTGGCTTCAAACCCTGCTTGTCAAACCATGGCTTCGATTTCAGTTTCACTTTCACCAGCTATCTGAGCTTATTCTGTTCAGAGACTGGATATTTTCCCTGTTTCCCAAACTCTGCTTCTACCAACTTTAGTAGCAGATCTCAAACAGAGAATTCCAGAGAGAGAAAAGAGTGCCTCTTTGCTAGTGCATCTACAGCACTGTCAACAGTAATCAGGGACTTGGGAGTTCTTCCATTCTTATATTTACAAGGCACAGTCTTGCTTGTCTTCAGTGATCTGGCCAAAGTGCTAATCCCCATGCTAATAGTTAAACTGTTGTGTTTGTAACCTACACATCCTGGTAAAGTAAACAGTGTTTCCTGGATGTTAAAACGTTTACTCATATATGCAAGCAAATTGTGGTGAAAAAAAATCAGGCTTATTTCTGTTCTACAATTTAATAAACACCACAAACAGACACCACATTAAAAATGATGATTTCCAAATCTAGCATATGTTATACTTGTGGAAAATCTTGAAAAATGCTTGATTTGTGTATACTGTATATTCCAACTGGATATAACTTCATATTTCACAACTATTAGAACATCAAAGAGTCTGTATTTTATCTCTGGTTAAACTGGGTCTTGACTCTAATGTGTCTTGTAAGAAAAATAAATATAGAAAGAAAGTTCAGTGCAGTGTGTTGTAACAGAACGAATAAGGTTCTTGATCCCGAGATGAAGTAAAACAGATGAGTTTATTGCATGCAAGGAACAATAAAGCCGAAGTCTTGTTTCCCGCAAGAAACAACAAAACCGAAGTATTGTTCACCGTACTGGTACAAACTTTTGGGTTATATAGTGTCTTCTTCTCCGTTTCTGACATCACTCGGTCTGATGGTAAAGAGGGGGGTTCATGGTATTTGGCCAGTTTACGATGTCCTGGCCAAATGGTCAGTTTAAGATTACACCCAGGGGGGTTCCTAGCTTGCATCTGCAATCCTTATCAGTTAACCCCCTTTCCTGCCATAAACCCCAGCTTGTGACTTAGAAGTCTAAACCTCATACAGAAAGGATTAAATTCAAACCCCCGTCTTCACATCTTTCTTCAAGTGCCATGCAGTGGAGATGTGTGTTAGAAATCTCATGAGGTTTTTCTCTAAACCCAATGAATGAAGCCTCCTCTTATTTCCCCAAATACATGCAGACAGTACTTTATTTTAAATGTGCTCTGAAAGCCAAAAGGAAAAGAGATATATAGTTTTCTAAAAGCTAAGATTAGAAGCAGAAAAAGAACATTTATGCACAGGATTGATGAAACCTTATGTGAAGGTATCCTTGCATAGTCTGATTCCACTGAGTATCCCCATCATTTATAATCCAACTACCTTTCTTTTGTCATCAAAATTCAATGTTAATTGTTATTTGAAAACCACCACTGAGGATATCTAGTTGAGCCACTCACTCCCAAAAAACATTTAAACCATTTTTAGAAGTTTGTTAATGCAAAAAACATTTGAGTGGAGGAAATGTCCTCTATTCTAAAATTTTAAAGTGATCATCTTAAATCCATTTCAGGTTTAAATGGATAAGAATGCATTTTGTAAGTAGAACATTCTGTTGTGCTCCAGTGGTTTTCTGGAGTTCAAGCTGGAGTATGAGATATGAATAAGGCATACAGAACATTTTGGATTAAAAAACTTTAAGCTTGCTACATTTAAGTGTTTTTTTTATTCTGTCCTCACTTGTTGAATAACAGAGATGGGGTATTTCAGAAACAACCACTTCTGGTTAATGAATATTGAAAAGTTTGCCATGTGTATTTAATAATAATGTAATGTTTCTTTATTAACCCTATACAACTTCTTGCATTAGGAATTCATCTTTTCACATACCCCAGCTTTTTCTCCATGGAGGCACAGACAGGGAGAGAAGCTTGGGGTCAGAGTGCAGGGTCTGCCATTGTACAGCACCCCTATAGCAGTTAGGGTTAAGGGCCTTGCTCAAGGGCCCAACAGAGTAGGATTCCTCTGCCAGCCATGGGATTTGAACCAGCAACCTTCCAGTCACAGGCACAGATCCTTAACCACAGAGCCACCGCTCCACCCATCAACAGAGCAGTGGCTCCGTTGAGCCAATTAATAGAATTGTTGGTCAACAATTCTATTAATTGTTGACCAGAACAATTAATAGAATTGCTGGCAAGCTAATCATATTTATTTTATCCATCACATCCATCCTTATCACATCAGTCACATCCTTCCTTAGGATCACACTTATCACATCCATGCTTAGGATGAGATGTAAAACCAAGGTCCTGACTCTCTGTGGACATTAAAAATCCCAGGGCGCTTCTCAAAAAGAGTAGGGGTGTAGCCCCGGTGTCCTGGCCAAATTTCCCATTGAGGCCATCATAGCCTCCTAATAATCCCCATCTATGAATTGGCTTCATTACTCTGCTTTCTTCCCCACTGATAGCTGATGTGTGGTGAGCATTCTGGCGCACTATGGCTGCTGTCGCATCATCCAGGTGGATGCTGCACATTGGTGGTGGAGGAAGGGAGTCCTCATTACCTGTAAAGCGCTTTGAGTGGAGTGTCCAGAAAAGCGCTATATAACTGTAAGCAATTATTATTTTTATTATTACATTTAAACCAGTTAAGACAGTTAAAATACTCAACAGGAAAAGTTAAACAACTTGTGAATGTGGACACAATGTTTTTTTCTTTATCAAAAGAATTAAGTAAGGCAAATGTTTGCTGTTTTTTTTAATGTTTGCTGTTTTTTTTCTTCTTAACAATTAATCTCAAGATGCTTGCATGTTTATTACAGTAGGCTTGTTCACAGCATTTGGCAGGGTGTGAGAATATTTTATCACCTTTTAAACTTACTTGGCTGAAATTCATATGGCAATCTTTTCTTATTGGGTGTATCTAGAAGGTGCTTTGGTATCTCATGAACAAAACAAACACCAGATAAATTGAATAATCTCATCAGAAAGCTGAAAACTGTCGCACCTGAAAGACTCCATGCTCTTTCTTACTCCTGGAGGAGTAATATTCTACAAAGTAAGCCCAGCAGAGCTTATAATACTCTATTTGAATTATTTTGCAAGAGTGTTATTGTGTACAGTACATCTAACAAAATATACTGGGGTGTTTATGTATGAAGTGTACTGATTGTATCAATTTTATACTGTACCTCTTTTTTGTTTTTGCAGAAATGAGAAGCCAAGCCAGATGTAATTCTTAAAGATCAGATGTTTAAGATTATTTGAAATAAAAAGATCCACCGTGACTTATCCAGAGATGTGCAGTAGCCGGTTGTATGTCTCTCAAAACAAAACACATTTAAGCCTTAAATGTCACTTATATTAAATGCCATTTAATTGTACCAGAGATTGTCTTAATTTGTCAAGATTAACATTCTTTGCCACGAATTGAAACATCCATAAAATATGAGTGACTGGGGGCTCTAAAGTGTAAGAATTAAGAGAATAAGTCAGAGCAAGAAAATGCAATATGACCACCAGTGTTAAATTCAATAGCTTGGAAGGTCACTTAAAGTGGAAAAATAAAAACAAAAGGAAAAAAAAGACAAAAGTGGAAATGTAAAGGGATCAATAGATGATCCGTGACATATTGATAAAAAATCTATAGTAATATCAGTAGCTGATGTGTTCCTAGCTCAGATTTCTCTTTGTTAACAGGATAATTGAAATTGGATTGTCGAGCTGATACTGAGTTGTAGGCCTCAGCCAATCAATTACAGCATTCAGTATGTGTTACTTTAGGTTGCTACCAGGTTGAAAATTGTGTTTTGTCTCCTGTTTAATGACCTGTCCTTCATTAGAACTTTTCAGCACATTTTTAATTCCATTAATAGCTCTTTCAGTGTGGCTCATATACAGTAGTCCAGCGAACTATTTTAGATTCACTTTCAAAAATTAATAGAAGCATTGCACCAAAATAGAACTATTATTTTTCTACTTTGAGACAGTTCACTAATTTATAAAAGATCAAATTCAGCGACAGGATATGAAGGGGGGGGGGGGACAAATGTGAGTGTGTTTCTAGCCATATACTGTGCACGTTCTCCAAGAGTCATATCAGCTAATAATTGCAGAAAAAACTGCAAAGACAAGCTAGAAACCATTTAAAAAAAAAACAACAACACAAGGGACAGAATTTATGGATTAATTAGAGAGCTTAAAAAAGTTTGAATAGCTACGGACACCTTTTTAAAATGTGTGTCCTCATTCACTGTGTGAGTGCCCGGTCATTATGTATCATTTTTGAAAAAGCATGACCCCTGTTGGTTAAAAGATGCAATTGTGGAAAATAATAGTGTTCCAAGTTTTACTGCACAGCCTGAAGACTGATTGAGACATTTGCTTCTCTGATGCTGTTCTGTTCTGTGGCTCTGACAGATTTGTAGAATCCACAAGTGACAGTGCTGCTCACTCTGTTTGCTCACAGACAGAGTTTTTGTTTGTGTGTGTTTTTGCTCCTCAATATGCAGTGCAGTAAATCAAGAAAATATGCTACTTTACAAGTCCCTTTAAAGAATAATGGCAAATATATCATGAGAAAAGAATATTAGGTTTGCATTGGATTCAGAAATTGCTTCAGACTGATGGTAATGACGATGGTGGGTTTCTGTTCAAGGTGCCCTTGTGTAATGATGTAAAATCCACACCTCTGGAGCTATTAAAAATCTACTGTTTTCTGCCAAAATCCTTGGGGGTTTCTACAAACACCCCTTAGGAAAATTATTTAAGCAGAAAGAGATAAGAAGCACATAAAAAGTCTATGAGTATTTTGTTTCATGAATGCTGCAAGATTTCTATATACAGTATACAGTATGTTGCCAATTATATTTTTAGGAATAGTTTAGGATTTTTCTTTGGAGGGATGATTTTTAATCAGATGCCTATTCCCCGGCCAGGACCATATTTTAAAACTAGTTTCATTTATAATTAAATTGACTGTACCAAAGCAAATATTGCAAAGTCATCCCTGTGAAACCCTGATGATACTTGGGAAGAGGCACTCAAAGCTCCCAGGACGTGTTTCATAAACCTCTTTTTAGCACTCAGCAGCTGCTAGCTAACAAAACTATTATAGCATTCCTTACTGAGCCAATTCTAAAAGACATTTATTAAGGAGCACAAATTGCGATTTGGAATAAAGGATTAGATAGAGAAGGAGAATGGGATTTTTACATTCTTAATCTTCTCAATTCTTTTCAAGTGTGCACAGAGCCCAGAGCCTTTAAAGACTTCACATCATACTACAGTATCTCTCCATGTTTCTATGTGGGATCCCCACTGTGTAAAATGAATGAGTGTGTGCCTTTTCATGATTTTGGCCCTATATGTATTACTGCAGTTATGAATGTGTTAAAGAGTAGTAGAGGGTTAATGTAGGTGAAAATAAAGCGTTATCCTTTATCCACATGAGTTTTGCCACTAATTCTTACATTTTGTGATATGGTTGTAAAGACATCAGTCAAGGTATGTTTATTTAAAATATCCTAACAAGGCCAGTTTTAGATTTAATCTCAGACAGCTCTAAACTGGAACTCAGAATCTCTCAGATCTCCTCGTTTTTGCAACTTCTGATGGCACAACAAATCTCTTATTTCTTGTTGGTCTGTCATGGCATGTAAAGAAGACTTATAAGATAAGCAGTACTATCAATAATCATTGTCTGAGTAGCTTTTCTCTCTCAGCATTTGTTTCAGTGCCTGTTTCTTCTATTCATTTAAAACAGCAGGACTAGATGGAACTACATTTGTAACAGAGCTTCTTCCTCTTGTATTCTCAGGCGGAAAAGTACAGGAAAAAGTATGAGAAACAATAGTCAATGATGGAACATGTAGTCTCTACCTCAAAACTCCTGTAAGATTTGTCAGTACTATTTTTTTACTTTAAGTTTTTTAATAATGAAAATTACTAGAGATGGAGAACCAAATGCTGTTTTGGCTTCAACATTGAGGGAATAAGAGTAAGCCACATGACCATGGTGCTTTTTAATAAACTGTGATAAACTATGGTAAACTGTAACTTAATCTGTAAATATCCTGTACTTTTGACTAAATGTTCTGTGATTTAGCATTATATCTGTAACATAATAAACTATCAATAATTGCACACTATAGTTTAAACCTAAGCATACTACAACATGCTTTGAAGAAAATAATATACAGTAAAACCATAATATGGTTATACCATATTTTTACCACAGTTTGTTTGTAGAATTTAGAATCATTTGATTTTCGCACCCAGCTTCTAGGTCTTACAATTGAAGCTCATCAAATTTTCTTCAGATAAACACTTCAGGTTTGCAGTTTTTTTCTCACTATACTATTACATAGCATAGGTAAACTTCAATATTCATTGTTATCTTCCCTCTTCACCACAACAGGCCCATTCACCACAACATACTTGTGATTAATTCAAGCTCAGATTCATTCAGTATTTTGGCACACACTTCATCATGCATGCTTTCCTCCTGAATTTATAAAATAAACAAAATAAGAGAAACCAATACTAAGTCTTTTACACAAATAGCTTTTCTGTGTAATGTAAAAAAGGTCAAGCAACAAAAAAACATTTTATAGTCTGCTTATGGTTTGATTATGTCACATACATATCATAGCATGCACACTCCTGATATATACACACCTCCCAGAATCTGAGAATAAGGCTTTGGGACTCTGTAAACATCAAGAAAAAACATGAACAGAAACAGAATGAACAGAATTTGGCATGTGTTCCACAAGAGCGAGATATTAAAACCTAATCTCAAACGTTTCTACTTACAAAATTCCCGTTTAGTTTAGTTGAGACTCTGAGAAGGGTAATAGTGTTTTGAATTCACTGGTTATATGACTTTTCAGCAGGACTGAGATCAGGGAATTTTTCTGGCCAAGAATTCTGTGGGACATCTACAGTAGCTCCTCAAATCAAACATGCATGCATTGTCTGCCACTGAGAGCCAATGAGTCTCCTTGGTTAAATAATGGACGTGTGAAATAGCCAATCACCTCCTTTCGAGGAAGTCAAGGAAGCCTTTTGGTGGTGTAATAACAAATCTATCATGTTGTGAACTGCATTTTCCCTCATGTGAATTTTAAAATGGCAGGGTTCTGAAACAGATTATGTAATCTTGGGCTAATCAAAAATCACGATTCTCTTAGACTTGTAAATGTGCTTATCTCACAATGAACATGATCTCAATTAGTTTTCCTCAGGTCATCAGCATTAAATACAAAGATGAGTGTGCCCTGTGTTGGACTGGTTGTATTCTGCCTTCCACCAGATGCTTGTTGGGACAGACTCCACAGTGACCCTCAATTGGATAAAGAAGTTAGAAACTGTACGGTGTTGTATACATGTTTTTATCCAAAGTGGCTATGAGATTAACTACACATGCACAACATTTGCAACAGTGTCTCTTATAATATGCCTTTGGCTTTGTTTCTTCCTCAAAGAAGGTTACATGAATTGCTCAGTGAATATACAATCAATCAGAACCAGGACTTGAACTAGAAATCTAGTTAAGTACTTAACCTCACTCATTGGACCAACTTACTTTCAAGCCATGATAATTTACACACACTGTATATACATCACCTGTCCGCCTTATCTACTGTTATACAAAAGGTATATTGAATTGGCGTGCTCTGGGCTCCATATTACATAATCAGCCAATAACCAGCCATCCATTATCTAACGTCTTTATCCAACATAAGGTTGTGGGAGAGCCAGAGCCTACCCTGACAAGCAACAGGTGCAAGGCAGGAAACAACCTGGATGGGACATACAAACACAGACACGCATACATTCACACCAGTACCAATATTCTCAGAAGTCAATTTAACTAGCAGTATGTCTTTGGACTGTGAAAGGAATTGGGAGAACTCAGGGTTTATCTCGCCTTGTGCCCACTATGCTCAATTAGACTCCCTCCCAAAATGAAACTGTATTGGACTAGAGTGGTTATTGAAAATGAAATGAGACTGCTGGTTAGTAATCCCTAAAGTAAGGAAAATAAATGCCGGTTTAATAAACCTTTATCATAAAATAAATGAAAAGGAGTAAATGAATTGTCAACACCACTCCCTCACTACACACCCAAAGGGAAGCTAATGAACAACAGCTCCCTAACACTGGACATATTGCTTTCTGGATCTTTTCTCCTCTTATATATATAATATAAAATTTGAGGATTTGTGGTAGCTCTTTAAAGATAAATAACACTTTTTCATTTTTCATGCCAGGCATCTAATAGGCATCCTATATTGGAATGAAGTGGTTAGAAAAATGGATAGACAGGAGTATAAACCTTCTGTCTTCCCTGACACTTACAGTAGGTGACCAGGGCCACAAGATAATCAGATGTAAACCAGTGAACAAGACTAAAATGATAGTTTGAAATAGTGACAGATTAATGGAACAGTGGAATAAGGAGCACGTGCAAGGGATGGATTGCAGGAGGAAGGGAGGTACAGTAAATGGAAGTATAGGTAAGATTTTAAAAATATTTTATTACTTGACAATGCCTTCCCCCTGACATTGGCGGACTTAAATTGGGTCTTTGGTTTTAATACAGCATGCAGATGTGCTGCATTAAGAGTCAATTATTTCTGCCTAGAGGCTGTTATGAAGTCGAAATGAAGTCCCAGTAAATAAGGGTGGTTAATGAAGTTGGAAATCAACCACTTACCTGTTTATCATATTGCCTATGCCTCTATTCCATTGTTTATTCTTCCTGAAGGCTGTCATGTGACTATTTACACTTGGGTAATTTGAATTAGCCATATTTATTTTTATATGCAGTGTTGGGTTAAAGTTATTGTTTTTAAAGAATTCCATTACAATACAAGTTATTTGAGCTTGTTTAAAATGAATAACCACGGAAAATGTTTTAAAAATCGAATGTATTACTTCACATAGTAACTAGAATAATATTATATAATAATAATAGAACTGCAGTGTGCAAATTTGTGACCTAAAAAGCAAACATTTACTTAAGAAATTTAAAAAAAACATTTTTTTCAGAACATTTCAAGGTCCTTCTTCAGTTATTTAGAAAGAAATGTAGACACAATGCAGTAAACTTTCAGAAGTTCCAGACTCCACTGTCTGAGGATCAATTCTCACTCCTTTAGTTTGCAGGAAGGCTTTTGTCCACAATACTGACTGGTTCCACAGATGGTGATGTCTTCTTTATTGGGCAATGGGAAATGCTGTGGAATGAATCTGAGTATTTCACATATGTTCCACGAAGCAGCCAGCTAATTATCTTTTAATTTAGAGTTCTTTGTATTTTTTACAGGTGCTTCAGAAAACTACTGCTTTTGATATTCATGTACAGTACATGTTCAGTGAATGGCTGCCTAGGCCCTAGGATGTCTGTGGAGGAATTGGTTCACTCTTGAAATTTCTGTACCAAACCTTTTCCATTAAGTTACCCATATTCAGTCTATTTTATGCAGATGTGTTTATGAAGACAGGAATGCAGTGTTTAGGCCGGGGGCACTAATTTATGCATTATATAATTTATGAACTTCCTTGGTAATAATGAGGTATAATTAAGTAATGTGAAGATGTTGTTGCTAGCTCATTACATACAATATGATAACAAGTCCTCTAGTAAAAACAGACACATGTACACATAAGTTGTAAGTTGTAAGTATAAATTCATCTGTTTAATGCAGATAGATTCATGTGTTTTAACACGATAAAAGTCTCAAGGTGATGCAAATGGCTTACAATGACTAGAAGTAGGCCATGATAGAATAGAACGATTATATCTTTACCTGATAAGCAGTTCCTTGAAACAAAGCATCACACTGAAAAGTGCTTCTTGAAGATCTGATATGCATGAACCTGGTGTCAGCAAAATTGTGAAGCAGAGAGCTTTTCAAAGAGACTGATAGTGCTCAGTGAGCTCATCTGCAGCAAAATGAAGACTTCTATTTAGTACCTATGGTAATGTGTTGTGAATACACTTGCAATCTGCTTTGTACCATACACCAACAATTCTTGGTGTACTGTAACAACAACCAATACAGTGCATTCCATCCAGAACTTGTAAAATACAATGTATTTTTGTTTTCTTATTTTGGGCTGTATCTAGAACCCGACATTTAAAAAAAAAGTAAAAACCTTTCTCACCTTGAATTTCTCATTCTTTAATCTGGTCTTTCTTTTCCAGGCTACAAATTTACAATACAACCAGTCCCTCTTCCTCTACAACACTTTCTAAAAAGACACACTACAGATGTGAAAACATTACAATTACTTTTAAGATACAAACACAGATATACGCACTCACACCAGGGCTAATTTTCTCAGAAACAAATTAACCTACCGGGGTAGGTGGAAACTGTAATATCCAGGGAAAAACCCATGCAAACAAGAACATACAAACTCCTGGGTACAGAATTGGACCCAGGGCCCCAGTTCTGCAAGGCAGTAATGCTAACCATCATTCCACCCTTATTATTTCTAGAACAATAATTTCCTTTGAGGTTTCTTAAATGCTATACCTTTACATTTTGTAGTACTTTACAGTATGCAGCATTTAATATAATCAATTTTTAGCAATCCCAACACTATTGTCTGTACTGTCTTATTTGTATTCCTACTTTCAGTAGGTACTTTTGTAAACACATTGTGGTCAATTTTTAGAATTTTCAAATTTTCAGAATTTCAAGAGGTGTTTTACAATATTTGAAGATAAAAATATGGGAGAAGGGCTCTGGTCATATTTCTCGTATGGTACTTTAGAACATTGAATTTAAACTTTTGACTAGACATTTCTTGAATGAGTCCTGATTTCAGACCTGGCTAGGATGCTTGTTTCTTTGTGTGAAAAACCTCCTATTCTCTATCCTAAAGGATTCCCTCTTATTTTTTAATTCTAACTCCATGTCTTTATATCACTACTGAAATGGTAGTCTACATGTCCCTGACAATTTTCTATACTGAGATCATGTCTGTTGATTTTTTAACTCTATGTCTGTAATATCATTATTACACAATATTCTTAATTCTTAAGTCTAATTAGTGTGTTGTGTAGTGTAGTGTGTTGTGTAGTTTGAGCATCACTTTCCTTAAATTAAAGCCATATTCTTCTCAAGCTTTGCCGTGTTCTAGTTAGAGCTTGTTTGTAATTCCAGGTGGCAGCATTAAAGATTAAACTTATTTAGTTCTCTGTTCATGTGATTTTTTTTTTTTTGACTGACAGCTATGATCCAGAAATGTTTCTGGTTGAGTGCTCAGGCAATATATTGTTGTGCATTGCAAAACGATGTGAAATAATTTAAGGTTCAGGTTTTGTTCATGCATGCTCAGTGTCTCAGTCTGCTAATTCAAAGGGAAGTAGGGCTTCAGGTCAGAAAGACAGGAGGATAGGGTTCAATAAGTCTGAGAAGATTGTGAAAAGGGCAGTTTGATGTATCAGAATTAGGAAAGAATAGGTATGAGGACAATGGACATTTAAAATTAAATGTCTATTAAAAGGACATTGATTTATATCTAAATGTCTCTTAAATCAGAAATATTGTATATAGTATGTAAGCATACAAACAGTATACAGGTATATAATTAAATAAGAGACATTAGGCACGAGAATAAGAAGTGGACAAGGAATGGAAGGAATGGACACCTCCAGTCCTTTAAGTTCTCTGGTTGCCATTACATAATTGAACTTAATCACTTAATCAAATTAATTATGTAGATAAAAACTTCAATCACTTGTTTTTAGGCCTTGATCAGAAACTAACTGGAAATCACCTGTAAACCTTGCAGTACTCCAGCCTGGACTAGAATTGCCCACTACAATTAGACAGATGTCTAAAGAATTAACCAGGTATGTACAGACATAAGACATACATGTAAAACTAAAACAACAGTGTTAAAATTGTTGAGAAAAATACATCAGATAAATATGTAAAAAAATAACTACAGTAGATGTGCAGAGAATGCCAGATGTTTGAAGACTGAGCTGTGTGTGGTGTCTTGATGGAATCAGACAGGTGCAGCTCATGCATAGAAGCCCAGGTGGTGCGTGGACATGGTGACATCATAAATCAGATATTAATTTGTTAATTACTGTACTAGCAATTTGTTGGACAAGCAAATTTAGTTCACTAGTCCACAATCCCACAGATTCTAGCCCATCTGTGTCAGCAGAATGATTGCAGCCATTAAGAATCATGATCAGGGCAACAGGAAAGGGAACAGAACAAAAAGGATTTAGAATCAAGAACATTCATCTGGAATGTATTCACTTTTTAACTTAATTGTTATAATAACCTTAATGAATCTACACATTGCAGTATATATCATTTTCTATACATGGATCTGGAATGTATTCACTTTTTAACTTAATTGTTATAATAACCTTAATGAATCTACACATTGCAGTATATATCATTTTCTATACATGGATAAGCTTTATACAAGTTAATAAAGTAGCCCAACAAGGTACTTAGGGTAAATGAGCTGTATCACTTGAGTGATAACTGTAAATTTGAAAAGAGTGTGTGTTTACAATTCAAGAGAATATACAGTATATCTAATGTTAGTTTTTGCAGAAAGGGATGTTGCAGCACACAAGAATAATACCATGTATTGTAAAGTAATTGGTTAGGTATTAGGAAGGATGTAACAACAAATTGATTATTGACAACTTTACCTTTTGTTATGCTGTTGCCCAGTATATATTCATTTGCTACTTCACATTACTTGTGACAACGATTGCAACCGTGATTAGCAAGGCAGTGATGCGAGCGTACTTGGCAGATCAGTCCCACCATGATCTTTTCTTCAGTGTAATTGCATTGTAGAATATTTGTTTTTAAAGCTTCTTTGCTTTCTAATTTCTGTGCTGGAAATCCTCTGTCTATCCATAAAGCTTCAAAAGCAGAGGGAGCATTTTCAAACTGCATGGCCAAAGTAGCCCAGACGTAATTTCAAACTCTTTGTGCTCTTCAGTCCTTGATCAATGGTACAGAAATTGACCACAGGGCTGCAGAAATCAGTAATTGATTTGTGATGCAGATTTATATCCACATGTAGTTCTGCTGATTCCTTACATTACTGTAATGTGCCTCGTTTCAGCTTAGTCTTCCAGATCTGCTAGGTACATACAGTACAGTACTGTAATATGCTGTAGGACTGGTGAACTTGCATTCCTCCTGTCATTTTCTCTTGGAGAATCTGATAATGTGTTAAGAATCAAATAACATAAACTTGATGTCTCTCGTAGAAGTAAAATTGACTGCAAGGTCATTGCATCAAGTGTTGAATTTAATTTCCATTTTAAAATATGGAAAGAGCACAGCCTGAACCTCACCAACTAGAAAAGGTGTTCTGATATAAACCATATGGACTGTACTGTATTGACTAGAAAAATGTCCATATTTTGATAAATTCAAACATCCATATGTACCAATTTGTTCATTTTAAAGCTTGTATTGTAGGTTTCTGGTTTATCTGTTTAATGGAGGTCTTTAATACGTCTATCTGGCTTAAGTGTGTCAGTGGCACACATATGTTTCGCCTTGACCTCATGTCAAGTACTGTGGCTTCCTATTCTACATAAGCAAACCCTCTTTTAGTCCCCTGTGGGAGCAGTAAGAGGGCTGAGGTATTTTACCCACTGTGTATGAAAGGAGCTCCCTTAAACTAGTGGGAGGTGCTTCATCTTGATTGTTCAGTTTTTCTTCACCCTAGAACTGTCTGCCTCTTCTGTTCTCACACCCATAATTTCCTGTATTAGCAACAGACTTGCATCAGGCCCCATATACCCCTCCTTTACCTGTCAGCTCAGGATTGGCTTAGGATACCTCCCCTGTAGCACACCCCAACCTCCAGCACAGACCGCCTTCACCATTTTGTTTCTTGTCTTACTCCTTTCCTTTTATCATATTGCTTCTACTTGTTCCTTACAGAGTGGCTGGGGAGTGGGATGAACTTGTTTTACCCAGCAGAGCTCTGAATTATCTGCCTGTGGTTCTGCCTGTGCCGCCAGGTCTGTGGAGAATCAAGCTTCTTTGCAAGCTTCTGCTGCTGATGCTGCAGAGCTTTCGTTCTTATGCCTGGATTGGTTTCTCACTCCTCTGTATCTCCTCCCCTTTCTCTCTCTCTCTTTTTCTGTGATGGAGGCGGAGATTAGTCCCAGTGCTGGTGGAGGGAGCAGGTGCAATCCCGCCTCTCTTTCTCTCTCTCTCACTCACTTTTCCACCCTCCCTCTCTCGCTCTTGCTTTCTCTCTCTCTCAGCACCATCGCGATTGGGCAGCAGCCGTATCTCTGGCTGGAGTATTTGCAGCCGTAGGATGTTGGAGCATCTGGGTACTCGCTGGAGAGAAAAGCTTACAGAAAAGAACGAAGGCAGGATATATTAACAAATAAAATAAGAAAAGTTCCAGGAGTGAAAAATCATAGACAGGAACCTTGATGAAAAGCTGGCATCAAATTAAGGATTTACAGTGAGGAGCAGCTGGCTATTTTCAGCTGTTCTCTCTCTCTGTCTCTGTCTGTCTCCTTCTTGCAGGCTGTTCCGTCTCTTTCAGTGCTGGAATGTAGCAAGGGAGAGTCCGTGTGCTTTATCTTCTGCTGCAATGACAGTCAATAGACAGACAGCAGGACGTGAGCTGACAGCCCCTGAGACCTGAACAGAAAGGCTGGTAAGCAGAAGGAGGATTGTGACCCCCAGTCCCTTCAGCTTCAATTGTCAGCTGTATTACATTGGATCGTCCCTGTCCTCACCATTGGAGTACGGCAGGGGAGCATAGGCAACATACCAGCAAGAAATTTAGGAGGTGCACTACGGTAGAGGCAGGCTGGCTGTGGGGTGCCGATGGCTGCTTTTCTAGTCGGGGAAAGAATTATTGGGCAATGAGCTGAGTCAGCGTGCTTGAAATGGAGCTGCAGAGAACCAAGGAGCTGAGTGCGAGAGGCTATGAAAGCTAAAAATTTCTGGAGACACTGCAAGGAATATTGAGAGAATCTGCGCAAACAAGAATGGTCTCATTTATTCTGTAGTGGCAGTCCTGAACTGCAGTAGGAGCTACATTCTGACTCCCCAGACAGAAGGATTTACAGCTCATCAGAGATACCTATCTAAATTCCCTTCCTTTGGATTGCTACATCTTTCTTTAATTTTTTTACTTTAATGTGCCCTGGATTCCTCTACTCTTCTCTACAGCACTGCTGTGCACAATATTGGACTGACTAAAACTAGACAGAAAGGCACACCTTGCTATAATTGTGCACTCACATCCTTTGAAATAGCCCTCTGTGTGTGAGTGTGTGTGTGAGCGTGATTGTGTGTGTGCATGTGTGTGATTTTGTCTGTGTCTTGTTTCTCAATGTCCAGTGTTGCCTGTTGCAAGTCTGCTCTGTCCTGCCCATACCCCCCCTCCCCCTGGCCCAGGGGTTAACCCTCGCTGAGCCAGCAGGATGAGTGAAAGCTCGGGGCCCGCTGTGTCGGGGGCAGTGATCCTGGAGGAGCCCGAAGGGGGCGGGGGCACGGCAGGCAGAGAGCAACCCTCACCCCCAGAGCCAGGACCTCTGCGCTGTGGCAGCTGTGCCCTGTGGCCTCGCCAGCAGACCTGGCTTTGTGTTGTTCCCCTGCTGATCGGCTTCATTGGCTTGGGGCTGAGCTTGATGCTGCTTAAGTGGATAGTTGTGGGCTCCGTGAAGGACTATGTGCCAACCGACCTGGTAGATGCCAAAGGGATCGGACAAGACCCCATTTTCCTCTCCAAGCCCAGCGCCTTTCCCAAGAATGCTGATACGGCCACCACCAGCACTACCACCACCACCACAGCACCTGGCAGAACTCACCCTGGAGCTCACTCCACCACCACCGCCGCCACTACCACCACAGGTGGCGGCTTGACACCCCGCCCCCCCAACCGGATCAGCACCCGTATCACCACCACCACCACACGCGCACCCAGGCTCGTCCCTTCCGGGGGCCGGGAGGTGACGCCACGGAGCACCACGGTCCGCAAGGTGACCACTGGAAGTGGCCGGAGCAGCACGCCGCCCTCGGGGCCTGTCAGTACCGCCATGGCAGAAGTGCCCACCTCCACCCCCTCGCCCTCTGGACGTTTCTACCTTCATGACTCCACCCCCAATTGGCTGGACCGCTTACCTGCCGAGAGCTCTCCTGCCGCACCCACGCGGCCCCAGGCACCAGCGAAGACGCGTAAGTCACCCTCCCAGTGGGCTTTCACTGTGCTGGGCAGGGCTTTACCTCTTTACAGTGCGCTGTTGGGCGGTGTATGAGTGTCAGTGCTTTGACATGTCAAGCCTGGAGAGGTTTCTGTTGTGTGAGGGCACGGTGTGGACGGACATATTACAGAGTGTTATTAAGACCTTTTGGGAAGGACAAAGTGATATTTTGGAAAATCAGCAAAAGCTGACTGGAGGTGTGGACTCCTGGTCAATCCTTAAATATGTGTTCAGTTATGTGTAGTAGTAAACTAGGGGATAAAGGCATTGCATTGTGACAGAGAGGCAGGAAAGGTGATGTTTTGGTGCATCAGGGAGTCGTGATAAGGACTTCAGGGGTGCTGGCATCTTCCATGTTCAAGACAAATGTAAAATAAAAAGTAGGGAAATACTTGTTGTGCTTGAAATTACTGTTTTTACATTGCAAATTAATTGAAAATACACAACCTAGCCTTGCTTCGTTGTAACGTCGGAGGTAAAGATCGCCGCCATCGATTGCCTGTAAATCAGCCTATTTACAGATGTATTTAATGCGCTCACACTGGTGGCTTATTTGATTAATCAAGAAAGTGTTTTTGCTATTCTAGTCATTGAACTGTGCAGTTCACTTTAGTATACCTGAACAGTGCTATTTAAAAAAAAATGTTTCCCTATATCTCTTACTCAGGTTTCTCGCCAATAGTCAAGAGGAGTTAGGTTGATTGTTACTTTCAACGGGATGTTTTGTGTAGGGTATTTATGGAAATTGTTTTTGAGGAACAGAAAAAAAAACTTAAGTGTTGTAATGTAGCGCGGAATGCAATTTGATTTGACAAACTGGGCAAAGCTGTTCCATTGTTCGCCACGAAGGCTTACTTCAGACAGATGAAGAAAAAAATCAATCACTACGATTATACGATGAAAACAGTGACTGCGGCGTAGAACAAGTAGATAGCAGGCAGATTGCAAATTGCGGACCTACAGTGACGGGCTGGCAGACGAGCAGGTAGCTGTTTATTACAGCCGCATCATTAATCTACCCGGGACCGCAGGGGATTGGAGCGGAGAGCCGACTATCATAAACAAGCCGGGGCGGGACGAGAAGCACGGAACTCTGAGAGCCTCGACTCGTTTTCTCCCCACCTCCTAGCTGCCTGTGTGGAGGTATCGGCTAAACATGTACCCATCTCGCTTGGTGGGTCGTGCAGCCAGGAGGATAGGATGACAACGGACTTAACTGAGTGAACAGACTGTTGTTCGACGTATACTGTATATGATCTATTTTAAAATAAAATGCTCCCGTGAAATTGCACATACAGTAAAACGAAGCTCATATTGAATACTGTAAATAACACCGACCCGTCTTCAGCATGCACATAAGGAATACAGAATTTTAGTTCACGTAAGCTTTGGTAGATCATAAATCAGAGAAGGACTAATTCTTAAAAGTATTTCAACCAGGTGTTAATTGAAAAGTACCTGTAAGACCTCCATAACCCTGCAGCCCTCGAAGACTGCTTGCCCATCCCTGCCATGCGTCATCTCCAGTAATCAATACTGGTAACGCATGTAGATATTCATACCAGGTGCGCGTGTTTTAGCATTAATAGTCAGCCTTCATTCGTGGGGCAAAGACATCGATTTTTGAGTCTGCATTTCAAGAACACGATGCAATGTTTAAAATTGATTCGTAATGAACATGTATCTCAGTACAGTTTCTTTCCCCGGCCATCTTTAAGATGCAACACATGGAAATCTGAGTATTGATTGGTGGACTGAATATTTTCTAGACTTTATCAATCTGTTTGTACAAATGACAGCGCAGCTCTAGTGAGCGAGGAAGTTTTTCGAATTATTAAAGGTTATTCAGTACAAGCATTAATTTGAATTTTATTGACCGTAACATTTGAGTACAAGATTACAATATACTGTACTGTAGTATGTACTGTATATCCTGATGAATTTCTGGCTGTTAAATAGCTTAAATATATTAAAGCCTATGCAGTACTTACTAAAATGCATATGAAACAACTTGCTTTATATAGACACATACTGTATAGCCTATAGACTATAAGTCTACAGAGCTTGCTACGAAAGAAGCTCATAAACAAGAATACGCGCGCGCGTATGTATTTCATAAGTGGAGGATATACAGTACAGTAAACTGTATATATCAACGTGTGCGCGTTTTCATAGTTTCTTATGAGTAGCTTTCATGTTCCCGTGAAGCACAAGCGTTAGAAGCATGTAATAGGTATTGCTCTGATACTAAACTCAGTCGCGTCTTGCTTCGCTCTCTAGCTCATCAAAGGCATGACAATCCCGTCACATTGCTATTAATTCTGCGGTCAGACAAATGAAATCCGGCAAGTAGTGTTTATTAATTCATTACTACTGAGAATTACAGCATCTATAAATCACGTATTTAGTTATTAATTAACCATTTTATGAATGTCACCTCACAAGCAAGTGTTCCCGAAAATCCATTAAGCGGGTGTGATAGATGGCTCCTGTGAAATGTCAGCTGTTCAGCTCGTCGCCGATGCCTGCGCTAATGTCGCAGTCTAGCAACAGGATAGCTCTACCACTGCTTTTCCACAGCCTCTATTTCAATTTATTTTTTATCGTTAGGAGAAAGAGATCCCTTGGCAGTTCTGCTATTTCTCGCTGCCACTCACAACACGTCTTCATGTTTCTATTGGGGTATTTATTAATACTGTACATAAGATTATTTACTGAATTAATCAATGTGTTCATTAACTCAGTTAGCCCTGTAATGAATTAATTAAGAGTGTGAAGGTCGGGCTAATTAAAATACTCTGTGCCGTGCCTCGTTTCTTTAAATCATTCTTAGCAGACAGGCAATGGACTCCTTTCATTCTCCTATTTTATTTTATAACGTTTTTCCCTTGAATAACCCACAAAATACCACTTCTGAGCAGTTCTAATTCTTAATCTAATTGGTGGTGTTCGTTCATGGCAAACCTTCTTGAGATAAATTGATATGCGTAGGTTTCATATACTGGATTGTAATGTTTAGTGGGACGGTGGCGCAGGTTAGCACTGCCTTCTCGCAACTCGCTGGGGCCCTGGGTTCAATTCCGAAATAAGGGTGCTAGCTGTGTGAAGTTCGCATGCTCTCTTATGTTCACGTGGATTTCCTCCGTGTGCTCCAGTTTCGCCCCATAAAACATACTAATAGGTTAATTGACTTCTGGGCAAAGTGGTCCTAGGTGTGAGTGTCTATCCGCCCTGCGATGGACTGGCCTCCTGTCCAGGGTGTACCTTGCCTTGCGCCTGTTGTTTACCCGGCTCCTCCTGAATTACACGAAGCACTTAGAAAATTGATGAATGACTAATGTCTATAGGAAGATCGTTCCAGAGTTGTAGAAGCAATTAAAATCAATTCATTGCTTTATACTCCGATTTCTTATTTGTTTTTGCTCCCCCCGTTCTTATCATTTAGATTCTCGTTCTGAACAGTTCGTGCCCGGCTTCTCCCCCCTGCGCCCTCTTACATTGCTTTTGTCTCTCATCCCTCAGTTTCTCGGCAGACCGCAGGGTGTGATATGAATCTGTACAGCTCATTCGCTGGAATGTTTTATGCTGTTCACCTAGACCACACGAGCTATGGGATTTGTACCGTATTAGAAAATGTACAGCATTATTTTCTAGACTGGACATAAACATTGCATTTAACGCTGTTAAGACTTTGCGTGCACTAAACTTTTTTCTGCGAGTATTTGTGCTTATGCTTTATTTTACACTGGAAAGATTGGACGAATTATGTTAATAAAATGCATTGGCCAGGAATTACATACAGTATAAATTGTAATTTGTCAGTCAATCGAGCCTTGTAAGCTTATTTTGAAATACTGTACATGTTTAAACGCACGGTCTTCGTTATACAAGGGCAACTGCTTAGGTATGAGCTGTGCTTAACGCTTTCTCTTAACAGGTTGGCGTATTTCAGAAACTGATAAGGGGGGTGGATTCTGGGGGTTGCAATTTTAAGACCGTTCCGACCCAGAAGAAATGATTTCGGCTCATTTTTATAAGTCATGCGTGTCAGCTTGAAGGCTGTTCTTGTTATTTGAGGATGAATAAAACAGCCTTTGCTGTGTAAGGGAAGGAATTTGTCCATAGAATAAAAGTATTGACATCTTCCATACCCAGCATTGTTATTCATTAAGATGATAAGAGCGCTACAGTATATCTTGTTTACTATGAATAGCATTGCTGCCTCAGAGCACTGTGGCCCTGGGTTCAGTTATGCACCTGGGGTGCTACCTATGTGGAGTTTGAATGTTCACAATGATTTTCTTCAGGTGCTCCAGTTTCCTTCCACAGTCCAAAGACATACAGTACTGAAAAGATAATCGACTTCTGGGAAAATTGACCCTGGTGTGAGTGTGCGTGTCTGTGTCTGGCTATGAGTGCCCTATGATGGACTGGTGTCTTATCTAGGGTGTGCCCCTCTTTGTGCTTATTGCTTGCTAGGATAGGCTCTGCCTCCCATTACCCTGAATTGGATGAAACGGTTAGCAAATGGATGGGTATTTTGTTTGTTTTCAGAAAAAATATTGTAGCGAATTCGGGTTCTTAGGGGTTTAATTGCCCTTGCCCCTCCTGCCCCAGTTCGTCCCCCACCTCAGGATCAAACCTGGGTCTCCGGTGTCACTCAACAGTGATATTACCAGCTGAGCTAAAGAAGACCAATATCCCTGTTATGTGCAGGGGAATAGAAAGCGATGCCGTCACCGCACTGCAACCGGCTCGTACAATCTGTACCTTGGCCATTCTTTACACTTTTCACTCTGCAAGTGGTAGACACAGGGTATGAAAACAGTATACTGTATACTGTATGTGTCAATTAGCAATAGTAAAATGATAGGTGAGTAGCTGCGTCAGCATGTGTAGGCTGCAAAGGAACAAGTAATAGGTTTATTCCATGCTGAAAAGAAGAAGAAAGTGAAGACACCTGAAGAAGGCTCCATGGCCGAAACGTTGTGTTCTCTTTCTTCTTTTTTTCAGCATGGAATAAACCTATTACTTGTTCCATAGTAAAATGATGCTCAATTACTGTATAAGACTTCAACTACAAGAACAAAGTTATAGATAAGACCCCAGCATTGTCCCAGAGTGTCCATGCTTGCTACCTACTGTAATTGGAGACATGCTGTGAGAACTATATTCTCTTGCTTGTATTGAAGACCACATGCTATTTTGTTTGCAGTTTTGAAACTCCAGCACTGCTTAACAGCATCAGAGAGCTCAACTTTCAAAATGACTGATGGGGGGATATGGTGATTAAGTCCTGCTGCCTACGAGTGGTCTGTTGTGTCATTAATCAGACCTCAAAACAATATTCAATACCCATAAAAAATCCTTCATCAAATGCATCTTAGTATATATTTTCTGTTAATCTTAAGGCTGTGAGAACGTGACACTCATTACTGAGGAATAGTGTTCAGGAAGTGTGTTTCAGGAGCCCATGAAAACAGGTATCAAGTTTGTTACTGTATAATGTAATTTTTGTAATGTCACCTGAAAACTTGAAAATGGTAGCCAATACAACCTGAGGAGTAAATTACATGGTTTTGGAAAAATGTTGCATTGATTACTGATTCATTTTATGTTCATGTTACACGGCATTCACTTGCTTGTATGCTCTTTAAACTCTGCTATTCACACTCCTCAAATCCATTATCACAATCTTCTTGTGTTATTACACCTACCTAACTTTTTACCTCAAAATAGTTTCTTTCCCTCATTTCCACCATAGCTTCTTTATTCCTTTTTATTTACTTTTCAGCATGGAATTATCCTCTGACCATATTAGAATCATACAGTCGCAGGGAAACATTATACTGCAGTAATCACATAAGTATTTAAGTAACTGTGATATAAGAATCCATTTCTTTTTGAAAACACACATTAGTTCATTATTATAAATTGTGGAACAAATATTTTCATACTAAAGCCATTATTATACTACATAGCACAAATAAAATTTGAATAATAATAAAGGTTTTAAGTATTTTATTTGGCATTTTGTCACCCTTTTGTTCACCTCAGCATACAATTTTTCTATTAGAACACATCGTTTTTAATTTTTTATTTATAAAACAGTCATTAGTTTGCACATTTTTTATTAGCACTAGATTTGAACTTGTGCTTTATCCTTTTAAATACTTGTTCTTACGTTTAATTTCACAATTATGACAACCTCTGGCAATTGTGTCTCCCTTGGTTTACCATGTAATGGCTTTAAACCTTATTTCCTGAAGAATAAAAATCTAAATGTCACGTTCCCCAGCGTGAGCATCTCATTTGGTTTATCAATCCATCTTTTTTTCAAGCTACTTTATCCAATACAGGATCAGGGGGGTGTAAGAGCCTAACTTGGCAAACAGTGGGCGCAAGGCGGTGTACACTTTGAACAGAACGTAGGTCCATGGCAGGGCACACACAGACAGAAACACACTGACTGTTAATTAGCCCAGAGGCCAATTAACCTACCAGTGTGCCTTTGGACTGTTAGACTAAACCTGATCACCCAGAGGAAACCCACGTGAAAACGGGGACATAATGTGTGTAATTAACCTACACATGGATGGGAATTGCTAAAATGTAGTCACACTGTATTGTGATCACTGGCTTTTCATGCTGGAGTTCCAAGAGTGTTGTTTTGAGAGGTAAACTGAAAAGGGGACTCTCAGGGACAGACAAGTAGTGTATGGGTGAGGTACAGTACAGTAATTGTACAGGGAAGTGCTCATGAGATGCGCCAAGAGAACTAAGTATTTCAAGAACTGCATATCAAGAAGTTGCATATCTTACAATCCAACAAGATGGTGCATAATACTGTGCTCTTTGCAACTTCAGAGAATTACGTAATGTGAAGAATTAAAAGACTTTTGGGGGAAAAACAGAAAATAAAGGACAAAACATGGGTGCATGAAAAAGTGTCTAGTTATTGCTGTTTTTTTTTTTGCTTTTGTTCTTACTCCTGTTGCCCGCAATAGTCTCTGTCCTACCTCCCAATTTGCATGGGAATTGGACATGCTAGCTATATCACTTTCCCAGTGTGTTTTGTTGCTTTCCTAAATGCCTACATCATGGCATACTGTAAGAAAACATACTGTAGTTTCTGCTTTGGTCTCTGAGATACCCAGAGCTTTTAAATGTCATCATTCAGTGGTTGAAGATCAATAAATAGTTCAATTAAGTAATTGATAACTTGACTAGAATGAAAATCTAGAGACCCTTACGCTTTTTTAGGACTGGGACTGCGGATCCATGCTGTAAAATTTACAGTCCTTTGAAACTGAGTGCTCTAGGGACCACATAGTAAAATCCACATTTTAACAACTGCTGTTACAAAAGAGAACAAGATACTAAAGTTGGAGAATGCAAAAGTAAAGGGCCAATTAATGTGCTGTTTAGTATTATTTCCTAAAGATGGGGAAGAATAGGCATGGTGTTAAAACCATTACATAACCTTAATACTAAAATTTATAATATTTATACATCAAATTTTCTAACTGCTTCAGGGTCATGGGGGAGCTGCAGCTTATCTCAACAGGCATCAGACACAAGGGAAAATACACCCTGGACAGGATGCTAGTCCATTGCATGGCACACAAAGTCACAAACACACACTCACAATTAAATTCAATTTCAATTTCATTTATTTTTATATAGAGCTTTTCACAACACGGTTGATTGGGCATGCTAACATTATATAATTTTTAAAAAAGCAAATAAATGAATGGGGGTATTAATCCATCCGTCCACAATGTCTTCTGTATGTCAGTACTCCATGCAGATTTCTGTAGACCATCAAAATCCTCCTAAACGATAGCTATATCCATGATGTCCCTCTTGGATCCATGGCGGCGATGCAGCATCAAACTCAGATGGTGCCCAGCCTGGGCGCCATCCGGACATGTGGGGAGGAGAATAGGATAGTTTGGTCAGAATAGATGTATCTACCTGGTGGGCCAACATAGAGACACACAATGGCATGTACAGCAGCACCAGCAGCAATGGTTGCAGCAAGCTATAATGTAAGGTGTGAGTAGGCTTGGCTGAAGTAATACTGTAGGTCTCCAGTCTGGATTTGAATACTGATACTGACTCAGCATCCCGAATATGGGGTGGGAGACTGTTCCATAAGCTTTTTATATCAATCATAATATTCAAGAAACAATACCTGTGAGTCATTTTCGGTCTATTGTCAGAAGTGTAATTTATGACTAGTAAAGTGCGTACAATAATTAGACCAAGAAAATAAATTAAAGCTTCAATTAATCCAGAAATCCTGGTTTGACATCTCTTCGGTCAGATCACCAAGAGAGCAACATTCAGAAACCTCACTGATAAAAGTTATTCAATAAATTCAAGGGGAGAAGCAGGGGTTAGTAAAGTAGAGAAAAGAGAACCCGGACCACATGGGGGAACCCAGATGGCCAACTAGGTTGGCTGATTCGCATGAAAACATGTACACCCCTGACTCACGGAGAGGCGCTTGAGAGGTGCTGCCTCATGACCATTCACTGCCCCCAGGGGTTAGAAAGGGAAGAGTAAGACTCACCTGACTCCTCAAGGGTCACTTTGAGAGGAGCTGCCTCACGACCAGGCCCTGCCCTCAGGGGATAGAAAGAAGGAGATAGCCCCTTGACTCGCTGAGAGTCATGTGACAGGTGCTGCCACACGACTGGGAACGAATCCCTCAAGGGAGAAGAGAAAGAACCCCTGACTGGAGGAATCACTTTGAGAGGCACTGCTTGAGGGGTTGAGAATGAAGATAAAGCTGCTCGAGAAGGAAGCGAAAGAAGTCCCCTGACTCGCTGAGAGTCGCTTTGAGGCACTGCCTTGTAACTGGGATGAGCCCTCCGGGGACTGAGGAAATGAGAACTAGTAAGTTAGAGTTCCCGAGAATTATGTGGCTGGGGGTCCCCTCTGGCTCGCGCTTGAGAACCTCCCCAGGAAGAGTCCAGGTGGCACGGCCATCATGAGGTCGGGGAAGTGACCTTCACTGACCCCCCCAGTGGGAACCTGGATGCAAAGGCAACATATAAGAAAGAGGAGGAAGAGGGAGGAGGAGGGAATTAAAAAAACATACATGTGTGTCTGAGCAGGGTTAGGGTTTAAATAGGAAAGAGATAATTGAATTATAGAGGAAGGGGCAGAGCAGTCCACCCGCTTCTCCCCTAGAACTCCACCTATCGGTTTCTGTTACAAAACGCAGTTTAGAGAACAGTTTATATTTTCTTATATATTTATAATCACATTTTATAGTATTTGTCATGAAAACAATTCTGTATTATCAGCAATAGACAATGATGAGTCCCGCTGGAAGTGGCTTTGTGATCATGCAGTATATTGAGCTTCACAGTATTTGTATCCCTCGGTGACATTTTGAAAGTATACTGTATATTCATTGTTGAAATCCGATTAATACTCTAAGAAGTGGGATTGATATTGCTATAAGAGCACTAATCTTTTACTTAATATACAATTTATGAGGACGTTTAATATTGCAATAAACAAACGATTTTGTTCAGTGTACTTAGGACTTATTTAAGTGGAATGTTATGTGTTTTGGTGAACTTGTGTATTCTGAGACGATACAGTGCTTATTACCACATTTTTCCAAAACCCTTCCAAATGCTTGGCTTACCTTTGTAATTTGAAAAATAGTGTCACATGATCAAGACAGCAAGTCTGAATCTGTGTTCTCTTTGAATCCTGGAAACTATTGTTATTGCAACTTTACAGGGCTTTTTAATGAACCTAAATCCATTAATAAGCATTTTTTCTTGTTTTATGTGATTGGATTTCAAGGTTTTTCAATTATCACTAAGGCAATGCACCAGAACTCAAACTTAATTACAGCAGACGGCAGTCTCAACATTTTTTAATGTCACTTTAAATAATCTCGATGAAGCATCCACAGGAAAAGAAAATGTGAATAATTAATGTGTTGAAAAAGGAACACGTGTGATTTGTAGAAAATGTGAATAATTGACGAAGCTCATAGAAAAAAAAAATCAAAACTTTTCAGTGGTTTAAAAATAAACCGCCAAATAAAGCACTTGGAATGTTATAAGTAGTCCATGATAAAAAATGGATGTAATTAGATTACTTTTAAAATCAGACGAGAGAAACGTACTGTACCAAGAGTTTTTATACAGACAGTTAAGGACATACAGAATCTCTTGTTAAAAGCATGTTCCCAGAGTAAAATGTGAGTTTTGAGGGTTTAGTTCTATATCTTTGTTGTTGATGTTTCATAGTTTTACCTGAAAATGAAAACTTTTACAGTCACCCTTTAGGAATGTGTAGATGCACACATGAGCTAAGATGTCGGCCCCTGCGCAAACATATCCTTTAGTCACTGTTGAATTCTACAGAAGCCCAGTGCATTTCTTGCTGAGGGATCCTAATATTCTGGCCAGCAGTAATTGGTGTATTTTTTTACAGTGTGTAGGTACTGTATGTACTGTATACATATACAGTACTTCCAGTGAGTCTATGTTTGCTTACAGTATATAACTTTTCAAGACAGGGCAGACTCAGAAACCCAGTTTCTCTTGAGTGATTGACAAAGGATTGTACTGCAGTGCATTATGATCTACAGTACCATGAGGTGTTGTAAAAAGTTCAGAACTGGGCTTTGTAACTTGATACCTTACACAGTTTTTTTCTGTCTCCTGATGACAAGTCAGCTTGCTGAAGGCATGCTGTGGCTGGAAAAGTGTCAGCATGTGCTGAGTACATGTAAAGGGGTTTATGGTACAAATGTTCTGACACCTGAGTGAAGATGAATGATAGGACCTTTTAAATCTGTTTTTGGTTTATTTGCGCAAGAAGCATGCAAAGCTGGGTTTGGAAACCACAGTACATGTGACCAAAGCTCAAATA
This sequence comes from Lepisosteus oculatus, assembly GCF_040954835.1. Classification (NCBI taxonomy): domain Eukaryota; kingdom Metazoa; phylum Chordata; class Actinopteri; order Semionotiformes; family Lepisosteidae; genus Lepisosteus; species Lepisosteus oculatus. Next base: position 42,939,343 of record NC_090699.1, read on the forward strand.
ACAATCCAGTAATCTGGAAATTAAACATACTGTATCTACAGTACTATATACTGTAACAGATTCTTATTGTGTCTTGCTTATTGTCTGCTATAATATTTGTGTTAAGTTAAATGCATTATTTGGCAAATATTCCTGTTGGAATACTCTTTTAATAAGATAAAGTGTGAGATCTATGTGTTGTTTGAAAACCAATGAGCTGTTTCTCGGTTATTCAGAGATGGGTGATTTTTTGTCTTCACTTAGTGCATGTTGATTTCTATCTAACTTTTTCATAGCCCAGCTCCTTTAGTATATCATTATGCTTAATCACTGGGAGCCTAAGTTCCCATAATAAAATATGTTTATTTGAATTTGAAATTATTTGAATTTGTGTGTAGAACTAAATGAGAGAATGCAACATACAGTATCTTTATTTTAACTACAGTTTTTGCTTGGCACATGCAACTGATTATCTGATCATTTATTTTAAAGAAGAGAAGTTTCCTAGTAATATTTCTATAATATGCCGACAGTACTTTATCGCAGTGAATTTATCATTTTTTTCCCATTTATCATGACTTTACATTTTTGCTATGCTCTTTGATGTAAAAACCTGAGCTTGCATTTTAATTCATGAAAATGAAACATCATTGGATGGGGGCTGTTATTTTTCAAAGCAATGTTTATCAGTTTATTCTCATGATGAAATGCATCAGTACTAAACATTGTAAGACGCTGAAGGTCCAACATGCTTCAATGGTCATGCTTCAATTGCCAGCAGTCATATCACCCTGCGACTCACAACTGACAACCCACTGAAGATGTGAGCCTAGTCAGTGCCTGGATGGGAGACCTCCTGGGAAAAATGAAGGTTGCTGTTGGAAGAGGGGTTAGTGGGGTCAGCAGGGGCCTTTGGTCTATGTGGGTCCTAATGTCTCAGTATAGTGACAGAGACACTATACTGTAAAAAGGTGCCGTCCTTGTGATGAGGTCCTGACTCTAAGGTCCTGACTCTCTGTGGTCAGTAAAAATCCCAGGGCGTTTCTCTGAAAGAGTTGGGGTGTAACCCCGGCAGCCTGGCCAAATTTCCAATTTGGCCTTACCTGTCATGGAACAAGTAATGAAAACACAACGTTTCGCCCGGGGAGCCGAAACGTTCCACGGCCGAAACGTTATGTTTTTTTTCTTCTTTTTATCATCATGGAATAAACCTATTACTTGTCCTTCTCAGCCTACACATGCTGACGCAGCTACCCACCTGAACTTACCAGTCATGGCCTCCTTATAATCCCCATCTATGAACTGGTTTAATTACTCTGTTCTTCTCCCCACTAACAGCTGATGTGTGGTGAGCATTCTGGTGCACTGTGGCTGCCATCGCATAATCCAGTTGGGGCTGCACATTGGTGGTGTTGGAGGGGACTCCTCATTATAATGCACAAAATCTGATAATATATGAGTTTGCAATATCTATTGTACAGATAGAATGAAATAAAAATTTACCTGTCCCTTCCATTGACTGTCCATTCATTTTCTATAGTTCATACCACAACACATCTCTGATAACACTGCATTGCATTATTGTACTCCTCCAAATATTTCAGTTTTATAGTATCTGATAACTGTTTGATTTCTCTATTTAATCACATCCCAACAGACTTCCCTTTTCAAATATTAATTTGCAGGCTGATAGATGGCTTTGATATGGGATCACATTATTTGGCTAATATTCATTCCAGGGGTATGAATGGAAGATTTTGTTTGTGTGGACAGTAAAATCCTACTTATAGATCATAATCCCTTTTTTATTGAACTTTTATTGAGTTCATATTTAAGTGTTTTTTATGCTGAAAAATATTTCACTTAAAGAAATATTCTTTCCCTTCTAGACAGATTGTCTAAAAGACGTAAATGCAAGGAAAACATGCACTATATTGTAGAAGCTTACATTTTGATGAGTTTATGACATTTCATAATATTTAAAAACATAGCAAAATACACTGGACCACATATGAAGCTGTAATGAAATCTAGTTTAAAACAACATTCGTTAAATCTGAATGCATATGCAACACCTTTTTACATAAAAATAACATTTTCAAACTAGATGTCAGGTCATTGCCTGCAATACAGTTACATAAAAGTGAATCTTGTTTTAAATGTGTAAAATTATATTATTAAATCAATTTTTAATACATTTTACAGTCGTTTTAATGCTACTACATGAAAAACATTAAAAGCATTACGAATCTCAGTATTATTTCTCTATTTAAATGTTGGATCTGTTTGCATTGATTAGGTTATTATTGTAGAATTGTGATGATGAATATAGTGTAGTTTCATTGTCCTATGCATATACAGTAAGTGTAAAGTAAAAAAAAAACAACAAGTTTGTCTTTGAAATATCTTTTCAAAAGCAAAATCCTGGATTTATGTGAAAACAAATACTGTAGGGGTAAAAATACATTTGGTCACTATTCTAATTTTCAGAAGCGTGAACCTACCCTGCAGGTACTTACGGTACTGTAGTTGTGAGGCCATGTATTTTGTTTGGCTCCATTAGCTTTTGTTGCTTCAGCAAACAGCCACAAAATGGGAGTTTCCTAAGATTTACACAGCATGAGAATGAGCTTTGAAGTTAAGCCTCAAAGAGCTTATCCATTTTAAAGCACCAGACAGACATTTCTTAAGCAATGCCAAAGAAGAAGAAAATAACAGGAATTGATAAGAATGTCTTTCCCTACCTCAAGGTTCTACGCTAGATGTTGAAAATTTTGGATGAAACAAAATCTTGAATTGTATTGAAACCTTCGACCTACCAGTTCATAACAAATCATAAACATAGAATGTGACAGTGCGTTTCCATTAACTAGATGCAAGGAAGTTGCAAAATATAGGTTGGATATAGAGTATGGGGATTAGGAATTATAGAAAATGTGTAATATTTCTGGCATTTAGAACAATGTAAAGAATTATAGAGACCAGGTGGAGTTCTACAAATGTACAAACAATAGCATTATAATATAACACTAACTACCAAATGGGTTGAAAGGTCTCCTCCTGTTTGTAACCTGTCTTATGTTCTTCATTTGGTTGCATAGGTTTATTGATTCAATATATGAGAATATCCCAGTTTAATGTTTTTTAAGTTATTTAGCAAAAATACATTTAGAAACAATTACTGTATTTTTCATTGTCACCAAACATTGCTTTGATTTGAATTGATTCTTTTTATTAATTACATTTCCATGTTATTTTATCTGTGTACACTGTACATGCTTCTCAGCCTGAAGGTCCAATACTCTTGTTGTTCTTGTTGTCATCTGGAAGTGATTAGATCCAGCACCTCAACTAATGCTGGGCCACAACCAGACCAATGTCTGACTGTACACAGCAAGAATTTAAGTGTGTAAGTGTGCTTTACGGCACTGTAACTCTTTTAACATTTGTGGTGCATGAGCACATTCTTTTCCAGGCAAACACCTGCCAAGTAAATGTTTTCCAAATCTAAATATAATGATATGCTGAGGACCTTTCAGGGTGATGAATTGTTATGCTGCTGTTGGTGTTTGAAAAGGACAACCAAGGATTTGACTCACAGCAGGCAGGTTCCTGCTATGATGTTTACTACCAAGCCTTGTAGCTGCTAGAGCATGGCACTAATGCATAATATGTGAACAGTCAGCTAAACTCCTCAATGTTTATTCACACTGGAATGTGCAGTTTGGATATCTCTTCACAGATGGGTGAACTTTGCTGTTATTATAAGCCCAGATTCCTGGCTTCTGCTGTTTCCTCTGTGACTGCTCAGTTACAGCTCTTTGCATCTTCACATTATTCCTAATGTATTCAATCACAGTCCACTACATCTGTTTGCTGTTGAATTTGCTTGCTGTTTGCTTGTTGTCTTTTTTTTCTTAAATATGCAAAGACAGATGCATATGTGTGTGTCTGTGTGGATATTGTACTCTGTGCCTGTGGTCAAGAGTTTCTTGACCACAATTAAATGAGGTGATCTGATCCAGTGCTTCTTTATGAGAGTTATCTAGTCTGGTATATGTATTTTCCCTACCTCCCAGATCTATCCACCACAAAATGTAATCACCCAGCCTGGTGGGTCCTTGCTTTTACATTTAATCTGGGATTCTGAGATTTCCCATCCAACTAATCCCAGCCTGCTAGGTTTCTGTGCATGGATAATGTTTATTCACAGTCTGTATGTGACGTTGGATAAGTAAAACTGGCTACCTACTTCTTGCATTATGGACACCTTTTCTATTTTGGTCCTCTTCCTGTAACGGGAGCTGGTCCTGACTCCCGTGTAGTGCGTAGTATAGGACCCTGTGCAGACAGATTAATCCGGAAGTGACTTTAAAAGGGCTACAGGGAAAACACGGTTAGGAATGGAAGGGAGCAGTGCCGACAGTGAATCCAGGTGCAAGGGGGGAGCACAAGCAAACAAGTCCAGAAAACAGTCCAATGTAGGAAATCCAGGGCGCTGTCCAAAATCCCAAACCAGGTGATCAATCCAAGACAAGACAAGAATAAAAACATGAACAGGATCGGGGGCAAGGCAGTTAAAAAACGGAGTGTCCAGGCCAGGCGCTCCAAGCCCAGGCCTCAGCTTGTTCAGGATGCCGTTAGGAAGCCTATACCTTCAAGCGGCAGACGTAGGGCTACTTGATGCTAGACGGGCCTGCGGGCCTCCATATTCCAAAGCAGAGACCCGAGTTTCCAGAGCACCGGATTTAAATAATAACAGTGAATCCAGGGACAGGTGGTCGTGATAATGAAACTAAAAACACAAAAGGGTCGGAGCACTCTCTAGAGGAGGGATGACGATCGTGACACATCCCTTGTCAGCTATTATATGTCACATTGGGAGTACTGAAAAAGATTTACTGAAAAAGATTGGTTTGAATTGTGAATACCTTTCTCAATGCATGAGTCGAGTTTTGCTGCTTGTGTTTAATGAAGATTTGCTTATTCCATTGTTAGCAGCCTTGACCCAAATCCTTCACATGTAAAAAAAACATTTTAGTTTTTCAATATGTTTGCCCATGGTATGTGGATTCAGATATGATTATGTTTTTGCCTTCTTACTAATCACCAGATTTGCTGATTGCTTAATACACAAGGCTGATTAGCAGCAAATGGATCGTAGTTTGTAGCTATTTTAGCTCTGTTTGTCTCTCTGGCAAATCCTTTCCCTTTGTTAGGAGATGTTTGAAATCATCATGCAGCAAAAGGCTTTGCTTGTGCTCAAGTGGTTGGGAGATTGAGATTAAAAAAAACTGTCAACTGGCAGGGAGCAAGGAGATTGTATACTTTAGCTATGTTTATAGTCCAGCGTTTCTAGCCTTCTTTCTAACAAGGAATTAAAGCATATTGTATGTATATAGTCATTACTAATAAAGCTAATCATGATGCTCATAGTTCCAGTTTCTGTTGCACCCTATTAAAATATGTAAAAGATTACCTGCATCTCTGATTTTCTTTGTTATTTTAATGTCCAGTGAAATATAATAAGATATGTGCAATGCTTGTGCCACTGGGAAAGGGGGATGGTTACAAAAGCTATTTTTCTTGTGTCTTCTTCAAGGATAGATAATTGGCTATATGAACGTCTGTATGTTAATATTGTTAACATGCATGTTGTTTGCTGCCTGTTTATATTGTATGATGTGTACTATATAGTGACTTACAGATTGCTATGTTCCTCATGACAGCATGCCTTTTCCTTCCCATAGTTCTTTAACACAACTAGAAATGAGGACAGACACTATACTTTTGTCTAATTTTTACATTAAAGTTTCTGTCTATACACTATGTTCAATCATTGCTAGGATTTTTAACATACCTCTACGTTCAGCTGTCTGACTTAAATTGAATTTAAATTGATACCACAGATGTCCAATGCCAGTCCTGAATAAGCAAAGGTATTCAGACAGTGACTCATTTGCCCTGTTAGGAGATGTTATGAATTTCCAGATCTCTACAATGACTGCTTAAGGTTACACACAAAATCTGCAGAATTATTGCTCTCTATGATTTGCTCTGGGAATGATTACGTTCCCAGTATAAAACAGACCACAAAGCTTTGTTTATTATATTCGTTATTATGTTATCGCACATGGAATTTAATAGGGATTATGCAGCTGTCTGGTGGTAAATGCACAGTACTGCAATGTAATTTACACATTTGAGATGTTAGTTCTCTTTTTAGTACTTGCCATCATCTGTCTGTCTAAGAAAACAAATAGACTTATCACTTACTTTACTGCAACAGGATACAATTTTTCTTCTCTTCTGCATATCCTAGGGCAATGTAAGAGTGTCTATACTGAGTTATAAAGCTGGACTCATCTGTCTACTTACGGTTTGTATATTTAGAGTGGGGATGTAGCCAAGGCACGGGCCCACTGGGTGTGAAGACGGATGATAAATAGCTTGGTGGGAATACAGACAAATGGAGAATTCAGTCACTGCTGTGGCATGGTCAGTAGCAAGTGGGAAGGATTCAGACAAATAAAGTGCCTGATTGATAGACATATGTGATGTTTTCCTCTTAGTTTTACTTCATTTCCACAGGGATGCACATGTCAACATTCATTATGTCAACATTTTCAAGCCACCTGTCAACAATTTTTGTAAATATACGCAGGCGCTTCTGAGCACTTACAGAAAAGGGGATATTCTGATCTTTCTCTCTCAGTTTAGGAAATCAGTGATAGAAAACCAAACCAGTTCACTGGAGCAAGAAGCTTTGGCAGTCATTTGTTAAACTGTTGAAATATTAATCCTTTGTTTTTTTTTTCCACTGGAATGATCACATCAACCCGAGATGTGTGAGTAATAACCTGCTGGAAAAGTCCCAGGAAGCAAAAGAAGAAACATAACATTCTCTGCTGATTGCTTGCCTTTTTGATGTAGACTTGTCTACTGTGACAACATCCAAGCACATTGCAAATTGAGAATTCTTAATGGTATATTTCTGGGCCCAGAGGACTTTTGCTTTTCCACATCAAATGACTACAGTATGTTGAATACAGCCATGTCCACATGACAAGTGGTTTTTCTGAGGGCACATCTCAAAGAGATATGATGCTGCATCTCAGACTGACTACAGTTGCTGTTTCTGAACTCTTTGCATTCTAAATTATATATTAAAATGCTCTGCAGAATAGCTTAGGTGTGCTATTTTCCTTTAACATGCAGCATGAATAATTTATAATGAAATCTTGACAGTGTTGTGGTTGTGAACTGGCTGTCAGGTGAATGTTACGCAGTGCAATGTGCATTTTAAAAACAACTTTAGTAAAGCTTCCCCATAGTGCTAGGCAGAAAAAAAAACACTGTCCCATAAAAGAGACTGAAATGCTGAGTCAGTTGGTTTGGGGGATGCTAATGTGAGGTGAGTTCGCCAATAATTGGTAATTTCTAAAATTGGATGCGACAAACGGAATGATTACGGATTGCAAATAAAACTGTTTTTTTGTCTAGGAACACTTAGGAGTACAGCAGCAAGAAGGGGGTAGGGTGAATTCTGGGAATTTGTCAGGAAGAAGGGAGGGACACTTTATTTTGTATAAGAATAGGTTTATAGTGTGATTTTCAAATTGGAATATGAATGGGCTTCAGATTGGGGTATTAATACCCAAGCAGCAGAATTCATATCCAGTTTAAGTCTCAATGATGAAGAAGTAAGGCCTCATCCAAACATTGAATTGCAGTAATGCAGTCATGAGAATCTGTAAATGCTTGACTGATGCAGAGGTGAGGGTGTGGAGTCCATGGCATGGAGTCCTTAGGCTGGCACTCTGCACTTAAGAGTAACTGAAATGCTGCCAGACGTTGCCACTGCTTTATCAATTCTTGTACCAAAATCAAATAAAAAAAGGGACTAGAGCAAACTCCAGGGATTCTTTAACTGAAAAAGGGGAAAAAAACAGTGGTTAAGAACATAACTATAATTTTGTGTCATTAGTAAAAAGGAAACACACTATTTATTTTTTTCCTTTTCTATTAAAGTAATTTGTGAAATAAAACAAGATTTTACACCTTTGTTTTCCAGATGCAGTTCTGAACTTTTTTGAGAAGGGTTTGTTGTAATAGGAGTAAGGGCCCTGTGTGGAGCTGGAGGGGATCGAAGATGGCTTCTTTGGTTTACCTTGCAGCAGCAACCCCTGTGACCTGCTGCATTCCTGAAATCTTGTTGTCAGTAATAGGGGCATCACTTCATGATGCTTTCCCAGTATAAAAAGTGAGTGTGGTTTTGATGTCTCAGAGGACAGCATGCACTTACCTTTTCTTAGTTCATACAGTTTAAAACTATAAATATTACGTGATTTCAAGTAATATATTTGACTCCCGGGTTGCACAGTGGGGGCAGTGGTTAGTATTGCACCCTCAAAGCACTGAGGCTGTGAACTGTGGGTCGAGTCTTTGACCTGTGGCGCTACCTGTGTGGAGTTTGGATTTTCCTGTGGTTTTCTTCAATGTGCACTGGTTCCCTGTCACGATTGTAAGCCCCTCCTCTTAAGGACGCTCCAGCCCTTCCTTGTTTATTTTTGATTTCCTACACCTGCCTCCAGTTCCAGCCACCGTCCTACAACAGCCAGACGCTCCTACCAATCTGGGTTCAGCTTTGGAACATGGACACCTGGAAGCCCACCTACCAGCGAGTCCAGGAGGGCTCGATGGCATAGGCTTCGCAACGGCATCCTGACCATCTGGGTCTGGGGCTTGGAGTGCCTGGCCCCGTTACCCGTTTTTATTCCCCCAACCCTTCGGCTGGATCCCTCTCCGGCTTTTAACTCTTGTCTTGTCAGTCAGGATGGATCACCCGGCTCAGAACTTTTGCATTCTCAGGATATTCTCACTGACTACCTTCCGACTTGTTTGCCTGGACCACGCTCCCCCGAGCACTGGCACACCTTGGACACGCCCCACTGTTGTTCCAGCCCCGATCCTAGTGTTTATTCCCTGTGTTTGTCTCACTGCCCTCCAGATTCTGCCGTCTGCATAGGGTCCTGAAAAACGCTTTGTGACACATTTCGCTCTGGGAAAATTGCCCCTAATGTGAGTGTGTGCACATCTACTGTATTTGTACCCTGAGAAGGACTGGCGTCCTGTCCAGGGTGTATCCTGCCTTGCACTTATTGCTTGCCGGGTTAGGCTCTGGCATCCTCTGCAACCCTGTATTGGATAAAGTAGTTAGAAAGTGGATGGATGGATCGTAGAATCCCATATATAGCCATTTTGGTAACATCACATAGCATTTCATGTAGACAAATAATGCACATCAATGTTTCTTTTAATCTTATTTAGCTATTCTGTGATTTACCTTTAACAAGACAATCATTACCGTTTAGATTCTACAGGTCTTTACAAGTCAAGACTATACAAAGTAGGTTTTTCTATTCTGTAGGTTCATAGTCCGCTGAAGGAAACATGAGATAAAGATTGCAGTGCTGATGGATAGTTTGAATGTAATAGGGCTTTTGCTCTAACAGGAGGTGCAAACTAAAATGAATGTTAAGCAACCAAGGTTGGATGGATGATAAGCATGCCTTATCAAGAGAAAAGGATATTTGTCTGGGTATAAAATCGCTGAATTATTATTAAAGGTTAAGTAAAGTGTGACAAAAGGGCTACAGAGATGACGGGTACCTGCAGGGTTGATCCTTTTCTTTGCTGGAAATGTCTTTGCCTCTGATGTTCTAGTTCATGTGCCATAAAAAGGGTACTGGGGGTTCTCTCAGAATACCTAATATGATATACTTATTACCTTCTTTTGTTGCTGTTGTATTACTTTATCCACATTCAATTTAATGTTGCATTATGAAACAGAGAAATAAGAGAGGTAAGGGACCCATTTAGTCAAGACAAAGTCATTCCCCCCTGGAGTACTCATTGTTTCCACTATCAAAACCCAATTCTCTGTTGATCACCCTAACACTCATTAATTCATTGGAACCCTCAGGCTATCCATTCCATGCACCTATTAACCTCTGTGAAATGTTTCCTACTAAACACCTAATTTCCTCCTTTGCAAACCAGTTTAGCTGGCATGATATACTACTCAAGATTTCATTAGCTTTATAGTTGTAATCGCCTTCCTAATTTTACTTTCAGTACCTGAGGAAAGAAAAAAAATCAATATTGTTGGTCTGCATAAAACCATGTAGATGTATAAATGGAAGAGTGTTTTGTGTAAAAGCATTGTGGAGTTGTGGGGTGGTCCCAACGCTGTCTGCTCTGTTAATTCAAGGAGTAGATATTGTATCCTCTTGAGTTTCTTCAGATGTACTCATTCAGCTTTAAGGTACTGTATAGATCTGATTTAATTTTTAGGCTTGTCTTGGAAGACTAGAGTCAAACAGGAGTCCCCCAGACCTGAAATGTATTTATTAGTCTTTATGTGTAGATAGCTGATGCACTGAAAGACTCTGACAACAAATATTGTTTTATTCTCATACTGTTCATTTGTTAAAATCTCAATACAAACAGCAATGTACTATGCACTTGTAAATAATACATTTACAACACAGACAACTCTACATGCTCTGGAAACAAATTTCTTCTTTTAATTTAGTCATGTGATTTAAATCTTTATAAATGTTAATATAGCTTGCGTGCTTCCTTATTCCCACATACCATTGGTTCATTTAGGAGACCTAATACAGTTTAGGATGGTTGCACAGTCATGGAGAGAATGGAGAATTGGATAGATGTCAAGATAATTTCCTCCTGTTTCAAGCACAAATTGTATTTCTATCAGCTTTATCCCCAAATTCCATCCAAATATCAGCAGCAGGCAGGCATTTGTGTCAGATAGCTAAACATTTCCAACAGAAAATTGCTGTCAGAAGATGTTTGATACAGAGTAGAGAGTAATGTAGTCGATTCTGAGAATCATTGGAGATGTGCTCCAGCCTCTTCTGGTCTTTTGATCCAATTAGAAAAGTTTTTCAGTATTTCTCAGATTCAGATTTTGACTTCAGCATATCAGCAGCATGCCTTACCTTTTCACAGTCAAAGCTCTAAATCTCTAACCTGTTATTTTGCAGGCAGTCAATCACTTCAGCCATCCACACAGTGAGAAGGTTTTGTAATAGCTTGCTTTCCTATGTTTTTTTTTTATTTATTTCTGGAGCCTGAGTTCACATTATAGCTCAAATTATAAAGCACAGGATTGTGATGGACTTTTTCATAGTAGACCACAGACTTTTTAATGCTGTAGTTAAGAGTATAACAGGGTATTAACACTCAAATATGCCTTAATAAAGCATTTGCTTAGAAGGTCCAGTCAGAATATTGTTAGCACTTTCTGCCATTATTTAAGTGTTCATGCTGCCAGTTCTTTATAAACCTTCAAGAGACAACTGGTTGAGACCCTAGAATCAATAAACTACTTTCAACCAAAAAACCTTCATGGCTGAAATGGATTACAAACCTAACTTTACATATCCATCCATATTGCCTAAATGTTTTTTTTTCCTGCTGTAATTAAGAGGTCATTTCTTTATGTAATTGCAATATCTGTGTACAATACTTCCTTGAAAGACAGGAGAAAATGTCATACTGTATAAAGACATAAAAAATAACAGTATATGGGAAGTTAAACACTCCAAGTCAGGAATTGAACCCAGGGCCTATGAGCTGTGAAACCTTGGCACCCAAAGGTTATCATAACCCATATAATTCAGATTGCAAGACAATGCCACACTTCCTGCATACTGGCAATGTTATGTCTGTATTTAAATGTATGCCCTCACTTTACTCACTTTACTATAGATACTTCTGCAAAACAAGTCTTAATATTTGTAAATAATTTCAGATGAATACCTGACCTCTTCATGAGAAGCGTGTCCATTGACATGAACCACACATCGGCGGTAAAGACAGATTTTCAAAGGACCAGAAAGGGCCAGTGGTCCTGCATGCATATTCATCAGCAGCCGCAGTGTGGATATGCATGAGACTTCAAATCACTGTCGGCTTCAGCTGACATTCTCATTGTCATTGAACAAAACATCCTTTGTGGTTGTTCTGCTGAGAAACACTAAATAACCTTAGATCGGGCTCCATTTCTTTCATTGAAGGGCTTTGAATATCACTCTCATTGTCCATATGAAAAATGCACCTTACAATGTCATATTTTGATATTTCTAAATCTACTGTAGGTGCAATTGGGGGCAATTGAAACATTGCATCTCTGCATTTATACCTTGAAAAACAAATATGCACAGAAAAATGGGGGTGATTGCCCAATGACTTCTGAAATGAGCTCTATACAGAATGCATGCAGAGGCTTTAACGCAGGGTTGGATGACTGCTACAAGATATAGTACCTCACATTTTGTTTACTAACTGCTATTTGCATGATTTTACAGCCAAGTATAAATGTATACATATCTAACTGGGTATTTCTTAACTGTTTTCCTATTTGAATGCTCAAAGAGGTGGCATGTTCTCTAAACTTCTTACTGGACACATCTGTGTGCTTTATGAATGTTTGTGTTTGTGATTACTGTATATCATTTACTCCATGCAAAATGGTATTGTAACAGATGTGGTCATTCTGGTCTGTAATTGTGTGGTTACGCCTTTGCTTGTACTGACAAATTTTACACAGATAAAAGAAATGAACAACATAGAAGCTGAGCATTTCTCACAATAGTCAGTCAATCAATTTTATTCTTATGTAGCACCTTTCAATCGGAGTATGAGGAGAGCACATTCGGCTTTTCATTCTGCTGCAAGAATCTCTAGTCAGAACTATAGAGAATGGAACTGGGAGCAGCAGAGACCAGTTGTCTGGGGCCTGATTGAAAGAGGATGCTACAGGAAAAGAAACAAAATGATTCAGGGAGCAAGGGAGGTTGAGTGGACAAGGCAGAAAATTTCACTCCGTATTTCACTACTCTTCATCTAGTAATGACACTGTCTAGGCCCTGTAAGGTTCTCTTCATCATAATATTTCCAGATGTCATGATGTATGGCCCTTATGTTTCCCCAGTGGTCACTAGAAAGCACAGTTGTTGCCTATTTGTTTTAAAAAAAGGCCTCCTGGGTCCTGCTAAACCCTTAAATTGCCTTTGAGCCTTGCTGGATATTTGTTTTCTTGCTTGCTTCTCTTTGCTGTAAGAATGAACTGTAACAGGTCAGATATTTCCAATCACATGTGTGTGGTCACCTAAGTGTTTTTTTTTTACTAGCACTAAAAAATAACCACTTAGCTTTCATAACAATCAGAGCTGTGAATTGATAACAATGTTCATGGACTGACAAAACATATTTAGGTATCCAATTTTTGATATGTGGTAGTAAATCTAATCAGGAAATATTATTGGATCCTCTGTTAACTGAATTATATCACCTCAAGATTTATCACAAAGAAGGAAAGTGTACTTTAACTTCAAAAACTTGTGAAGAAACTCTAAAGACTTTTTAAGTGGAAATAGCAGTAGGGCAGGGATTAGGAATCCTTGCTAGGCTGAAAATCCTTTAAACTCAAAACCATCAATTAGCTATAATGAGAGAAGTATGACTTTTTTTATTTGGAATACCAAAGAATAGTGAAAGTAAGCAGAATAAAACTCAAGCAATAAAAATGTTAACTAGGCTATTCTGAAAACTTCCCCTTTTAATATGAACTCCATTGAATTATGATAGCCAGTCCACTCCTGGCATAATTTTAGACTAATCTGTCTGACTTTAACAGATAACTGTGAAACCAATGCTTATATTATGAAATAAACCACAGGTTAATGTGGCTTCATTTTAATATTTCATATGAAATATGTCATGGCCTTCCATGAATATTAGAAAAAGTTCCCTGAGTCAAACAAGGGGTGGAAGGGCAAGGAATGGAGGTTTTTGTCTTTTTTGTGAGGTAGAAACTGAGCTGGATAGCTGAGAATGGAGTTTTAGGTAATTCATCATTGATTTGACAGTGCCAAGGAGCTGAGTATGGAGTGGTTCAGTGTCTATGATTAATTTGACAGTGGTGGACAGATGCAGATGCGTTTTTTACAGCTTTATAAATGGAAGTGTTTTAGTGCTTCTGATTATGAGTAGATCTTATTCAGGAATGGAAATCAATGAGTTGCAAGTAAATATCAGAGAAACAGATTTTTCCACTTTCACTTAAAAAGCTATCCTAAAAATTGAACTCGCAGACAGTCCTGCAATTCTTGTTTTAAAAGTCTGACGTCATTTATTGCTTTTGACAGAAGCAGTGCTGAGAGGTTCTTCTCAAGATACCTAGATGTTAAAATTTCATGCCTTGCTGCACAAAATGTTTTGCTATTGATTGGATATTGAAGTTTCTTCACTTATTAAAGGTGTTTTGCCAAAGATTAACGAAAATTCCAGTTGCACTACAGTTGTGTGTTGAGTAAAAAGGTAAATACAGTTGCCATACAGTATGCGAGTACAATAACAGGGAAAACTGGGCCTTAGGCCACTATAATAATAGTACTGTAGGTGCATTTGTGGCTGAATGTTTACACAAAACATTGGAGGAGGTCTAGGAAACAAAAACATGGTTCTGACTGTCCACATCTCATTCACAACCTTTTTTATCTTCTCAGGATGTTGAGAACCCTCAGTAAATAGCCTGATTTGTGAAGGAAATACTTCCTTAATTCTGCAATGGTACAATTTAATCTTCGTTACCTGTATAAAGACCTACAGTATTAATTCTTGGATCTATAAGACTTGACTAAGCTCTGCAATAGGGGTCTGAGACTACTAAAGAAACCTGTGAGAGGAGTTTAAAACTTTAACCCTATTATAAGCAGGCCGTGGGCTCCAATTCAGTGCCTTTTGGGCTGTGATGGAACACCAGAGGAGGTGCACTGCACTTCAAGAGGGTGAATTGCTGGGGAATTGCTGTTTTGTAGCTACAATTGCGTTTCAATCAATTTGGAAACAAAATGAATCAGAGGAAGATGTGGCGGTTGACAGCTTTGGTCCTGATGGCTGATTTTGCATGGCAGCGGCTAACGTGCCATGTGGACAAAAGCGTTAGGGTGGAATAGAGGGAGCCACTTTCTTTCATTACTTTTTTTCATGCTGCTGGCTTGTCAGTTCCACCTCCTTTCATCTTCTCTTCCTCTGACAGGAGGTGAGAGGGCTGTGCTTTTTTCTTGCTCTGCAGAGGGGTCTATCTTTCTGCTCAGTCTCCTTGATAGAATAGTTGAGATGCCCATTTGCAGGCACAAATAGCCTCATGGTTGTACACACACACACTTTTACACTTCTATTTTTGTAAAGACATCATTCTCTGTTATTCTATTTTTATTTATTCTTCCATACTCCACTCCACAAGGGTGTTTCCTTGGATCTAAAACAAACAATGTTCAGATTTCAGATTTGAAAGATAACAGCTTTTAGTTTGCAAAGCAGACAGTGAATGCGCCCCAACATCACCTGTCTGTGAGGTGTTATTAGCTTTGTAACAACCTTTGCTCAGATTTTCTCCCCATATTTTTAGTAATACTGTACCTACTCTACTCTGAACAGAATTCTTTCAACCTGGAACAGCATGCACAAGCTGCAGGACTGGACTAAAGGCCTTTATGCTAAAATACCTTCCAGGGCTCTGTTTAATGTCTTTTCAGCTCAATCCTGTGCTAATGGAAGGGGCCTCAATGAAAACTCAATCTTATGTAACATGGCTTCAAATATAGTTTACAGTTTGCTTTGGCTTGGTTGCAAGCATGTTAGCTATGGTTTTGATATATTACCCCTGAGTTCCTTGTTACATTAATAGCTTCAGCTCTAAGGAACCTAATTTTGTAGTAACTTTAAATGGGACCTACAGTATAGCTTTTGGAGTCAGATGTTTTCTGAAGATTACAGCAAGTCTCTCTAGAATTCCCTTTGTGATCTTGTACTAAATATTCTGGATTTCTAGCTCTTGAGCTCTTGGTTATTTTACCATTATGTCTCATATGCTTTTGAGGGTAAGTGCTTGGCATGTGGTTACAAAGTCCAATTGTAGAAACTATAGAAACCTGAACTCAATGCCTGGGATGGTATCTGTGTGGATCTGTATGTTCTCCCTGTGTTTGTGTGGGTATCCTCGGTGTGCCCTGTTTCTTCCCATAGTTCAAAAGACATACAGTACATGTATGGCCCTGGTGTGAGTGTGTGCATGTTTGTATCTATGTCCTATGATGGACTGGCATCCCATCCAGGGTTAATTTTGCCTTGTGCCCGTTGCTTGCCAGTTGAGGTGATCCTGTACTGGATAAAACGGTTTAGATGATGGATGGGTAATAATACAAATTTGCACTGACATCTTCTATCAATGTGAAGTTTCCAAGTTTTTCTTCACTCAGGCAGTCATAACATTTCCAGCAGGAGTTTTTCTTCACACCAGCCCTTTGTGAAAACCATCTCAGAGCATTTTATTCCTACTCACCACAATCACACTGTGCTGCCCTTTCGTTTTTTTTTTAAAGTTCATTGTTTACCGTAGGGGCTGAGGCAAAGTCAATCACACTTTTATAGGCTGTATTTCAGAAAGTGAAGTCTCTTTAGGGAAGAGGTTTCTCTTCCAGCTCAAACCCAGACAATGAATGAATGGCAAAATACCGGCTTCTCATTTTTCTCTCTCACGTTCAACCTACCTGCTGGGAAAATTCAGAGATATTTGGCCTTTTCAATACATTTTCAAAGTTGGCAGCAATCAAATGCGTCATTTTCCCTTACTGTTTCAAAACTGCAAAACCAGTCTGGACAAAAATGTTATTCCTCTTTACTAAGAGGCTACCTACGAAGATTGTAGAATATACAATACATAACACTATACAATACATGCAGTACATATGGCAAAGCATGCAAATCTCATCTAAAAAGCTTATGTTTCACCCTGTTTACCTTTCTTTCAGTGCCCAGATTGTGATCTGCACAATGCAGGCAATCTTTACATAGCCATCAGGTCAAATCAAAATGGCAGCTCTACTCCTTACTGGACCTGGTCTTCTTAAATGTTTTGATTTGAGACCCAGTGTGCTCCAATCAGTACCAACCTGTGTGTCTCTTTATGGAGCACGTTTTTCCTAAAATAAAAAGTTGTAATATCCAGCACAGTTGCTATTACTAACATCATGCTGGTCATGCAGCACTGAAGGAGTAATGGGAGTGCTTGCAGTTTGCATTCAGGGGTTTACAGGCAAGTCTCATTCAGTCCCTTCCCTGCTGAGGTGTTAGTGGGGCCAGCGGGGGGCGCTCACCCTGCGGTCCATGTGGGTCCTAATGCCCCAGTATAGTGACGGGGACACTATACTGTAAACAGGCGCCGTCCTTCGGATGAGACGTAAAACCGAGGTCCTGACTCTCTGTGGTCATTAAAAATCCCAGGGCGCTTCTCGAAAAGAGTAGGGGTGTAACCCCGGTGTCCTGGCCAAATTTCCAATTGGCCCTTACTAATCATGGCCTCCTAATAATCCCCCTCTATGAATTGGCTACATTACTCTGCTCTCCTCCCCACTGATAGCTGATGTGTGGTGAGCGTTCTGGCGCACTATGGCTGCCGTCGCATCATCCAGGTGGATGCTGCACATTGGTGGTGGTGGAGGGGAGTCCCCATTACCTGTAAAGCGCTTTGAGTGGAGTGTCCAGAAAAAGCGCTATATAAGTGTAAGCAATTATTATTAATTATTATTATTTACTTAGCAGAGAGGAAAGGCTGTGCTGCACCAAGATTCCAGAGAGGGCGTGAGAGTGTGATTGTACTGGCATACGGAGCCTGTTCTCAGCTGGAAATTTCTTTTGTTTCATTTGTTATAATCTTCTTATTGATTCTCCAAAATCAAGATTATCATGGAAACTAAGCAATATTACTGTACATTTGGATTGTTCAGGCAGACTGTTGCTGTGTCATAATAGCAAAAGATATGTCAAGTATGGAATATTTGCTCTACTTAGATATTTGGGTTCTGACTCAAAATTCTTGTTACTCTACTGCAGTGGAACTAAACTGAATATTTTTACAGTCTATATCTATGAATATATGTTAATTAATTGTTTATTAAAAAAGCTAATGTTTTCTTTTTATTTAAAAATAGCTGATGACACAGCTACTGTAGTTCTGTGATGCCTAATACAGTAAGCTTTCAATCTCCACTCACTCTTTAAAGCTCTTGAGACTTACAGAGCACACTTCCCTAGGTTAGTTAACTGAGATGGATGGCCAGAGAGTAGCAGCATACAATAATACTGTATATTGTGGTAAGAATTCTTACTGACTAGCCTTAAAAAACTGAGGTTCACAGCAAAGCATGTGCTGTCAAAACAGTGAAAGTGTGAAAAAGTACAGGGATTTGACATGTACATTTTATGTAGCCCTGAACAACTTAACAACTTAACTTAACAACTGATCTGTCTGGACATATTGGTCCCAGCTTCATAGGATTAGAAAACCAGGTCTGCTGCTGTTGGTGTCTTGAATGTTAATTATTATATTTTCTCAATTAGGCCATAACAGCTTCATTTTCAGTGTTCACAGACACAATCTTACAGAAAACCAGCTAACGTATCTGGTTAAATTTTGTGTGTCGTTCAATGTATCTTCTGATTCATGGTAGACATTAAGGAGGCTCTGTACCGTATTGAGCTGGAGATTGTTTCTTACAAACAAAGCCGTTTAACTTCAATGCATTTCGGTCATCATGTACTCTAAGGTCAATAGCTTTCTCTTGTGGTTATTAACCTCATATCTGACCTTATTTCTGACATTTTCATCTTTCTTCTTATTTATTATGTATTCTGTTTCAGATGTCATCCCACATTTTCATTTGGCTTAACTGCCTCAGAGGCATGTTTATAAAATCATATATTTCACATTCTTTAAACACTAGAATGTCTGCATGCTCCATACAGTAGGTGGAATAAATTGTTTCTTCAGAGATCTGAACATAAAAACGTTTTTCAGGTATTTTGTATTGAGCTATATGGATGGTGGATGGCGGACATATGCATATTTTATATTGTTATATTAATAAATACTGTCCCTTACTGTACAAATGTATTACTTATATCAAGGAAATAGTCTACAACTCATAATTAATGTGCTTAGACTATTTGCAAAGATGATTGTTTTTTTGTTTTTGGCATACATATCAGTTGTTAGACTAAAATGAAATGCAATATGCCAAAACTAACTTTCACATTAATGAATATTATTAATGCTCCAAAAGCAGTCACTTATTAAACACAATGTATTGATTTAGAGATTTGAGGGTATTGCCGTGGCTAAAATACCCCAAAGCATAATCTCTACATTGACAGAGTAATTCTTCTGTTTCTTCTTTCATGCCATTTATTAACATTCACTATTGAAAAGCCATAACAGGACATCCAACTTTCACACTATTTTAAGTGTTTGGTAGCAGCCATGCACTCTACCAGTTTTTTTAAAAATTGACTCCAAGATCATGTGAATCAAACTATCTTAAAAAGGCACACTACAATTCTAATAATAATCATTTTTGTCCATGATGTTTTTTGATCCACAAGATCTAATGTATTTAAAGCACATTTTCATAATTAATGAATACCAACTACAAACCTAATAGAGTTCAAAGCAGGCCTCTTGTTCTTGCCCACATACATCTGCCTACATACAGTACATACATACTGTATATGTGATGTTTCTTTTAGGGCAGCACAGTGACTAGACAATAGTTAACCATGCTTTCCCTAATCAAAACAGCAGTCCAAAGTGCTTAATTCATGTCAATGTCCACATTAAGGCCCTTTAAATTTATGCCTTTTGATCTCTAACCTCAGGCACTTCATAAGGTGCATTAGATATATTATTTGCTAGGAGTTATTTTACAGTCAATCTCACCTTCAGCTGCCACACCAGCCCAAAGCTTTCTGAAAACGTTTATGGGTCCTCTTGGATTCTCCTTTAATGTTTCACCAACTGCACGCTATCGCTGTCATCTCTTCTTTGAGGTTCCACTTGGAGTCAAAGTCTGCCCTCCACCTCTCAGAGGTTCCCCCTTTTTCAAACCAACTAACACTTTTTCTAGACTTTTTCAGTACAAGTCATTCCCAAGATATGTAATGGTTGCAGTGTGTCCAACCTTACGTAAGCTGAAATGTATATACTCTTAAAGGTAACATTCACGTTTACAACTGTTATCATTATCATTAGTAATATTGCATTACTAGGCACAATTACTGGCACAAGGCAGGATCCACCCTGGATGGGACGCCAGTCCGTCGAAGGGCAGACACAGACACTCCAGCACACATTTACAGCAGGGCCAATTTTCCCAGAAGCCAATTAACCTACTTTGGACTGTGGGAAAAAAACAGTTAAGGAATCCCACATTGGCACAAGAACAAATCACAAATTATACAGATAGTGCCCCAGGTCCAGAATAAAGCCCAGGACCACAGAACTTCAAGGCATCACTGCATCGTTGTGCTACTCATTATTATTATTATTTTTATTATTATTATTATTATTATTGTATTAAAACCTGCTGTTCTGTATCACATCCTCCACCCGTCTAAATCAAGTTAAACAGACTCAGCAGCCACCTAATTACACCAGACACTGCCACATGTGTTAACTAATCATCTCCTGCTGTTCTCCATCAACTCATCATCAACTTACTGCTTACGTAAATGCACACCTTACTTTGTCCTGTGCTCAGTATTGGTTTCTCCTCACAGAGTTCCTACCTCGCCTTTGTATTCTCAACTCCTGTGTCTAGATCTTTGAGAGTTTGGACATGGATATCACTTTGACCTCAACTTTGTCTTATGCCTCGGACTGTTATTCTTGTAACAAACTCAGCTCTGCATAAGATCCTTCTTACTTGCCAGGTTTGCCATAACATTCTGATTCTTCTTATCTACTTGCCAAAACACTTTGTAAAGAAACAAAAGACAGTATTGTAATAATTAAACTATAATTCAAGCAAAGAATATTGTAAAATATAGAAATTTACACATCTAGCATTGGCTTGTTTTTCACATTACTAGAATGCTTTTCAACTATGACCCTTTTAGTCATAAAAAAGTGATAAAAGGGTAACACTTCATTTGTAAGATAAATACTTGCAGAAGGGAATACAGAACAAGACTGAGGCTGCCTTCAGCTTTTTGCCTAAAGTCAGATTTATTGGGGAGTACCTGTAGTTATATTGCAGGAGCTCGTTCTCTGTATCCTGTGTCACTTTCTTGGAAATGTTTCCATTCATTCATTACTTCAAATCAGTCTCTGCAAACAGTCCTTTCAAACCTTCCTGTTAATACTACAAATTAAACTAATCTCAGACATTACTTTCAACGCACCTCTCTTCAACAAATCGACTGCCAGGGACTTGCCACTGGTTTCTACATCACTTCTTCAAAATGCTTAATTAAAATTGCGTCACTTTTCGTCAAGGAATCCCAATCTCCCTGTTTAATCCCTTGAGCTCCTTCAAAGTTACGGAGTTTACATCAAATCCTAAGGCAATCCACTTTAAGATGCCCAACATATTTTGCAGCTAAGGATTGCTTATGTTTTGTGGGTTTCTCAATTCATCCATAGTCAAACCTTTAATTTTCTTCTTATGTGTTCACTGTGCTATTTAATGTCCTCGTTTTATTCTTTATATGAATTCATAGTTTTTATTTATTTTTTATTCTTAACTGAAGAATTCTACATCAGTGTTCTGGGATCTCTATCTTTTCCTTGGCAAGGCAGCCCTGTCCTTTTGGTTGGGTTATTGTTCTCCTCAGTCAGATGAGTTACCCCAGTAAAGCGCTTTGTGCTAAGGATGCCTTTCTCCATCTCTAAGTGGATTAGGCTTCGACTAAAATAATGAGACTGGAAATGTTGGTTTTTATGCAATAGATTTTCCAATTTTGTATGCAAAAGCAAAACATAACCTATATTTAATTCCTAATACTTTCCGTACATGTACTGTCTGTGACTCACCTGTTGAATTAACGAATCCATTGAAAAGCTGCTTTTTACAGATGTCATTTGTTTCTAATCTAGTTTTGCAATTTTGCTGCCAGACCCTGCAGTAGTTTTTGTTCAATCTTCTCTAAATTTCCCATTTTTGTACAAACATCATGCTGTAATACTACATGCAAGACTGTACAATTGTTAATGGTTGAAATATTAGAAGTCATTATCTACACACATCCTTTTATCAATATGTCTTTTTTCAATTGCATTTTTCCTGCATGCTCAGCTCTGATTGGCTATTAATGAAGCTGGTACAGTAGGTCTCCAGGTGAGAAGCTAAAGCCTGACCAGGAAGATGAGGCAGTTTGGACCCTTCTGTCATGACCAAGGTGCTGCTGCTACAGTATAGTAGTGGTGAAGGGGGTGGAGGAGAGGCATTGTGGAAACAAGAATCTGAAATGTTGTTATAAATTAGAGTAAAACCACTATGGTACAGTTACCATGAGAAATAAACATGACAGTAAAATAGTCAAATATTCTCAGATTTCTTAATCATAGCAGGTTATGGGAGGGATGGCAACAACCAAATTGGTTGTCACTGCTTAGTAATCACTCCTGATGTCATTTCCTCTCTTAAAACACAATAAATACCATACGTGTTCCCTTTCCTTCCTTTGTGTATGTCTTTTGCATCCCATCTCCACCTCTGCACTTACCTCTTGGTCACACTGCATGGGGGTCCTGGCCTCCTTCTCCTATAGCCTGGAGGTCAGCCCTCAGCTAAGCGGGTTCAATCAAATTTTCACTAAACACCATTAACTTTGTTTTATTCTTGGGTGTTGTTAGTGCTAGTGAACTATATTTCCCAAGTATATTTTAGAGTGTTGGTGGGATGCAGTCAGATGGTAATCACCACGATAAAACATTATGCCAAAGTACTAGTAAATTTTATAAGAGTTTTGGATTATTCTGTGTCATACAGTAATGTATCATCGTCTATTATGCAGTTATTGGCTAAAATAATAGGAACCATAGAATTACATACTTCACCTCTATGAGAAGCACACTCAGTTTAGACAGGTTGTGGTATGTATTCCACGGGGTTTTGAAATATTTATAGGACCATCCCATTCTTCTAGGAGGGTTGTCTTCGATATGATAAAGGCAGTGTTGTCTGAGATTCAACAGCATATTCCTCTCATTACACAAGTTGACATCTGGCCTTTCTTCTGGCCATAAAAGTAAAGTCAGCTTTAGGCTCCTTATTCTGACCTCGCAGGACCCTTCACAGAAAGAGTGATCATCTGATTAGCAGATACTGTATTTATTATTTTGGTCGGTGATTATATTGCACAATGGCAATTATTCTAATATAGTTTTACCCGGACCTCATCTGATAGTAAGACAACTAGACAATAATACAATTGGAAAAGGTTCATCACACTCTAGTGCTCTGTATGTTTGATTGCAGAAATTCCTTAACTTTAAAACAGAGAATACTTTACTTACTGTACTTAAACAGTAGCACATTTTTATGCTTCCAAAATTAAGTGCACCTAGACACCTAAAATGAGAATGAAGGGCTTTTTGAAAAACAAATCTCAGAAAAGAGGTGCCATACATTCCGCAGGCTTATTGCAAGCCATTTTGACATTTTCAGCAAGCACCATGCCCTGTAGATCACAATGCTTGTGGCTCAGAAGTGCTCTGCTTGCCTTGTGAATATGTTCTGGAGTCAGAATAAACAAGAAGTACAGTATGCTTTTATTTAGCAGCAGCTCTGCAGGTTAACTCCATCAATAGACACAGTATGGTCTTATTTTTTCCACTTTTGAATGCTCTATTTCCTGTGAATTTTCACTTATCACCTGTCTGTGAGAAATTGTATTGAGTTAATTCATTAAATTCAGTTGTTCCTGCAGGATAAAACAGCACAGTCAAAATAACTTGCTTGCTGAAAATGACTGCGAAAGGGGGCATTTAAATGTCTAACATTGCACTATAGACAGGGAATAGCTGCTGAATAGCAGCCTTGGCTCCACTAATGCACTGTTTCACTTTATTAATGATGCAGTAAACTGCTTCACTCCTGATTTGTCTTCCAAAGAGCAATGGTTCTTCCTAAAGGATGCATGAAGCACATGGGTCAGACTCTGCAGTTTAAAGTATACATATTGTATGTGTGAGACTGAGTAGTGCTCTTCCCTGCCATGTTCAGAACAAGATGTCACTACATTCTGAACATGTTAGTAACAGGTCTGAAGAGTTCTGAATTTCCTGGACATCTAGAGAATCCACTTCTCGTGGTCTGGCACTCCATCAACACAGATAAATCAAATAACATATATAGATGTAAAGTCCAAGCTCGAAATTGAATAGAGTGGAACTATAACTGAGATATGATGGCACAGCACTGTTGTTACTCAAGAGGAGTTTTCTGAGGAAGCTTACTAACAAGAATGGCAATTGAACTATAGCTTTATTTTACATACTGCACAGTGCTATTTACCCACATATTCTTTACAATATGAGCCTTTATTCCCTGAATTCCAGTAGTACTGCAAAAGGTTAACAGTGTATCACAAAACACTGTGCCACATGACTGTATGCTTGCCACACCATGGGTTCTGCAACACCCTAAATTATATTTGTAGTGCTCATAAAGCTGACTGGTGTAAGTGATGATCGCCACCATCATCATCACCACATTCTTAAAAGATCCTGTACAATTAATTGAATATAATTTCACTAATATCATACACCATTCTTTGGAAATTTTATTAATTAAGGTAACCAGCAGTTCTGGTCAACCTATACAAGAGCCTAAAATTTGCAACGACTCAAACAGTTATTCTGTAGGCTTCATGTAAGGGCATGAGTCACATTGCTGTGATGTGGCCCTCAAGTTTTACATACATTTCAATCTGGTTTTGCTTTAATGCACTAATATTAATATCAATGTTTAAATATTGTTTTAATTAAATATTAATATTTAGTATACTGTTAATATGGTATATAGTACATTTTGTTATATTGAAAACTTAAAAGTAGACGTCTAAATGCAGATAAATGCAGGCTAAATACATCGGGCCCCTTAGGACAGGTATTGAAACAAGTACTTTCTCTTGCACAGAAGATATCTTACTCCAGTGGAGTGTCTCCTAGAAATACCTTTATGTTTTTATATTTTAGAAATCTTTCAAAATGACAGACATTTAAACACATTTAAGTAGAAACTGTTAAAGAGCATTTGATGCTGCTTCCCAGTGCAACCATAACGCAGTACTGCAGTATTCCAGAGAGGACATGTCTCACAGTGCAGTGCTGTGAATTATAGGCAAGATGGCACTCCTGAAGAAAAATCAATACTTGGACAGCGCAGGCTCCAATACAGCCTGAGCACAGTTTTTTTTTTAAAAAACATCAAGCAATTTTACAGCTAATATTAATTAGAATATCTGAAGCCTGCAGATTCTTTCTCATTACTCTTGACTGTCTTTCTCACACTTACTTTCTCTCTGTCATTATCTTTTTCCTTTTACAGATAGAGCGTGCTGGCCTTCAAATCTTAGTTCTTGAAAGAGCAGTGTACGTAGCCGTGCAATGCTAGCATTTCAGGAATTTAAATGTATATGCTATGTTTATATTTGATTATCTATACTATAAATGTAGGGCTAAAACATGCAACTTCATTTTTTTTTTTTGTTCCAAAAATGGGCATATGGACATCCCACCATAACCTAATCCTATCACCTTTCATTTTTCATTTATCCCTCATTAGGACAATGAGCTCTCCTGATTTTCCAAAAATGGTGTAAAAGGCCATTTTTTATAGTTGTTACAATTGCTCTGAACAAACCTGCTGCCTTTGAAGAGTCAGTTTTTTTCTTAGTGGTAAGCTGTTCTGTGTTTCTAAGCAGAAAGAATTAATCACTTTTTTTAGTTTTGTTTTTTCTTGCTAGTGCTGTTCATATGGAGTAAGTGCAGCTAAAGTAATTCTCTTCTAAATCCTTTCCAAATCTAATAGTTATAAAAGTAAATTGCAGCACACTTTGATTAGACTTTTCAACTATAATTCCCCCTCAAATAGTTTTATCCGAAATTTCAAAGTGAACATAAATATAATGCATCTGCATTCTTTTCATGGGTCACACACAGCAAACATGGTATACAGTAGATGGCAACATGATGTCCAATATTCCAAGAGATCCCTGAATAAGAGGGTTCGATGGGAGAAAAGCTTTATATGGAGAATAGACTACACTTCTGAAGGTGCCCCCTTACACCAAAAGAGGAACTTAAAAGAAGTAAAATATAAATATAATAATATAATATATATATATAATATATACATAATATTGATACTTTAAGGTCTGTGGAATCCATTAATTTGTTTTCAGTTTTTTTGTGGTGAAGCAACAGATTAGTTGCCTAATTGGACTGAAAAACAGTGAAGCTGGTGCTATGTCAGAGAGCTACAGTAGGATCTTTTCTATGCAGAAATCTTCATAATACACCACAATACATTAGAAAATGTGCAGTAATACACACATATTTTTCAACCACATATTGCTATGCATCCAATAATATGTAAACCCTGACTGAGTAATACAATTGAAAAAAAAAAAACAGCACTGGAAGTTTATTTTGTCTTTTATTTTGTAACGAACAGTTCTTTCCGGACCCTATGCGGACGACACAGTCCGACGGAGTGGGGAAACACTGGGGAAACGTCATGCAGGAAAACGGGGCTGAAGACAGGGGGGCGTGTCCAAAGTGCGCTGGTGCACGGGGGAGGTGTGGCCGAGGCGAACAATCCGAGGGTAGTCCTTAGGGAAAATCCAAAACGCAAGGGTAAGTCCAAAACCAGGAGATCCATCAGAACAGAGAATAAAAAACCACGAAGGCCGGGTCGGAACCGGCGGAGAGGGAAAGGGAACGGGAACGGGAACGGGAACCGAGGTTAAAACCTTAACGGGACCAGGCGCTTCCAGGTCCCGGACTCGCACGAGATGGAAATCAGATGCAGAGCCCGGATTAGCGTCAGCGCCTGGCTTTCAAGGTGGGCTGGGAATAGGGAACAGGTGCAGAGGTTAAAATCTTAGTGAAAGGGCTGGAGCACCCTTAAGGAGGGGGAACTAATATCGTGACATATTTTTTGTATCTTTCTATCTGCAGTGATGGAATAAATAAAATTTCTTCTATTTTCTGATTCCGGCCTTCTTAAGTTTGATTCTTTGAGGAGGTACTGTAAAGTGATCACTTCAATGAATTTGCTAATTCCTTGAAATATCACTGATTGTGTGTATCAGTCCTATTGGTAACTCATCAAAAAGAAGAGAAACTGCAGTCATTATGCATAAGAACATCTTTGTATGGTTACTGCCAGGGCTAAAGTAAAATAAGGAAAAGTATCACTTTAAATATATAGTTCCAAACATTCTTCGGCTTAATGTGAGAAAATTATTTCAATACTGTATGTTTTACAAAGTAAGAACAAGATGTAGCCTAAGAAAGCCTAAGAAAATGTTCTTCCACTTTAAACAACCAGGATCTAACAGGACATATACTTTCCTTGTTAATTCATATTTGATAATAATAGAATGTTATAAAAAATGTATATTGACTTTAAGATCATATATATTAAACTACATTGATAAATCTTCTTGTAAAATATGTATTGTATGTTTTCTTTCTGTACACAGTATTGTATTGTTTTGAAACAATGACACAATCAATTTGTAGTGAATTTCAGCAACAAAATTAATCATAATGTGTGTAGTTTGATTATGATGTTATTTTTACATTGTACATTATATTTTATAAATGAACATTTACTTGTTAAACATTATCCTATAGATCTAACATTATCTGTACTGTATATGCAGTGCCTGGGACATATTTGTTGGGCTATTGAAACTCTCTATTCTATTAATTCTGTTTCCAATGCACAGTCATAACTCTACCAGATTTTGCAAGTCAGTCAACAGTTCACGTTAATCAGTAGGTAGGTTAGGTCCCCTTTACAGGCCCTATTCTAGGGCCACCATTTTTCTCAACCATCTGACACTGGAAGTGGACGTGTAGTGGTCAGCATCACACTCTGGCCACCCTATTACCCCCAGAAGGATTAATCCCTGGTACTCATTTGGAAAGCGGGCTGAGTGGACCTGGGAGCAATCTAGAAAGAATTAGAGCAAGCAATGTACAGTAGCTTACCCTTACCTAGGATTGAACCCGGGACCTTCTGGTGAGGAGCTAGACACTCTTGCTATCTGAGTTACTGTACCATGGCTTCATGTTAACCGGTATTTACTTGAAATGCTATGTTCAGGCCTCCCTTCATCCAGGTAATAAGGTGCTCCAATGGTTCAGCAAAAGGGATTTTATTGTGTTCCTGGATCAATGCCTAGCACTGCTATTTTTTTTGCTTATTTTACCCTGAACAAGTTACTTAACAGGTTTGTGCTGTGACATTTGTATTCAATAGAAAATTGAAATCCTCAGACAGTAGATTTTATGGAGGTTTCTTTGGATATACAGTAGATGTGTGTTGAATCACTAATTTATTGATAGCTGTTGTAGATCAGAGTTCTTTTGTTTGGACGTGTTAGTGCTGGCCTGGGCTACCACCTTCACACCCACATCCCTTATTTTCAGTGAGAATTGAGGTTGATGCTAGAGTATCCAATAATTAACAGGAGGTTTAATTATTCTGAGTCACCTCTTTTGTATCCAGTGTGTTACAGTAATGCGCGTCATGCATGCATTTTCACCCTATGGTGGCAAGGGCTGACTTCTGCACGCTTTTGGCCCTCTAACTCTCTGCCCCCAACCTGGTTTGACAATAACTGGTTTGGTTTGGCCTCTAACTCTCCGCCCCCAACCTGGTTTGGCAATAAACAGCTGCTATGGCAACAGTAAGTTTGTGTGTTGTACTTGAGTGTTCTTAAAAATACAAGGGCGGCATGAACACGTCTGCTCTCATTATTGTAATTATGACTATTAGATCATCATCAATAACAGTTGTATTGGCATTCTGTAGTGCACAGTCTACCGCAGTTTAGCACAACCTATACATCATATAGACAGCACCACGGATTGGTACGATAAAGATGTATGAGACTAAATGAATCTTTTCACACAGAAATAAAAATCGCTTAATGTATGCAGACGGTGATGTACACATCAAACTACCTTTGTCTTCAATAATTGATTATGCTGAGTGGCCTTAAAAACACAAAAATAAGCATTGGAACAGTATTTATTCCTTATAAACGAAATCAAACATTCCCCAGTAAATTTAACTAACTAAATTTCCACTTTCATGTCCATCTTCAAAACAAAATGAGCTAAATAAGCAGAATCTTCCCATTTGTAAATGTCCTTTTCTAAAGTAGGATTTTAAATGTTGTATGTTCACCTTCATGCTGTAAATATTGTATTGTTTTTATATTCTCATGCTCTTGGTTTGTTTTGAGAGTAACTGTTTTTACAAGTCTGTGCGTTAAGGTGCTAGCACTGGGCTGAAGTTAATATAAATATAAAGTTAATAGAAACTGTTAATAGAAACTGTTAATAGAAAGAGAGAAAGGTTTGTGTTCTTCCTGCCTTTGTACATTTCATATCCTAATACCACTGTGAAATGCTTTAAAACCGTCAATAATGGATTGGTAATAATGGAGTGGTGATAATGGAATGCTTTCTGCTTTACCAAGCTGATTTACAGCCAGATTAAAGGAGTAGCTGTTGGAAACCTGGCTTCCTATTCAAATACTGTAGACCAGTTTGCAAGAGAACCAGCAGGTGAACCAATCTGCAATTAAGCCAGGGAACACGATTTCCTGTCCTCAGACATTACAATCTACACTTGACTTCCACTTTCCTACAGAGTGCATCAGATAGCAATATGCTAAATGCAACTCTAAGATATTAAGGATGCCCTTCTGAAAACTAATGAAATAACATATTAAAAGTATGGTTGTTTATAAAAAGAAAACACAGATATTTTAATGGTTTTTGCAACCATTTTCTCTGAAAACACTGTGAACAGGTATTTCAATTTTAGTTTAAGTGAGACTTACAGTATGTACTGTATGTGTTTATAATGCTTTACATAGCTGTTTTACTTTAAAACTGAATTATTCTTTAGATAAAAGATGTGCTATCTTTAGATTCTGAGTGGTATATACAGCAGGTTTTGCATGATGGAGACAATTTGATATGTCCAAAATATTGCATGGTTTCCTGGGATTGATATAAATCACTAAATCAATAACTAGTACAGTATATTTATATAAAGGACAGAACATCCTCACTTTTAAGCTGCTCTCTCTCCCTCTGACTTGGATAGAGGCATCTCAAAGCTCCAATCACAGAGCTGCAAGTCATAATAACATATCCATTAAGTTTAAGGAAATAAACTAAGCTAAATAAATAGGAACTTGATAAACCAAGTGTAATTTTAAAAGTTTTTAAATCACTTTAGTTTTTTTAATGCTTTTTATTGTATATGATCTCATTCTGGAACTTTCCTGCTGTTTCTTCAGTCATGAGCCACATTCACATAATCTATCTCTTCCTTACCAACAATTTTAAACCACTCCTAGTCCAGGAATTCAGGAACTGGTTTTCTCCTGCCTAGAGTTTTATAACTCTTTCTGCCAACACTAGCAGCTTACATCCAGACCACTTCCAGAATTGTGCAGCTCACCTTGTCTTTTCAATTATTTTTTTTTGCTTTTCTTATGCGATACCATTGCCCCAGTCCCTGCTTCCTGTTGCAGCATTGAACAGATTCAAAACCATTTTCTCCATCACTCGATTGCTGCCTACCTCTAGTCACTGATCTTTCATTACACCTCCCCTCCCATTGTTTTACCCTCTACTCCAGCCCCACCCCTCAGTGGTGGAATCAACTACCCACTGAAAATGAAGCCATTTTCTCACTGCCCACCATACAGCATCTGCTCATCTGTTTAGACAGATTGCATCCTTCCATCACTCTTATACCATGTTGCTCTAATGTTTATAATTGTCATTCTGGTAATATAACTTGCTAATTACACTTATTTCCTGTATATAAATGTGTAATAAACACCACAAGTGTGTTTACAATAGTGCTCTATATCAAAACTATTTATAAGCTCTTTGTGCTTTCATTTTGTTTGGCATGTGTGTTAATATTCCATCTTATGTTAGCCTTTATTGTTATTTTATTAATTTATGTTTACCTTACTGTACCTAAACAATTGTATCCTGTCTATGAACTTAATGTAAACTTTCTATTTTGCAAGTCATCCTGGACAAGAGTATCTGTTATGCAAATACACTACAGTTATTTAGTTTGTTTCAATGTTACCTTGCTATGTTAAGCAATCCTGGCCTTTTCATGCTGCAAACCAACAGCAGATCTAAATGTGGTGAATGACCGCTACAACCCTCTCTGGTGCAGCACATGCTATACACTGTGTTGCTTACAAGCGCATGTGTCACAGATGGTGCCAAAGACTTCTAAACCTCTGACCCGTTGAAAGACAGAAGCTGGACTCAAGGACCTTCCTCTGTTGAGTGATGAAGAAGTAGAGCGTGTCTATAACATAAGCCATGCTGTTTCCCTGAATAATGAATTGTTACAGTACTATGCATTGTGCAGGAAAGGAATGGGGAGGTCAGTGCAGATGTGCCATCATGCAGCCTTTCACGTTTTAAGTACTGAACCGATATGATATGGGCTTGGCCTTTTGTTTGGCCAGGATATTTTTGATCTGGAAGAATTATTGCTGTCACTATGGAAATTTGGAAGCTTCTGGTGATTTTCTGACTAGAAAGTCACAACGCCCAAAATTATCTCAGAACATGTAATATAATCTTAGTAACATTTATATTAACTACTGACTGATTAGGGTTAATCTTTGAGTATTGCCTGGTATAAATTATATAATTGAGGTTTTGACTATAATAATAATTCCTTACACTTCTATAATGCTGTTCTGGACACTCCACACAAAGTGCTTTATAGGCAATAGGAACTCCCCTCTACGAACGCCAATGTGTAGCACTCACTTGGATCGCATGACAGCAGACAAAGAGTGACTGTACACCCCCCACAGAACGGAGTGATGAAGCCAACTCATAGATGGAGATTATTAGGAGACCCCTGCTCTTCCGAGAAATGCCCTGGGATTCGTAATGACCACAGAGAGTCAGGACCTTTGTTTTATGTCTGAAAATGTCTGAAGGATGGCACCTTTTTACAGTATAATGTCTCCATCACTATACTGAGGGCATTAGCACCCATCACACATCACATCAACTCTTCCAGCAGTAAACTTAACTTTTACAGAAGGTTTTCCATATAGATACTGGCCAGGTTCATACCTGCGTAGCTTTAGTGGGCTGGCAGTTGTGAGTTGCAGGTTGACATAGTTGCTGGACTTGCTTATTTTGCAGAATGCTTTTCTCAAGGCAGCATTTGGTACATAATGTAATTGCACTCTATAATTTACAATATAAATATTATATATACTGTATATATGCACAATATAATAAAATGTTGAAACTCACAGTTAATTATCAATGAGAAAGAGACTGATACAGCCTAAGTCTAAAACAATAAGCTGTACTGTATTGACAGCCATAGCTACAAAGGTGCATGATTAAGTCAATTAATATGAAACAATAATTACATAAAAAGTCTGATTTATTTGTTGAGGTTAGCATACGTTTTAGAATTTTAGAAGCTCTTTAGTCTCTAGAATATAGATGCTTCATTCTCAGTCTAGAATAGATTTATATCCAGTCATCAATAATAAGGCTCCAGGTTTTTCTCCTGACTGCGGTCATTCATTTGTACCTACATTTGAAACGCACACATGCTCAACTATGCAATTCTGAAATGAGAAAGAAATCTCAGTTCAGTAAAGGTGTCACAAAAGCAAGAGCCAAGAGGCTGAGAAGCCAATGTTTCAATCACAGATTAAATAGCGCTTGTCTCCGGTAGTTCTATTCCATTTCTTTGTTTTCAAGGTCAAACTCCTCTACCTCTGCTGTTTCCAATGTGTTTCCTCTCTCTCTCTCTCCCTCTGTCACATGCAATCCCTTCTCTCTTTCCTTCTACATTACTCTCTCTCCCTTTTCTGTCTTCCAGACATGTTCAAATCCTGCCATGTTCAAACTACAGATAATTCCACACTGAACAATATTTTCATGGAAATTCTTCATATTAACCTCTATGTTTTCTGCAGCTTGCATATGGACATTCTCCTCTCAATCCTCTACTTTTTATTTTTTATTTTAATCTGAAGAACAAAATCTAGAAAACATAAATCCACATAGGCTGTAGGCTGATCCACATTCACTCCTGTGCCTTGAAGCATGTTTGCATGAATTTCCTTAACACAGTAAATTATGTGGTCTATTGAATCTTACTGGTCTAGAACAATGCAAATATCCAAGGTGACAAAGAGATTTTCATGGTGAACTTATACTCCTGCAAAGTTTACAAGGCTGCGTGCTGTCACTACACATGTACAACAGGGAGCTGTCCTGTGCTGAAACCATTAAAGAAAATACAGACAACCCTAATTACATCTACAGTATGAATATCAATATGATTATTTGTATATTATTTGGATATATTGGGATATTATACATTACACCATTTAAGAACTTTAATAAACCATTTAAGTCACAATTTAGGAACTTTAATCAACTTTTAGTGGATACAAACTTATAACTGTTAGCTTTCAGTTCATCTGCAAAATGGATTTAGTCATGAGTCCTTTTATTTGGATGTAGTGCAATACCTTGCACAATGTGTTTGATGAAAGCAAGGATTTGAAAAATTTTCTAAGGAAACATAATTGGTTTTATGAGTGAAATTCAACTTTCTGCTGCAGCAGATTCTAACAGATTAGTCACGTTATTCTAGTGCTTAATGATATAATACAAATTTTTGCAGAAAAAAAGGGTGTAACTTTACTTTGCTACTGTATGGTAGAGGATTATAATGAGAGCAATTAATTTACTTGCATTTTAAACCCAGATGAAATGAATAAGTGTGCATTCTATCATCATTTTGTCCTTTCATTAAGGAAATGGGACTGAGTTGAGTGCAACAGTGGTGGTTAGTTGTGTTAGGAAAGAATATTTAAATAAAGGTTCAACCAGAATATGCCAGTGTAGGTAACTGTTAGGGCTTGCTTATCATGCTTGAAATAAAAAGAAAAAAAAAGCACGGTGGGTAAGCAGAAAACGTGGATTTGCTATTTTACGCAAGGCTGAGCTGTGCTTTTGAAGATAATTACTGTTTAATTTGCCCTACTATACAGGTACCTCTTTGTTGTTCTGGTTTCTGCTATGAAAATGGCTCAAGGCAAATCAATATGGCACAAAGAGAGAGAACAGCAGTGTGAAGTACACTTGGGCTGTGTGTGGGGCTCCGGGATTTACATCAGTAAGCAATTTAATATTTAATTCCTGGGCTCACTCATTGCTTTCCAAGGCGTGTTACTGCAAACATACTCGGGAGAAAACTCTGAGGCAGCCAGAACTAAATGTCGTGAAAGTTGCCGTGAGGAGTTATCAGGGAGGTATTACACATTCATGCATCAGTTTGTGTGTGCAATTTTCTAAATTACATCAAATATGTTTGTGTGTGTTTATTAAAACAAATATACAATGACGGGGTTCTGTGTAAATAGATTGGGTTTTGCTAAGGTTTCCATGCGTTGGCATGCATGCTTGTGAGAGTTTCTGCGTAGGAGGATGTGCATCTCCATCTCTCCTGGCTCAGTGGGGAAGCTGGGATTCCAGGTGACAAAATGCTATGGAAATTACCATGCTGCGTGACAAACATAGCAGAAATACCTAAAAACTAAGGAAAATCTGTTGTTGTAAAACCTGGCAATTGCCTTAGTTTTTCAGAATTTTTAATAGTATAGATTGTGACACTGAGAAGGATGGCAGGGTGCTGTGGGCTCATTAAATTGTCAAGGTCTGGGGGAAACTGACACATAGAGGTTGCAGAGTGGTGCAAAAAAGTGTCTTAGACAATGCAAAAATTGATGCAGAACACAAACCAAAGAAAACCAGAAACCTAAAATATTGCTTTTGACTTTTTCAGCCCTTGCCTACGTCGGAAAGCTAAGCTGGCACACAAGCTTATACGACAAGCAAAAGAAACAAAACTGCCAAAAAAATTGGATTTCCAAATCAGAACTAGTGTACCAAAAGATTCTATCCATTTTCTTGCTCAATTACCTGTCCTTCTGCTTCAGCTTTTTTTCCCTTTTGCAAGTGGTGGCAGGTGATAGTTAACTCCCCAGAAACTTCTGGGAGGTGTAGCAGAGGCAAGGTCTGCCATCCTGGCCCAAACTTCTTCTCTGTTGTAATACCTATAGTAAATTTAATACTACAAGTGTGCTACAGTACTTTTGCTTAGTTTGCAACATGAATATACAATATATACAATGCTGATTATTCTAGTACTTTTTTCACTTCAGTTGACAAATTGATCACAAATTCTGAAGGAACAAATGTACCATTTAGAGGAGGGAGGGTCATAGGCTTTTCTGTCAGAACCTTTTCAATGTTCCACATCAATAGAGCTCCTTTTGCCACAGGCTTCTTATTTGCTCATAAACGGAAGTCTGTTCTTTCCTCGCGCAAGTACACATCAAGCCTTTGAACTGAGATGGAATCAGGGCACCTAGGAATTAAGACACAAGGCATTTAATGTGCTGTAAAATATTCATGGACATGCAATCTCTGCTAATAGCCAGCTCTTTAGCATCCTGACAGGAGATAATTGGGTTCCATCCCTCCAGTCTCAGAGACCTAGTGAATAACCAGCTATCAGAGAATCATCAAGCTACCTGCTGCCAGCTGTTTAACAGAAAGGATGTAAATAAT
Source organism: Lepisosteus oculatus (assembly GCF_040954835.1). Taxonomy (NCBI): domain Eukaryota; kingdom Metazoa; phylum Chordata; class Actinopteri; order Semionotiformes; family Lepisosteidae; genus Lepisosteus; species Lepisosteus oculatus. The sequence continues at coordinate 42,975,175 of NC_090699.1, forward strand.
GTCTATGAAAACATAATGACATTCCTGTAGATTTTTGTTGTGATCCTCTACCTATCAAAGCAGTTCTTTAAACACTGTGAGGTCACATACTGTATGATTCTGTTCTTGACAGGTTCATGTAGGATTCCACAAAGTATTCTAGACAAAATAAAAATACATATTTATCTGTATGCATTCAAAATTGTCAGTAATGCATTCCGGGAAAATCTGAAGAGAACCCTGTATTATATTTCCCTGTGCATCCTGATAATGACCATACATTGTAAAAGAGGAAGGGAGGGAGAAAATAGGAAAATTCAGCAGGAAGGGAGAATGTGACCTGGAAAATACTTTGTCATTTCCCCCTTGCAGTGTTCAAATCAGTATAAGAAACTGAGAGAAAATGATGCATGTAATGTAAATGTGTATAAAGATTTTTCAGAGAGCAAAGTTAGCCGAGCTACAAGTATAATGTATAGTGAAAACAGTGAATAATGTATACTCTTATTCTATAGATGTTAACACATGATGTTTCTGGAAAAAGGAGATGAGGAGGGCATATTAAGATGGAAGAAGGAATAAATTTAACACTGAGAGAGCACCACAGTGTAGAATGTGCATGAGTGTTTGTGCATAAAAATAAAATAAATAAGAGCTGATTTTGATATCTGATATGCAGCTGTCAATATGACCAGATTAGTGACAGGAAGTCCATTCTTTGTGTTACGTAAAGAGATTGAGAGAGAGGGAGAGAAAGAAGAGGAAAGGCAATGTTCTACATTCATGACCAAAGCAGGATTTTTCAGGACAGTCTAAAAGAGATAAAGAAACAGGGCAATGCTTTATTTAAGAGCTGTGTCAGAGAGTTGGATACAACAGGAGAATTAAAAGGAGGTTATGTTTCTTATAGCAGTATATCTAGTTCTTCCTATCTGTTTACAAAACCCAGAATACAGTATGAAAGCAATGCAGTGCAGAACTTTTCTCAAGTGATACATTGTATTTGGGTGTCTTGTAAAAAGTTGTCACCATTACACAATTCTTTATCTCTGCCTACTGCTACCTTTCTATCCTAGCAACATCTTCATACATTTATTATGGAACAAATGAACTTTTGCCATCTGTAGAGAAGCAGATGATGCATTAACAACAGACCCACTAGTCTATACAGCAAGGTTTTTGTTTTGCCTTTTCGTTCATCCTGGGCCTGAATTAAATGAAAACTCTGACCCAAACTTATAATATGTTTTTTATTTTTAACATTGATAGTGTCAAAGTGTTGATTTAATCCAGTCTATGACCTTCATTAGCTGACTAGTACATGGATGTGATCAACTTTGATTGCTTATAAATGATTATATTGGTTAAATTTGTACCTGCTCATGTAGTGTCTCAAGACTTTAACATGGTGTCACCCTTCTTTTTCACACATGATCTAGGACATACCATGATATGCTGTACCATGATTAATGCTTCACGTATATTTCCAAGGACTGACGGAATAGCAAGTCTTGTTGAAACCGTAAACACACTATACATCAAGAACAAGTTACAATTAACCCAATGGTGCCAAAAAGGAGCAGATCTGTATTTTTGGGTGGATTCAGGGTTTGATTTAATCCAGGAGACAGATCCTCCTATTTCTGCCTTGTCTGTTACCAGACCATATTTCACCTAGCACACATGTATTTCAATCCCCAGCATGGCATGCTGTAGGCTGATTGAAGTTCTATGTTACAGATCATTACGCTTAACTGTAGTATTTTCAGAGTTAATTTGGGGGTTTGCACCTCAAGGAATCTAAACATAAAGCTGATTCTTTCAAGGGCTACTGCGTAGTAGGTAAGAAAACAAGCCATCTGTTCTTAGCTATGCTTCTGTGGTTTTTCATTCATCTTTTTTTTCTCCTAAATGGGTGTACCCTGAGGCGGAATGATGGCATAGTGGTTAGCGTAACTGCTTCACAGCTCTTGAGTCCTGGATTCAATTCCAATCTAGGGGTGCCATCTGTGTGGAGGTTGCAAGTACTCCCTGTGTCTGTGAGTTTAGGTTTCCTCCCACATTCCTAAGATGTTAACGTTAGGTTAAATGGTGTTTTCAAATTATTCCCATGTGCTTGCATGTGTGTACCAGAGTGAACACGCACATGTTCTATGCAAGGTAAGCTTCCAGCATACATTCCTGATTGCCAGGGATAAGTGGTTTTCTAATAAAGGATGTACAGTATGTACCGTCTTTTTATTCCTGTTTGTTTAATTTCACAGGAGATGGCTGCTTGTTATGTCCACTCTCTCCTCTAACCTCCTGTTAAGGGGGAGGAAATTCCAGGCGGACATTGGCTAAATATGTCACTGGGAGTAAAAGGTTAAATATACACGTATTTGCAACTTTCCTCAAACAGCAAGTATTTCCTAATGTGTACAAATGCTCTGCAGATCTCGGGTGTCCAGTAGAGATATCTCCTGAGTGTTCTGCTTTTTTTTTCTTCTCTCTTCTTCCCCCTCTGGCAACCAGTGCATCTTCAAGTAAAAGGGGCCCATTTATGCCATGATGTCACGTTTCATTTTATTTAGGTCAGCCTTGCACAGCTCTACAATTTGCTATTAGCCAGTGTGCCAGAGTAGCTGCCTAAGATGCTGATGGTTTGCTATGGAACTTCAGATTTAATAATTTAATAACCTCTTGGCAACACACACAAATCTTCTCAGCTGAGCCTTCTGATGCTTGGGATTTGATATAGACTCTTCCTTTTTCATGCTGCACGGGTATAAATAAATGTGAAGCTGAGGGTGGAGGTCAGGAATTCAAAGGTCAGGCTCTGTTGGAATGTGCTATAATTGAAATGTCCAGTTGAACCTGAAGTTCGATTGTTTTTTTTTTTCTTTAAGGGGTCACAGAGAGAACTGTAAAGGGCAGTGGAGTGAGGAAAGAGATAAATTGTTTAGATCACTGATTTCTTTTCCAATGGCCTGCTGTTGTACAATTTACAACTTCATAACCCCTGGTAATGCACAGAATTAACTGCTGGTGTCTGATATCTTCATATGCCTCGCTCTGCTTCCTCTTATTGTTATTCAGACAGTAGTGTTTTATGTTTTCTTTCCATGGAAAAAGGAGCTCAGCTGAGATGTGTGCATGTTTCCTTGCATGACAGATTGCTTCTGCTGTCTACCCCATTCCATGCATTAACAAAGGGTTTTTTTTTTATTTTACCATTGATACTGTAGGTTTATGCAACACTTGCAATATAAATACTGTAAGTGCATCTGTAATGTGAGTCTTCCTGCATAAGATGTCTGCATTGCCTGTCACTATTTCAGAGGACTATTTCACTATTTTGCTTCCTGTGTGATGCTGATCATAGCACAGCTTTAATTCATTTTTAATCATTCATGTGAAATGAAACCTTATGTGTTACTGAATTTTGAACAACAAGGGAAGGCTAAATATATTTTTTGAGGTTGGTGCAATGATATGCTCTTGATGTGATGGCATGCTGATGCTATTATCACACAGTGTATCCTTATTTGGCATGGAAAGCTTAGACAATGTTTAACTTTTCAGAGTAACTCCTGGTGAACGGGTGGAGGGGGACCTCTAAGGGTTGGAGGACTAACTGTCACACTCTCTGCAGCCAGAGGGCACTCCTTCTCTGTCCTGTCCCTAGTTTCCTGCCTGCTGTCCTTCCGGTCCCTCTCTTTCCCTTGGGCTATATATTTCCGGGTCTTGCACTCTGCCCTCACTCAGCATTGACGTTCGGATGTCCTGAGACCCGCCTAGCACTAGGGTGCCCCACGTCCGCTAACTGAGGGCATAGGTTTTTATAAGGCATTCCTGAACTCTTTGCACTAACAAGCCCGGGCCTATTTCCCGTCTTGCCGCTACGCATATGGGTCTTTCTCCGCTCTCCTGCCTCTCCACGGCTAGTCCCTTTGGACGTCCGTGACACTAACCAGTTGAAGCAGTTTTCATTATTTCATTAACACTGTGATAGTACAGCTCAAGAGGATTGTGCAGGGGAATGTCAGTGATGAGCCCTGACAGTATCATCCAGGTATTCACTTCTAAGTTCTTCTGTTAGTTTAGGCAGACTATTTAAAGGTAATGCAGTCCTTCACTGATTCTCTGTCAGAGGCAATGTGATCTTTTTGATACTTTATATATCTAATTTTTACATGTTCTTGGATGTTTCTTGAAGGATTCACACGAGGTAATCCTTGTTATTCATGCCACACAGTCAAGGCAAATATTTGACAATTACTTGTGACAAATATCCAGTAAGAAATCTGAGTGTACAACACTCAATAGTGAGGATGAATATGCTAAAACAAAATATTAATGTTTCTAAAATATGCCATCACAAAACCTAAAGTTCGTGTACCTCATTCTATGAATGCAAAGGAAAAGGTAAAGATTTATTCAATGCTACTGTAACGAACAGTATTTTCCGGACCCTATGCGGACGACACAATCCAAAGAAGTGGGGAAACACTAGGAAAACGTCATGCAGGAATACAGGGCTGAAAACGGGGGGGGTGTGTCCAAAGTGCGCTAGTGCACGGGGGAGGTGTGGCCGAGGCAAACAATCCAAAAATAATCCATAGAGGGAATCCAAAACACAAGAATAAGTCCAGGTGATCCATCCAAACAAGGAATTAAAACCATGAACCGGAACCGGAACAGAGATTAAAACCTTAACGGGACCAGGCGCTTCCAGGTCCCGGACTCGCACGGTGTGGAAACCAGATGCAGAGCCAGGATGAGCGCCTGGTTTTTAAGGTGGGCTGGGAAAAGGGATCAGGTGCACAGAATTAAGTCTAAAGTGAAAGGGCTGGAGCACCCTTAAGGAGGGGGGACTATAATCATGACAGCTACAGTATAAGGAAAAGAAAAGATACACAGCCTGATGAAGGCTCCATAACTTAAATCTTGTGTCTCTTTCCTTTCAGCATGGAATAAACCTAACCTTTTCCTTTGCAGCCTATACTACTGCTATTTAGTTTATTACAGCATTTTCCACCTGAGTATATTATGGTAAACTATGATACAATGAGGAACTGTGATACTTCACATTGTAAGCTATGGAACACTTCAACTTATATGATCTATATTACAAAATGGATTATTATCATTTTTATTAAAATTATATGTTTTTCTTACTTGTAAATCCTTTAGGTCTGTAAAAGCATTATTACTGTTGCTCGTCTAATAGTACATGAAATCTAGGATATAATGCATTTTAATAAATGTATAATATAAACCATAAACCTTAAAAGTAGTCAGAAGGCATAATGGTTTACTTTGAGACCTGCCAACAACAAAATCTATAATTTACTGAAATGACTTTTTTTCCCTGGTTATCACAAATAATTCATTTGGAAGCAAAGTTGTATTACATTGTGTACAAGATCAACAAATGTGTACATGTGTTAACTGGCACAGTGTAGAGCAACTTTTAATTTATCTTGCTGTCTGCTGGTTTGCCTCTCATTGTGTTTCCTTTGCATTCCTTTCTTCCCCTGCCTCTGGCTGCATTTCTCGATTCTATGCATCTTATATGAAATTAAAAGATAGAATACAGATGTATTGTCTCAGACCACCTGGTTGTAAACTTTTACTTTATTTATTACTTCCCATGGTGTTATCTATTTCTCATAGAAACACATGCCCTGGCTTACATACTGTATCCTGGTCTGTGCTTCATGTGGGCTTGGAATGTAGCATACAGATCAAGGTCTTTATCCTGGGTTTCATCTCTGTTCCGATCAGTATGCTAAACATACAGCAATGCAGAGACAGGAATTTACTGTTATTCCAAAGAAATGGATTACAGGGATTTGGGGCTGACTGACAACAAGGCCTGCAAAAAATTGCTTCTGTACAGCGGGATAGATAAGCATAAAAAAATACAAAAAAAATAAATTTAACAAAGGGTTCGATTTAAAGTGAAAACAATGTTTTCTTTCAAGGGTCTGACTTGGTAACTAGAGGTCTGGGAGTATGGTGTGCCGTTCATCTATATATTGACCTCAACAAAGTGACAACTAGCAATTACAGTAGAATAGATTCAGATACCATGACCACATCCAGGCCAGTGTGTAAAACTGCATCTATCTACAGTATCTCATCAATAATTGAAATTAAATTGGAATTCAAGTGAAATTAAATGTTTTGTGCTATGCAGAAGTGTTAAAATGATCATACTGGAAGCATTGTAAATTAAAGATAATTTAATTCAATTAAAATATTATTATTAAAATAAATCATAATTAATGTATCAAATTTAACAAATTTTGGCCTTGGTAGCTTGTGTTGTTTAATGGTAGTCGTTTTTCACACATAAAATTGGATTTGGATCTAACCCATTTACCATGTAATGTCAAACAGTTGAAATTGTACAAGAGGTTTTCAACCCCCTGTTCACAGGATCAGAGTACCAGTGAAATGTCTCTCATTGGCACCAAGCCAAGGGAATAGTAAGTTAATAAGTAAAAAGTGGATCTGCTTTCTAGTTGCACCACACCTGCTTCTTTATCCTGTGTGAAAGATTTTCCTAAACCTTTTATTGACAAGAGAAGCATCTGCAGCCATTTTGAATGGTTTTTCTGTCAGCCCCTAGTAAATCCCTACTTAAAAGACATCTATATGCCGGAAATATTCTTCTCTGTCGGAAAAGCTGAAAGATGTTGGATATATATTGCTGCATGGGGAAAATTAATAGGGGTCCACCTGAGGTTGTGAGTGCTGAACTGATCTGTATGCTAAACAGATCTTGCTGCAGGCATGAAGGTATGAGGCTGGGCTCCTCAGGACTGGGTGAGATACTGTGGACACAAGAAGCTGTCTGCTGAGAAGGAACTGGGTGGCTGGGGTAGGGGAGCTGTCCTGCATACCTGGTGTTACACACTTCAATTCAATTCAAGGTGCTTTATTAGCATGACCGATGGGTACAATCAGTGTTGCAAAAGCACTTACTGACACACCACCACATTACAGTTACATGTGCTCAGCATTTGCATATTCCCACTCACAAAGACTGGAATCACCAATTTAATTACTTTGTTTTACATCACTGAAGCTGAAGACATCTTTATTTTAAAGTGCCATTTAACTATTGCTGAACTTGTTGTCATTGATGAGTCTTTTGAATTACCAAGATGTAATGCATGAATTCCTTAGCTGCGTGCTTCCTGACATTATTGATAACAATCAAGACAGTTCTTGCTATTGTACTTTTCATCATTGTCAACTAAACTGTTTAAACACCTCAATCTTCAGTGTCAGGAATTATTTGAGGGAACACAGTAAGTCCTGACACAAACAACAGAAGAGAAGTATAAAATCTAAGAAAGAAATGACCCAACTACTGTATATTGTAAATGTACAATTTCACAATTGTGCAATCTACAGTATAGTATGCTTAGTAAGGTTTTTGTTAGAATGAATAATGAAGGGGGAAACAATTGTTAGAATTTTTATTTGTATTATGCTTATTGGCATTATTTACACAGTGGATAATCACATGTATCACATTTTGTAAGAATACAATTGTAGACCACTTTTTACAATGTAAGAGATACAAAAATGAACATACTGTAGTTATAATTGTTGAAGGTTTTTTCAGATCAAAAAAAGCAAAAGAGCACAGCATTCATCAGAATACGCAAACTTTGCTACATTTTACCAGGAAGCAGAAATTAAATCACCTTATTTAATTTAATCTTTGATGAAACTTAAAGTGTTTCGTTTTACACTAGAGAAGTGGATTTTCACACCACTTGGTAAGTGCTATGCTGTCTGAGATATATTAATGAATCCGTCTTCATCCTCCCTGAAGTGGGCCCATTATTCATGCTGTGTGCATGTCAGGCAGAGCAGGCGAGGAGGAGAGTGAAGGACAGGGCAAAGAGCAGGGGGCTACTCTTCTCTCATTTCTCCCACAGCCTGGCAATTAGCCCCCTGATCCATTATCTCAGAGGTCGAGGACGTGCACGCTCATCTCAGTGCATTGGCTAATGTCAGTAGGTGACAGTGAAAGGAATTATCTCTCCCTGGGGCAAGTTCCTCATCAGTGTCCGGCACACTGGGGCTCCTGTCAGAGCACAGAGCTCTACTTCTGTCATATTATGGGGTCCACCAAAGATCTGGCAAATACTGTTAATTGAGTCTAGAGACACTATCACTTTCTATTATACCTGACCCTTTAAATGAGCTTGCTTTATGTGAAGGTGTTGTCACTCATTTAAAGCAGCTGTCCTGTGTTAATATCATTAGTACTACTAAATTCTTTAAAATTCACATTTTCATTTTGAATCTACTGCTACTTTTCAGTACTAAGCAATAAAATTGAGCAGAATACCTGTACATATTTTAACTTTGATTCATTTTTTAGTACTATTCATAAAATTAGATACTCTGTTTTGATGTCACCTTAAATAGATTTGGAAGATACAGTATAGTTGGACTGCGCTTACACACTCTTATGATATGAGCTTAGACAGTCTGATGATCTAAGCTACAAAGAGTTTCTTTAGTAAGCATGACACCTAAATTGAGAGTGCAGTGATCTGGACAGCTAGAGATATCACTCGCTATGTTTTAAATCATAGTGCTTAGGGACACAATGGGTGACTGTCCCAAACACTGTCACTATTATACACAAGAACTCACCACCTTAACAACTCTGTAACAGACATACCATAATTTCCCTTCTCCTTGTATTAGCAGGCAGATGGCACAGTTTCCTATGACAAACTCCTGACAGAGCTTTAATGAGGTGCTTTTCGCCAATGTGTTTTTAATGAGTTTTGGGTGGCTTAGTGCACAAATGTAACAGAACATGCAAGGACTATAATAGAAAAATCATCAGGCCTGACATTACTTAGATAAAAAAAAAAACTTAAAAGAAAACTTCTATTGCCTGTGATCTTGTTGATTATGAGACGTTTATGTTTTTCAGTATTTACAAAGATTTGGTACTGTAAACATAATCCAAAACTGTACCCACACTTCTTGAAATCCCCTTGGTTATAGCATGCCACATTGTGAAAAACTGAATTAACAGTGATCCTTTTCAAGATTAAAGCTGATAAACATTCTGTTTTTAGTATTGAAACTTCAATATATGAAGTATTATATAAGCAGTCCATAATAGTTTGTCAAATAATGTGTGGAGCCCAAAGAATTATAATCCATTCATATTTAAATATTATATGAATTTATACAGTATACTGTATGTGCATGAATACGTACATTAGTGCATCTTACTTTGTAGAGGTTCATGCAGTCTCTCCAAAGCACATATCCAAAATTATAGCTAAAAGTAAGACCACCACATGTTCCTCGTATTCTATTCCCATTTTCCATATCTTTAACTATCTTTATTATTTTCCATTCTATTGTGTCTCATATTATACCATGAATTCAATTTCTCACTTATTGTTTATCAATATCTTTTGCTTACCTATAGGGTATGAGTATAAAATAGAACTTTGCCTTATTTTTCTTTAATTTAGGTCCAACAGAGATGTGTCTCTGATGTAAAAGCTTCTTATTCTTCTGCCCAAATATAAAGATTAATATTAAATGCAAATTAACCCTGTGGGATATTGTGATCAAAAGTGTTATTTTATTGACAAAGTCTGGAGATTCTGCACAGCACGAGTAAAAATATGGTATATTTGGCTAAGGACAGTGATGGCTTCCATTTAAAAAGAGCACAGATCAAATGGGGCACAGATAAATTATAGTACAGGATACTGTACAATGCAATTCATTCATCCTGCCAGCCTTATGTATTCACTTAACCATGTGAAAAAAAATAAGCTAAGAAATGCTGAGACCAGGAGACAAAAGTGAATGGTACTCAGAAAGAAAGGGACAATGAGAAGATGGACAGGAAGCACTCAGAGAGCAAGCAAGCAGAGATGCAGGGGAGTTAGCACTGATCTGGCAGACTGGCAAATGAAAAAATCGATTCATCGTCTTCTTAAGACTATAGTGACCACTCTTTATCTGAGAGCACTAGAAGGGGTTTTATTTTGCATCATCTTTCCACGTTATGCCCCTTCATCTCTTTCACAGAGGAGAACTGCCGCACACAGTTTGAATTCCGACTGTATATTTGTGGGGACTCCCCATTGTTACGCACTCATTTTTTATTATTTCAGGCTGCAGTAAAATTAAATTCCACTTGAAGGAAACTTACATGGACATGGGTAGAAAATACAAACTTCACACAGATTGCTCCCCAGGGCCAGAATTGAACCTAGGGCCCCAGTTCTGTGAGAGAGCAGTACTAAGTTGTCACGGTGTCACTGTGACATCCACTATTGTTTATATAGTGTCTATTTTTTTCTTTATTTTGGAATGTATGACATATCTTGTTGCACCTGAGGCAAGTCCATTTCTTTTCGTTGGAGAACAAACAGGATCTTTTCTTTTAATATTATAATAATAATTCCTTATACATATCTAGTGCTTATCTGGACACTCCACTCAAACCACTATATAGAGTGATGAACCCAACTCATGGATGTGGATTAGGAGGCTATGATTGTTAAAGGCCACTAGGAAATTTGGCCAGGATGCTAGGGCAACATTCCTATTCTTCTCAAGAAAATCCCTTATTATTAATGACCAAACAGAGTCAGGACCTCAGTTTTACATCTCATTCAAAGGATGGCACCATTTTACTTTATAGTGTCCCCGTCGCTATACTGGGGCATTAAGACCCAGACAAACCACAGGGTGAATGCCTCCTACTGGCTCCACTAACACTACTTCCAGCAGCTTTACCCAGGAGGTTTCCCATCCAGGTACTGGCCAGGCTCTCACCTGGTTAGCTTCAGAGGGTTGCAAGTTGTGAGTTGCAGGGTGATACGACTGCTGGTGTTTTGCCTTCAAAGTGAGCTACTGTATCAGTAACATAGACCATTAATTGGGTCTTTGGCTATAAAGCTAGAATGTATAAACTCTCCAGGACCAAGGCTATACTATGACCACCTATTGCTTCATTTTAGATTTTCACTTGGGGTATTGGCTCAGAAATATGTGTGAGGATTTTGGTTGTAATATTAAAAGGGTCGAATTGGATGTTTGTAAGAGTGTGCAGGATGACTATGTATTTGGTGTATATATTTCAGAATTATCATAAACAACAAATAGCAACAATTACCTTCACTCAGGTTGGGTTTGTTTATGATGGCTTCAAAAGGCCCATTTGATAAAATACAAATGTGTTAAATATATAAGCAAACAAGCAGAACTGTTGACGTTGCAGCCTAATCATAGAAACATGTTCGGCATTAAAGCTAAAATTAAGTACAATTTCTGATGAGAAAAACTACAAGGCTACAGTAATTGTCTGGTGTTGTGGTTCTGTCATTTAATGGGTTTCAATCAGTCTGTGATGTGCGTGTGTGGTAATTTCTAGATCCCATCAACATGAAAATACCAGAAAAATACAGAATATTTTTTAATACTATGTTTTTAATGTTGAGATCTTTACTACAGAATTAATTACGTTAAGTAATTTTAATGCACTTAATAAATAATAGATTGAGCAGCATCAGCTTTTACTGTAGTTTAATTGGTCAGCATAAGTTTAGAACAGCTCTACTAAGTTGAAGCATTACTGAAATGTTCACAAAAGTACTTCAGTGTTTCTACTGCAATTTCCGACATGTAAGCTAAGGGCAAAATGGGCAATGTACAGTTTGCTAGTTTTTGAATAAAAACACCGGTTTGAGTAGGCTGTATTTGTTATATTTATTTTCTGCACTATAGTGTAGCTACAGATGCATAGTTTGTTTTGCAGAAATGCACATTTTAAAATTTATGATGGAGGTGGGAGGGCTGTGCTTGACAGTGTTAGGTGATTGTGGAAGGCTGTGAAATGTGATAAGCAGCCAAGCAAGCAAATGGGCTGAACGCCCTCATTTTTTTATTGCCTTACGATCTTCTGTATGTGTGCTTGTGTCCTGCACTGCTGTGCTACGCCCTCCCTTTGACACTGTCCTGTCGCTCACAGCAGATAGCTGGCTTGTAAAGTGCAGGCTTGTTGTTTTCAATCTGCAGTATCATGGTGGTTCCACTGACGTTTCCCACTATCTATTCATGTCATCAGTTTAATCAGTTCTTGAAGGAAGCTGAGGCCAAGTGAATTATATTAAACTGGTGAGAGGCCCTATCAGCTGATCTGACAGGGAGAGAGGAGGAGGTGTTTATTATGCTGTGCACAGCAGAAGTCAGAGATACAGTAGTTGCTTTTTGACAAAGGGTTTGTTAAAACAACACAGCACCCCTAACAAATTTATTCTTAAAGATGTGATCATATACCATTTAAGCTGTTACGTGCAATTGATGAAACTCCACCTTTATTATCACCTTTCTTTCTCATTCCAGCTATACTTCATTACTCTGTGATGGGCAGCTAGGTGGCATCACCAGCAATGTGTCAATGTACGTACTCTAACAGTGGGCATCTGAGAGGGTGCTTGTCTATCAGTTGTTGGGGAAGACAGTGTACAGTATATTGCTGTAGCAAACCTGTGCTAAGTAATGCTGCACAAAAAGAAGTGATTATGCACTTATTCACATCTTTTCTGCCAGTAGAAAAAGATGAAAAAGAGCAGGACTGGGGAGATGAACATACATGTCTAAAGGCTGCTGTGAGAATTTGCATTCACTGATTGTCACAACAGCGAAAGAAATGTGATTAAATCAATTTGCCTGGGTTAGCCGGGAAAGGTAATTGTTCAAATGCATCCATTTTTTTAGGTGCATTGTGGTACAGTCATTTTTATGTTTTAGCACTAATGTAGTACAATGTGAATTGAAATAGTCATTGTGCACTTGCTTAGATATTTAAAATATAATGAATACATGGGAAATTCAATGCATACATGTCAAATAGTTTTCTTTAACTATAATTAAATGGGCTTCAAAGAAATAGAACAGCCAATTCCATGGTCAGAGTTGAGTAATGATACAGTATGTAGAGTCTGACATATTTAAGAAGTAACATAAAGTGTTCAGTTTTACAGTGAAGCCAGGGACCAGTGGGGAATCTCTGGTGGGGAGTGTGGATGGGCACAGAATACAACATAAAAGTAAAAAAAATAAAATAAAGTTTGGCTAGTAGGAGGGTGCGCACTGTTTTTAATCTCATTAGCAGGAGTCCTTTTCAAAAAGAGATGGCGATGATGTTAGTAATGACTGGAGAATTAATGTATGGTCATGAAGTTACAGTAATGTACACAAAGTGTCATACAACAAAGGATATGTACTGTATTCTTCTTTATTGGTGTTTATGGTAAGTTCTTTAAATATGCAGTAAACTACTCATCACTGCAACCATTTCATTCCATGAAACATTTAGATCTTCTGGCAGAGTTTAGAGTAATTTGTAACATGACACAAAGGTACTGAGGGAGAAAAAACTATATAAGGAAAATATATTAAATATATTAATAAATATTCAAATATATAGGAACATTCTAATTCTCTACTTGATGTAATTGTTGCTTACTGTACGTAAAAAAAATATTCAACTGTTGATAGGTTATAGTAATTATAAACAGGTTTACTAAGACATTTTATCTGTTTAGCCTAGTTTAGTATTAAGTTGTATTGTCTCATAATAACATATAGATACAGTACATACAGTATTTATTTATAACATTAGTAATATTTCTTTTGATATAGTGCTATGAATAGCTGGAACTATCAGAAGCTACAAAGTCATTTCTGTTAAAGATTTTACTCAATTTTTTTCAGGGCTGGTTTGGGCTTCTGGGAAATATACAGCTAGGAGCATTTTATTATGAAATTTGGTGTCTGAGTTTTCACTCATTTAAATTCATGTCTCCTGCCATAATATATGAATATTCACTTAACAGCTCTAAAAACAGTGTGATAAAATCTGTTCTGAGAAAAAGAGGAGACAAGCAGTGTACTGTATGCCCAACGAGATACGAAAATATAAGCATGAGCAATCCTAGCAGGTTAGAGTGGGAGCTTAGAGCAGCATAGAAGTGAGTATGGGTCTTCATATTAATTAGCATGTCATCCAATTACAGCACCGCAGGAGGCAAAACTTGAGACGTTTTAAGACAATTCTGTCTGCTGTAGGGTTCTGACTTTCTCTCTCTGTTCATCCATCCTTCCTCTCTTGCACCTTTATGCACAGTGACTTACTAAGGTTTTCAATAGAAATGTAGGGAGATGTAATGTGGGCTGTTGCCATTTTTTTATGATTGCAACTGTACTACATGTATGGAGATGGAGAGATTTTACTGTTTCTGGTTCAATTGTTTTTATACAGGAATTTTATTTTTTCTGTGTTACATTTTTATGTGCCTTTTTACGATGTAATTGTGGTTCTTTAGAATTATGTGTTTTACATACTGTATATATTTGGAATATACAGTATTGGATTAATATTGCGTTTTAAAAACTAAATCTTTTATATAAGAAACGACTTTCAGGATTCTGTTGTATTTTAAGAACATGCTGTTGAAAGAACATATGAAAATTGAATTTGACTAGTTCTTACTGGTTCCATAATGATGACTTTTAAGAGTATGAGGTCAAAGTAAGCAGCCATGGATTGCTGTTTCATCCTTAATGCTCATCAGCATGACACAGGTACGTTTGAGCAGTGAAATATATGTTTAATTGTATCTCACAGTAAATTCTTTGGAGGTTCATGGTGTGATTAAGAGGATACAGTCATTATTAAATATTATGAATGAGTCTTATTAACCTGAAAGGCAATGAGTGAGAAGGTAGGAAAGGAAAGATAGTACTGTAGTAGGAAGGGAGGACAACATGAGACTGCGAGTGTTAGATAGAAAGAGTAGGAGGAAGAAAGAGACACTCAGAATCATAATGATAGAGAAGATTTAAAGGTGATGTGGATGAGAAAAAAAGAAGAGAGACAGAGAAGGTAATTGTGGGTCAGGTCCACTCCGTGGTTTACTGGTTTATGATTTTCCACCCAAACAGCTGCTTCCCTTATCTCCACAGCTGGATTAGCATGTTTGACCCTACTGTTAACCCCCACTTTGACAGCTATTGACAATTTATAAAGGCTATAGATTACTTTTTTCTCTGACTGTTTTGCTCTCCAGTTTATTGCAAGCCTGGCACTTTGCTCTCCAGCCACAAATAATACTAATAACAAAAAATGAAAGACAGTCAGTTAAGAATGGCAAGAGCCAACAAGAAGCTCAAGTGGCAAATGTAGAAACACCAGACACAGTATTGCAGAAAGAAAAGAAACATTGTTTCCTGCCATCTGTTTTCACAAGTTAAACTGTAGATGCAGCTTGTGCTAAACATAAGCTAGAGTCAACACACCAGCAGTGTAGTACCATGAGTTGGAACTGGTCACAATTTATTTTGGTAGAATTACATGTGAAGAAAAAGCAAGGACTGACAATTTGTAGATTAGAGGTGCTCCATTGCACTAAATGAAGAGAGTATCTTGGAGGAGTTGTTTCTAAAATGTCTCATTCAGAATACAGTATATGACACTGCTTTAGCAGTATACAGTAGGTGTGGGTCCTCTATTGAGAAGTAATTTTGCTGAATTCGTGTTTCATTTAATTAACTGGATGGAAAGTACTGGTTTTAGAGAGCATGTTCCTGAATCCCCACATAGATTAAAATGACAAAGCTGTGGAGCGAATGAATAGGTGATCTGATGAGGTCAGATTTCAGGACCATGGATAGCTTCATATTTTCACCATCAATTCTGTGGAAGATTGTCTTGTTTTTTAACTCTCTTAAGATAAGTTTGGGATATGTTCGTCATTTTAAATAAATACATTTATCCCTTAATTAAATTAAAACTCTGTGTTTGTTAAAGATTATTTAAAGGGCCTTATTTGTTTACTGTGAAGAAACAGCAGCTTTAAAATGTCATACTTCCAGGCTGAACATACAAGAACATTTGAATCAAAGGAGTACATTTCTATATGTAGGTAATTTACGCCACTATTAGTTATTATCATACTTATTTATCTCTTGGAACAAATCTTACTTCTTAGTCTGAAAATTGTTCTTGGACAGTTTTTTTATCATCTTCTGTGTTTATTTTGTTTAAAGCTTTATTTTTCAAATGTGTATTTCATGTATTATAAAGCAACATATAATCATATAATTGAAAAAGGAAACATTGCATAATTGAAACAACATTTCAAATTATTTGTACCACCTGTCAGCTCCTACTGCCAATATGAAAATAAAATAGATAAATGTAATGGATTAACACTAAACATTTAAGACTTCTTTTCTACGTCTGAGTTCTCTTATTCTCTGTCTTTGAGGATATAGCTTGTGAGTGGTGAAAGCTTGTCTATAGAATTTTATAGTTATATCTAAGTATAAAATCTAAATGCCAAGTCAGAATTCTTTACATGTAAAAGGGAGTCGCAAACTGATACTGTGAGGTCACATTCAACTGGAGTAACATGGCTATTCTTCTTTTCCAAGTCACTGGAAAAACTCAGTTCAAAAACTCTGAAACAAATGCTTTAAACAATAAAGATGAATGCAGATGACCTACATTGATTTAAACTGCTTCTGCTGTAACAGAAAACACTGCATTGATATGCAGGATAAATAAACTGGGCTAAGAAATGTGTTAAAGTTATTGCCTGTGCTTTGTGCATTTTGATTAGGAAAAGGTTTTTAATGCAGGCAGCTATTTTTGTAGGTCAGTGGCATTACAGTAAGTGGAGTAAACCAATCCTGTACAATGGATGTTTTCTAGCACGGTATAGAAACTGAGGACTTTAGTGAGGTCTCTCCCTTGTGCCTTTCTAAGAAAACACTTGGGCAAAATGTAAAAGCCAGTGTCTTTATCCAGACCAATAGTCTTCAGCTGTTTTTCTAAGTACAGTGTGTTCAATAATAAATGATTGTTCGATCGTTTTTTTGTGTATGACTTCAGGTCATGTACAGTAGATGAATGTATCTTGTGCCCATGAAAGCTGAACAAACATAAGAGAGAAACCCCATTTCACTGAATAATAAGACTAGGAAACAGGCCATGGCGTGTTTGCAATGAAGAGATACAATGATTGCCAACACAGATGGCAGATTCCTTCACTAAGTCCTATATCAATTGACATACATTCATTGCAACACAGAAAATAAAAAAATAGTTAATTAAAAATGTTGTATTCAATGTAAGTTACCATTTCCAAAACACAACATTTCCTAACATTGTACTTTCTTTCTTCTCATTGCAACATGGAATAAACCTATTACCTGTTCTTTTGAAACCTACGCAGGCTGACGCAGCTACCCACCTGAACTACTTCAATAAACATGTACAAAACATGTTTTTGTTCTAAAATGAGTACAAAGTAGAGCTGTAATAATTATTTAAGTTAAAAAGGTTGTGATACATAAAAAATAAAGGAGCTGAATCTCTTCAGTGTTGATGAGAAGACATTGCATGGACTTTTGACTGAAGTGTTCAATATTTCTAATTTTTTAAATATTCCACTTCAATTTGAAGTTTTTTAAGAATTTGGAAGAAATGGGACTCAAAAAGGAGGAATTTCTCCTGATCAAAAAAGTGGGGATTTGTAAAGAACTGCTGTACCTATGTAAGCTTGTTGAAGCTGACTGCAGTTTTTTAACAACCAACAATCAACAATCAAACATGCATGGCAGGACAAATATTTGTGTACCTTTTGTGCAGAATGCCAGCATTTAGGTTCAATATCAAAAGAAACACAGGACTCTTTTCTCTTGGATTGTCCTCACCACAAAGTAAATAAAGGAGGTTCTGGAAATCTAAGCGCAGCATGCAAATTTCTTCTCATAGGAAAGTCAAATGTGGAAACATGATGTACAGTGTGAACATTATAATGTTATGGGAATTTGCTCTGTGCTGTAGACATTGATCAGTGCTATGGTGTGTTATTTCCATGGCAGTAGTGTTCTATTAAAACAGCAGCATTTTGACGTGTGCTTTACAGCTTTCTTACCGTGATATTACTGAGAAAAGGGAAAAATATTGTTTAGGCATTTTGAGGTACTTATATAATTTTATAAAAATTGAAAATTGAGCAGCCCTCAGGAAAAGGGGTTTTACAGTTTTCATCTTCCTAACTACAAAGTGAGCAGTTTTCTACTGTGGCAGACAGCAGATAAACTCTCTTCCCATTTAGAAGACTTCTGTTTTCCTACCTTCATTATTGCATTGAAACACCAACCGAATAGATTGTCAAACCTTTAAATTAAAATACATTTTCTTAAATTTTCTTACAGGAAAAGTCATATATAAAATTAATAAAATCCTGCGGGAGGTTTGGAACCTTAATTGTTGCTTTTAACCACGTTTCATCAATTCATTTTGTTTTCATTATTGCTGCCTTAATAGGGCATTCAAAGGCGGGTGTGGACTCCAGTGTGTTTTTCAAGGTGCCATTTTGTCATCTTGTCAGGCAAATGCAGAATACTTCTGCCATATAAGACTGGGAGATTACTTTAATGCCATTTAGAGCAGATGCCAGTGTTATAGACAGCAGTGAAAGGATAGAAATCACAATTACCTTAATACTGTGAGCGCTCTACAGTGAACAACATCTGTGGAAATGTAATAATCAAGAGTGTCCCATGAGTGATTACTGTAATTATGCAGGGCACTGACTGCAGCGCTCTGGTCTCATTGTCCTTTTTCTGGGTATGGGTAGGGGAATGTTCAGTGTTTACTTTGTTATTGTATATAAAGCACCCTTTTTCCCTTCCATTCCAGTTCATGCTATTTCTCCCTCATACTGTATCTTTGTCCACTGCTACTAAATACTGTGTATGGAAATCAGGCCAAATTGCAGTGTACAGTAATTTCCTTCCGATTTATTTCTGCCCTCAGTCTTTCCTTAGGGATGGATCTGGGCCACAGGGCAGACAGACCTAAAGAAGCACCCTTCATCTGCCTTGAGTGCTTCTCACCCCTAGAGAAGAGCTCTCATACAAATAGTCCTGAATTTGTGTCGGTTGTATGGAGAATGTAGATTTTATAATAAGATGTGTTCCCAGAGCATCAGAAAATAGGATATTTTAAACTCTTGTGTGACCAAAGTTAAATAGATAATAACAATTCAAACCCTTACCACTGTGATGGGTGTGAATCATCACGCAACAGATATTTTTTTTTTTAAATCCTCCCCACCACCCACTGGTTCAAATTACCCACAAAATTGAATGATGTAGTTTGACAGGAATAAATGAAATACAGAATGAGTTCTGAAGTGTAAATTAAGTCTCCTTTGGGACATTAAAACTGTGCCGCGTACATGCTCGTGGATGTAGAGATGTTTTTTTTTTTAAAGCTGAAAGATTGTGTGTTCATTTTCTTTTTAAATGCACATAAACCTTGTGTACATTTCGTGTTATGAATGTGAATTAATGTTGAAAAAGCTGTTGTGTAAGCAGTAAACCACTGCGAACTTTCTCATAAGTTCATAAGAAACACAGTGAGAATATGTACTCTGAGGCATTAAAAATGCAACAATTGAGTATGAATACCAATAGCAATTGTTGCATTTTTAATGCTGCTGAGGATATTTTACAGGGATAGTACTGTCTGCTGTGGATATATTTAAATGTTTTTAAATATAAGTACATGAAAAAATACATTTGCAAATGGTTTTTGATTGATATTGAAAAAGTAGATTATTTTTTCAGTCCTATTAAACTTAGAGTGGTGGGTTGATACACAGAATGTTTGTTCCGTTTAGTCTCCATAGTCCCAAACCCCAACAAAGACAAGTAGGACTGTTGTGTTGAACATGCTCTTGAACTACAAATGTGCATTGTTCTCCCTGAGCAAATGTCCTCCCATTATTACCTCTAATTAGTCTAATCCACTCTGACCCTGATGAAATGAACCCTCAGTGACAGCAGCTGAATATTAGGGAATCGGCAGTCACAGAAATGAAATTGCAGCGTATGGATTTCCCATTATGTGTCAGACAGTAAGCTGGGTGCTTATGAAGATTACAAGGCTGTTCAGAGCTTTATCATGAATGTGCCATTAAACTCAACCTCAGTGTTGGGTCTTTAGTGGTAATGGATAATGGCAATACAATGTGAGTAAAAATTAGTTTTACAATGTGTCATAAAAGTGGGACACCTACTAAATTAAAGGAAGGTGTATATCAGCAGAGCAGGGCAAATGAAAGCAATTTGAAAGGATTCCATTACAAAAGCAGGAACCACAGGAATGATAGAAATGGAAACTTTTCTGTTCCTGGCCTCTCATATTTCCATTGCGTTTTATAGAATCATCAATTGTATTTCTTATTCACAACCAATTGTGAAATAGCCAGATGCGCTGCCTATTACAAAATTTTCACATTGTACACTACATTACAGCTATGAACCCTTGACTACAAAAAAGTGAATGAGGAAGTGTAGGCAAACTTCCTTCAGTTAGCCATCTTTTCCAAAGTTAGTCATAGGGAGACACCACAGCTCTGAACGAGAGGTTCAGCAACACCATATGCCTGCAATTGCTCTTGAGGTCACAGGGGTCACTGCCTAGAAAGCCCTGGCCAACAAATCATACCCTATCTTCAGTGGCACTCAGCCACTAGAACAGTTGATCAAAGTTGGTCATTGAATTTATTCAGGTTCTGTACCTGTGGCTGGACAAGCACCTTTGCCATCTGATCCATTTGGGAGACTCATTCCCATTTGTTTTATGTTTCATTGTTAAATACATTGAAATATACATATATACATTTCTAGAGAATTTATGAGCCCCTATGACTGTATTATTTCACATGGTACCTTTGTCCTCAGCTGCTTTGTTCTATATCATCATCGAAAATAGAAACTTCTGCGTCACAAGCCACATACGTTTGTGTCGTTTTCACTTTATGTGTGTCAGGTAACTGTAAAGACCATTTCAGTGATTTTTGAATGGTCTTGCTGTATTTAAAAATCAGAGATCTTGTCTCACAAAGCCATTCTCCAAAAGGCTAGTTTTTCGAATTAAATAACTAAAATCTCTGACAGTCTCTAAGCTTTAAAAGACCTATAAACAGTGTGAAATATCTGTAGTAGAGACATGAGGTAATGAAATTAGGATATGTGAAAGAACAATTGTGTTAGATTCAAATTCTTAATTTTGAAAATTAACCTAAGTAAGCCTATTTTTTATTTTTAGATTTTTATTTTTAGATCCCTGTGACCTAGTAGAGCAGGTGACAGATATCTGTACGATACCTCCCCATCAGGAATAACCCACTGACACAAATCCCAATTCTGGAAGGATGGAGACAGCATGTATGTCTTTCAGAATGTGCACCAATGAGGCTTGTGCTCTGTGGCACCTATTACAGAGTGAGCACTTAATGAAGGAAAGCTACAACAACTGTAAAATCATACATGACCAGTGAAAATCAGGAATCACTACTACTTAGCAAGTGGGAGGGACCCCAGCCAGCTCCTACCCGTCCTTTTGCAAGGCAGCCACATAAGGAATCCCACTTATAGTTCAGATTGTGAAAGAATTCTCAATGGTCCACTAGGAGGTTTCTTCAGTATGTTAGTCTGACCCTGGGCTGTTATTAATTTAGTCTTTAAAGGCTAGAAAAGCCTTTTCTGTTAAATAGTATACTTTGCTTTAAAGTAAAGAATTATACCTATCTTAAGTACAAGTATAATGAGCAAAGATGAGTCATCATTGTGATGGTACTTTTCTATTGCACTCTTATAGTCATGGCATGGTGACATTGTTACAGACATTTAAATTTTGAAGGACAGTACACACTCATGCTATTGGTGTCCCTGAATATGCCATACAAACAAAAGCCTTTAGGGAAAGCCTTTTACCAGTACCAGTACGATATCTGCATTCTTGTCCCCTGTTAGTGTAGCAAACCTGCTTTGAAACCATTAGGTTTGCACAGAGCTCTTGCCAAGAAGTTCTTCAAAATAACCTGTCTACTTTGTACATCTTCAGAAAGTTAGCTAATATGCTTTACAATAGGCCACAATTCTAGCTGCAAAATTGACAAAGTGCTCATTAGACATTGGAGTGTAAGCCTAAAAAAAAAACTTGCCATTCACACCGCATAGAGGAGCAGCGCTGAGACTGCAGACTGAGTCAACAGTAATACAGGACTGCTTAATGAAAGCCTTCCCCTGCTGCACAGTGCTATTCAATCACAAATGGCAAGAGAGCAAATCTAAGAGATATTCCTGCATCAGACCATGATAGACGATGACAGACATTGCATGTACAACAAGCTTTTAACCAAAGACACATGTCCCTCCCCAGTTTATTCCTTGTCTGTCTCTCTTGAGCAGAGAATTAATTTATTTTTTGACTGGCGAGACCTGCCCACCCCCACACCCAGCCCCCAATATCAGAGAGACAGTGGAGAGGTAAGAGTGTAATCATTCTATTGTTTGTTGTTTCTGTAAAAGTATTCATGGAAAAGAAACATTACAGTACACTTCCTTATTAGGTCTGCTGTGGTTTCTGATTTGATACCTGCAGGATTCTGGACCCATGTCAACTTCTAAAATCTTTGAGATTTCTAATTCTCCACCCCTCTGTCAGCTGAATCTGAACACTTTTTTCCCTCAGCTGTCTCACTATAAAGCCTTTTTGATTCTTTGTGTACTCTTTTTAAACATTTTTCAGTAGCTCTTTTCCCCTTCTGGTCCCCTTTAACGCTTCATATTTTGGGGCTATGTAAACTTTCAATTCCCTAAGATGAGCATTATCCTCTAAGTGTGACTACATTGTACTCAAGGATACAGGGACACACTGACTTCTGACCCCCAAATCTCTACAATCATTAAGTACACACTTGAAATTCTATGCACTGGCACACGAGGAGATGCAGTCAGACTCAGTAGTGCAACAATTATCATAATTTCAGCTTTGTTCCACATACAGGATATTTTTCATGCAAACTCAGGCATGTACTTGGGAACACATTCCATAAAACTTCATCACAAGCAATTGATCCTGTGACAAAAATTCTGAAGGCTTGCCAGCAAGCATTGCGGCACAGTCCCTGTTGTCTGATTCCTCTATTCCAAAAACCTGTGACAATCTCACTACATTATTTTCAACCAAAAGAGATAACTTTTTGATATTTGGGTATCACTTCCTATGACCTTTTGTTGAACTATATAAATGTCAAACATTGTTAAGTGTTAAAGGTAATTTATCTGGATAATAATGTTCTATTTTATGCTTTTTGCCATTTTGGAGGCACCACATGCATCATGTTTAGTTTTGCACTGTTACACCTCATCAAGACATAGCAATACTAAGATTAGATTATTGAGGCAAATTTCCATCTTAATGTAACTCAGACAGATACAGTACCTTGATTGACTGTATGGGGGAACATACAGTATGCTGTAATATTGCCTTTCTTCCTCCTTTAAAGGCTTATATTATCTTCCTAGACTTCCATACTAGATTTCACAGCTCACTGTTCATTGACTGGTTTGCAAGAATAGTTCCAGTCGGTCTATTAATCTGAGGCTTTCATTTTTCATTGCTGGAGTGGCTATAAGGCTAGTCTTATGAATGTTCACATATGAATACTCATCCATGTGTGAACGTGTTTGCTACTCAGGACATTTTCACTGCATATAATTGCAGTTAGTTTAGGATTCTGCATATGAGATCATAAGCAGGGCATGCATTTATACAATTCAGTCCTCAAATTTCATTTGATATTATTTACAAATAAGAACATATTTCTCAGGACATATTTGTCTACATTCGACGATGAGAACTGTTTTTTATACTTTTTTATACTGTCTGACCTTTATGTATATAACCCATGGAAAAAATAGGAAATTTATCATGAAAAACAATCCACCAGCATGCCTTACACCTACTGTAGCTTCCATCTACAGTTAAAGGACATATTAGGTCTTACTCTACCCTACACACTCACAGGTGTAGGTGTAGGTGTCTTAAGAACCTTGTCTTTGTGGTTCAGAGAAAAGTAACCTTACATTTCCAAAGTCTCAAAACCACTGCAATTCATTCATGCCACAAAACATGTTTTTCATTTAATAACAATAACAACATGATGTAAGGGCAAACTCCCTTAATCTTTTAAAAATGCCAAGAGATATTTAATGACCAGAACAGTAGTGAGAACATGGATTTCATATCTCCTCTGAAGGTCTGTACTTCCTGCAGTGTAATATCCCTCTTTGACTTAATGGACATTTCACGAGGAATGACAGCAGCCGAAAGCTTGGGAGAAATTAGAATCATTTATTGGGATGTGGAGATTTGGTGTAACCCGCTTGGCTGAGGGCCAACCTTCTGGCCATTGGACTGGGAGGATAGGACGCCCATGCGACCAATTAGGTAGCTGCAAAGGTGGAGAGGGGGTGGAGGAGGGATGCAGAAAATGAACGAGGAAGAGGAGAGGGTGACGTTTGATATATATGGAGTAATCATACTTACGTCAGGATTAGTGAGAATTGCAGCAGCTGTCGAATGAGCGCAGCTGCCTTCATTCCTCCCGAACTTTCATTAAAAACTCCATTATGAGATATTCTGTTCCAGATGGAAGAGGGCTACCTACTAGCTCACCAACATCCCTTGTAGAGGCAACATGCATTTCTTTAGATGTCTTGCATCTATGCTCTATCCAGCCTCTGATTAGCTTCTGAAATCAAACAAGATCAGGGTACAAGGTGATTATGCTGCTGCTTAACACCACAAAATATTATACAGTATATAGTATATCCATCCATTCATTTTCTAACTGCTTCATCAAATTTACAGTAGTGTCATGGGGAAGCTGGAGCCTGTCCAGGCAAGCAACATGCAAGTTACACCCTGGATGAGACGCCAGTCCATTACAGGGTAGACACAGAAACGCACACACTCACACCTAGGGCCAATTTTCCTAGAAGCCAATTAATCCACCAATATGTCTTCGGACTGTGGGAAAAACCCCATGTGAACATAGGGAGAACATACAGTACGATCTCCTGTATCCCCAAGACCAGAACTGAACCAGAGCACCAGCACTGCAAGGCACCAATGCTAACCACCGTACCGCCTGTATATAGTATTTAATGTATATAAACATTCAGAGCCCAGCATATACAGTACCTCTGTATTTATAGAATTATGCACAGCAGGACAACAAAGTCTTGATACTTATGAGCTGTCTTTTCCAACTCTCCTTTGATGGAAAAAAAAGGCAGATAAAAAGATGTTGACAAGTTTGTGTTAGGTACATATTGTTTGTGCCTGTTTGCATACAGGTAATGAAGGGACATTGCCGCTTAGACAGCTTTCTATTTTTTTATTCTATTTTTATTTGTATGGATGCATGGTCTGTTATTATCTCTGATGTTCTTTCTCTTTGGTAGTTGCATTATCATTTCTTCCAAAAAAATCACACCTACTGTATCTGGAAAACTGTAATCTCTAGTGCCCTAAACAGAGCGGCACCGGTGTTAGTTTCTATTCCTTTAATTGCTAAAAAACCTCCCTGGTCCTAAACTGAACCGAAATTGGTGATTTGCTTAGCATATGAAAAACGAAAACACATAAGATGGGATTTGTTTTGTGGCTTGTGTAACACTATACATCCAATACAATTACCAATACAAAATATCCTAAATCTCTGTACCTGAGAGCTCTGTCTCTAAAGGTAGAAATAAAAATGATAAATAACCAATGTACTCAAGAAAAAGGCTAAAATGAAGATTTTGATGCAGATTTGAACACTTTCAGATTTTTGTACACTCTATAACTGTTTGCTATGCTTTGCAGAGTCTGCTTTTCTGTGTTGTTTAAGCAGGTGTTGTTTTAATGTGGACCCCCTCTTCCTGTTGAGCAAATAAATTGCATGCTGCCATCTGATTCTACCATGCGTGCTCCTGCATGGGGTATCATCTGATTCCAGTATGCCCTTGAAGCAGTCCTGACAAAGCCTTTTTTTAACCTTGGTGAATTATTGAAAAATGGAGGATGCCTTACAATGTAAGAAGCCAATAGACAATTGCTATATTCAACTCTAAGGTCCATAATGCACTGAAATGAAAATACCTTCCATGGACGACTCATTCATTAAGTATGTCTTCATTTTAATTTGTGCATAAATAAATAATAAATTCAGCTGCATGTAAGAAAGAGCAATGTGTAATTATTTCAGTCTCACATTTTGATACTGTACTCACATCAAAGCTAACTTGTTGAATTAATTCTGTTTATTTTTAGGCAGTAGCATAGTTTCATTTTCAAAAGGCAATGTGTTAGGAGATTGTAATATTAGTATGTTGCCCCTCCTTCCCCCTTCCCAGCCTAATGCTGGACCCCCTGCTCAATCTAGACATCTGCTCATTCTGTTCTGAACAAACTTGACTAACTCTGGTAGGAATAACAGAAGGTGAGAATAAGTGTGCAGCCCTGCGACAATGAGATCTATCCCTCCCCCCAGTTTTACAATCCTGGCATCTCAACACTCCCCCTGGCAGCACTTTCCAACTGCCCTTTTCCTGCTAGATGGCACATGCACCCTCAGTTCATGCCATTACCTGCAATGACCATCTCAGTCTTTACTGGAATCACTTTAGTTTACATTCTGTTGCAGCTCACAATGCCCTTGTTCAGTTTATGAGTTTCGTCATGTAAAAAATGTGAAAACATTTGTCTTCCTCAGAAATATGTCTGGGCACTGCAACTGCATACTTACCCCTTCACAACTCTCTAACTCCTCACTTCAGCTTCCCTCCCAGGGAACCAGACTGACCTTTGTAAGAAATCTTTTAATGACCGCCACATACAAACTTTCAGCAATCTCAATTTGCAATGGCATTTATGATGCTAGACCTCAGGTGATGAATTGATATTTTGACATTCCTTTTTTTAAATAGCTTTCCTTGGATGACATGGTCAGAAAGTCTCTTGGGTGTTTCAGAGTTTTGGGAAGAATACTCTTTGAGGACTGTATGTGTCAGCTGGAAGCAGTTGTGTAAACTAAAAAGCACACTGTGGCCCTTTCACCTTGGCTTATTTTTTGTAGCAGAACACTTCTGTGTATTTGGTTCAGATTTTTCTCAAGGTGTCTCAAAAACAGAAAAAAAACACTAAACTATTTCTGACAGTTACTGAATTTACTGGGATAAAGCTAAAGCCTGGTGATTGTATAGGTTGCCAAATAGGTCATAGACATTATCAGTCACACAAATCATATGACAAGACTTGACCATTGTGAAGAACTATTTGTTTGGCTTAAAAGAGAGTAGCAATATTCAACAGCTCTCATTCTTTATTGGTACAAAAATGTTATAATATACTGTTGAGTGAATTCATTGTATAAGAAAGTTTTTGAAAAGTTTGGAATGTGGAAAATTGATGTACAAAAATGCCCAAATACTGCATTTAGAAAGCTATGATCTTTGGACATTAAGCCTACTGTGTCACTAAAGAATAAGGATAATATACAGTAAGATCATTTCAAATAAAAGCTACATGTATCTGAACATGGATCTGGCAGCTTTTTAGCAAGATGTCTGAGTAAAACAGTTGATACAGTATAAGTACCATATTCAGTCTCTGGCTATGTACTACACTCAATGCATATTAAATGGATGTGGATCTTTTAATATTACTTTCAGACTACTGAGTCTTTTTTTAACTTAGAAATAGTGAAGAGATAATGAAGAAGATGAAGTGAGCCACTGGCATGGGAAAATGTGACTTGTGAAATTTTCATTTCAGTGTACAGTACATGCTATCAAGTGTTGCTTGGAGTGCTACTTTAAATAGTGAATAATTTTAACTATTCATTTAGCCGACACATTTATGCAAAGTCATTTTCGGACACTACAGAGTAGACTGTACATCAACAACATCAAAAAGGAGTCAACTGAATTAGAAGAATTTTATTTTTCATACAAGGGATGGGGCTACTTCATACAAGTAACATGTCTAGTGTATCCCACAAATCTGTGGCAGTGATGAAGGATAAACTAGAAATCTCCTGATAACAGATCCTTTTCTGTTAATTTTGAAACACCAGACCCCTTATTTTAATGTGCATTCCAGTGACAGCTACTGTATAATTAAATAGTTGTGTCCCTCTAACAGCTTAATCTATTGGCATTCAAATGCCCATGTGATTTGAGATAATTCCCACAGCATGACTCTTTAGCGACAGTGGGCTCATAATTGAATAATTAAAAAGAGGCAGAGTTAATCTTTGTTTGAAGTTATAGGTAACATGGCTGAGCCACTTTTTTCTATGTTATCCAATAAGGTTAGGATAGGTTGTGTTTTCCTAATTAACTTCGTAGTGTGTATTTTCCTAGTAGTATCATAAAATGAGTCGTTGCCTCCTGTTCTGCCTTCATTTGATAGTCATATCCCATTAAAATGTTGTCTCTTTCCTCCTCCGCAATAGGGAATGTGCCTTCATAATCTGTGTGCATACTTCCATGCAGCTCATGTTCTAATCTGTTAAGAGTTCCCCATTCTAAGGTGTGACACTATTTCGTGTCCTTCATTCCCCCTGTGGGACACCCTTGTAAACGGATGGCTGTTACATCCCTAGAAGTGGTTTTCCTTGTAGGTGGCTTTAATTATTTACCTGAAAGAATTACGTTTTAAGTGGTAGTATTTGCTTGAAGTGAGCTAGCTAAAGAGTGTAAATCAAGATCCCATGCTTATAAAAACAGTCTGAGCTGATGGTATTCTATTCAAGAAGCCTCCAGGGTAGGGATCCACATTCTGCAGCATTAAGCTCACAATATCCCTCGAATCCTGGGAATCCCTATGGCCAGGTGCCCATTCTTCAAGCCTAGTGCTTAGCTTACCTTCTTAGTTAATTTAAAACTAAAGGGTGACTCCCATCGCTCAGCACAATCTTAATATAAGGAAGCCGCACAATAAGATATAATGTATTCAAACAGGGCAATAATGAAAGCGAATATATGTCAGCGATATCTCTGGATGAATAAAACATCCATGACCTTGGATTACATAGCAGAATTCATTTCTTCAAGCAGATTTCTTCTATTGCAAAGATAAAGGGAGTTGGTTAACAAAACTGATGGCACAAGGCGACCACCTGGACATTTATCCACCTTTCACCTGAGACTTATAGGTCTGAATGCCAGAGTGAACAATCAGTCATGCAGGGAGCTATGTGCTTTAAATGTGTGTTGTCAGACAGCTTAGCACCAGCTTAGCTGGTGTGGCTTAGCAAAGGGACCCCCATCCCAATCTGCAGAGAGAATGTTTACTGTAGGATCTGTGTGTTTTTACGGACTGAATGTGAAGAGGGGTGAGGAGTAATGCCAGATGTAAGCAGTCAATGTTTAGATCATGGGCTATAGGCAGCTGTTAGGTCAGCCCCTGATCTGTACTGAGGAAGCAGATACATAAATATTTATGCTTACTTTTTGACAATTATTAGGAAAACACATCTGTCAAGATGCTGTAGGATTGTAGGGGTTGTGTTTTTATGTGGTTTTGTAGCTAGATTATCTGTATGTGACTTGCTCTGCTAAACATGTTTTTCTGGGTTAATTCTGAAGATTAAGCTCCTAATTCTAGCACATTTGTTCTTGGAAATGTCTGGAGATGCAATAGTAATTATAAAGGTGTGAGCTGTGTCTTCTTTAAAGCTCTCTATTTTTGCAATTAAGAACTGCTTATTCAGAATTAACCTTGGTTTTGGGATACCAAGTCAAATGCCACCAGTACATTTCTGTTCCACATTGGGTAGACAATTACAGTGTTTATGAATATACTCAACACTCTGCACCACCCTTGCTTCCTCTGTTTTTGCTTTAGTTCATTAACATTTTTTAGGCTTGCTAGACCTTTTGCTAATTCATGTTTCTGTGCTATCTGTCCTGGATCAAAGCTGAGTGTGAGTTTGTGCTGATTGCTGCTGTTTTGAAGATGAAGGCAATCAGTAGGCAACGTTAACAACTGTCTCTTTCAGCACATACTGTAGCTCACCGTAAGACATCAAGTCAATCCTGACATTCTGACATACTCAGAATAACACTCAAGCTGATATAACACTGATATGCGTGCTAATCTAGTTATTTACTATAAGGAACCCAAGACTGTACCTTATAGAAAAAAATCTTTTTGCACATTAAGTACATTAAGTAAGCCATAACTGAGAATTTAATTGTATTTTAAACTGTCATGCCACATACACACATATAGAAGATATGTCAAAAGGAGATTGTTTCTTCTTTCTACATTTAAGTATCATTAGCCTTTACTTGTTTCTTTGCACCTCATGTGCTGATGCTGTGCCACACTCCAACCACTTTATTATTATAAATTGTTACAATAAAAAGTTTGGTGAAAAAGGGTTATAGTACAAAAGTCTAGAGTATAGGATCGTGGGCCTTATAGACAAATATAAATGATGGAAAATGATGCATTGCTGCAAACACATCTGTTGTGTTCATCAAGCTAAGAAGTACAGATAGCAACATATACCAAAGATTTGAACATTATATTATAGGCCACAGCTGTCTATGCCCCCCATTATGGAGTAATTACAGTAGGAACCAAGCATAAGAGGCTAATGCCAAAGGTGGGTCAGTGCTAGGCAGGTAACAAACTCTGTTTTAAATAAAAAGTTAAATGACCTTCTTTGATCTTTAAAAAAAAACTCTTGAGGACAAAAACCTGTTTTTTTTTTACAAGTTGGTGCTTTATTTTGCTATGGTAAACAGAGACCCACAGATTCATGTGGGAGCTAATGTTCTTTCCTATTTAAAGTTCATCCTGACTTTTAACACAAAACTTAAATACATGTGAAGTATAATGTGCTGTCCATGGAGATTTCTTACTGTGAGAGCTGTTAGCTTTTCATTTTATATTTTTCTCTTCCTCCCTTCTTCTGTATTTGAAGTCATCAAGGGTTTATTTATTAGGAGATGATTGAAGTGGTTTGTTGAATGACAGAATACATAACTATACTGTAAACTACACTTTGTGTACAAAGACATTACAGATATACTGTATGCTAGAAGGTTTTTTTTTACCTTAACTGTGCTTAGCCTCACAAATCTATACAAATCCTATAGCAGACTTGTTTGTGATGCTGTGCTGACAACAAAATGTTGAAATGAAAATAGAATAGCATGAAATTTGTTGCATATAACTTTTTGAGATGAGAAATCTAGATGAAATGTACTGTAATATTTCAGAAATCATGTAATTTTTTTTCCTAAAAATGCAAAGCTATTTGTACACTGTATTGTGGTTAAATATCAGCAATCAAGATACTCTGCTGCATTAACGCTGTAGGAGACAAACACTGCCCTGTGAAAGACTTTAAATTACTTTGTTACAGAAGCAGACTTGACTTGGGCTTTTGAGGACTAATGCCCTGGTAGGGTTGTTATGGGGACTGGCAGTATAACCCTGGTGTATTTGTCTGCATCTCTGCAGGGGTTATTTAATAAATCAGGGGCTAATTGCCCATCATCAGACTGTCTGGCACCCTTATTAATGTCCAATTAGTATTAATGTGGTAATTACCCTGCCCAGGGCATTGGGCTGTAGCCCAGAGATGCTCATTGACTCCTGGAGGGAAATCTGTTCAAGCTCACATCATGTAAGAAAATGAAACTGGTCTCCCATCATCAGGTGAATTGAATTGGAACCATTCTATGATTTTGGTTGAGATTTGTTTTTAAATTTTGAGAAGACAATTATTTCCTATTTTGCAGTTGCTAGTTGTTTATTAACTTGGTTTCATGGTTACAACATCTTTATTGCATATGAAGATCTGTGGACATGCATCTCTGATATCTACAACTGTCAGAGGCATTCATGTTGAAACACTGTGAACTCCATAGTGCCTTACGGGAGACATAGCACTGATTGAAGCTGCAGAATATCCCTAACTGATAACTCTGCATATGTGAACAGTCAACGCCTAGCAGGTCACGGAGTTGACGTGGACCGAAATGAGAGAGCACATTGTCTGTCTCTAACCCACCCACCTTTTGTGGCACTTGGCCAATTGTGAATTTGGGGAATCCCAGAGACATGGTCCAGATTTGAACTGGTGTCCAGAACAAGGTTTCAACTGTGTTCTCAACTATTAGTAGTTGAAATATTGTATATGAGAGAGCTTTTTGTTGTGATTTTGGAAAATTTCCAAAAGACGTGATCTGTGTTTCATTGATTTTTGCACAGTCCTGACCATTATCCTTTATCAGACAGATATTGAAAACTGTTCATCATTTCCAGCCTAAAACATAGTGTTATCTGTTTATTTCCTCAATGTAACACATTCTTTGGGAGAGTATATATTGTGGTTTTATGTTCCCCTAGCCTGTGCGGAAAATGTCGGACAGTCAAGCATTAATCATTGCTGGCAGGCTCACAATGTGGTTTGAGGTTTCACTCACATCTCAAAATTACAGACTAACACTTTGTCCTCTCTCCTTATCCTTCCTTATCCAGACCCATCATGGATGCTCATGCATGTGAGTGTATATCAAGTATGTAAAAGGTATACTGTACCTTGTCAGGCAATTATTCATGAATTAATAATATATTATTTTATGTGATACATCTAAAGTAGTTGCATATTTAATTTTACTATTAACTGTGATCCATAGTGAATAATTACTTTAGCCATGTTTAAAATGATAATTCTATCCTCAGAATAATTCTATCCTCCTCCTCTGGAGGACAGGGGCAAGATCTTAAGTTCTCCGTTATGCATATCTCTCTGGAGTGGTAAATCCACACTTCATTAGAGATTAAAAGCATACAGCACCAGCTACTTGAGAGGTGTGTATCTACAGTATGTGTGTAAGTTGGTGCACTCGGGTTTTAATAAAAACATTCGAGACAGTGGAGATGCTATTTACTTCTGATCTTGAATTGTGCACATCTCCCAAAAAATTGGAAAGAATTGTGATAAAAAAAACACCTGCAAACGTAATGTCAGCTGAACCGAACAGCAGAGTTCCTCATCAACCTATATTTCTTAGAAAAAAGTTATTTGATTATTATTAAGCAGTGGACTGAGAAGGTAAAGAATTAAATATCTTACTGTATTAGTTAAATATAAGGTTGTGTGTAGAAGATTAGGTTCAACCAAAGTAATTGAAAATCATTAATGAAAAAGACCAAAGGGTACTCAGGACTGATGTCTAAACACTCTGCTTTTTTGTATTTTAGGAGACCAAGAGAGGTTTTACCTTCTCTTCTTCTGCTTGTTACTATTTTCCAACCTAACTGTCCACCTCCCCCCAAAGAACAAATACACATTATCACAGTACACATAATAGAGCATTTTTATTAATATTAACTGAAGAAAGACATTACTGTTCTTGTTCTGCATTCTACTTCACTTTTTTCTTTTTTAATCTTACTCTTGAGATTACAGTTTTCAATGCACACAATCATTTCTGTTCAGCTGACAATACAGTTTTGCTGAGATATCCCTCAAAGCTTGCTGTTAGTACTGTACACACAGTAGAGTCTCTCTGACACGTACATATACCCTCTTAATTGAGGTTTTACTTAGACATAGTCAAGCACTCGGATATAAGTCCTCATACAGGATATGTAATACACTGTTGTTTAAAATAAACTACTGTATACATTAATGAATCCTGATAAAACTACAGGAGTGACATCTGTGTCACGCCCTCTGCAGCCAGAGGGCGCTCCTCCTCTGTCCTGTCCCTAGTTTCCAGTCTGCTGTCCTTCCGGTTCCTCTCTTTCCCTTGGGCTATATATTTCCGGGTTTTGCACTCTGTCCTCGCTCAGCATTGTCGTTCGGATGTCCTGAGACCCGCCTAGCACCAGGGCGCCCCATGTCTGCTCCCTGAGGGCATAGGTTTCTATACGGCATTCCTGAACTCTTTGCACTAATGAGCCCGGGCCTTTTTCCTGTCTCGCCGCTACGCATATGGGTCTTTTTCCGCTCTCCTGCTCCCCACAGTTAGTCCCTTTGGATGTCCGTGACAATCTGTACATCTAACAGTATGTTCATTTTGATAGTTTGCAGCAGCAAAATAAACAAGATGCTTGGAAACATGGTATAAGAAGAAACTGAAGTAAAGTGAAATAATGTTGAATGTATATCACACTAATAAAATCTCTTTCAGAATATTATACTATGTTTTGTGCCAATACAAATCACTTACTTTCACAGATTACTTTGAAAGTACTCTGGGGAAAGTCATGCACAGGCAAGTTAAAGGAAATGAATGTCTTTAATACTGAAAAAATCTAGGTGTGTCACACCTCTAAATCTGATGTGAGAATCCTCATTGGTTTAACAAATTACACCAAATGAGAAGGTCAAGAATGAAACAAGGTTCAAAGGCCATAAGTGGACAATCAGACCAGTTGGGTTTTGATCTGAGAATCGGAAGCACATCTTCACACGAAGCGACATGGAAATCTGGAATAAACCTACTATTTTGTTGAAGATCTCTTTTTGATTCTTCACAAAACTGTGAAAAGAAATTCTCAGCCTATTCTGTGATAGTGGTCATATGAATATATTTTCCTCCTCTTGTCTATAAATGTTTTTATGTTTTAATCTCATTGCTTCAGATCTGATAATCATTACATAGATTACCACCTACTGTATAACTTTAACTCCCAAACCAACTCCAATTCCAGCATAAAACTGATACTCATGATGATCAACTAACCTCGGAGGAGAGTATAATGCTCAGATGTAATTAATGTTGTATTTATTGCATTGCACAACTATATACTGCAGTATAAATGCTTATTTTACAACATTAAAACTACACAGATTTGGAGGTGTACACATAAACTTGATACTCAAGATTTGGATTCTGGTTACTCTCATTTATTCTTTGATAACTCATGTAGCTATCATTATTGCTGCTAAATATATACTTGCATTGTAGTACTGAACATTCAGTATATAATTATTTTCTGAAGGAGGTTACTCTAAAATGCTGTGCTGTTTCGTCTGAGGTGACAAGAACTTTAATTAAACTCAAGTGCTCATCACTGAAGTCAACTCATTTTAGCTATGAAGAATTCACCAGAATTTCAATGCTTCTGTGAGGATATTTTAATACTATTTTGGCTGAGGTTGTAGTTATTTGTCACAGTGACAAATTCTGACTGTTCTGTCAGTGTGCAAGTGCTCAGCTGTGCACTCTTGACAGCTGAGTATGAAACCAGTGGCCAATATTGTAAACCCAGTGAAATCTTGCAATGTTTGTCACAGACTTAAAAAGTGCAACTGAATGGCATATTTTAACAAGATTTGCCATTTATTTTAAAGTCTATCTAATTTGAAATCTGTAATGGTTAATTGAAGAGCCTTTATTACTATAACCCTTGTACTAGCTTTTCTTCACACTAACAGAGCACTCTGCTTGGTGAGTACACTTCAAGCATCAGTGTCTCGAGGAGAGTTGCCACCAGTTGCTAGAGTGATACAGCTCTCACTGAAAACACTATGAGTTGATACAAGTCACAGGCTGTGCTTTTGTATGGCAAGTCCAGAATACCCTAATGGACTCAAAATTACCCAATACTAGAAGTACTTCATCAGTCAGCTGACTTTAATTATGACAGAGAATCCTTGTCATCCCTGTCTGAGCAATAATACTCAAACTACACTCCAAATAACCACCTTGACCAATTTGACCCCCTTAATTAGCATTAATTCACTAGCATTAAAAGTATTTTAAAGAAATTCCTACTTCTTTGACTTTGTTTTACAAAATTGTAATCTGCAAAACAAAAGCATTTGGTAGGGGCCTTCGGTTTTTTATGCCTTTTGTGTCTTTTTAAATATCATGCTTTAATTATACTTTAACTCTAATTTGCTTTGGTACCAGTGTTGGAAAGCAAAGATGCTGTATAGCAATTTTGTTACAGTGGGAAGTATTTTGTGTAAGCAGAGCCTGTTTTCCATAAGCCAGACATTTTCTGATTAATGCTTAAAATTCCATTTTTGCATTCTGGCAAATCTGTATTTGCAAATATCCAGACTTTCTGAAAACATTTTTGCAGAAAGTGAGAAAGACGAAAATGCTAAAAGTAAGAGCATATGCTAAACATGGCACCTACTACAGCATTTGTTCTATCAATATCTTTTCCAGTTAAGTTAAAATGGCCGTGGCACCTACTGTAGATGTCTTACATCCTCATGTAAAAAAGCTTCTGAGATGTGTGAAGACTAGGCCTCTTCCTGACTG
The DNA here is from genome assembly GCF_040954835.1 of Lepisosteus oculatus. Taxonomy (NCBI): domain Eukaryota; kingdom Metazoa; phylum Chordata; class Actinopteri; order Semionotiformes; family Lepisosteidae; genus Lepisosteus; species Lepisosteus oculatus. Next base: position 43,011,391 of record NC_090699.1, read on the forward strand.
GATGCGTACAGTATGTAACTGAGTGCAAACCCTCATCTACAGACTCATTTTACTATGGGTATCTATGATTATGCTTATCTTAGACATCAAATCAATACATTTCAAATGTGGCCTTCATAAATGATTAAATTAGCATGCCATACACGATGTAGAGCAAAACAGATATTAAATGATGGATTCAGGTGCTAGTAAGATCAAAAACTGATATAGTAATTCTCCAGGAGGTGGTACTGGTGTATATTTGTGAGTTTAGCTCCACATGCCTAAGGAGAATAAGACAGAATATTGAGATACCACATTCAGAACTGGCAGGGAGCCCTTTCTTGTAATTGTATAGGACTGGTGCCGGGAAAGTATAGCTGTAGTGTGGTGTGATATCAAATCCCTTTGTACAGCTCAGCCACTTTTAATCTTTATGAGCCAAACTACCTCACTGATACAGAAACACAACCCTCAGCAGCATTGTTCACAGTGTTTGCTGGTAAATTATGATAAGCTAGAAATCACAGATGATTGCCATTTTTGGAATATCAAAAAATGTTTCTGCTCAAATACTGTATAAATAGCAGTGCTTTCCTGCTATGCTTCCATCAAAGCTTTTTCAGTGATAAGTTGAAAGTCAAGTCTGCCAAGAAGAGGCTTGTTTAAATAAAAAGCAACTTCTGAGCACAGTGACTGGCAGAGTAACAACATTGCAACACAAGATATGCTACCAGGAAAAACAAGGCTATGGAAATACACTACAGTATGGAAATGAGAGCTGCTTATGCACAGGGGTGGTCCCAACACCATTATATGGAAATGTGTGCATAACATTTGTAGATCTCACACTAAATAGTCAGATACATTTGAGATTACTGATATTACAAACTCTACAGTAAACGCAGGAAAATCATGGAGATGGCAGCTGTGTGCTTTCAGCCTTGTTAAGAGAGGTGTTCCATCAGTCAGAGAGGGAAATATAATTCCCCTTGGACAGCTGGTTGCTCTTTTACTGTTGTGAATTTTCCATGCGGTACTGACCTTTGTATAAACTGTAGAAAAGTAAAACTATTCTGGTTAATATTTTAACTGCACACATCTGTCTATGTGTAATCTGGGTTTGTTTCAGTTATCATAGACCCTACTTTGTAAGCATGGTGTTTTAATTTCTTCTGCCTTATTTTCATTTGGTCACTGTGTTGTTTGATATTGCTGTGTTGATTCCCTTAACTCATGCTACTTTACATGAAGAGATTGTAAATCACCTTAAATAAAAGTGAACTAGATATTTATGTCAATAATAATGAAATATTTATGTTAATAATAACTAAATAATAATGTTAATAAAACTACAGCTCAAACTGCTTTTTAATGGGAGCATTAGGGGTGCTTAGAGTTTGCAGACATTTAGCAAAGACATTTATGTTCCAGCACACCCTTTTATCAGTACACTATGCATATACAGTATCTCCCTTTCAGGCTGCTCTCATGCCTGGTACTAATGATTGGAGAACCCTATCAAGTAACCTCAGCAAGATAAGATATCAGAGGCACTATGCAACATTCCTAGTCCCATGCTCCCTAAGTCCTGTGACAGCAGCCATAAATATCACAGGAAATTTTCACTTTTATCTTTTGATGTTTATTGCTCTGTTTTTTCTTGATTGCAGTGCAACACAGCATGCATTTATGTAGTGTACTGTAACATTTTTGTTTCTTTTTCCTATTACACTCTTACTTGCATCTTTCTTTGAGGGCCCTGTTCTAGGAGGACAAGGAAGCATGGTTTAGAACCATGGGACTGAACTAGTTATTTTGCCAGCTGGGTCTTGACAAAATCGAGTAGAACAACTGAGTTCGATATTAAATAAATTCCAAGTGCTCTGACAATACAGTAGTGTAAGACCTACCAATTAATGATTGCACTGCACTACTGTTCTGTAACTCTTTAAAGTAAAGTCATATACTCTGATCTGAAACAATGGTGAGAACATGTTGTGCAGTATTATATGATGCTTATTGACTTATTATAACATCTTCATGGCCTTAGCAGCCAGAACAACTTGGGAGCCCATTACAGAAATTGCAGGTTTATTAATTGCTTCATCATTATCAACTTCACTTGTGGATTCAACAGGATAGTGTTAAAAAAAAGAAGTGATCTGCAATGAACAAACAAAACAACCAACCAAAAAGGTTATGATTACTGTAAAAATCAAAAGGGAACTTAATGTAGGGGTGAAGGGTTTTGAAGGCTTAAACTGTAACAATTAAATTTTTGTTCTTGTAAATATGAAGCTTCTTGTTTATTTGCTTGAAACACTAACTTAAGCTGTTTCTTGTAGGATCTCATTGAGTAGTTGTAGTATTGGAAATGTTTTGAGCATATTGCCCAGCATGATCTTCCCTGTCCCAAGCTAATAAGATCCAATACCTTTAATCTATTTAAGAATGCTAAGTAAGTATTTCTTTCTCACCAAGAGTATGTCTGGCTACATCCCTTTGTACTTACTGTCAGGGAATCTATTGGTAGAATAGGAGGATGCATAACCATGAATCCCACAGATAGTAGCACAGGGACAATCCAAAAGACACAATCCAGGGGCTAGGTCAATTAGGGAGGCAGTGAGTCCAGTAACAAGAGAAATCCAAAAGACAATCCAAAAATGAAATCCAAAAGGCATGGTCAAAAGCCAGGAGCAAAGATTTGGTACCAGGAGATCAGTCAAAAGGCTTAGAAACATACACAAAAGAATACTACTGGAGGCTTCTTAATAGTGAGCATGGGTAGGTGTGTGAGTGAAGTTTAAATACTGAAAGGAAAGGGATGTGGTTGGATAATTGGTTTGGGAGTGAGAAGTTGTGGAATCTAGTGCATGTGTGAATGTGATGGGTTCAATTAGGAATGAGATTGTAAAACAATGGTTTTGGGAATGCAATGCCATTTGTGATTTAGAGTGTGGGACATGACAGGAATGGAACGGCTTTTACGAGGGGGGTGTGACACTTACTCTTTTACGCCAGTATCCCTCAGGTAGTGGGCTGTACTAAACTGAATTTTGCACAAAGTCAAGCTAATGCATCGTACAATCCATCTATCCATCCTTTATCTAGGGCACACACAAAGTCAATTTAGAGGCACCAATTAGCCTCACCAGCATGTCTTTGGAAGGTGGAGGAAATCCAAGTACCTTTAAAAAACATATGAAAACAGGAGAGCCTGCAAAATCACACAAAACATGTACATGCTTGGAATACAACTTAAAATTCAAAGGGTTGTGACACGGAAGTAGTGACTGGTGTGCCAGCATGCTCTACACTTTACACTACTATAACATTTTATCTCTGTTTAAAAATCTATAAATCTATAAAATCTATACTTTTTATTATTAATACAGGATTTTTTGGCTTTTTGTTTTGATTATTTTCTTTTCTTTTTTTTCATCATCCAAAATGAAGTGATTTTCTAGCAGTGTGAAAAACTACGAAGATCTCATTGATGCAGATGCCCATTTCCTGGGTATTTACATACGTATGTTCAAATAGTAGGGAATAATGTTTCCAAAGCAAAAACCTGTTTTAGCATTTCTGTTTTGACAGTTTTAGAATATAAAAGACAATTGAGCCCCACCATGAAGACACTGCTACCAAAGTCTTCATGGCTTGCATAACTTCTGATGAGTTTCTTGAAGAAACACTTGAGTTTAGATGACTCTCATTTGATGGACATTTCAGATTTTTTTTAATCTTCCCCAACAAATGATGGTAATTGGATTAGATAATAGTCATGCATAATAAAATATTGCAGCTTCACCATTCAGAAACAGCTGGTGTGTTATTTAGCCTAGGTCAGTGTGTTTTCTTGTTTACAGCATTGTGTTTTCCAATACCATATGTTGGTGCATATTTGTCTTCTTTTATCTAAAGGCACTGCAATCACTTTGGCAAAAAGAAAGAATCAGATGTGCACACTGAGTTTAGTCAATGAGAAAGTAATCAGATTGTCACCCAGCTCATGAGCACCTCCAGAAAGACTTGAATTTTAAGGCAATCTTTCCAACAGAAGAAATTCTGTTAGCAGATAAAATTTCTGGAGGATAGGTAGGTTATATTTTCAAATCTTTTGTGACACTCTGAAATGAACTACTGATGTGATGAACAAATCCTATCAATAACAAGAGAATGAGGGCAGGGCACTTATTTTCCTTATATGGTCTCTCATTCCATGAAAGACAGAAATCTGTGGCAAATGAAATCTAACAAGAGGCTGCTGCAGTTGTAATAAATAAAAACTTGATTGATCAGTCGCTTTTTTCCTCTTTGCTAAATATCCTTATTAAGGTGTCCTGTCTTTTTAAAGAAAATTCCCTTACCACTTCTTCTTTCTTTGGATGCTTTTTCGATATGGGCTTGTCAATTGCCAATGCATCTCTTGTAAAGCAGAGCTCACTCACAGTATGAAGAATGGACAAGCTTTCTTTGCAGACATAATGCACTGTGGAGCTGTACTGTTTTACACACCAGGAGTTCCACAGTGAATTACAGGGGAGTCTGTATGAGTAATGGGTCTCTAGAAGACAGCAATAAAAGCTAATTGGTGCCTGTTAAGTCAGAGTTGTCATGTGAAGCAAACAGAGATGTTCTGGCCAAGGTGAGCCCCAGCAATCCCTGAGGTACTCATCCAGCTGACACACTACCGCTTTGGAAACCCTACTCAAGGTTAGTTAAGGGCCTAACCCAGGCTCAGACGGGGAATATTCAAACTAGGAGGCTCAAGCTTTACTCTCAAAGTCTCTGCTGGCTTAGTCACTCTTGAGCCCACCATCCAGCTGTGAAGACACTCACAGCAGCCCTTCTCATACAGAACCTACTAATGGACAGTAAGTCTGTTTAGAGCCTACTAATATAACTCCATTTAGCTATTAATTTTTTATGTGTGTTAAAGCAACTAAATATGTTATTAGACACTCCGAATGAAAGAGAACAAAAAATATGATCCCACCAACTCTTGATTTATATCACATGCTCCTTAAGCAACATGTTTCTTCAGGACTTTGAGAGCTCTGCTGTGAAATTCTTACACCTTTGAGCACAGTGAATGTGTCATGGTTACCCTTTTGATACAGGGGCCTCACAATTATTCCTTCTGCCTTTCTCTTCAAGGGGTCTCTTTCTGCATGGCTAATTGGTCTCTATGTTAAATTTCTCACATGACAGAAGTCTTTGTTTTAATTTTAATCAAGAATTATTGCATCGTTCATAGTAATCCATTAAGCAGAAATAACAAAGAAGACATTATGTCACTCTTGCAATCATATTATTTGGGGTGATTAGAGGAGCAGGTATTTATTACCTCTTAAGAAGCAAAGCAATTGTTTTTGAGCTGTTTGATGTTTTTAATTACAATGTCAAATGACCTGTAAACAGCACAATAAGATGCAACATGGCTATGTTAATTTCCAAAATGATCCTCATCTACAGTACTTCAAACAGTAATAAGGAAGCAACTGTGCTTTGCAATTTCTGAAACAGAGATTTACACTGTACTCCTAAACCTGGCAAAATGGAAATGGTTTTGTGCTTCTTATCTCCATCTAAACTGTGCTTAGATGTGCTGTACATAATGCTAAACGTGAATCGGTCTAACAGACACTGATTAGTAATCAGTGCCATGTAAGCACTAATTAGTAACCAGTGCCATGTTAGAGGAGATCACATGCTGTCACATAGAACATAGTTATTTAAGTTGTAGGGTGCTTTCCAGATCAATTATCTGTAATGTTCAACACAGAAATGAAGCCTACTAACAGTAAAGTAAACTCAAAAAGGGCATTTTGTTACTTTTCATTTATAAGGCTTTGAGGTAGACTTAAAGAATCTTTTTTTAATCCCCATTTTCTGGAACAAAAGTGGTCCTTATTCCACTTAAACATCCATTTTGAAATTTATCTGGAGATTATGTAGTTAGAAAAAAAAGGACCTTTGAAAGCTATGATCTTCATGCTTTGAAAAAGAAATGCTGCAATTTAGTAAAGCTTCTTTAACCAATCACTACTCTTTCCTCTTCAGACATTGATCATTAGTGTCTAACATTAGTTAACTACTGACAGTTAATGGGTTGTGAGAGTCCTGATCTGCAGACAGGGGACAATGAACAAAAAAATCGACAGTTTAAATTGGTGAGAGCTTGAAGATTCCAAAGCCAAACAAAAGTTCCTGGAACAAGTTAATGACTACAATAGAGAGAGTCAAGCTTCGGGCTGAATCAATGATCCCTTCTACTGTTTCAACAATGTAAATCTTAACACGGTGATTCAAGTTCAAGTTCAGGTTCAAGTTTATTGTCATTATACGCATATACAGGTATATGGTATAATGAAATGCTATTTAGCTAGCTTTCAGACGATAAGTAGTACAAAAAACAACAACAATACAATTGTATAATAAAAGAAAGACAGAGACAACAGGCAGTGTGCAAAACAACAAAAGGTAACGTAATGTGGAAAACAACATCAGATGTGCAAAAACATACATCAACAGAATGAAATAAAGTATAGAAAATTATGGGGAGTGAGCTTTTTGACATCTGAGGTAGAGGTGGATTTCGATGTTTTTTGGTAAGAAAGAAAGCACTGTAAGGTTCAGATCCTAGGTGAGAGAGGCTGGGAGTTAAATAGTTTGATAGTGCGCGGGTAAAAACTCTCTGAGTCTGGTAGTCCGGAGATGCGAGGTGTGGTTTCCAAGCGTGACAGCCTGAGGTCTGCCTGCCAGAAAGTCCCGAATCCAGTTGCAGAGGGTGGTGTCGAGACCCTGTGTACTGAGTTTCTTTACTAGTTTCTCTGGAATGATAGTGTTAAAAGCTGAGCTGAAGTCTATCAATAGTAGTCTTGTGTATGTGTTCTTTTTATCCAGGTGTGATAGGGCAGTGTGTATGGCAATGGAGATTGTGTCGTCTGTGGATCTGTTGGGCCGGTAGGCAAATTGGTACGGGCCCAGTGTGTTTGGAATGGTGTCTTTAATGTGCTTCATGACCAGCCTCTCGAAGCACTTCATGATGACAGGTGTTAGTGCCACCGGTCAGTAGTCATTAAGACATGTCGCTGTGGTTTTCTTTGGTATTGGGATGATGGTGGTTGTCTTGAAGCAGGTGGGGACTACGGCTTGGGCCAGAGACATGTTGAAAATGTCTGTGAATACACCCGCCAGTTGATTGGCTCAGGCTCTGAGGACGTGACTGGGTATGCCGTCGGGTCCTGCAGCCTCGCGTGTGTTCACTTCTAGCAGAGATCTCCTCACCTCATCTGCAGACAGCAAGAGCACCCGGTCAGTTGCGGAGTGTGCAGCTCTGTTGACTGGCTTCTTGTAGTCCGTGAGGACCTACGAAATGTTCAAGCTGACTACAGTCAGATTGAATTAATAGCCGATGTGATACAGAAGTAAAACCTGCACTTATAATGATTATGTAACAGGAATGGTGCAGGATGTTTTGTTTGGAGGTACATCCTTTTTAAGATGTACACTCAAAACCTAAGTCTTATAACTTTGAAAAAAGTGAGAGAAATATGTCTAATTTCTGTGTATGATCAAGTTAAAATTGTACAATTTAGATATTGCTGTGCCTTGTCACTGTTATGTAGCCTGTGTAAGTGACAGTTTGTTCTAGCTGTCTGTTTGCTTCTCAATTATGGGAAAGCAGGTTCCAGTGAGAATCTGGAGGGGTGGAGAGCCCCCTGGCAGCATACAAAATGTCTTAGCTCTGTTTCCTGAAAATGAATTCTCCTCTCGTTGCACCACTATTTAAGATCATAAGGAGATTGCAGCCTGTCCCCACCATCTGGGCAACTGGGAGGGGACAGGAGAGGAGGGGAAAATGGGGGTGGGGGGTGGAGTTGATGTATGCACAGAACTCACTCAGAGGGGAAACATGTGGTGGTGAAGAGCACACAGACAACATCTCCACCAACCTGAGCTATTATCTCAAGTAAAAAACAATAAAGATCATTGTGGGTTCCATAGCAATTGCAGGCATAAGACATAAATCACAGTTAACCATAGGTGATACAATTAGGTTTTTTCCAAACTTGGCTATATTTAAAGGCTTTAGTATAATTTTCCCAGCTGTTGAAGTGATAGAAGTGATATAAATACTTTACAATTTTGTTTTAATCTCTTGGGCATTCACTACTTACCTAATTGCAATTCATATTTATTAAAAACACCACACTTTAGAATAACCTATTCACAGAAGGTTTTGGACTACTCCATTTTTGCAGAAAATCTGAGTAAATAGTTTCTTTAACAGTGGTGGAACTCCAAGGCCTGGAAACCAGGCACTCAGGAATGCAGAGTGAACAGATGAGTGCTGGTGGGAATATCTAGTCCATGCACCAACCAGAATGTTTACTTGCATTTTTTGCATAGTCCCTAAAGAGATGGCAATTTCCTAAACCCTAAGAAATGTTATTCACTATTGTTTTGTAATGTCATTCAATAAGTATTTGTTGGTGGGACAGGCTAATGAGTGATTTGCTTCTCTAAACCCGAGGTACTATACAAGTGGATTTAGGTTTTGTTTAACTGAGACAGTTTTTGAAAGGGTATTGAGATGATCAACTGCTAAAAACCTTTGCCTAATTGAGCCATGTAACAAAGGCGTCAGTTCAGTCTTGGCTGTGTCATTGGTAGAATTCAACTGGATCTTCCTTGTATGGCAGTGTGCACTTGGAGTTCAGATGAATGAAACTGACCAGGGTTTCTTTGACATGTGTTACAGCAGTGATCCCTCCAACTGGAAAGGCCGCCACAAACTTACAGTCTTATCAGTGTGTCAGACTGTACACACCGACAGCTGTGTCACCTCTGTTTGCACTGTGGGGTCAAAGTGTAACAAAAGCTTTGTTAATTCTCTATTGTAAATTTTAAAACTGGTGAGAGCACTGAAAAATAAGTAGCCATTAAATAAAATGAACAAAAACAGTATTGTATGAATATGGGACAAAAACAAAGCAAGCACAAAGCAAAAGGGAATGCATCTGTCTTGCTGATGATGAACCAATAAGGTTGTTACTGTTCAATCTGTAGAAAGAAAATGGGTAAGAAGTGACTCTGAAAGAGAAGAAGAAGGCAATTGTCAGTCCCCTCACTCTGGTAACATAATACTGTAGTATCTAATATCTTCATCTGCAGTTTTTTATTTGCAGTTAAACCACAAAGATGTGTTTGACAGTTTCATGTGAAAAAGTCCTTTCTGTTCCAGATTTTGATGCAAACATCACCATAAAAACAGTGTATGCACTGAAATTAAATAGTTTTTTCAATGTATTATTAAGCCTATGCCTATAGTAAAGCTTTCTACATCAAAGCATTGATGTGAATAAGATCTTAAAAGCAAATCTGCTTTTGAGCAGATCTGAAAAGCAAATTATAACAATCCTTAGATTGTTATCATAAAAAAACAGTCAGACAAGATGTCAGTACAAGAAAACGTGGCTCATCCAAAATTAAAAAAAAATAAATTAATAATTTTAAAAATTGTTCCAGTCTGTGCCTTTTAGAGTGCTTTTCTGGAATACAATGTAGATATGCTGGGGAACAGCGCCTTGTTTTATCTAAACAGACTGCAATTGCTTCATCTGGGGAGGGAGAACTTCAGCTTCATTAAGAAACCAAGCTGTCACACAGCAGGGGATAAAGCAATAAGGAAACTGATGTGTTTTCTTAATCAGCACACAATGGAAAAATGGTTAGAAATGACACATCTCTACCTCCTGAAGGACACTGATAAAATCTTCATGAAATGATGAGATTGGGGTTTGAAATCTCAGAGAGCTCTTTGATCAGCGGTCACTGCTGTCCATTTTTGTTCATGGAAAATTGACTTTTCTCCATGGACGTAGAAAAAAGGTGCTGTCTGAGCATTCTTCAGAAATAACACAGTACATTGTTGCTGAGGAGCTCTGTGTAAATGGACCTTTTTATAACTATATCACTTCATAACCAGTATGATTTTAACTACTGGCGTCTGTGATGGTCAGTGAATCTACAAGGTATTGCAAACTCCAGCTTGGCATTTTCACTTCCCAGCAAGAGATATTTTGTTTTTCATAACATTTCCCCCAAATACTTACAAATATACAGAAATTGTGGTGAAATGATCCACATTAAAATGAATCAGTACTGTTGAGCACTGTATCATACTTGTTCAGTACATGATGTGATAAAGTATCACTCTCATCTATCTTCTTGGCAGAATTTTGCAAATAAATAAATCTCTTGTTTATATAGAAATATTGACAATGCTAGAAATTATCACACTGAATTTAAGTAATGAAATTTATATTGTGCTTACATTGTAGGTACATTATTATACTGTAATTAATAATTTATTTGTAAAATGCTAGCAATTTAAATTGGGCATAGCTGAAACTAAATGTACAATATGTTTATTTAGATTTTGGTGAAAATTGGTCAATTAGTCAGGCATCAAGGAATGCTTTCATTGGTCAGTGTATTCAATGAATCTGATTAAGTGAACACATTAGAGACCAAGAAAAAGTACCTGTTAAACCCAAAATTATTTTCATATAATAGACAACCAAATCAATTTAGTGTTGTTTTTTTTTTGCAGTGCTATAAGTATTCAAGCACTTAATAATGTTCATTGCACTAGAAATGACTAGGAATGTATTAGGAATTACTTATAGATTTGTATATAGAAAACACATACAGTATACTGTAGTCTAACATACTAGTAGTACATTATGTGAGTAGGACTTGTTATTTATCTTTGGCTGAAGGTGGGTATGTTGTCTATTTCAAGACTCCTTGACTGACTTGTAATTGAGGTACTTTTTTTTGAAGGTTTTCAAAAAGGTTTTGTACAGCAAACTCAAGCTTAACACAGCTGTGTATCTTGAGTGAGTCTTGAATGAATGAATTCTACAGTGTCCAGCAAAATTAACTTTCCAGTAGTAAATAGTCTGTTCTTAGTGTCTTTCTATTTTACATTCCTATTCAATTAATTTATTATAGGTTCCCCCCAGGTTTTATGGATGGGCATTTGGAGTAAGACAGCTCAAAGATCTTAATCCTGCTTAACCCATTTGAGCTGTATAAGGCAGCCTTCATTCAATTTAAAACGTTGGCCATTTAAAACCACAGACATGACTCTAAGTGCTTTACATATTGCACACATAGCCTCAAGGGTATTTAACCTTCCTATTCTTGTATTAACTCAAAGCATTGTTAGCAAATGCCAGGATGCTGATCCCATTTCTTTTTTTAGAGTGTCTTGTAACCCCCATTCCATTAAAGTGAGCCTTTCTTCTGAATCTGGTGCCTTCCCATTCAGTTAAATAAAATGACACACCTGCTATTTGTGTATGATGTGCTTGATGTTCCTTCCAAACAGCAGACATCTTGCTTGTACAATATTCATTACCATTCAGCCAGTACCAGAAACAGAAAGACATAAGCTGGGTTTCAAATAAGAAGAAACCATGCATGTAAGCTTGATAGGCTGGTCATTGTTAATTGATCCAAGGACAGATTCTCCTGAATCCTTCCAGAAAAGACTAGATGAGATCCTCAGATCAATAAGCTACTAGCCATCAAATAATCAATATGGTGCAAACATGGCCTCCTGTCATTTTGAACTTTTTCATGCACTCATGTTTTTAAGATCTGTATCGCAATGGTTTTGAAGGGTTTCATTGAATCAGTATCGATAATGTGTCAAATAACCATCACACCATGTGCAAAGAAATAATACCTTCTGTTCCAGTTAGGCACGGGCATGTGCATAATTTAGAAAAAAAAAACATCCATTTTCTCTTCCTTGGCAGAGTGATGACTGTAATTGCCTGAGAACTGCAAACATGCGTGTACCATCACAAGATTTTATTTAAGCTGTGACCTTTGAGAGAATAAAATTATGCATCTGCTTAGATACTCCTGAAAAAAAAGTGTTTCATGGCTGAATTATTTTTTATTTGCAGCATGCAAGGGAACTTAATGTTAACAACCATTTATTCTACAGACATTGAGTTATATATCTCTATCTATTTGCAGACTATGAACCCATTGACCCCTTCGGGCACACAGCCCCTGGGGAGATGACAAGGATACAAGTTACTGTATATACAAGTCTCAAGGCCCAACAAGCAAAAGAGACCTGTCTTTTCCTATTTTTCTCCCTGACTTCAGGTTCATACTTCCTTCTTTGACCTTTCTTTTTATTCTCTTCTTATCAATAATGGAGGTATAAAACTCTTCCCCTGGGGGTGACAGTTACAGACCCTGAATATGGACAGTATCAACAGGATAGAGACCTAGCAGAACAGAAGAAAAATACAGCCTTGAAGAACAGGGAGTGAGAAAGCATCTGTGGCTCATGAGTTCACAATTCATCACTCCTTCGAGGCAAGGATAATCAGGCTTAATTCGTTATTAATAAAATAAGTGGGTAGTTATTCACTGGGCATCAAATGTCAGCACTGCTTGGCAGAAACCCCGTTGACAGACTCAGGGCTGAAGCCTTTGCTGAGGACCAGTCCATTCAGGGATTTTGTTAGAGATGTTTTATAATTGCACAAGCCGCTAAACTTCAAGTAGTTTATTAGCTTTTAGTCCAGGGAAGCCAGTATCAAGAAGTCACACAGAGGAGTGGGAATGACTTACATGGCAGCTATAAGGTGCATCTTGTCTGTAAAAACGAACCTGGGAAGTACAATAGTGCAGCAAAGCAAAGCACTATTACTATTCCGTAATAGTTTAATGTCAAATTGTTTTAGATAAATGGTGCTTAACTTCACATATTGGTTATCACATTAAAACCTATTATATTATAGCTCTTTCCTTGCTCATCAGAGCCCACATGTATGTTTCATTTCCTTTTCCTATTTGACATGAAATTGGCACCAATTAGTTTCTTGTTTTTAACCTTCTTTTTGTAATCTACAGTCACCTGGGTGACTGCTGCAAATCAGTGTTGTACAACAGGGCAGGAGAGATGTTAACTGTGGTAAACGCATGTCCCACTTTTGTTCCATACTGAAGGCAGCAGACTGAAGTGCTGGTCAGAGGATGGATGCAGCTCTCAGTGATAACACTGCAAGCTCACAGGCATCTAGCTAGCTGAAAGAAGTTGCATCTGGTCAGAAAGCACAGGAAACCCAAGACAGCTTCAAATCTAATAAACCTCAAGCAAACTCTCCAAAATAAGAGCCAAAATACAAATCAAAGAATCATGAGAAGTTTTCAATGTGAGATTTTGAAATATGCTGCACTGCCAAATGAAAATATGAATTAATAATAACTGCTTAGGAGTTTCTGGTAGTGTAGCCCAACCTGACTTCCGTACATCTTTAATTGGTAACCTGCTGAGAGTTGTTTAGATTGTTATAAGGGGGTGCCAATGTGTTTGTTCAAATTATTGGCAGTGATACATCCAAAGCAGTGGATTTACAGTATGTATTGCATAAAAAATTATCTGTTTAAGAAATTAAAAAAATATATTTTTTTATGAACAGATTATAATTAAGGAAATAACCCTGATTCACTAGGGACAACAACATCCAAGGATTGAATGCTTGTGAATGCTTGGTATACTTTGTGAGAAAAATTTGGCTTAACCCTTTTGGTTAATGGAAAGCGTCCTGCTGTAGGGCAAACAGGCTTGAACCCCCATCAGAATGAGTGAGCCCAAGGGTAGCTGCAAGGTGGAGATGGGGTGAAGGAGGGATGCTTGAGATGAAAGCGAAGGGAGGTGTTTAAGTTCAATTTATGTACTGTAGCTAGTTTGGTGCTGATTGTTATTAGGTGCATTTGTGTGAGATTGACTAGTCTTTGTTATCCTTCCTTTTACGATTTTATTGGCAAAAATACATTGTGATAGCAGTTACTGCATTGTAAGTCTACTCCTATTTTGGTCTATGGAGTTTGTTCGTTGATCAAAGACCGTTTGATCTTTCACAATCTTACTCCTATGATTCAATACGAAGTATACAGTATATTTTTAAACACCTATTTGTTATCAGTCCATACTAATGTCATTAGTCATAAAAATTAGATTAATTTATGTTTTGTTTTACAGTATTTTGAAGTTGTATACTAGTACTGACAGTTTCTTTTTAATATTTCTGTTCAACAAACATTTGTAGTATTATCTTGTCAAAGTTAGCTTTGTACCCATGGTACCATGTGTACCAAATGTCCTTCGATTCTTCCTGCCAGATTACCAAACTGCTAAATTTCAAAATGGATGTGTAAGCATTGTGAGAATGTGTTAGGGTGAGAGTTCCCCTGTATAAAATACTCATTCAATTATAAAGGAATAGTCTGCTTTCGTTTACAAAATAATGATATTTTAAAGTAAACAAAGATCTGTCGAATTTCAAACGTTAGCAAGTATTTGTGTATTATACAAGTATTATACAAATTATAGAAGTATACTAGTATTATACTATTTATATAAACTACTATTGTGCTATAATCCATTGTCATATTTTAACTATTAATTCCAAAGATGAATTAATGTTAATTAAATATATTTTAACAGTCAGATATATTTGCATAATTGACTTAGATTGCCACAAGAATGTTTGTATTGAAATGATGGACATATCTTACTATACAGTTATTCTGGCAACAAAGAAAGGCCTGCACAACTTTATACTATACAGTAAATTAATGCATTTTCATTCCACTTAAATTAATTTAAGATTATTTTATGTATAAACATTGACAAATTAACAGAATAAAAAGGACATTTATAACTGCCATTTAAGATTAATTTTCTTATAGATTTAAAGAGAACCAGGAACAAAATTCAAGGGCTATCAGGATCACAAAAGATTATTTTATTCACAGTGCTCTGTGTTTGGAAATTTGTAGGCAACTCTGATAAATTTACCCTACCCCCCACCGCTGGGCCGTTCTCATTCAAAAGCTGGCTGCCTGTCTGACAGGCACCCTCCTGGGTTGTTTTACATCATGTCAAATCCAGTTTATGGCAACTTCTATTAAATTCAGACATGGGTTTAGAGTTGCTCCTGCTGGTTTCAGTACCCAGGGGAGTATATTGGGGCTATTAAAAAGTCTTGTAATTAACAATACTGATGCAAAGCTTTTGTTTATTTGGATGTAATTAACAAGTTTTCATTAATAATGAAGGAACACTCTGATATTGTGGGTGTAGCCTGCATTTCAGGACACTTGGGATGCTTCACAGTACTTCATTTAAGCAGCCTGTTGACATTGAGCCTTTGGAGGTTGTATTCTGTGAATGTGAACATATGTGGGAATGTGTACTGTACAAAGTTACCATGCAAGAGAAGTTGATTGAGCTCATCTTGTCTGTTAAGCAGCTAGTAGTTAATCAATCCCAGAATACCATCCATTCATCCAGTTCCTGGCAAGCAATGGTTGTAAGACAGGGTTCATCCTGGAGAGGACAGTATGTCAGTCCATTGTAAGGCAGACATAGATACAAACACGCATAGAATCACACCAGAGTTTATTTTCCCAGAAGCCAATTAAGCTACCAGTTTGTTTTTGGACTGCAGGGACAATTGGAGTAGCCAGAGGAAACCCTTGCAAACATTGGGAGAACATACAAACTCCACACAGACAGCACCCCAGGTCTGGAATTGAACTGTGGGTGACAGTGCCACGAGGCAGCCTTGCTAATCACTGTGCCACCATGCCTCTCATCTTAGAATACCATTCTTTAAAAATTATCAAGAAGTCGGATTCAACAATACTGCTGCTAAGTTTGTTTTAAACTCCCCACAACTCTTTTTATATTTTCACTCCTTAGTACACAACATCTGTATGTCACTTCCTCTTTTGCCCCTGGATCCTTGTATTATTGATGCACATTGGCTCAACCTGGCAGGAGTCTGAAGACTTGAATGGAATAACTTTATAACTAAAGACTAAAGAGACACTGTCCCTTTCCCCACACAGTTATATTTATGTATGTATGTGTTGTGTAACAGTCCTTTGAGTTTCCGCCCTTCACTGCCTGGGCACGAATCAGGGTCTCCGGCATTGCACAACAGGAAACTTGCCGGCTGAGCTGAGGGGAGACCTCCCTCAAAACGGGCAACTGAGATCCCTGTTATACGCAGGGGCGTATTCATTACATTCTCCCTCAGCTTAATTCGCCATCCTCAGCAAAGGGCCATCCATGTACAGGCCACCATTGTAACGGTTCTTTTGGGTTTCCGCCCTTACCGCTCCTGCTCTGCCAGTTCGTCCCTCACTGTCTGGACACAAACCCAGGTCTCCAGCGTCACTCAACAGGGAAGTTGCCGGCTAAAGAAGACCTCTCCCGGCTCGGGCGGCTGAGATCCCTGTTATATGCAGGGGCGTATTCATTACAGTCGTGTGGGAGCAGGAGAGTAATACTTGTCTGTCTGTTAAGATCTCCGCCCTCAGAGGTTTCTTTTTCCTCCTGCCTGTGTTGGGAACAGATGGCCTCCAGTGTGTGCATTGCTTGATTTCAGATTGCTTTTGTGGGGCTGTGTGCAGTGCATGTGCCTGTGTGCGGCAAGTGAGGATGGGTGTTGTTCGTGGACTTGCAGTGGAATGGAGTGCTGTGTCCCTGTGTAGCTCTGCAGTTTGGCTGCTTGGCAGTATTATGCTGTTTATTTGCTTGTTTGCATGCCTCCCTGGGGCTCATTTGCTGTTCTTTGGAGCTTTGTGTAACCTCCTGTTGTGTTTTTTCTGTTTGTTCTTTCATTTA
Source organism: Lepisosteus oculatus (assembly GCF_040954835.1). Lineage (NCBI taxonomy): Eukaryota > Metazoa > Chordata > Actinopteri > Semionotiformes > Lepisosteidae > Lepisosteus > Lepisosteus oculatus. The sequence goes on from NC_090699.1 coordinate 43,028,120, forward strand.
TTCACCACTGTGCTGCTTTCTCTTCACCCCGGGCTTGTCGGGGAGCCAATATACCTCAGGAAGACCATGAGCTCTGCAGCTCTGCAATAGGGAATCTGCATAAGGGAAAAAAAGGCAGAAAAGTGTCATTCTAGATTTCTGTAGCAACTGATTGTCTCATGTTTGTACCATTAGTTCCATGCTTTTAACAGCATTTCACACTGCCCACTCATTCTCATAAACAGCACCACAGGAAATAAATGAATTTATTGGAAGAAAAACTATTTAAATTTAACTAAAATTTAAACAAAAAATGATTGCAACATATTTTTAGTTTTTAATGTTTTTAATATCTAAATACAGTATTAACACATTATATTGCACATACTGTAATATATGTATGGGAAAACAATATATTTACTACTTTAATCCTTCTCTCCAAGGTAAAATCTTTTCTTTATTGTACATTTCTCCATGAGTTGTCCCCTTGTTTCCAGTTCTGCCAGCATTGTGAAATGTCTATATAGATGAAAGCCATTGAAATGGTTGCTTAGTTCATGGAGAGTGGTTATTGTTTCATACAGTTCAAGTAAGACATGAATGTACTCAGGAATAATTCTGAAGAGGTAATATAGTGTATGTAATTGTTGTAGAACAGGTGGTTATACAGATGATCAAGCTTGTATGTAACATACTGCATGTAGATTGTATGTACTGTGACATACTGTAAATACATAGTTTTTAGTTATTTTTAGCATTTCTGTCAAAAGCATTGCCGGTGATACTACAAATCAGTAGTCTGAGCTTCAGTGACTGGGACATGGTATGATTAATAGATGATATATTTAAGTGAATCACTGCTAGGGGTTTGGGTTGTACTATCAAAAGGGTACAACACTGGTGTAATCAGGAAACCCATCTCTTTTTTCTGTCAAACTCAACACAAAGATTTAGAACCAATGAGCACAAACATGAATAGAAGCTGAAAATTAACAAGTTAACAGTAACCCTAAATTTTGAAAATATTTTCAATTTGTCTTAAAAGTAGCCCAAGTAGTAAAACTGAGAACAGGATGCACAATTCTGCAACAAAGGGATTTGGAAGTCTGGAACAAGCTACTATTACATTCCATGTTGTTGATGCTGACACTCTGATTTCTTTCAAACAACCACTATACACTCTTGGATTAATTATCCAATACAAACTTTATTGAGCTAGATGGTCCAATTGGTCTCCACAGGTTTGTAACCTTTCTTAGCTTTTTTTTTTGTTGTCAAACACTAATTAACCTATCAATGAGGTCCTATAGTGTCCTTCACGGATTTTGTTAACTTACTAAGGATAAATGGCAGTACTGCTTTTTTGTACTTAACAACAAAATCAAATTTGAAAACAAAATATTAGCTTTCAGTTTGACCTATTGACATTCAGTGTTTTTTCTTCTCATCCTCATGATATTAAAATATAGAGCTATTTGTACAGCTATTTGTAAACTTACACAGTGTCTTCCAAAAGTGTTGGAAGACTAGCATTTTCGCTACAAATCCTAATAATAATCATTTCTCATGGGGGGAATGATAAATATGTATGTATGATAAAACCTTTGTATGATAAATATAACCCGTTTAGTTTTTGTTTACTAAAATCCAATTCAGTGTAACTTTTTTGTTACCTCCTTATTTTGTATTGGGAAGATTTGGAGTCAATTGCTTGTTGTTGAGTAATTCAGCAATCATAATAGGTCTGCGAAAATCTTATCAGCCTGTCTCAATTTGAATTTAATATCTGGTACCTCTAATTGATAGACAAAATCTCTTAAAGAAAATAAAGCAGCTTTGAAGTTGAAAGAAAAACCAAACAGAACCATCACCATCAAAAACCACTTATCCAATTCGGGGTCAGTGGCCCAGAGCCTATCTCAGGAAACATACACTGGGGGGCAAGCTGGAAACACCCTAGACAGGAAGCCAGTCCATATTTGAGGGCACAAAAATCAAATTCAACCAAGGCAGGGTTGGCCAAGAAAAACCATCTGTAGTTGGTGATATAAAAATTACTTGACCTGTTGAGAAAAACCCTACAGCAACTGTAGAGCCTTCTTATATTTTGGCCAATGTACTGTAACTCAAGTTGTGGAATTGTTCTTCCTCCCCATGTACTGTATACTCCAGTATCATCCATTTACCACTCGTCATGTGTTTCCATTACACGTTCACAGCACAGAGCTCCGCAGTTAACTTGGGATTCATCCAGTTTAGACTTTTTGGCTAAAGTAGATCTGATGTTTTACAACAAAGGTTTCTCATGCAAGATAAGTCAGCTATCAATTCCTTGAAGTGTTATATCATCCTAGAATTTGGAATGAGAACCAATTAAGATTTAAATATCCTGTGTTCTGTCATTGTCAAAATTCTGCAGACTATACAAAATGTAAAGTCCCAAAGAGATGTCAAAAGTCATATCTTCTTCTTGATGGTATATTTTAACACTTTTATATGATCAGCACTTGAAGTCAAAGAGGAAAGAAGTGTTTTCTTTTGGTCCCATATTCCTGGGAAACATAAAGGAGTAACATACAGAATTTTGAAATGTGCAGTTATGATTCATGAAATTACTATTTACTTTACAAACAGTTACCATTTTCAGCTATTATCTGGTGTGCTTGTTTTACTTTTCACAGGTCATCACACCCAGTGAACAAGGGACGAGGGTGATCAGTTTGAAGTACGGAAAGCTACAGTATGTGACTTTCAGTATACAGGTAGTCAGAAATACAGGCCAAGTGTGTAACGGACACGGACTGGAATCCGTGTCAGATATTGTAGAAGACCCTATGCGATGCGGTAAGAGCTGGAGTAAACAGGAGGCGTGGTAAAAAGGAACACACAGGGGTTTAATAGTGCACAAAATAATAGTGACAGTCCGTGAGACAGTGTACGGGGAAGACAAAACGGCATCCAAATCCAAACGGGTCCAAGGGCAGGTCAAAGCACGGTCCGAAAGTCCATAAACTGGAAATCCATCCTGGAGCACGACAAAGTTAAAATCCCCGGGAGGGGGGAGCACACGGACAAACGAAACATGGAGGTCCAAGGGTGACGGGGCGAGATCCTCCAGACCCCGGGCTCAGGAAGCGGGAGGTGTCGGGGATGAGGCCTATGCCCTCAGGAGACGGACGTAGGGTTTCCTGGTGCTAGGCGGGCCTCGCGACATCTTACCCTAATGATGAGCCCCGAGGACTGGAAGAGCTGGTCTTTAAATAATAACACTAAAAGGATACACCTGGAGAGCTAAATGACACGAACAATAATGAGAGCAGTGGAGCGCCCTCTAGGGAGGGATGTCGGGCGTGACAAAGTGTTCTAAAACATAAAGCTTAATGTTGCATTTTTTATGTTTTTTTTACAGCAGGCTATAATAATATTACTCAAGCTTTTTAAAATATTTTTATAAAGACAACTTACTGTGCAAGCCCTACCAAGTATTGTTACTTTTTAAAAATGTGTTCCATCACTTGTGATTGTGGAAAACAATGGGAAAGCTCTAAACATGTGGAGGGCAGTGAAAGTAAAGGGTATCTAAGGTGGGTTGAAATACATTGACATCATAGCACCCTGACTTCACATACAGTAATTGAGCCTTAGTATACTCATAATTGAGTCTAGTCTACTTAATATCCATACTGTACAGTAAATGTCATCTTTTGGTTAAACGTAGAGGAGAAATCATTGAGATCGAGGCTGTGATCAAACTTTAAAGTTCAAATCATTATACCTGTTTTTAATTTACAGCTGCTGAGGCCTGTCATTTTAAAGCTCTGTTTTAAATCTTATAGCCACAGAAATGATACAAGGCAAGAAACCTACTGTAGAACAAAAAATTAATGAATCTGAGGGTAGAATCCTTATGAATCCCTGAGAATATTCTGAACGATGTCTTCCTACACTACACTAAGGATTCTGCAGAAATCTCTTCAAAGGGAAAAAAAAATATGAAGTGTTACTATGTAATACTCATTAATTAAAAAAAATTCTCATTAAGTGGATTCATGAAGGACTACATTTTGTATTGTAGTGGACTGAATTGGTTGACTGATTACATGTATGCACTAACAACAGGCAATATTAAAAACACACAATTCTTTAAAAGGAATTTAAAAGCAACAAATCCTCATTTTGAACTTTCCTCCACACATCTCCAAGCATGTACACTTATACAGACAAAACAGACAAAGCATTCAAAAATAAACACACTTTTACATAAGGCAAAAATGCTTCTAAAACTCCATCCAGAAATAAAAATTGTACTCATAGTCACAGTCACATAAAAAGAATCAAACCACAAAACTGCTTAAGCAGTTTTACTGTGCACAGAAGAAACCAAACTAGCAGATACAAATGGACAAAGACTCTGAAACACCCGATGAAATGCAAGAGATCACTGACACTGCAAAATGAAATGGAGTTCAAAACTGGACCATCAGAAGATTGTCGAAGGCTGGTACTTTATCCACTTGCACTTAAACGCATACTGCATGGGCACTTTCCAATTTCACTGTGCAGTCTGTTGTCGCGACTTCAGTTTTTATGGTACTTGTATTTGAAATGCTGCACATTCTGTCTAATGATACAGTTGTTCCAGAAAAAAAGTAAAAAGAGTAGAGATGCACACAGTATTGACAAACTACCTTTCTTAGTGGTTTGATGCACTGATGGGATTTGTAATTAAAATCACATTTCAGTTTTGAAAATACGGGATGGGGTAATGTCATGTATATCATTGTTTGGCATGCTTTTCTTACACCCTGGAGCCTTCACGTGACATCTTCTTCACTCATGGTTTTGTTACATTATGTTGAAGAGAATAAGGGGCTGTAGCCTGGGAATAAAACTTTTCACTTAATTGTTCATTCAGTCATCCAAAATCATATTCTTCATGCAGAACACTTTCCTATCTATAACAACAAAATGACTCATAGTACCCACAAGGTATTGTCATAATTCTGCATCTACCAGGTGAATTAAAATGAAGGAAGAGTGAGAATAAAAAACACAATTCACAATTAAACAAAACTTTAATTTGTGTCTCTTGATCTCTTTGGAATTATTACAGGAAGATTTGGACCAAAGCTCCTAAGACCTCTCTTATTTCTTTAAATCCTAGCAATCTCCCTGCTAAGGAAGAAGCCTTGGATCTCTTTGGCGTTCAGTATGAACAATCAAAGGCAGAAAGCAAAACAGGGAGTGATCAAAGCTCACACCTATTTCTATAGTCATAAATGGAAAATAAAACATGGATACAGAGACATTGTTAAATAAGACTTTGTGAAAATGGAGGAGAGTAAATGTTTCCTTAATCCTCTCAGTAGAGGAAGCAGGCATTGTTTAAAAAGTCTTTCTGTGTACAACAAGCACTAGCCTCTGAAACATTTTAGAATTGGAGACGGAGAGAGCCATGGCAGATCACAATTCTTAACACTGAGGAAAGCATGCCGAGAGGCCAGTTTCAACCAATCATTTCCTTGCCTTTATGATGTGTCAGAAACACTCCAGTTATTAACCTCAGCACTGCAGTATACTGTCTGCCTTGAGAAACTCCAAATACAAACACTCGTATCGTAATTATTGTGTTGATTTTTCATAGCTTGAAACAAAACAGTGCTTCTGCTTTTAGTTCATATTCTTCGCCTTAACAGTTTTCTTTGGTAGATCTCGTGATTGCTTTTTTTTGTCATGGAAATCATGAAAACATTCATCAGACAAAAAAAACGGAAAACAGTGAAAATGTACTTTATGGTTCTATGCTTGAAATAATCTTTACAAAAGATATAAAACAGGCAGCTTGGTGGCACAGTGATTAGCATTGCTGTTTTGCAGCACTGTGGTCCTGGGTTCAATTCTGGACCCAAGGTGCTATCTGTGCAGAGTTTGTATGTTCCCTGCATTCATCTGGGTTTCCTCTGGGTACTCCAGTTTCCTCATACAGATACTCCAGATTGAATGACTTCTAGAAAAGTACATGTACAGTACGGGTATGTCAATCCGTAGTGTCCCATAATAAGGCAAATAACAATCAATACAAACATGCAACTAACAACAGTTATTCACAGTTAAATGGAAATTAATGTACAAAATATGTTTTCATATTCATCTTTCCATATGACAAAGATAAAATAGTTAGGTAATTGATGACTTTGTGATATGTGAGACTCCATTAGGGGTCATGTAATGAGGAGGTGCAATACAGTATAAACATAAACTTCTTACATTATTATTTGGGGCGGACAACTTCTTATTTGAGGCGGAGCCGTGGCTCTGCGCCTGTGGCTGGAAGGTTGCCGGTTCAAATCCTGCAGCCAGCAGAGGAATCCTACTTCGTTGGGCTCCTGAGTAAGGCCCTTATCCCTAACTGCTCCAGGGGTGCCGTACAATAGCAGACCCTGCGCTCTGACCCCAGGCTCTCTCCCTGTCTGTGTGTCTCATGGAGAGCAAGCTGGGGTATGTGAAAAGATAATTCCTAATGCAAGAAATTGTAAAGGGTTAATAAACAGGTGATATTATATTATTAAATCATTTTTAGAAATGATTATAATTTTTAATTAATCTACACAAGTAACACATGACTTCCTTTTGGGTTCGCAGTGCATGCATGTGAAATAAACATACATTCAAGTTGTTTCCCTTAATATGAATTAATGGAGTTTATAACAAAAGTTCGGGAGGGATGACAACAACTAACTTTAATCAGCTGTCAGTAATTAGATATCGCTCCTGACAATCCATTCATATCCAAAATGCTATAAATACCTACAGTACGAGATCCCCCATCTCTCTCTCTCTTCCATGAGCCTCGCTGTCTCCTTGCATAGATAGTACTACGACGCTAACCACACCATGCAATCAATATTCCCGTTTGCTGCTCCGATGCACAGTTTGATCTCAGCCAGGAACCGCAGATTTCCTCGTTATCCGTGTACCAGCTAGCCGTTGGTCTAACTCTTCGTCGCTTTTCAACATCTGCCAGCTTCATCTGCAGGTCATGCCTTTCCCAAGACCGAGACCGCCGTTGTAAACCTGTCCTTTCAAAACGCCTAGCGTCCGACTATCCAGTTCTTCTCCTGTATTTTTTAATGGGCTGCTCTCGGCAAACGCACATTCGCCGCTACGTTCGAAAATCTCCCATTCAAAACCTTTCCTTCCGTTATCACCTGGACAGCAGCACAACGTCACTAAACTACGTTTAAACAGCTTTCGTAAAGGACGTAGAGTATATCTATGAATATTACTCATTTTCCTATCAAAGACATACTTAACGTATCCTGCGCTCCAAGTAAACGTGCGCATCTCCCGAGGACGTCATCAGCAACTCTACAGCAAACGCTATAAATACCTACGAGATCTCTCTCTCTCATCTCTTGCATCCCATCTTCACCTCTGGAGCTACCCCTTGGTCACCCTGCTTGCGGGTCCTGGCCTCCTTGCCCTATGGTCGGGAGACCAGCCCTCAGCGAAGCAGGTTATGCCAATATGTCGCTCCATGACGCTGTCATTTTGGATGAGAAACACAGTTTTGCCAAACCAATTAAATCCAGATCTTAAATTCACTGTGTGACTGAGATCACAAATTGTGAATGAATTTAACATTAAAAAGGACACGAACTGCATGTTTCTAGTGCTGGTTTGCTTCCCCACGTAGAAACACAGACTAAATCGGTATGTTTTTATAACAGAGCTGAATTAGAGTGTAGAAATCCTATAAAGCAGGAAAGGTTGTGGGTGTGTGAAACTCTGTTGCTGGCAGTGCATTAGTGTTCCGGCTCTCCTGCTGTTGATATTCTTTCACAGGCAAAGATGACTGAAAAGGTTCAGGCTTTCTACTTGGTTTTAAATTGCAATTGGCTGCTTTCAAGCCTGCAGTCATTTTTCATACTCAGGAAGCAGCCTCTTAATTTTCAATGGGGTTTCTGTTGCTGCTGCTTAGTTGTATCTACAGTAAGTACTATATCTGTATGAATGAATCAATCTGCCCAAAATTACTACCTTCACGGTTCTGCTCCGCATTGGCACTGACCATGAAAATACTGTAATAGAAATTAGTTGATGTTCCATTTTTTCACTAGATCAAATTCATTCTTTCTCAAGAAGACATTCTTATGTTTTGACTAAACAGAAAAATAAATCTCCTGTTTTCTTGCCATACCAAAGTGCAAAGTTGAATATTATAAACCAATGACAAAGAAAAACTGATTATATACTGTAGTCTTGTGTCTTTTTAATGGGAATAGCAGACCTGTCTTTGTGATAACTCAAGGAATTAAAATGACATAGAATTCCTAAGTAAAGTGAAGTAAGAAATACGTTTTCTACTAGTCTGATAGTAACTCTCTGTGGGCTTCACATCTGAAAGATTGGTCCACATTATCTTCTTTTTTCACTATTTTTCTTCTGATCCTTGGATCCTATTAAGATCTATTTTTTTTTGCTGTCCACTTTTAGCTCTTTTTTTCTGGCTATGGTTTTGCCTTTGAGGTTTTTGGCAGCTGTCTATAAGTTCTTGTTCTTTCTTTGAGTATTAGCCTTGTCTGTAACTTACAACATTGCAAGAAACACTAACATTTTGTAGCCTTTTTCTACAATTCTTCTTTGTGCTCAACCTGGATACCGTAAAGTTTTGCTTTCTATTTACAGTATATAAACCAGAACTTGACTGTTCATATTACAGTTATTCATGACAACATGTGCATTGATATACAGTTCCTCTTTGTAATAGTTTTAATGGTTTTTGTTACTAAAAACAGCACAAAACAGCAATGGTTTTGTTCCATTATATATAAATGATAGGCTTATCCCTTCTATGATTGTGACTTAGAACATCTGATGATTCTTAGATCTGAGAGCACTGGGTGGCTTTCTGGGTAACAGGCTATCTACTTATTGGGTCTGCTATGGCAAAGACAAAAGGAAATGTTTGGCAGTTTTAGGTTGCCGAGTGAGTCTAATTTTGATTACAAGCTTTGACATTGTCCCATACAGTATAAGCCAAAGCACACATTTTAAATGCGCTATGACATCTGCACAATGCTTTAGCATACTGTATGTTTAAATAGGGAGGACATATATTTTAATTGATAACATGCCAGTCGTAATTGTAACATCAACTGTTCTGACTTTTAAATGCAAATAATGGCTCCCTTTTTAATAGCTGCTTTTATTCCCCCATTAGTTGTTTTGCTTCTGTTATATTTCATATGTAGGCTGTTGTATAGTGGTGTTTCTTGGAAAATGTGTTAAAACTGTGCTACTAATACTACCACCACCTGAGTAGCTTTTGACACCCGATCAAAAGAATTCAATCTTTAGAAATGTGCACTCTTCTTATGAGATTAATTTTGAAACCTGTGTTCTCTGTTTCCTAGCATATTAGAAACTAGGATTGGGATAACATCTTGGCTGCTAGGAGTGGGAGTTTCTTGCACTGTTTCCAAGCAGGGAATCTTGTACTATTCATTGTAGAGGATACTATTGATCAGCTAGGCTATACAGAAGCCAGACAGGAGGAAGATACTATATTTTGTTTGGGTGTCATGCTAACATAAAGGTGTAAGAAAGATTACAAATGAGAGGAGGTCATTTGTCACATCTTGCTTATTTGGTTTTAATAGCTGATTGATTTCTGTGTGTCATCAATCATTTCCTTGAGGATCCCAGCAGTATGGCTTTGTTGTTTTTTTCACGTATCCACAGCTGTTCACGCTAAGGAGTGCTTCCTATTTCTAATACCCAGTGTATTAAAATCTTTTCATTTAGATCTGTATGTTATGTTCCTAATTAGATTGTTCAGCTTGAAATACTCATTTTGGGGTGCTGATTCATGAAGTTGAATGCTCAAATTATATCTCCAATGCCCTCTGTTCAATACAGTATTTGTGGAATTCTTTGCATTCCAGGATCTTATCCAGTCAGAGAACAATAGATTAGGTGTCATTTGGGTTTGGTGAGGTCAAAGTTGGACAGGAATCTAACATTTTTGCTGCTTAACAGTAATCCTTAGTGGATGACCAGGCATATGAAATCTTTATCAGTCAGTCTTGCTGGTCTTATGACACATGCATATGTCTGCTGTAGGTACTGTGGGGCTTCTGGTGTCAAAAGGAAGCAGATGGCCTGATAGTGTGTGTATTTTCAAAATACATCATGTTATTTCCTGTCCTCTGAAGACTGCAGCAGTTAGAGAAGCAGATTATCAGTTAACATTTTCAAAATTTAGAGCATATAAGGGGAATAATAATTGCTGATTCAACATTCAAAATAAAGAGACAGCAGGGTCTCAGCCTCCCTTCTGAGACTGATGGCTACTTGCCCTTCCTAGAGTTTTCTGGCAGCCCTAGCCTTGTTCCAGTCATTGTAGGAACAGCAGGTTTCATGCAGCTTATTTGGTTACTGTTACATTGGTTGCAATGTGCTGGTTGGTACTGTATCTGTCCCCATTGTCATGTCAACACAGATGATTGGGATGGCAGTGACTGCAGTGGGTAGTGAATACAGAGATTGTGACGGAAAACCATCCTATCAGACCTTGTGGTGCCATCCTGCCAATATGTGAGCTATGCAATCATGGTACTGCAGGACAGTTACAACCCTAAGTAAGCTCAGTGTCCCAAGCTAAACTTTAAACATTACTGCTGTCAAAGAAAACTCAGTCTTCACTCAGGTTAGGAGATTGTCGGAGATCTTTAATTCAATCAGCTGAAGGGAAGCATATCACAGAGAAAGGGTTTCCCCTAGCACTCAGTAAGACATGCTCCCTGGACAGAAGTTATACTTTCCTTTTTATACATTAAAAGTAGGCAAGACTTTAACATATCAATGGAATCCAAGGGAAAGGGGCAGTGTCAGAAGTCTTTGAAACATAAACAAACAGGACAGGAAGATGCCATTTGGCATCCTGCAATCTGTTTCATTTCTCTCTGGCTGAATACAAGGGTGTGAAGAATCACAGGCTTTAGTTGCAGAAAGACAGTGGTCTTGGGTGCAAACAGAAAACCTTTCCCGCACATAGTCACTTTCTTGACCTTTTTCACTCGGCCTTCCAAACTGCTGACAGATCAGTTTTCATATGTGTTTTTAGAGCAAAATGTCACTTATTCATAATATTCATAATTAGCTTAAAATAAAAAGCTGACAGAAACAGGACATCACAATTAAGCCATATACTATAGATTATAAACTGCAGCTTCCCTATTAGCTGTATGCATAGGATCTAATCTCTTATGGGAACTAATTTTCTCTGTGAACATGTTCAAATCTCTGGGCTGCTCATTCGTGGACTTTTGTACTACTTATGAAAATGTACTTTTCCCAATTTCTTTGCTAATGATTGTCCATCCACAATTCTCCTGGAGATGAAAGATCTGTGTTTTGTGGACAGTTGAGGATACTGCTAATGCTGTTGCTGGTTACTGATGAACATTTTTGCTATGAACTAGAACGTACTGTATGTCCAATATTAAGCGAAAGTACTTATTCATAATATGGTGTTCCAGGTTGCAACGTTGAGGAATTTAGAAATATGCTAACATTTGTCTAGGGACTGCAGCTGAATTCACCTTCTGATCTTGTTAGATCAGAACAAAAGAGGCCAATAGTTCCACCTACTGTACATCTTTCTGTGCCAAAGAACTGGTCTTTTTTTTCAATAAAAGAACTGATGATGATGATGACGATGACTGCTTATTTTAAAATCTCTAAAACATTTTGTCATTAATCAATTAGTTTGATATCTAAAAAGGAAATTGATACAGTATCTAATGGAAATTATTCTTACTATATTAAAACCTTATTTTTTCCTACTATGTGAACTTTAATGGTCCTTTACAACACAAGAGGTTGACAAAATTTTGCAAATGATGATTGACAGAGTGAAACAATGTATGATAAAATGGAAATGTGGACATTTCTGTTTTTGTTTCCCTGTTGGGGTGGGCTCTGGCAACCCTATTACTCTGTATGGAATAAAGTGGTCAGAAAATGAATGGATAATGGATAGATGCTCTCCTCGTAAAATAATCCATATCTTATATCCTTATTTCTAGATTCCCACGAGTTAGCTCCCATTTACATACATTTTATTTTCTTACGACACAAATTGACTTAAGAAAAGGTTTCCATTGTTATTTTTCTTGTGTACAACAGTTCAACATAATGTCCGATGGGAATTTGACTTGTATTAAAAAATGAGCCTTATGCCCCTGAAAGGCAGCAAGTAAATTCCATTGCCAAGGCCTGTCTGCGTTTTTGAGCATAAGCATTGAACTTCTCACACTGAAATGTTCACAGTAGTGGCTCTTTTTCAAAAGTAGTGATCCATGAAAAATAAGCCACCCTGGGAGGACTTAGGCTAGATTCTCATTCAGGTACATATGTTTTTATTTGATAGCAATGCCCTCTGTTCTGTGTAATACGGTGACCTTGCCTTTCATTTAATATCCCTGACTTCCAGACAGGACATTGGCACTGTTATGATTTATTTAGCCCTCTCTTTTGCGCATAAATATACCATATCTTTAATTTACCCCAGCATTGCCCAATTACATGATTCCTGCAAGACCAATTCATATAATTGTAAACCTGGACACTAATCCCGTTAGCAAATGAAAGACAGTATGAGATTTTTCTGGCATCCCGGTAAACTCATATGATTGTGAAGAGAATAGATTTCAGGCTTTACAGACTGCCCTGAAGCAAATTATTATCCTGAAGAGAGACATACAAGTGGTGGCAGTAGAAAGTTTCACTTAAATACTGACATTTTGAAATGGCATCTCTCCTGCAGATTTAAACAGCCAAAGAAGCTGTGCATGATTAAAACTTTACTGACAACAGATGCCAGCATATCTTTTGGGCAGAAAGGATATTTTTAAGGAAGCTCCTAATGATAGTGCTTTTCTTCATGCTGAATAATTATAAGCATGATGCATAGTTACTGGTATTGCTGCTCCTTACTGTGAAGTAGACCCTTAGGGGCAGCAAGGGTGCATGCTACTACTGTATCTCACAGCTCCAGGGTCCTAGGCTGGATTCTGGGTTGAGGAGTCTTTTGTGTGGAGTTTGAATATTCTCTCTAGATCTGTGTAGCTTTTATCTAGACACTTCAGTTTCCTGTCACCTCCTGAAATGATGCACGTGAAGGTTAATTGGCAATTTTTAATTGTCACTTTTGGGCAAGGAGTCATAGGTATTTCATACCATTAAGAGATTATGTTGGTTATCCTTTACATATTGTAATTCTCATTGGATAAAGCCAATTACTTCCATTTCTAATTGTAGTTATTTGTAACAATTTCATTTCAAAGGATCTCAAAGGGCGTTAGAGGTATGAGGAAGACTGGCGTAATATACATTTCATTTACCATTGGTCATGCTACTCTGAGTAGTATGCTGCAGTTTTACCAACTTTCTTTTTTCACACCAGTAATTGATTTACTCGACACCTACCCATATTCCATGTCTCTGCCACAGCACTGACAATGTACCTCTGCCCTGTTCAATTGCCCCACATGTGCGAACCTACTGTAAGCGCCAGAGCTGTATTCAGCACTGACTCTCTGGCTTTGCCAAGTGTTACTCTCCACTTAGCTCTCTTCCCGCACTGTAGCGCATCACTCTGCCAATTTTTTTTTCTTCCTGAAAGCTACCTTGAGGACATCCCTGATACTGAATCTGATAACTACGGGGCTGGCACTGCCAACAGATTTGACAGCTACACTCGAGCTGGCACGATTAGAGCACCAGGGGGTTTGGATTCCATTCTGTTTGTACTGGTTTGAATAATTTAAAACTTAAAAAAAGCACACTTTTCAAATTTTTATGCCAGCATATTATTTTTCCCATACACAGAAAATGAAAAAATGGCAGATGCAGTGGGCATCAGTAACAGAAGGAACTAAAGATTTATTTAAGAACTCCATCAAACCTTTGTCTTTACTGGTCACAAACCTTCACTTGAAATGTAATTACAAATACTGCAGAACTTCAAACAGCATGCAGCAGACCAAGCATATGATAAAAACTGATGCAATAAGCTCAATATTTTATGGCACTGATGTCTGAAACCATGTCTAACCCATAAAAGTCTTTTCCAGTTCCTGCACTTATTCAACACAAAGATTATCAGTGACTAACCTCCAAAAATTACATAAGCAGTTGAAAGACTTTTGAATAGTTTTTTTTGGTGATTGAATGTAGGCATGTAAAAATGAATGAACACTTGATGATGCTACTACGGTGCTCCGCCAGGTTTATGCATTAACTGAATTGAAATTCAGCAACATGATGAAACTTAAACATTTTCTCTTGAGATCTGGAAACAGTTATCATACAGCATATTAATAGGCTTGGATGTCTACATTATATTATCATAAAGTCTGACACATGAGGTTTGGTGGAAATCCCTTTGGAAACAAAACTCATTTGCCTGTTGACATTGTTCCATCTATGGATTCGAACACACGCTGGTAGGGGACAGTCCAGTGAATTCTGTTACAGTCCCTTAGCTTTAAATAAAAAGCTGACAGAAACAGGACATCACAATGAAGCCATATACTATAGATTATAAACTGCAGCTTCCCTATTAGCTGTATCCATAGGATCTCATCTCTTATGGAAACTGACTTTCTCTGTGAACATGTTCAAATCCCTGGGCTGCTTATTCCTGGACTTTTGTACTACAGTACTTATGAAAATGTACTTTTCCCAATTTCTTTGCTAATGATTGTCCATCCATAATTCTCCTGGAGATAAAAGATCTGTGTTTTGTGGACAGTTGAGGATACTGCTTACTGATGAACATTTCTCCTATGAACTAGAACTTACTGTATGTCCAGTACTAAGCAAAAGCAGAAAAAAGTACTATTTCCACATGCTCTCTTCTCATACTTAAGTCTTTATTCTCTTCCTCTTTTTTATCTCAGTTTCAGGTTAAACATTTTTTATTTTTAACCTAGTTTTATGGACAGTTGATTAAGTTATACTGAAGCCTCTCTCTCCAGTGCAGACAAGGAGGAAAAGCTGGCAAAATGTATGAATTAATTTAAAGTTGAATTTAAACCATTCATTTCTAAATTACTGTGAAAGTCAAAACAATTTTCTACTTCTGTCATTTTTTATTTTTTTTATGATGATGTGATTCTTAGAGCACCGTATGAAATGTGTCTCATGCCCTATTTAACAATATTTGCAAGAAAATTGTTGAAATCTGTGGAAGAAATATACCACAATAGACAACTTTGGGGGAACTAGGGAGAATAATAAGTAAGTTGCTTGCATCTGTAACACAGACATTTCATATTAGTTCTCAGCCACTGCAGTTGTTCTGATTAATTCAGACATTTTAGCAACTGAAGCTTGACTTCCATGCTTACTACAATGCTCAGATACATTTCCCTTTCTCTAGTGTCTTCTCCTGTAACTGTCTCATCACAAAAATGGCTTCTGTTGTGCTTTTCCCCGCTGAGAATCCAAATTGTGAGTTGTGGATCCTGACTATCTTCCTGAGTCTCTTGTCCAGATTTTTTTCCAGGATTTTCAATCCATGTTCCAGAAGTTTTATTCCTCTATAGTTGTTACACTCCATTGGGTCTCCTTTCTCCTTGTAGATGGTAACCATACTGCTTTTTGTCCATTCTTCTGGAATTCTCTCTTCCTTTGCAATATTGTTTAGCAATCTCGTCAGCCACTGAATCCCCTCTTCATCGAGGTTCTTAAAGTGTTCTGCTGCTATTCCTGATGGTCCAGTTGCTTTGCCCACTTTCATCTCTTTGATAGCTTCTGTCACTTCCTTTACTGAAATTTCTTGGATTGGTCCACACACTACGTCTGCCTCCACTAGGTTCTCCCTCTCATTTTCTGCATTTAACAGATTTTTGAAGTACTCCAGCCATCTTTGCTTGATCTGTTCTTCTTTAATTAAGACTCTGCCTTCTCCATCCTTGAGTACTGCCACCCGGATAATATCTTTTTTCTGTCTCGCTCTATGTTAAGCAATCTTGTCGATTTGGTCCTCTCCTTCCTTTGTTTCAAGTTTCTCATACCATTCTTTCCAGGCTCTTTCCTTTGCTCTTGCTACACTTCTTTTTGCTACCTTCATTAGTCTCTTATATTCTTGCAATTCTCCAGTGCCATCTTTCAGTGCCTTGTATGCTTTTTTCTTTTCCTTCAGTGTTTCCTGAACTTCCATATCCCAGCACCACTCTTCATTTTCCCTCGGTCTGCCTCCTCTTGTCTTTCCACAAACCCTGGTAGCAGCCTCTTCTAGGATGTGGCTCATCTCAGTCTACTCTTCTTAAACTGATGGCTCCACTGTTTCCTCTGTGTTGTTTTTCATTTCTCTCACCAGCCTGTTGAAATCCCTCGGGAGAGGGATCAGAATACCTCCTGGGTATCCCTGCCTGTTGTAAGAGGCGACTAAAAGGGTTGTGTCAGGGAGGGCATCTGACGTAAAACCATCTTGCCAAAACCATGGTTGCAAAGAACACAAAGCACATCAAATACAGTACCTAATCTATTAATCTTTTTTATAAATGTCTTCTTCAGACTCTGTGAAAAAAATGGGAGCATTTTCTATCTGTAGTTTATTTTTCCTACCTGCATATAATACACCTGTCTACATATGTCTGTATTTTTAATATCATTATCTTTACCAGGTGACTTTGCTCAGTCTCAGAATGTGTCTTTTTGAATCCTCCTAAACCTAGTTAGTAATATAGTCAAATTTCACTAGTAAATTGCAGTGAAATGCATACTGATATATCATATCAAATGAAGGCATTTAGAAAAGCTGTTCCATTATCCGTGTTTTAACTGCTTCTCCAATACAGTGTCACAGCTTGAACCATATCCCAGGAAGCAATGGGCGTAAGGCATAGTATATCTGTACAGGATGCCAGTCCATTGCAGGGAAGACACACAGACAAAGACATGCACACACTTACACCAAGGTCAAATTCCCTAACCTAGTTCCCTAACCTTTTAACTTTTAAAAGGTTAAAAGTATTAACCTACTTTTATGTGTTTGGACTGCAAGAGAAAACCTGAACACCTGGAGGACATGCACACGAACATGGGGAGGACATACAAACTACAAAAGACAGCATCTAAGGTCTGAAATTCAACCCATGTTCCCAGTGCTGTGAGGCAGTAATGCTAACCACTGCACCACTGTGTCACCTGATTCTGTTTTTCTTGGAAAACATTTGTTTTTATAGCACAATGTGGAGCAGGGCTAATCAAATCTAGTCTTAATTTAAACCATTAAATTGGTCCTGGTTCACTAAGAATTAGTGGAAGATATGAGCAAACATGAGAACACACAGATACGGAGTACCCATACTGAGAATTTAGGATTTAAAACCAATGCCAAATTAGAAACAAGGAAAAACATGTTGGTGGGGTCTCTGCTTTGTCATATAAACTGGGCGCCTTCCCTTTGCATTTATTGGCTTTTGTTTCTTACTGCTCCTCTTGTGTGAAGGACATGTCCAGCAGAGAGAAAGACAAAACGGTACTTTGCTGTCCACCTGTATTTTAGTACTGATAAAGTAATTTTGCCTCCAAAGATAAATGTGTAATTTAAGAAGCATGCCAATGAATCTGTAAGAATGCCATAACTTGTCTCTAAAAATATTCTATGGAGTATTAAACCTTAAAGTGAGGAGCTTCTCATTCAAATGTATTGTAATCACTATAAATTACAAGTTAAATTAATTACAGATAGTTTGACTGTTCAAGCAATGCAGTGGCTAATGCAAAGTTCAGATAAATCTAGTCTGGCCTATTGGATGTACTGTAAGTATTGACTGGGCAGGCTTGCAAATGGTATCTTTCTGTGCTGAATTGTGTAACATTGGACTTGCCTTAATGACCTGATTAGCACCGAACTGTTACGTTTCCAATGAGAGCACCAGAAAGTCACAGGAACAAATCCTTCTCTAATTGCAGCAGTTTTTTTTTTCTGCAAGGCTTTGCGCAGTGGTGGGCAGATATTCAATGGCAGATGCATGCAGTGAGCAAAAAAGAAAGTAAGAGACAGAATCGGGAGAACAGCTAATTGCCTGCAGGAGCTGGCAGTGTCTCATATAGGTGTGTCAGTAATTCTGTCATTCCCGTTGTCTTTTTATCTTTTTCTGTGCTGCCCAGCTTAATGGGCACTTGTGCAAAGAACAGCAATGGCCGATGTTCCGCCTTCTGTATACTTCAAACAGGTCGTAGCTGATGTGGTTTTTCTTGTTCTTAAATGAACACTTTGTTAGTTGCCAGAGTGTAGGTTTTTTTAAGGACAGTGGGCAGAGAGAAATGGCAGGGTGGTTAATCGGAAACCCATGACAAGTTTCTCCTGGGCTTACAGACAGCCCAGTTGGCAATTCTAGGGATTATGAAGAAGCCTGCTGATCCTGTACAAGCAAGCAGAGCTCTCCTTTGTTTTGCTATTTTCTTCAGTAATGATGTCCCCAGTGCATAAAAAACTGGGGGAGGAAATACTGCTTTGATTTGTTTGGCTGCTGCAGTGAGAAATAGAAACACAAAACAAGCACAAAGAGACTAAGTCAAGGGTCATTAAGAAACACTACAGTAGACAATGTTTTATTCTCGTCTGTTCCATGCTTGCTGATCTCATTCATATTCATATTAATTGATTTGTTAACTTAAAGGGGGCATAAAGACATAGAAAAACTAGACAGGACTAAATATTTTTGTTAAATAGTAGTAGAACAAAATAATACTAATAATACCTTGGATTTATGCAGCCATTTCAACATCCACTAAAGTGTAGTATCTTTTGGATTTGGTTTTACAGCAACATTTCTAGCACTAGTTATGAAGATATACAACAGGCAAGGTAGAAAAAGGAAGACTCCTTAGTTTGAAAGGCAAAATTAAAAAATGCCAAACTGAAAAAACCTGAAGTGCAATTTAATATTAAAATCACTTTATTGGCCATACTGTATAGAATTTCTTGTATTGGAATTTGTCTTTTCACATTCCCCAAGTTGTTCTCCATGAGACACACACACAGGGAGAAACGCTTGGGGTCAGAGTGCAGGGTTGGCCATTCATACGGTGCCCCTGGAGCAGCTGGGGTTAAGGGCCTTGTTCAGGGGCCCAGCGGAGTAGGATTCCTCTGCCAGTCGCAACAACAGCACTGAACTGAACAGAAGAAATTGCTGTGAGCAATAAGCCTTTAATGATTTCTGATTTAGAGCCATATTGCTGACGAATCTGTGTTATATAGCGATTACAGTGTTTTATATAAAAAGTCAATTAGCAGACATAATACTCTATTTGGGACTGCATAGTACTCTCATGGGACATTATATAAGGCTGTTGTGTTTATACGGTATGACTGTCTACAGAATGAAATAAATATTTGCTATTTGTACATCTCTTTCATCTAGGCATCCAGTAGAATGCATACTAGTAGGCTGCACCTACTAGTCTTAATTAAGTGCATACAGCTGGCATTAGCTTTGAAAGAGTTTTTGCCATCTGCTTTTCTCTTGTTAACTTACATTCTCACTCATTGTATATACAGTACCAGTGCATGTTCTGTGCAATTCACTTTTAGTCTTAATGTATTGAGTCTTAATGTAATGCAGACAAACTATACCATCTAGAATGCCCTCTTAAAGTATTGGGACAACAAAGTGAAAACTATTATTTTTACTTCCTATATGTTTAGCTATTTCCATTCATACATTTTGATTATATTAGAAAAAAACATAGTGCTACAGGTATAGGTGACAATGGAAATGTCTCTAAGAATCTAAATAAAGTGTGTAACACCTGGCAGTATAAACATTTACAGCTTCATATCAAAGGGGATGTTTTATGACATGTTTCGGGTCCAAGGAAAGTTTACCTTAGTTAAATAACTTCTAGGTAGTTGATTAAGTATCAATCAACAAGAGAGGGGAGACAGGAGGACACCAGGCAAGAGGTTATTGTCCAGATTATCCAAAAAGACCAGTTCCCATTTATTCTGTAGCATCTGAGTTTGCACAGAGAGAGATTTAACTGCATATTGTATTCTATTTAATCCACAAGACTGGTTTACCTTATTCTGGCCTTTGTACAGTAGGCATTAAGAGTTGAATATGTGTTAAAAGTCTGTAGTTTTTCTGGATAGTTAAGATGTTAGGCGCCTGGGACTACTTTTGTGTTTTCGTAAGTAGCGGACCTTGTGTGTTGTGTGTTGTATGTTTATGTTGTGTGTAGTGTAATGTCATTGTTAATATAAAATACACTGACTGTACAAAACATTAGGGATGCCTGCTCTTTCCTTAAAGTAGACTGATCAGTTGAATCCAGGTGAAAGCTATGATCCCTAATTGATTCACCTGTTAAATCCACTTCAGTGTAGCTGAAGGTGAAGAGACAGGTTAAAGAAGGATGTTTAATGTTTGAGACAATTGAATTGTGAATGTGAGGGAATATGGGCAAGAAAACAAATATTTAAGTGCCTTTGAATGGAGTATGATAGTAGGTGCCAGGTGCGCTAGTTTAAGTGTGTCAAGACCTGCAATGCTATTGGGTTTTTCAAGTTCAGTAGTGTCCCATGTGTATCTGGAATGGTCCATCACCTAAAAGACATCCAGCAAACAGCAGACCAGTGGCTTATTGATGAAAGAGGTGAAAGGAGGCTGAAACAAATTGTGCATATTAACAGACAGTCCACAGTCAACGGACAGTCCAGTGCAACACTGGTACCAAAAATACCACTCGTACCCTCAAAAGAATATACAATTCATTGCACCTTTATAGGTTATGGCAGCTTACCACCTTACAGAGTTCCGCTTCTTCAGGCAAAAAAAAAACAAAAAAAAACTGCTATTGCAGTGGACTAAGGAACAAAACCACTAGACATTCCTTCTGTTTCATGCTGATGAGTGGACTAGGGTATGGAGAAAACCACATGAGTGGTTGTAGTCAGATAATGGTGGTGTGATGGTGTGGGGCACACACTGGGCAGCATCTGAATGTCACAGGATATCTAAATCCTTGTGGAATGCTTTTGACACTTTGATGAGTCCATGCTCTGACGAATTAAAGCTGTTCTGAGGGGAAAAGGGGGTGCAACGCAAAATTAGGAAGGCATCAGTAATGTCTTGCACACTCAGTGTATATTTGTTTAGCCCAGTGTTCCTGAATTATTGCTCTTTTCACCAAAGCTGTGCTAGAGAATAAAGAACTCACGTGCCTCGAACAATACAAACTGCTCAGGTATAGTTTGGGCAAAATCTTTACAAGCTGGGAGTTATTCAGTTTGCTTATTGACTTATCTGGTCAGTCAATTCCTGTTATTCCATAATTTTCTCCATTGTTGTATTTGTAACAATACTTTGTGCTTAACCCTGTGAACTTCATGGAAAATTTAAATTGCATTTACATTTAGAAATTGACTTCCAGTCTATGATTTTATGGGGGTTTTTTCTCTTGATGGACTTGCATTACTCATATGTTTTCATTGACCATATGGTTTGGGTTGTTGTTATACTGCATGATAAAGCATTACCCATTGCATTGCTGTGTGCAACATATCCTTGCAGCTTTGCAGGATTTTGATCCTACTAGTATTTGGATCCTTAATTGATCCCACTGCTGAAGATGGATCAGAAAATGACAAACAAGTTAAAAGAAAGACATACAATGCATTTCAGTCAGTGAAACCCGTGCAACTAACATGTTATTTGCATCTCATGTATCATTGCATGATCCCCTACTTCTGTAAGCTGAAAATGTGTAGGTTGGGGAACAAAAGGTAAATTTAAATATGTAACAAAAGTGATTTTTGTGGAAATTTTAGAAATACTTTCCATTCATTAGATGCTTTATTCAGTTTTTAACAGCACTCTGCAGATGATTTGATGATGCAAGTGGAAGCTGAAAGTATCATGAATAAACATGAGGATTTTCTGCTGTATGTGCTAGTGTTAGTTTAAAGTGAGTTCAATGCCTTTACCATCACTTTGCTTGATGAAGCATAAGAGCCAAGGTTACATACCCCTGTACTAATGCATGATCTCTTAGGGCTGTATTTGGGCCGCAGCAGTGCTTCTTGTTCCATACATAAGTGATCATTCCAGCTGGACTAATCGCCTTGCAATGTACTCAGGAATTGATTGACTCAGCATATAAACATTGTTTGCATTTTTCTTAAATATTACCAATACCTTGCTGTTTACATGCCTCCCTGGGATTTCATTGGAAAGAAGACAAGTTTCATATCTCAGGGAAGCTCCCTTTAGATCAAAATGTACTTTAGAGTCTCTCTCTATTATAAACGTTGACACCTGTATTTACGGTACAGTATGTGTCTATGGATCAATTTTCTTATACATAGGAGGGATATAAGTTTACTCAAAATAAACAAGGAAAAAAAATCCTAATTCCTTTTCTGTCTCTAACTAGACATTTTCCAACTCACACTCAGGTATCTAAAAAGCTTGCTGGCTAAACTAACTACACACTTTTCTTTACTTAACTTATGAATCAAAAGCTTTTACCAGTATTTTACACAGTCTGACTGTCTTTCTTTCTCTTTATAACTTTCAGTCTCTTTCTAGCTCCCAGTTTCTGGCAAGAATTTTCCTCTTCCTGAGATGATTGCTCACTCTTCCTCCGTATCCCTTTTTTCTGTCTCTTATTGTCACTGTACAGTACATCGACAGCTGACACAGACTTCCCTTAGTCTCTGTAAATCTGTCTACTCCTCTACAGAAAAACACAATTGATCTTTGTTTTTCACTTTTGAACAAAGGCTTCCAATAGTCACCTGTTCATCCTTTGCAGGTAATTGGGTCAAGTTCTTCCCTGGTTTCCTGGTTTCTTTGGCTTCTCCAACACTCCTTAAAAGGTGACAGCAGCCACCATATCTAAATATAATATACATAGATATTTGTTTCTTTTTGTACTGCTAGTACAAGTCTGGGTGATAATAAAAGTCTTCTCTCTTCTCTCTTCGGTCACACATTTATCAATTGCTAGAGCACTATACATTATGACACAAGTACAGAGAAGGAAAATAACTACAATAAAGGGAGAAAAATGGGAACAACTCTGAATGGTTAGATGGAAGTATTAAATATTGTTACAATGAGTGCTACCAAGCTGTCTGTACTTTGTCTCTCTCATACACACAGTTGATCTAAGATCAAGTGTTTGCACTGCAATTCACAGTAGGAATGTACAGAAGAAAATAAGCTGTCCAGACTCCATGTGGGATATATTCTTAATAAGTTTGTTGCCTTTCTCTCCTTATTCCTTTTTCTGTTTCTTTCTCCTTTGTGTTCTATGAGATGGTTTAGTGCCAAGAAACCACAAAACAGAACAGATACTGTATAACATGTGGCCTAAGGCAGTGGAACATGGGCTTCATAGATAAGCAACATACTGTACAGGCCATATTAATAAAGGTTAAAACAGAGAATATTGGGCACAAAGCAAACAAATAAAGCCCACAGCTTAGGGGTCACTAACAGAGGGTCAGTCCCAGAATGCAGTTGTAATTGCAATGTGTGCAATGGATGTGTGGCATGGGTATTGGATATTGTTGACAGGAAGGATCAATTAATCATTTGGGAAATCCGTATTTAAAAGTTATAATATCTAATTTTCATAATTATTAATAGACATCATGGAAGTGAGACAATTCATCTGGTATAGCTTAACTTATCTAATTAGCATCACAGTACTTCAGTTTTAAATGTAGGAAAATGTAATGGGATTTGATTTAAATACTCCAAATCCTCAAAAGTATTTACTAAGGCAAACCAAAGGCCTCTTCAAGCCCTGCAATGAAAAGACTTAGGTTCTTAAAATAAGACATTAAGTGTAGGTGGATATAAGGCAGAAAATATATATTATTTACAGTATGTGAAATAAAATCCTAGCCATGTCACTGAAGGTCACTCTCTAGCATAATCCAGGAAACAACAGGATGAGGATCAGAGATTGATTACAAGAAACCAAAGAAGCATGATGGGTCAAATGACAAAATCAGATTTGCAACTAATGTTGTAACTGTGATCTATGGTACTCCACTGCAAAATAATTCTAAGAAATCCCAGAGAGATAAGACACTGATGAAAACATTCAGAGGAAAAATGCTTTTCCAAAACAAAAGAGAATGTAAAATATACTGTATGCTTCTACAGATACTATATTTTTTAAGTGGAAGAAGGTCTTGGGACATGCAGATACTGTAGATTCCTTTCTCTTTTGACAGCTCATGCAGACAGACAGGCTAACAGGTTGACTCTGTGTAGCAACAGATAGTTAACGGTGAGAGAGGGATTTAAGTCTGTGATAGAGAGATAAAGGGACTTACACATATATACAAGTGTGCTTTTACAGATAACACAGTCTCTTTTTGTTGGTTAGTGGTTCAGAGCAATTAATCCTCTGACACACCGACAGACATAGAATGAGGGAGGCCAATATGGTAAGGACAGGCATTATCACATGATGGAATGGTGAGAAGTGGTGGGATGCTGGAAACAACTCAATCTCCCTTTGCCAGTTAGTAGTAAATAGTGGGTTAGAAAAGAACATAATCCTCCGGGATGAATAAGGGAAAAACAAACATTTCCATCACCTCCTGTTGAATAGCATTAAGGAGTGACTACACTAAAAACAGACATAATAATATGATGTGCAATTTGCATTAACCTTTTGGGTAAAGCTTAATTACAGTCCATCATAATGATGAAAAAAGACATACAGTACTGTAGGACTACTTCTCAGGACAGCAGAATTTTAGTTTTGACACTAACCTTCCTATTTCATGAGATTATCACTGAGTCAGAAAGAGGAAAGTTTATTCTTATAGTGTGTCCCCTGCCTAGCACTTGGTTCCAGGTATAAAAGGAAGTGCCATTATATTTTCCTTTCTATATAGGTCCTTTAGATGTAGGGCTTAGCATAGTGGAAAGAGCTGTTAAATCTCTGTTTGGCTTCAAAGTACATCAATGGAGTGGATGTCCTAATGTGCAAAAATAGCCATTCAGTATTCATCCACACTGCCTTAGATCTGTCTGGTATTGGTACGCCCTTCAGTTTTTTTTTTCAGGCTATAAATCCCCATGGGTAGTGACACTTAAATCTGACCTATAGTCTGATGTACAGGTATCTGTTGGCTGTGAAACATCTACTGTTGGTTGCATTTTACCAGAGAAATCAATGTAGTATAATAGTATTATTTTTTCTTAAATTTGTGCATCTTGTAGAAAGGACATATGGTATGAGTACATTAAGAAATGTGGCATTGAAAAATGCAGAAGCAGAGATAATAATAGTACCTAACAGAAGAATGCAACTCACTTATAGAGTTTGTGTGTTGTTTTTGTAGGCTTTGTGATCTGCAAAGCACATCACAGTATCTACCATTAAGTGTGGGATGGTTTTCTTGGTTAGAAACACATGGATGATCAATATCCTTTTTCATGTTGACCTATTGGTCCCATTTATAAATGTACCATATTTCATTGCTCTACAGTGTTGCTTTCTGTTTGCAGTTGACTTTTTTTCAAAGTCTTAATTAAAGAATAAAGGAATTGTTTTTAAAGTATGCCAATTACCTTTATGAGTTATTTAATATCTTTGAATGAATTAACCTTTTATCAGTCTCATATACAGTACAGTATATATTTTGAGGTAACATTGCCTTTATTTTTATATTATATTTATATTTTTTTTATCCACCTTCCACTGAAGATAAGATACAATTCAGTTGTCAAGATGTTTTATTTACCCAATAGGAGTGTTGAAGTAACACTCTAGAAGTATCCTTCATATCCCCTGTTAATAGTTTCGTTACTTTACCTCCTTGCTTAAAGTCAACAGCACTTAACTGATGGGAATTAAGTGGATTACGATATGTGAGAGGAATTAAAGGATTGTAGATGGATCTCACAACATTAGGTTATTCCAATGTTTTATATGTCATGATTAATTTGTTGTAATATTATTATAGGCAGCAGCTACAGTATATCACCCTGCAGCTCTCAACTGTCTACCCACTGAAGCTAAGCAGGGTTGAGCCTGGTCAGTACCTGGATATGAGACCTCCTGGGAAGCTATGGCTGCTGCTGGAAGTGGTGTTAGTGGGACCAGTGGGGGGCACACACCCTACGGACTGTGTGGGCCCTAATGCCCCAGTATAGTGGAGGGGACAACTATACTGTAGTAGGCACTGTCTCTCGGATGAGACGTTAAACCGTGGTCCTGATTCTCAGTGGTCTTTAAAGATCCCTGGGCATTTCCCGGTGTCCGTGCCAAATTCCCCCCCTCGGCTTTTACTGTGGCCTCCAAATTGTCCCCATGTATGGTTGGTTTGCATTTGCTCTGCGACAGACTAGCACCCCATCCTGGATGTACCTTGCCTTGCACTCGTTGCTTGCTGAGTAGGCTCTGGCTTCCCACAATGCTGTATGGTATAAAGCAGTTTGGCAAGTGACATGACATTATTATAGGCAAATAATGTGCTGCTTTGAACATCTCATAGACATAACTAGTACCAAGAAGAACCATGGCCTAGGCGAGGCTATACCACTCCTTGGAGGTGTATAAGTACTAATATAATTTATGGTTGTTCAATCATATGTTTTTAATTGTTTTAACCTTGCAAGTGTTAATCTGAAATGTTGTTAAAATGAGCATGTCATACTTTCCGAAAATAACAGCAGCAAGTGACCGAGTTAGAGAATTTGATGCAGAAAATATTCATGAAGAATGTGGAATACTGTATTTTTTCATTTCAGCTGCCACTGCCAGCTATATAAATATCTTTATATATTGATTGTTAATTTTATTTTAAAGAAATTTTTTCTTCTTTTATTTTCAGATACCAAAGTATTCCTTTAGATAAGTTTCCATATAAAGTCGATTTAAAGAACACTTTCAGTATATGAATATTACTCTACTGTACTTCAAAGTACCATACATAGTGATCTTATGCAAGAGCTTTCAATCTAATGGATCCAGGCTCCCTTCATTGCATTTACTATCCTTTACAGAAAAAAATGTATAGCCACTTACATTTTAAAATGGCAGCTAGGCTATGTATTGTATTTTATACTTAGCTAGGTTATGTACAATACTGCAGTCTGCTTTCCTCTGGCACAAATTCTGATGTGGATTCTAGATGGGTTGCATCTCTATAGAGTCCAACATACAGTTCAGTGCAAGCTTTACCAGTTGGGCTATACATGACATGCATTTTTATCATACATGTTTAACAATTAGCCTTGTTTGTTGAAACTGTGTGTTCAATACCCTTAGGTAGAAATGACACAAATGAATTTGAATTGGTCCTCACCCACTCTCTCAATGTTAACCCTTTTCTGTGTTTTTCTATCCCCCCACCTCTGAATTCACATGCCTTTACTTCTCTCTCACTCACTCTCAAGCCTGTCGATCCCTCCCCTTTCCTCCTTTGACCTCACAATGATTCTGTCTCAGCCTCTTCCTCAACCCTTTCCTCGCTCTGTTTATTTCTCTCTTAGCCACTTTATGAGCACCTTCCTTTTTATATAGTGCAGATGTTCATGGAATTTGTCATAAACTCAGATCTCAGGCGGGAGACAGGCAGGATGCTATAAAAATGATGTGTGGGCAATGCCTACGCCATGTGCATTATCAGGCTTTTTAACTCCTTTCTCTCTAAAGCAGCAATTCTCACTAGTTCTGAGTAACAAAAAAGCTTCCCATGAGGATATCTCTTGAATGAAGTGGCCATTGGAGAATCAGATCTGATCACCAGTAAAGAGACTGTAACTTCTACCCTTTTGCCCTCCATGTAGGCTACTGAGGGACAAGAGAATGTCCTTGACAGGATGGTGTTTTAAAAGACGAGGGAGGGACAACTGGATATTGCATTAAGACAGAGGACATGCCTGGCTTGAGGAGCTGTATCGATCCCTTGACCTCAAAACAGCTGCTATTAAGCTTGTAAACCTCCTGTTACCCACACCTCTTCCCGGAATAATAAAAAATGATTTCATTGCACTAAGTAGCTTTAGAGAACGGTGAAATTTAACAATCACAGAGTAAATCAACACTAAGATTAATGTGCCGCACCAGACAGATAGTCATTTCCCCCCTGTTTAGCAGTTTGACAAGAGACTGCTGTGTGCTTATCCAGGTGAAAAAGAAATGTACTGTATCTCAGATATACCTCTCTCTGTATTCACCAAGAAAGGACTAAATATAGTTTCTGGGACTTTCAATCTGCCTTGAAAATATCCTATATGCAAAGATAATGAATTGTGTAAAACAGGCTTGCAAAAGCACACGCTTCATAGATTTCATGTTTTATATCTGTCACCAACCCAAAATAAAAATCACTGCTCATTCATCTAACATGAGTGCATTATCAGGTATGTTTCAGTGAGGTTTAGTTTTGAATTATGTCCATTGTGAACCTGATGAATTTCCTTGGGGCTGTAAATTTCTATTGCAGTGATATCCCCCCATAGCCAGGCTGCTTCATATTAATACATTACTCCCCATAGCTTTCATGTAATCCCTACAGTACATCCAAGTCCGTGAAAAACAATGCAGCTGGAAGCAAGCCAATGCTAATTTATGTTTCCAATTCAAATAGTTATATTTACAGATCACACTCTTTTCACCTCGTGATCGGTCAATCAATAAATCTATTATCAAACAGGTAACAATCTGTTATTACAAGTAATGTATCCCACCTGTGTAGTGTATTGAATATCTCAATAGTCAATGGTCTGTTACTACTGTTAGACGTCTGTCCTGATGGTTTTATGCTGTCTCTCATTTGGGAATGACTGTTCGTGTGTGTGAGCGCATGCCTGCACATGTGCAATTGCAGAGAACAAAATGTGTGTGTGTGGTGGGGCCAGGTGTGCTCAGGCAGTTTAGCAGTGAGGCCTGTCGGAGAACAGTGATGGATGGCAGCTCTGTTCTGGGCTTTGCATTCCAATCCTCCTGCAGTGAAACTGCAATGGCTAATGAACCTGCCTGATAGTGCTGGTCTTATTAACCGCCATGGCCCTGGGAGCCCCTGCACAGGAGACTGGAGTGAAATACTTTATGCAGTCCAGAGGAAAGGGTGCTGCAAACTACAATAACCCATGGCAGAGCTCTGGACACAGACAGGCAGAGAACACCAGGCAGTGGAGTAGGGGAAAGGGAGGTGAAACACAGAAGGGAGAAAGAAGGGCAAATTGCAAGGATTGATAAAAGTTGTGGGGAGAGGGTGGTGTGAGGGATATGGTTACTGTATGTGAGGGAGGTGGTCAGAGATGTTTGATGGCAACAAAGCAGGGACAGAAAAGAGAGAAAGCAAAGGAGAGCTGTAATTAGTCATAACCGAGATTGCTATTTATGGGTCTGATTTTGACACCTTTGATTTCAAAACATCCTCCTTCTGATTTCCTGCCATGCACACTGTGTGTGACAAGGCCTGTTATCAGTATTTGGAGAAAGAGAGGGAGTACAGGGAACGTATCTCATGCGTTATGTGGTAGTTGTCTGTTACAGTCATTCAGGATGAATGTGAGGACTGTTCGCTCTGGCAGAGCAAATTAAGAAATGGCATTTTGGATTATACCATACACAACTCTCTTCAGACAAGTTAACTTTCTACCAATCACAGTGTAATGCAATTTCACATATTTCTCATTCTTTTTTACTGCTATTGTTCTGCAGTTACACTTAAATAATATAGTTGGCTAACCTTAAAATGGAATGAAAAATATGTGTAAAACCACATTATAATGTTAATTTATTGCCTGGTGTGTACATCAATCACACTGTAAAAATGTCAGTATGATACAGAGCGGCACACCACTTTGCATATAAGAACTTTGTTTGATTAAAATCTATAAACCTTCAGTGAGCCCAATTTGGATTTTAATATTCAGTTTTAGTAATCATATCACAGCCCAAAAAATGGCTGGGAGACAAGGATAAATGGAAAAATCCCAGTACCTATTTTCATGTCACACAAAAATGGATACAAAAATGGATTCCTTTATCTTCCATCTTAAACGCGGATGATAGAATACCCCAGAGGTATTAAAATGACATATTAAGTATCCAGAAGTATCCAAGCTCTTCTTAAAATTGTGCCTAGAGTGGTGTAGTAGGGAATGAGGTAGAAGCATATTGAGCAATGTGCACCTTTTTGAATAAGCTCAGTTGCCTTTCAGGTTAAGTCACAATACAAGCTCTTTAAAAGCAGAGCTGTGCCATTATGATTAGCACTAAGGCTTATCAGATCTAGGTTTCTTGGTTTAAATCTTATTCAGGGTATCTGTCTGTGTCCTGGTGCTCTGGATTCCTCTCACCTGGTAACAACATACAGTTTACTATAGCATTGATTGAGCATAGTAGTCCAGGGCAGTCACTGGTTGGTTGAGGTTACTGTAATTTCTACAGATGGTGTACAATTGGCATAGATAGGCAGGTTCAAACTTAGTGAAGCATTCTTCTGGCTTGCTGTGCAGCTGGCTAGGCACCCTGAGCATGCATCACTGTAATTGAAAGATGTGACAGAATGTATTTTTTAAAAATTGTACACACACATTTAGGTGTATATGTATGTGTGAGGAGGGTTACACAAATAAGAAATACATTTCAATCCCAAATAAAAAGGGACTTGATTCAGTAAGCTACTGTATGTACAGCTGAAGGAACAGAATGTGCTGAAAGAACTCTTAACATTGTTGAGGTGAATTGTCCATCACACCTAATTCTTATAAAGCTGCCAAGTGAGACAACTTTATGAACCGTCAACAACACGCTAGCATTCAGACAAACAGAGGAGTTTACGTGGAAAAACAGAATGTGAATCACAGTGGCCTTGGGAGAGATGGGAGAATGGCTATGGGAATTTGACAGCTGGAGGCAGAAGAAGAGACCCCATGCTGTGACTCATCTGCACATGAAAGCTGTGCCCACTCATCCAACCCTCTCAAAGCCCCAAAGCCTTCCAGTGCTTGGCTATTTCTTCTCCTCGGGAGGCTAATCAAGCCTCAATGTTCACATGGGAGATTCCCTAGATAGAGATACTGATTAATTCATTAAATGATTAGATGATGGCAGCCAGAAAAAAAGGTCCTGGATTTCTCAAATCAGAAGTTTACCTGTCTACTGGCTGCACATCCGATAGTCTGAGATGAGACATTTGTTTTCAGTCAGATTAACATTCCCCGGAGTGAAAAGGGATTTCAAGTGCAGACAATAGGTCTAAGGTACAGCATCACTTGCTAATAGTTCAACTCTCACATGACTCAGATTGTCGAATGGGATTCACTTCACCACACCTCAAAGCAGATACTATAAGAGAGCAGCCTGCTCTAGAGCCCCATATTTTGGGATTATGAGGGATTATTTGGATGAACAGAAGTACTCGCCAGACACTGGCACTGGTACTCATAATACTCTAGGACAGCTGGCTCTGCTATTCTGGGATTGAGCAAGTATCCATACTGTAGCTTCCATAATGACATGTCCATGCTTACATTTAAAGTCATTTGATAAGGTATTTAATATTATATTGATAGGTGGATATGATCCCTTTATAATGAAGTACTGTACATTACATTTAGTGGTAGAGCTTTTTATGTAGCTCAGACTCAAGTAATTATATTTACAGTATAACCAAGAAAAGGAAGGAAGAAATTGATCAATGAAGAGCACTAGCTTTCAAAGTCTGTTACTGACTTGTTGGAGGTTTGTGCTCTTTGGGTGATTAACATCCTTTACTCAAATAATGCAGTAGATGTGGGATTTGGATAGAAAGATCCTGCCACTTCATATAAACTGCAAATGAAACTTCTGCTCTTTCAGGTTATCTAGAAGTACCCCCTTTGTGATCCTATGAGTTAGGAATCTTATCTGTGGTGATATTGTTTATTCTTAAATTTGCTCACACTAGCAAAATTGAGAGTCAATGGGATTACAGATGGCTTGCAAGTATCTTGTGGTATTTCTTCAGAAATATCTTGTAAAAATGTTTCATAGGAAATGTAAAGGAGTCTAGAACAAATATTGCAAAGTTTATCATCTGTCTGGACCCAGACATATTTGAATCCCATTATTAACATTAATTAACTTAATCGCCACTTTTATCCAAAGTAACTTATATTTACAGTATACTGTACAAGTAGACTTTTACTGATAAACAACTTAAGTCTCAAGAAGCAGTGTCCCATGTGGAATTTGTTCAACCTTCTGATTATGGATTGAGAGCCCTTACCACTACTCTACACTGCCTTCTTGTGGCCTGGTATTTTGTTGGGTTTTTTTTTGTTAGGATCATACATGATTTTATGTTCTTGTGCTATGGGTAAGTTTCTTGTTGGTTACTCACTGGTCAACAGATTTGTATGTCAATATCATTCCAAAAATAAAAACAGAACTGTTTTGAACTTCATTTTTGTTAAATGTGACCTTGATGATGACAGAAAAAAAAACATCAGTTTTTATTAAGGTAAATCTAATTTTTTTTACACAATTGATTCGTTGTTTGGAATTGAGAAACAAATAAGAAATGTTTTCTTTTTTATCTTTGCCAGTTCAACACGATGGAAAATTTGGGTTATATCCAACATATAATGCACAAGGAATAAGAAAATACAAAGTTTAAGCTTTTCAGAAACGACAGCAGCTGTGAGGTCGGGAAATACAGGCCCCACTACAAGTTGTGCTAAGTATGATCAAAAACAAAGGTTCCTCAACAGGGGGCAGCATGACACTGGACGGGGAATCTCAACAGATTTGTGTTGGGGAGGTAGGTTTTGTTATACAAGCCTCTGTGCACAGAGCAGCACTATTGAGCCCTTGCTGTGATGGTAACATGCTCCACTCTTTTTATTTGTTATAAGGTGAGTTTTCAGGGAAAACAAGAATCAGACCTGGGAACTCACACAGACGCATGTGCAACACCTCAGAATTCATGTGGTATAGGTCTTCAAAACTGTGTGCATTTGTTTTATTCTACAAGGAAGCTCTTGTCTGCATTTTTATTTTTATCTTTTATTTTGGGGGGGGGGAGCCAGCACGCCATCTGTCCTGCACAATGGCCATGTCTCAGTATGGAGATTAAAAGCTCATCAGGTTGTTGAAGGCAGGGCTGGTTGGCTTTGTTCCTTTCAGGGCACTCCTGGGGGCAGTCTTCTATACCACATCTCACATGACCCAGGAAACATATTTCTCAGGAAGCAATGAGCACTATTACACACACATACTGTATGTCAGGCTCTCCTGGAGAATTCTAAGGACCCGGTTTTCATTTAGAACCAATTTTGACCACTGTAGGCCACAGTAAGTGGTGATCTAATGAAATATACAAAATGTTTTGTTCTGCTAATTAGTAAGGAAACTTCATGCATTAAAGGGGGGCAAAAGTTCAGTGCTCACGTACAGGTATATCTCGGTCCAGATTAAATGTAAACGTCTCAATCATATGGAAACTTGTATATCTATCATCTATACCTTTGACATTAATTTTAATGCTATTTAATATGCGTACATGAATGTGTTGATGAATACTGTGTATACTGTAGAAAGAAGTAGAAACTAATTATAAAAATAAAAGGAAAGATCAAGAAAAGCTCGTTTGGGCTGTTGAGGCTTCTTTAGTTGGGTCACTCACTGTACTCAAGTCACCATGCTGCAGATGTGATACACACTGTTGGGATCTCTATGACAGCTACAGTATGTGTGAGGTTTGGTTAATATCAAAGCTACAATATAATTTCAGTGAGTATTTTCTCATGCAATGGAAATGTCAATTACATTTTTCATGCATGCGCAGATACAATTTCAATGCATGAGTTTTCATAATTTCTTTTGAAACCTGAGTTTCACTTTCCTCATTATGTTCATTAAGCCTTTTCAGATAAAGAGTTTTGTTTACCATTTTTGTTTTAGATTAGATTAAATTACAACTTAATATATAATATCTTCTGAAATTTTACAACACCCTGAACTTTTTTATCATGTCTTTGAATATGTGAGATTTCTATGTAATGGTATGAAAGGGCATGTGCTGTATCTTATTTTGTAAGGGGCTGATCTGTAGAATGCATTGTCTGTGTGTATTTATCGTATTAGGCTTATAACACACCACCCTTACACTGCTTTATTTTACAGAATTGTGAGAATCTTCACATGAATTGAAAATAAGTGCTCAGTGCAAGGCTCTGCGAAATTCCAGAGAACGTATTCTTCAGTTGATTATCAGCCACCACGAAGCAAAAATTATCTTTTTTTGGTGGGTTCACCAGCCAGCAGAGTGCTAGTGGAGTCCTAAAATTATCACTTGCATGGTAATTACTTTTGAAAACAAGGCTTTATGTGATACAAAAATATTTCAATCATGAAAGTTCCTTTTTCTGCCTCCAGAGATCAATCTTATAATACCGTTATGGATTTCATAAAAGCATAGGGTGTTTGTTTACCCTATTTTTAGGCTAAAAACATTTGGTGGTCTCAGTATGTTCTCAAGGTGGTTACATTGTGTCTCTGTGATTAGTCTATGCAGCTCTGAACACGCTGTCAGTAAATTGCCTGAGACATTCTTTTACGAACATGTCTAAAACTAAAAATAATTAATTTGTCTGTTAATGTTACAAAACACTATTTCTGTAAATATTTTTTAAAAACTTTTTTCAAGCGTTTCTTGGTCAGTCTCACAATTATTCCAATTATTTTCTTTAAAGTCTTTTAGTACAGAATCTGAAACGATTCCTCAATAATCTAGAATTGATCTTAATAAACCACTGTATATTTGAGAAGTATATCATTTTATCACCTACCAAATGATGTATTTGTTTCCATTTTGAATGACTGTATTCTTGAACTTTTAAATTGTTTCTACTGTGACACCTGAGGTGACAGTGTACATTCACACTGTGTGTGTTTTCCAGATGAATGTGCACTCACTTGGAGAAAGCTGTGATTGTGTTTTACTATCATTTCCACTGAAGTCTGAATGAGTGCATTTATATGCACAAAGGAAGAGAAGAGAATGCATAAATGAGAAGGCATTATGTTGTAGGATAGGTTGTCAGGCACATTCTGTTCTTGACTCTAGTTTAGGTATTGAATAGAAATGCCTATCCATTTTCTAATCTCTTCTTAGGTTGTGGGGGAGCTGAAGCCTAGCCCTTTCTACACCCTGGACAGAACGCCAGTCGATTGCAGGGCAGACACATGCACACACTCACACACTGTGTCGATTTTCTCATAAGCCCAAAACCTGCCAGTAAGTTTTTGGACTGTGGGAGGAAACCAGAACACCAGGAGGAAATTCACGCAAACGGAGACAGAACTGACATACTCCATGCAGATTACACCCCAGGTCCAGTATTGAACCCAGCACTGTGAGGAAACAATGCTAACCACTGTGCCACCAAAAATAACCTTTTAAAACATTAAATGTATACTGAGTGAGCCAAGCGATGTGGAAGGCTCAGGGAGCTGTTCTTGAGGCTTGGTGCTGAAATTCATTGCAGAATTGGCAGAGGCTTGTGGACATTTTCAAGAAGAAACTAGAAACTAGACAAATTTCTATGGAACCTGTTCCCTGCTTTCCCTCTATTTCACTCAGAAATGTGTCTGCACCAACTTTCATTAATGTGACAACAGTTTAAGTCTCCATAAATGCATTGATGTTTACATTTTGAAAGTTTGGGTGTGACTGAAATAAATCTGCAATGCATATTCACTTTTATTTGGATCTTTTCAGTTGGGCAGTTGTGACTTAAGTTGGATCACACATGTAAAGTTTGCTTGCACACAATGAATCCCTGTTTTGAAACTGCCAGGAATATCCAGTTAATGAACAGTTTCAAAGATACAAGAATAGATCAAAGGGTTTGCTACCACAGACAAATTTGTATGCTATTAATGTATTGAAGGTATGTCAGAGGAATAGAGACATTATTTTAAAGAAGCAATGCTATGACAGGGACCCATTTTTTACACACAGTAATGAGCAGCTTCTAAAGCGACCTGCATTTTAAATTCACAGGCGGGGGGGGACATGGTTAACTAATTCCCTGGATTCAATTCAGTTCAGTGCTTTATTATTGAAGCTCTTATAAAAACGACTAAATCACTTAAGTTTACCCTGTGTGATGACACAGTACATGGCTGTTCCCTTGGCTGTTTTCAACCTTACATTAGTGTTTCCCATGTCACATGACATTTTTGCCATTTTTACTGGCCTGCCTTCACACCACTACTGTGTTTGAACCCTCTCCAGAATATTAGCTCTCTTTTTGTTCCCTATCCTGATAAGGCAGCACTTCTTCCTCCTTCAGATCTTACTTGGTCTTTTCTTCCACAGTAAACTTTAACCTCACTTCTTTTCTTTTGGTATTTTCACAAATCACCTTTTACACCGAGTGCAATGCACACTAATAATTGGAGTATCAATTTTGACTTACTCCTTGGCCACCAGCACTTTCTGGTTCTCTGCAAAGAAATGTATTCATTTTGAGCTACTTTTAGGGTGCATCTCTCTTTTTCTACCAGCTATTTACATTCTTTATTCTTGTTCTTGAGGTCTTCCAAACTCTCTCACGGCTCTCTTACTCATGATTTTCCTTTACCTCTCTAAAGCCATTCATCTATCTACAGTTACTATGATACAATGGGTTCTTGTGATTCTCCCTCTGTAATGTCAAATTCTACTGCACTTCTCTTATAACTATGCAGCCATTTTGGCTCAAGGCTGCTCCATTGAATTTAGTTTGAACCAAAATGTTGGGTTCCCAAGGAAGCCACCTCTCACTCCTTCACACCCTATTATAACGAACTGATGCATTAATGAGCAAGTTTCCAATCTTAAAATAGTGCATGGTATATTTCTGGATTGGTACTCATGGTATTTATTTCCAAATGATTAATGATTTTATGCGCTGTGGTGTCTCCAGGAGAAACGTTTATGTAATTTAGATAAACTTACTCACACCACACTTTTCTTTATCTCTGTGGAGTTTCTTCTATCCAAATATCTTCCAAATCCAGTCCGTAATTCATTCTCTTAATCCTGATCCTATCTGAGTTCCAAAGTCCATAAAATAACACCAATCCCCGCTGTATCCAATCCACAATCCACAATCCACAATCCATATGGGAGTTTGGTCTCACATTTGTTTTGTTTTTTCCTTCGTCAGTTTTACTCAGCCATTATATATTTTAGAAGGCATACTGTATTATTCAGATTTACATTTTGTACTAGAACAAGTCTTACCAGTACCTGATAGTATCTACAACAATAAACAATAAACAAGGCTTCAGTAGGCACAGTTAAGATAAGGAAAGAGGGTGACATTATTGATACCTAAATATCTAAAGCACTGAAAAAATAACCAAACACAGTGGCAGAGTAAGTCTAAGCTTTGGGACAGACCATTGAATAAAACACTTTTATCTAGGAGGTAATGATGCAAGTTAATGATGCAAGCTCAGTCAGAACCTGGCTTTGAGTAGAAAGACATAATTCCGCTTTAGTTGTTTTACCCTTTTTATGAGCAGGAGAATTGAGCTGTGACAGTCAGAAAGCGAGACTCTAAATGTTAGTACACATTTAACACAACATCATTTACTTTGTTTTTGCTCCTGGACTTGAAGTGTCCCTGTGTTTTATAGTTTGTAGTCTAACTGAACACTGAATTGCCTAAGTCTTTCATGGTCTAAATAAATTCTGAATTAGATACTTTATGAGCTGTCTTTGAATTAAGAAATGCTTATCTCTATATGTGATTTTAAAGAAAATCTTGTTCTTCTATAGCTATCCGTGCATTTCCTCTAGGTTACTAGTTAGTGGTGTTCGGATTCACAAGAGGATTCCAATATATAATCTCTGATTTTGCTTGGATTCTGTTCCTTAAATCCCAGAAACCTGAAACATAGGTTCTAAAAACTGAATTCTGAAACCCAAAAATTGTTTGCAGGATCAGAGCCTGATTTCTAACCTCATTCTACTTTGTAAGATTTGTAACCAGCTAAGAAATATTTTATCAAGTAAGTAGTTGAATTAAAATATTTAAATTGAGTTTAAAACCTTGAGAGTTCCATTGGAATGAGAACAGGAAAACAGGAAAAATTATGTGTGATGTTCAGATTGAAAGGGGTGGCTGGGCTATCATAAGAAATGCTATGTCAAAGACTGTGGTTTAACAATATCTGGTGCTGCAGACATTAAATGTGTCCTCAGTTTCTTCCTTATTCACAGACACATAAAAAAACCTGAATTGTCTGAGGCCCCCTAATATTCTGAAACCATGTGGGGTAGCAGAAACTCAGAATTAACACCAGTCCTGAAACATTCTCATTACCTTTGTTACTCTTTAAGTAAATTTTGTATCATCTCTGAAAAACTTTGCTTCTGTTGTTAGCCCTCAGTTTTGCTCCCAGTGCTTCTGTGTGGGATTTCTGCCTGCTGAGTGATTTGCTTGTGCTTGTGTTGCCCTCATTCAAAGAGCGGGCTTTGTGCTCCATAATTGCGATGACCCCAGTGTTCCTACTGAGGTCTGCTGCTGCTCCAGAAAAACTGGATAATCTTGTCACACCAATAAAGCCTTTTCAATTGAGATGCAGCGGCGGAGTCAGGGTGAGAGTGGGGGTTTGAGGGGAGTGCACGAGGAGGGAGTGGGGGAGTTACTGGGATTGTCTGGAGTGACAGAGATGGAAACTCTACATTTCTCTCTATGATTCTCCTCCACCACCACATTAATTGCCATATTTATTCAAATTTAAATATTTATCCTGCTATATTAAAGATCTGATACTTTTCAGATCATTTGGATGATGCCCTTATTCAAGGCAGCTCACAAGCATCCAGTGTTATAGTAAAATGCAATTATATACCAAATTTAGAAGTACACAGTCAAAACACTACCATCTATCTGCATCCATGCATCTCGTGACTTTTGACTACATTTCTGTTCATTTTTGTTGCTCATCTGAAATGCATCCCGTGTTTTATAAATGAGGTATAATACTGAACTAATTATTGCTCTATGTAATTTTGCCTCCTTTCCCCATGCTGTGGGATGTACTGCCTCAATCTATCTGCCTAGTTAATTCAGTGATGACCTTTCAAATCAATGGCATTTAATCGGTAAGAAAATTATTGTGTATCTCTTTTTGATAATGTGATCTTTCTAGATTTTTATTTCTGTTTTTTAAATATGATTTAAATTGTTATGTATTTCACTGATATATATATATAGCACCTCTAGATACAAGATGGACATAAAAAGTACAAAGGAAGTAACTTATTGATATTGGAATGTTTTCTGCCTGTGCGATCTAAGTAGACATCTTCACATTCTTCCCAAAGCAAAGTTAATCTTGGAGGTGAGGAATGGCCTAACGTTTAGACAGTACAATTCAAAGAAGAATTTGTCAACATATCCATGGGATGGTAACTTATTTCGCACAATGCAAATTTTAATGGAGTTTTGAGATGTCCTCTTATAGATTAAAAATGGCTCTTATCAATCACTTTGACTTCCATTCTAATGTTGGGTGTTTTCAGGACATGATCAGTGTGCTAGAATTTTGTTTCTTGGCATTGACACTTTGCACTGTCAAAGTGTTGTCATGTGTTGCCTTGTATATAGCCTGTAATGCAAAATAAACAATGAAACAAACAAACACAAAATCCCAAAAGAATTCAAAGCCTACTTACTAAACAGCAGACAAGTGCTTGAATAAGAGAGACTGAGAAAAATATAAAGAGAGAACGGAGAAATACAGTAGGATGGTTGAGCAATAGTGAGGGAGAGCTGGTAAGAGATGGATAAAGATGAAGAAAGAACAGAATGATGATGGTGCTGCATAGAGATTAAGGAGGAGTTGTACACCAGAGACTCATCTAGGGCAGCTCAGTAAAGTGATTAATGTCATATTAATCCTGATTAGAATATTGAGAATTCTTGACCACAATCAACATCATGCATGGTCTTTCCCACTTCACCAGACTCTTATGCCAAGACTACAAACACTAACCAGATACAGTAGATGTGTTGTGGGGTTTAGAAACTCTGCTGACATGGATGATCCCTGCTACATCTGCTTGTTATGCATGAGAAATAATGATTTGCCAGGGTAGTGAATGGAGATGGTGTTTGTTGAACTGAAGATGAACAAGAGATGACTGACCTTTTGTCTGTGACTGATCAGATCCTATCAAACCTGATCATTTCTAAACTGTCAGTGAAATCTGACAAGCAGGTCCACCATTGCCTGGATCTAGTCAGTCTGAACAATAATCCCATTACAGTCTGCAAAGCTTTTTTCTTAGCACAGATTGCCAGCTAATGCACCAGTGATGCAGACAGCTGTTGGCTGAGTCAGGCTGTCTGGGTAAAGTTGGTTCTGTTCTGTAGTTAACCATGTTGCTGAGTGTAATTAAAAACCTGCCAGTGTTGATTTTTTCCTTCTTATTCGGCATGCAAGTTATAAATTTGGCTTCTTTGATATCTAAAGAACAAGTATTAAATGAATTTAACCATCAGTGCATTCCATAGCTA
Source organism: Lepisosteus oculatus (assembly GCF_040954835.1). Taxonomy (NCBI): domain Eukaryota; kingdom Metazoa; phylum Chordata; class Actinopteri; order Semionotiformes; family Lepisosteidae; genus Lepisosteus; species Lepisosteus oculatus. Next base: position 43,068,682 of record NC_090699.1, read on the forward strand.
TTATTGTATTATATCTTAATATATCTTAATCTTAATCTTAATCATAATCCCTGTTATCACCATTACTCTGTCTGGTCTGATCAATTTCCCTACAGGATTAATAAAGTATTATCTATCTATCATAACTAATGTGTGTTCTGTTAAATCCCCCACCCAGAAATGCACAAACTCTAATTTACAAAGGTAAATGTTGGCCGTGATCACATTACAGCGCTCAAACAGTATACCTTAAAACACTGAGGTGAAGAAATGCCTAAATGAAACACATACTTCAATGTGCTCAATTTCTGTTGCTAGATCCACAAAACAATATTTTATTAGCCATTAGAATTCAAATGTAGCTTTAAAACTTGAGCTGAAAATAATTTAGAATAGTTGTGTGTGGGCAAGTGAGGCATGTCTTATTATAGCAAAATTATTTACTGTGTATGTGGAAAGAAAAGATGAATTGACACAGGTTAACAAGAACACTCTCAGACTGGTGCTTGGGGTATATAATGCACTGTATTCCAAAAGGAGTCTGATAGGTAGCATTACATGCACTTATTTCCATTCCCAGAAACATCAGAACATTGCTTGAGCCTAGTAGACAGAAAGAGGACACATCAAGCTATACTTTTGTTCACTGTAAGTAGTTTTATTGATGTTGCTTTTAAAGAGATTGGATTTAGGGAGTCAGGAATAAACTTTTCTCATCAGAAGCAGTATTTCAGAGCTGCAGCCATTCAGAGATTAATGGCAACTATACCTGTCTCTGACAGACACCTAGAGCTTTTATTGAAGAGCCTGTTGCTTTCCTGGCCCTCTGTTTGTATCATATAGGGAATGTGTGTGAGGTGGTAAAGTGAACTAATTCATAATTTTCTTTTAGTACAAGAGACTGAGATTCATACTTTTTTGTCTTCCAGGGTTGTTATGCAGTAATTATTTACCAACTGATTTTTTTGTTGTTTTCTGTGTCCAATTGTTCACTTATCAGCAGTTATGTGTACATTATCTATTTACTTTGAGTTCAGGTCTTCAAAACAATGGTTACAAAGGAGGGGAGGGGGGAATTAACTTTCTGCTTGAATTTTCACTAGCTAACCAATCCAAGGATATCATACTGCCATTTCTTGAAAGAACCCAGGTCATCATCTTCATGACCCAGGTCATCATTTTTTTCCACTGCTCTGACTTCATTTTCACTGCTGCTTCTGAAGAACATAAATGCCTTTGAATGCCTTTGAGGATTTTAAATCTTGAATGAAAAGCTCTCATTGTCTTCTCTTTACAAAACTAAAAACTCTTTAGTCTTGGAACATGTCAAGTTTCTCTTCAAGAGAAGCAATAATTGTGTTGTAACTTGGTGACAATATTTGCACAGTACATAGTATTCTAAATTAGGTCTGACTAATGCGTTGTACTATTGTAATATAACATCTGTGTCAAATTGTTTACATGCTTGTTTTAAGTGTGCTTACCTATCTCTGTGTGTTTAGATTGCAGTGGTTGCATGTACAGTATACATTTGAGTATGCCTGGCCAGATGAGTGAAGATGTGTGATCCTACTGCACTGTATGTGATTGCAGAACAGTCATATTCGGGTGTATAATTTAGACATTTCTTGAGAGCAATTCATTTTGGTTTTTAAAACATACATTTTAGATTAACACCCTCTTCCCCTCAACTTGGAGTCTAATTTAAGTGGGGATGTTAATTGCAGGTCCTGTCTTCTTTTATACAGTCATTATTAAAACTCTCCCGGCTTTTTTTTCCAAGAGCTACAGGGGCCTTGGCTTCCTTCCAGTCACTAAAAAAGGACAAAACAACTATCCTGGAATAACTCCAACTGCTCTACTTCACATTTTAAATCCCATGCTTCCTTGGCAGACTTTCTAACAGGGAAGAGGCTATTAATGGTTAAGTGGTCATTTCTGGTTGACTGACCTTTTTTTGGACATCCTGTATAACCTTCTGCTGTGTATAACCTTTCTAATGTTTCTTCTGCAGAGCGGTATTTCAACCTCAGTGCTAATAAACAGAAATTGTGAATTGTAGCAAATCATTTGGTTACAGTTAAGGTCAGTGGTGATTATGAATAAACTAGGGCATTGTGACTCATCATGAATATGCATATGTATGCTCAGGAATTAATTGCCTGATGGTGGCTCAGCTACTTCTAACAGTGTCATCAGTGTCCTTATCACATACAAGGGGTGGGCAGAAAATCTCAGTTAACAAAGGATTCCACATATGTGTCATATTAATTTGAATACTTATAGCCAATGTTTCCAATATAAGATATCTTAAAATTAACACTTTAATAAGCGTGTTTCTAAAGCAACATTAGAGAAGTAAGAGATTATGAAAAAGTTAAAATAGTTGGTGCCCAAATGTAAGTCACAGACACAACAAATTGTTTTAATGTGTCATTGGTAACAGTGTTGAAAATCATGACATATACCAAACTTTGCGTGCAACAAACAAAGGAAAACAGTTCCAGATAAGAGGAATAGTGGTCACAAGTAGAAGCCCACCAGCAGGTATAGACAGACACTTAACAATACAGCTGCTTAAAAACACAAAATGAGAGCCTTGGAAATGACCATAGAACTGAATCTACACCTTTGTGACCCAGTCTCAAACTGTACAGCATGAGCTTCACAAATCTGATATCTGTGGTAGGGCTGCCATTCATTAAACTTGTAACCAAGGCCAATGTGTAGTAATGCATAATTTAGTGTGATGAGCACAAAAACTGGACTTCTAAACTGTGGAAGAAATTAATATGGTCTGAGTCATATCTTACTTGTTTTCCTACATCTGGGCAAGTTTATGGAAATGAAAGGGGGCATGTGAGTAAAATGTACAGATTAATTCAAGTTTATTCTAATTATTTTTGTTCTTGATTTCAGAAACCTGTACATGGAAGTATCCCATAACACATGAATTTAATCAATTTAAAGTTTACAGGCCTGCTTTGCAATGTTGACAATGATGATGTAGAAAAGCTTACTTCTACACATATTCCTACTCTCTATATTGACATAGATTAAGAAAATAAGCTTGAACTATACATTATAAGCCATCACCAGAAACTGGACAGCCTAGACCTTCTATTTCCACTTAGCTATTTTTTTCAATCTTGAATTGCCTGTTTCTAACACTTTCACCTCATGCTCTGTAAGTTTTTGCAACTGGCGATCATTTGATCAGCCTAGGTTCACAAATCCTGTGCTGTCCTCCATATCTTGTTTCTTTACCTCTGATCCTCTAGAGCAGTGGTTTTCAAAATTTTTCGATGACAGAACGCTTTTCTGTCTTAGCTAATGTCCCGGATCCCCAGCAGCCTTTTTTCTTACTTTTCAGGATAAGCTATGGCAGTGTTCTGCAAAAAGCATTCTAGGACTGCTATTCAGAGGCAATTTAGCCAATTATTAAAGAAGAAACTACTGATTGCTTTTGTTTTAATTGTAAGTGAGTAAGTTTATTTCAGTCATTTATTAATCATGTGAGGGTAACAGCCATATCACCCTGCAACTGGCAACCCACTGAAACTAAGCAGGGCGTGTGTGTGGGTCCTAATGCCACAGTATAGTACAGGGACACTATACTGTAGCGGGCGCTGGGTTTTGGATGAGACATTAAACCGAGTTCCTGACTCTCAGTGGATCTCATTAAAGATCCCCAGGCATTTCTTGAGAAGAGTAGGGAGTTATCCAAGTGTCTAGGCCAAATTTCCCCCCTCAGCCCTTACTGTGGCCTCCAGATTGTCCCCATGTATGATTGGCTTGCACTTGCCCTGTGATGGAGTGGCGCCCTGTCCAGGGTGTACCCTGCCTTGCGCTCGTTGCATGCTGGGTATGCTCTGGCTTCACTGAGACATGGACATGGATTATCACGGATTAATCACATGATAATTTGTCTACGATTTGCACCCCTACAGTTCAATAAAGCTTAATCACTGAAATACTCATTGAGAATAAAAGAATCAAAGTTCTAACCGCCTGTTCAACCAAGTTAGAAGAAAACCAGAAGGGTTTCCTTCTGGTTTGAAAACTTTTATTTTTTTACATTGTTAACGAAAGAAAAAAAAACTAATAGATTTATAGAACCAGACAACATTTTCTGTGGTCTAATGAGGTGCAAATAGGTAATTTTGGTAGCAAAATGACTAAGTAAAACACAGTGAGACAACAATACATGTTTTTTTTACTGATACTGCTGATTTTTAATCAACATTTGCTTCAAACCAGCAGAAACAGAACAATCTCAGTGTCATGAGTGAGCTTGCCTCTTTCTTCTACAATTTGTTTTATATTTGGAGTTATGGATGTACTGTAAGTTTCAGTCTCAGGTTCGACTCTGCATCCCATCTTTTGCGATTCTTCGTTTTTGTGGACACGTCCAATGAATATCCTGTTTCACACTGTAGGTGGTCACAAGAACAGAAAGAGCTTTCTCTGATGATACTGTATGTTCATTTTTGGTGTTGCAGCAAAACTGCCAACTGCACTTCATTAAAAGCTGTTTGTAAGGAAGAGTCTGAAATCAGGTCAATGAACTTCTCATATTCTTGTGATGTGCGTGACAAAGTTTTTTATTGTTTTTCACATTTTAAACGTACATTATCAGGCTTGGAAAGATCACTTGTCTGAATAAAAGGATATGATAGAGTTTGGTAGATCCAGCTACTTCTCTCAAATCATTGAAAATAACCAGAACAACCCCAGGCATCTTTTCTCCACCATCAAAAGCCAAACTGCCCCACCACATTACCTGCCTCATCTCAACTTTGCAACACATTTTTAGATTTCTTTAGCTCCAAGATCGACAACATCCGGCATCATATTCTCTCCACAGCGCATTTCACTTCTTCACCTCCTCCCTGCTTGCCTAACTTTACTGGTTCCCTTCTCTCCAACTTCTCTCTTCTTGACTCTGCATCCTTCAGTAAACTGGTTTTGCATATGAAATCCACCACCTGCCTACTAGATACCGTTCCCATCACTTTAATAATAATAATAATAATTAATAATTGCTTACACTTATATAGCGCTTTTCTGGACACTCCACTCAAAGCGCTTTACAGGTAATGGGGTCTCCCCTCCACCATCACCAATGTGCAGCATCCACCTGGATGATCCAGGTGCGCTATCCAGCCATAGTGCGCCAGAACGCTCACCACAAATCAGCTATTAATGGGGAGGAGAGCAGAGAGTAATGAAGCCAATTCATAGATGGGGATTATTAGGAGACCATGATTGGTAAGGGCCAATGGGAAATTTACACCCCTACTCTTTTTGAGAAACTCCCTGGGATTTTTAATGACCACAGAGAGTCAGGACCTCGGTTTTACGTCTCATCCGTAGGACGGCACCTGTTTACAGTATAGTGTCCCCATCACTATACTGGGGCATTAGGATCCACGTGGACCACAGGGTGAGCGCCCCCTTCTCTCCCCACTAACACCTCTTCCAGCAGGAACCTTAGTTTTTCCCAAGAGGTCTCCCATCCAGGTACTGACCAGGCTCACACCTGCTTAGCTTCAGTGGGTTGCCAGTTGTGAATTGCAGGGTGATATGGCTGCTGAAATATTTTATTTCAATCCTGTCTCATTTCTGTCTGCCACATTGTCCTTTGTATAATAAATTAATCCTTCAGCACTAGTGTTGTACCAGCGGTCCTTAAAACTGCTGCCATGGACTTCACAGCTGGTCAAAGTCACTAACGATCTTCCAATAGCTTCTGATTTTGGTTGTCTTTCTATCCTCATTCTTTTTGATCTCAGTGCTGCGTTTGACACTGTTAACCTTGATATCTTACTTTGTTGTCTTGAGAATGTGTTGGAGTTTCTGACACTGCTTTTAAATAATTTGTTTTATCTCACTGATTGCTGTCTCTTGGCAGATTTAGGTTTGAAGTTGGACACGTTAAGTCTGGTGTTCCTCAGGGCTCGATGCTGGGCCCCCTACTTTTCAGAATTATCTTGTTTCCACTTGGTCACCTTTTAAGATCACATGGCCTCAACTAACACTTCTATGCTGCGGATACTCAAATCTACATCCATACCAAACCTGACACTGATGTACCGGCAGCTGTCTTTATTCTCTCTAACTGCTTCTCCGACATAAAAAAACATGGATGACTCAAAATTTCTTTCATCTAAACTGTGACAAGACTGAAGTCATGCTTATTAGCACCACCCCATCATCTAAGTAAATCCAATGTTGTAACCCTATCTGTGGACGGTACTGTACTTGAAATTCAGTCTAAATTGAAAAACTTGAGGGTAATATTTGATTCAGGTGAGAAATTCAACCCACATGTGCAACATATTGTCAAAACATCATTCTTTCTCCTCTGAAATATTGCTAAACTACATCGTATGTTATCACTGGCTGTTGCTGAAAAGCTGATCAGTTAATTTGTGTTCACCCGAATTGACTGCTGAAACCCTCTACTTGCTGGGGTTTCTAAATTTACATTGAAAAAACTCCAGTATGCCCAATATTCGTTAGCCAGAATTCTGGCCAGTCCTTGCACTGGCTTCTTATCAAGTTTCGTGTCAACTTCAAAATCTTCATACCCACCTATAAGGCTCTGCATGGCTTGGCACCTCAGTACCTGTCTGAGCTGCTATCATCCTATTCCTCACCTCGCATTCTTTGCTCTTCTTATTATGGTCTCCTATCTGTCCCCCAAGCCCCTCTACACTCTATGGGTGACAGAGTCTTCTCCTGTTATGCCCCCAAACTCTGGAACTCTATCCCTAAGGATGTCAGAGAGTCGCGTTCCTTAAACACCTTCGAATCTAGACTCAAAACCTTCTATTTTAGAAGGGCCTATACTTAAGTGGTTCTGTCATTTACCCTTTCTACTCTTACTGTATTCAGTATCCCCATCTACTGTCTCCTCTCATTACGTATTTTCATTGTGCATGTCTTGTGTACTGTTGTTGTTATCATTCTGTAAAGCTCTGTGAGAAGCCATCTTTAATATTATTATTTCCCTGTAGGATGTGGTTTGACATCTACTGTACAAACCAGCACAGTACAATCCCAGGCTTCCCCTTCTCTTTCATTTGAACAATAACATCATAAAATAATCAGCAGGAAAAAGCAGGGGTGTTTCATAGTGCAGTGTTTTGTTCTACAAAAGAAGATTTGATCTCCTATTATCACTAGTACATGGTAGATGTGGCATCGAGAAACTGATTTTGGAAATCTGCTCTGTGGTTGATAGAATATAAAGCCATCTTCATCTGTTTTATGGAACAACATCTAAAACTCTTAATCGGTTAGCTGTTTTATTTGTTTGAACATTTAGTAAGGATGTGAATCTATCTACTGAGTTAAATTCAAGTTTCTCTTGGAAGCTTTTGTGTCTGAATGAGTGTAAGGTTCGACTATTTTGAAGGAACGCTATTGCAGTGTACTGTAATTCCTATTATACAGAAGCCAATTCCCACAATCTGTATGGATCATACCAAATCCTTTTTAACTAAATCAGCTGTCAGTCCAATAGCCCCTGGCCCTTCAATAGAATAAAAAAACATCAACCTCTCAGACTATGGGACCATACTCATACAACATTTCCAGCCTCACTTACTTCATGGTTATTTTTTCCTGACAAGAGAGCAAGGCTTTGAAGTTTGAAAGTGTCACATCAATCTTTTAAGATGCTCTTTTAAGATTCCCAAAGGGAAGTTTAAGTGCTTGATTTAAAAATTCAAGAATATATACATTCCCTATTAAATGTGTATTTTTTAAGGCTGAAACAATTTTTGTTTTCATATTTTAGCTGGTTACATGAGGAAATGAATGAGATTGTGGTCATTTTGGTCTCATATCAGAATGGTGGTGAAGTTTTTTATTGGTATAATTTATGATTATTAAAGTGCGAAAAAAGAATGCATCTTCTCCTTTCTAAAAAACAAAGCATGTTTTAAATGCTTAAAAATCTAAGTTCTACATCAGGTTTTTGATCAGACAAACCTCCATGTTATTAGTGTATATCACCCTTTCCAGGTATGGATGGAGGGACAGTTGTGGACTTTCACATTGCATTCCCTGTCACATTTATCCTGCAAGGAAGCTGTGCATTCAGGCTGCAAATGCAGTTTACTCCTTCACTTGAGATACACTATATCAATCCATCCATCCATTTGCGAGGACCTACCTATATTGGTCCACATCTCTAGCTCTCAATATATCCTTCTCAAGAGATCTTGATTTGTCTCTCTGCCTGGAATCATTATGAACGAATGCTGGAAGTGGGAGAACATGCAGAACTGGTCTCTTACTTTTATTAGCCCTTGTAGCAATCAATGTTTAATGCAGAGACCAGGGCTAACATATTAGCACAACAAAGTTATCACGAAGGTGACATGCCTTTCTGGAAGACAGTCCTGACACTAGCCTGAGTACAAGCAGTTAAAAAAAATACAATGCACTGTAACTGACACACAAGACATAAAATCCCTCATACTGTATTTATAGATTCTTAGATTTGGAGTAAGTTGCAAAACCTAAAACAACATTGCACACTCAGTCGCTCACATGTGCTCAGTCCTAATACACTAAACAGTAGACATGTTTTTTTCCAGGGAAAGTATTTTTTTTTAATGAAATAATGCATCCTCCTTAGGTTAGCTCAGGTAGTTTTTAACTGATGTTAAAAATAAACAATTATTAGTAACTATAAGAGAACACATTAAAATACAAACAAGGGTGACAAACCTTGTCTGGCAGAGATTAAAAAGGGAAAATAAAAAACGCATTACATACTGTAAAGAGAAATAAAACTCCTTTCCTTAAATAGGCAATTGCCTAGATCTCTTCTTTCCTTACGGTCTACCTTTCTACAGTGTTGGTTACATGTGTTTGGCAGGTCAGTTTGAGAATTTGTCAAGCCATCTGGTATCTGAATTGGGATTTATGCAAACACCATTTATCTAGGATTTCAAATACAGTAACACTAGGAGCCAGAGTGGCTCTCCTAATCCAAGAGACAATGCAAATAAACAACATGGGCATCCACAGTATACTCAGCACATATGTATGGTATAAAATGGTATACAGTACATACTGTATGTATGGTATAAAACTACTAATGCTGTCCTGCAGCGCTGGGGCCCTGCGTTCGATTTCAGTCCCGCTGGAAGTGTGTATGTTCTTCCCTTGTTCACGTACTGTAGGTTTCCTCTGGGGGCTCTGGTAGTCCAAAGACATACTGGTAGGTTAATTGGCTTCTGAGATAACTGTGAGAGTGTGTGTCTGTGTTTGCGTCTGCCCTGCAATAGTCTGGCCCCCTGCCCAGAGTGTACCCTGCCTTCCTCCTGTTACTTGTCAGGATAGACTCCATTTCCCATGTGACCATTAATTGGATAAAGTGGTTATAAAATGGATGGATGTTTAATCAAAAAATGAATGCTCAAATTGAGTGTTTTTATGGGTGAAAGATGATAACGTTACCAAAAAAATGCAAACCAGGATGAGGACTGAAAACCACTTTATTAGGGAATTTTTGGAACCGTATTTGTTTTTAATTAAAGAGTAAAAGCTAAACAAGGAAGCATATCAATTAGTAGTAGCTATTAGCACTGGTGATTAAGGGCCCAGTTGGAGCAAAAAAAACAGGAGACACAAGGGTAATTGCATCCTATTCAGTTCTGGATTGTTGTGCCTTGCAAGGCCTGTGCAAGGCCTGTGCATCCTAAAATGATCATCCAGAGATATTATATGTGGAATATGGAAAGAAACGAAGTGACAGGAATTTGATCTGTCTTTCCTTCACTAAACCCCTGCCCTGAAAGATTTATTATTTAGTAATAAAATAATTGAATGACCTTGACATCATTTTCTCCTATATTTTCTTCTGCTTCCTGTATGTTACATGTATTACAAGACTGAGATTAAGGACCCATTGCTGTATTTGTGATTTCTCTAGGGGCTTATATATATAGTGTACTGTGTATATATATATACGTATATTTAATATGGACCACACTGTATTTCAGTCTTGGTGCAATGAAGAAATATGACATTGCATTGAAGCAAAGTGCAGTGAGAGGTATAGTGTAAGAGTGACTTAGTAAATAGCCTGTGTGAATGTGAGTTGGAAAGACATTTAATTTGAGCAAATGACATCCAGGAGTTAGACAGGAATGCATGGCTCAAATCTTAGGATATTTCTTTCACAGCTCAGCTGCTTGATGTAAGGCTGGAATTCCACATTTGTTACTTGGAAAAACAAAGTGCAAGAGTAGAGATGCTGAACCCAGGAAATTCACTCTATAGAATGGTACTGTAAGATGCCAGAAAACATTTCCTCTGTAGGAATCTGTTAAGAGGATGTCACTTGTCCATATTACAGGACATACAGTAGGATCCCCGTTTTTTTACGACAACAAGCATACAGTATGACTAAGATTGATACTCATAATACTAATATTTCTCCTCTGTTCATTTATCTGCAAGAAAACAAAACAAAAAGGCAATAGTGGCATTAATTGTGTGCTTAACCAATAAAGAACAGTAGAATTCAGTTCAAGTTCAATGGTCTAGAACAGTGACAGATGTGCTCTAATATAATGCAAGGTGAATTAATGTGATGTGCAGCCACACAGTATATAAATGTGGGATGGACAATAATATGCAATAGGTGTAATTTATTATTCCTGATTCCTGCCTCGATTGTTGAGCAATACAAGTTCAGCAATCCCCTGGTCACATGTTCTGAATCATACTCGGCTGTGATTCTGAAGATCACTTCATCTTTATTGCCTTTGAAGTGACAAATATACCCATTGCTTTGCAATAAAAGATATAAAAAGGGGGTTTGATTTGTTTAATTATGAATCCCTTTTTGTACATTCATTTTTGTGACTGTTATTAAAAGGGGTGGTAATTAGGATTATGACTGTCATTTTTCAGCTGTACTTGTACCAGTCATTGAAATTGTGGCCAGTGTGCTGTCCTTCTAAGCACCTGGGGACCGTCACCACCTTTTGGGGCTTCAGATCTATCATGGGTACTATCTTGAAGATGGCAGATTAAATACTACCTGTAGCTATAGGGTATTAAAATAAGACTTCATTTACATCATGTAAAGTTCTTCACTTTTTGCTTTTGTTAAGTGCATGAAAGTGAATTGCAAATTCATAACTGTATGTATGAAATGCATTTCAGATATATTGCAAGTGTTAACATAGACAGTACAATGCTTCTTTATTTATTTCACTGCAGTAATTAGAAATGTGTATCATGTTCTGCACTATTTTACCACAGGGATTTTTAAAGGGATTTTGCAGAGTAAACCATGACCAGCATAGTTCACCATTGAATATCTTAGACTGTTATGTAATAATATAGTAAATATACATTTAAGTTACATGTAACGTAGAACCTTTTAGTACTGTAGGTAACCAAAATGACTTTCATTATTTTCACGGGCTTTCAATTAACTCAGGAAGTTAATCATAGGAAATGGGCTTTGAAATCTGTACAGCCAGCCAATGGGACTTCAGTATTCTTTAACATTTCACTCTGTTTCTACAAGACATGCTCCCCTGCACCATTTCTCCTTGGGCCTGCAACACAGTGCTTCATAGTTATGTGTTTCACAGTAGCAATGTAATGTAAAGTGTACAGACTCTAACTGCATGTTTTCCAATAGGGAAAGCCTTCTAGAACAAAGCTAAGCAAAGCTTGTCTGCTCACCAGAAGACTAAAAGTTACAGTTATTAACAGACTTGAAACCATCTCACTGTTTAAAGGCTTACAGTCCAGAAAACACTTTATTGTAATTCACCCTTATACCTGTGCTGCATGATGGATTGCTGCAGGGATTACAAAAGAGAATGAGGGCCTGTGCACTATGCCAAAGCAAAGAGCTCTTACCATTCCTGTTTTTCTAGAAAAAACACAGACAGTGCTCCCATTTAATTGGAGATAATATGGCCATTTTACATTGCAATATCATACTTGGAGAGCTTTCTTCTCATTGTGTAGTGAATTATCAAAACACTGCCATAATTCACATACTGTAGTTTGAAACAAATCTTTTTAAAATTTCTGTCTGTTCATTGTTATAATAAGTATTAAGTATCAAGCTTTTTCATTTTATAAAAGGTTTGCCATCAATTACTAACAATATATTTCTGTGAATTTTCTTTCAAGCACATTTTAAATTCTCAGCTTTTTGTTTTTTTATAAGCTTTCTATCATTGCTAGAATGTTAAAATATATTCCTTTCTCCATCTGCGACCAGATTTTGGGCCGGCATTAAAGCTGGTGATAAGTAGGATGGTGTTATGAAGGGGGCGGTCTAGAGAAAATACTTTTTAAAAGTCAGTAATATTGACATTATTTCTATACTTCATACTTCTAGGGAATCATTTTCCAGAAGTGGTTCATCTTAGGGAGAGCAGAGTGTGCACTTTCCTCAGATGTCCATGTGGGTTTTCACTAGGGCCTCCAGTCTCTTCCAAAGACATGCTGAAACTACAGTAGTTCACATAGCACTACATTCTTTGTCTTGTTTGATAGGTTTATGTTATTCATTGTGAATTCAATATTTTATGGAAACAAAAAAAAATAGAGTTGTATGGCTTTCAATGTTATTTTTAATGTTGGAAAGCCATCAAAAATGCCTGTATATAATTCTGTATTGCTGTGAACAATTTAAATGTATTTGTACCCCAGCATTCACTATTTGATGAATCCTCCTTTGGCTTTGATAACCTCTAGGGGTTACTTCCTATAGCTATTTAATAGATTTTTAAACTACCCATGAGGACTATTTGACAACCTCTCCGTGTAGAAACTCTCCAGGTCCTCCAGGCTACACAGCTTGTGATTTCCTTTCTTGAGTTTCAGTCATAAATGTTCCACTAGAGACTGTGCAAACTAGTCAAAAACACTGATTTTTGTGCTCTCTTAACCTTTTGTTCATTGTGTTTGATGAATGCTCTCTACTGTTATCCTGTTATAAAGACCATTTGCTACCACACTTCGGCTTTATGACACAAGGCAGCAGGTTTTAGCTAAAATATCCTGGCAGACTTTAAAATTTCTCAGTTCTAACTATGAGCCCAATATCAAGGCAACTCCTAAAGCCAAGTACATCCATTTATTGTCTATACAGAAGACATGGCATTCTTTTCCAACAAGAGCTTCACCTTTTTTGTGTCACGGACGTCCAAAGGGACTAACCGTGGGGAGCAGGAGAGCAGAAAAAAGACCCATATGCGTAGCGGCGAGACGGAAAAAGGCCCGGGCTCGATAGTGCAAAGAGTTCAGGAATGCCGTATAGAAACCTATGCCCTCAGGGAGCGGACGTGGGGCGCCCTGGTGCTAGGCGGGTCTCAGGACATCCGAACGTCAATGCTGAGCGAGGGCAGAGTGCAAGACCCGGAAATATATAGCCCAAGGGAAAGAGAGGGACCAGAAGGACAGCAGGCAGGAAACTAGGGACAGGACAGAGAAGGAGCGCCCTCTGGCTGCAGAGGGCGTGACATTTTGTGCTGATTATACTTGTAGTGAGTCAAACAATTCATTTTGTGTTTCATCCAACCACTTCCTGCAGATTCATTAGTTGCTGTTGTAAGTTAATGCGTTTTCTCTTATGGTACCATGGAATTGTGCCACCGACACCAACCAATCATGAGGGCAGTTTCAAATGGTTGTCTCGGAGACATCACATACTGATGAGCCCAGATGTTGTAAAAGGCCAATTTTTTGCTTTGGGTGTGAGTTATTCTCCCAAAACTTGCTAAACTATGGTCATCATAGTTGAAAGTGGGATTTTTTTTCCTGCATGTCCCTAGAGTTGTTGAGGAAGATCATCTTTTTGCTTTGATGTTATGGATGGTGACATTTAAACTTCCTGAGCTTTTGCGAAAATCCTGGATAAATAAAAAATCATTAGGCGACTGAATTTAGTCTTTTTCAATATACTGTACACAAAGAAATTTCAACATTGTGCATTTGGAAATATATGTAATGTTTCCCATTTGTGTTATGGATATGTATTGTATATATAGATACAGTATTCACATATCATATATACTGTACAGTACTGTACTGTAGATATCTTAATATATCATTACTTTGTAGATAAAAATACAGAAATTGATTAATTTTCATGTTTGATTTTCTTGTTTTATTTAGCTTATTTTCTGAAATTGAGCTTTGCTGTTCGTTTATAAGTATGCTAGGGATTGTGATAATGAGAGATGTAGGCATACTCTACCAAAGAGGTTGTGAAGTGTTGACTAAAAAAAGTACTGTGTATACTGTAGATGGTGAAACAGGAGCTGTTATGGCCTCTCTGTCTCTCACTGCCATTAAATCATAGCACTGGCGAGAGATGTGTGGGGCTATGAAAGGGATGAGTTTTCATGGCAAAGTAATCAGTCTTGTCTTTAAGACCCCCTCCAGGAAGGCCGTTCATAGTGGAAGCACTGGAATAATAAAATTAATGTTTTATAGCCAATTATAGCTCAAAGATGAAGTGCCATGCCAAACAGTGAAGAATAAGGAAATAGATGCCTCTGTCTGCCTCCTTCTGTCTTCACGCACTTTCTCAATCCAACAAAATATCTCACAGTATATCTACAGGTAGTCTCACAGTATATCTACAGGTAGGATAAAGACAGGAAGTTACTGTAGCTCTTCTATATGTCATGTATCACCAAATACAAGTGAAGGGAGGTTGTGACAAAAATGTACAATCTACTAGTTAGACTGTTTCCAGAGTAAAATAGAAGAACAGAAAGAAAAGAAGACAAGAGGAAGTCTGTACAGAAACATCAGAAATGTTCACCTTCGTTTAAAAGAGATGCGAAAGAACACAGAGAGCAGGACAGGGAGAGATACACAGGGGGACTAGCGGGAGTGTGTTTGCAGTTCATCTGCCAGCTTGGTTACTCATTTTCACTGCCAGAGTGGTCAATTTAAACAGAAGAGAAGCAACTAAAATGCATAAAGGCATCTTTATTATTCATAATCAGTCAATCGCTCTGCCTGTCCACCAACAGCAATTTAAAAATTATAGTGGAGAATATTTCATCCTGAATAAAAGTCTTGGGTCTGGCATCAGTCCAGCTCCTCAATTAGTCTCTGTTTTCCTAAAGCAGCCAGACTAAGCATACTTATTCATTGATTAGGTCCTGGATAGCAGCCCGGTATAGTGCCTGTTCCAATATGTGTGGTGCACGCTCACCCACAAACATGGCTCAAAAGTGTCCTTTTTACTGCATCTTCGCCACTGGCCAGGGAAAGGATGCCACACAAGATGCCCAGTGGGACTCACCTCAGCTTCTGCAATGAAAGAAATATCATGAACAGGCATGTTGTAGGAAATAAACAAGTTTTCATTTTCAAAACAATCAAATGAAATGGGATTTGATTAAAAAATCAGAATCCCCAGAAACATTGACATAAGTTGCTGATTACACAATTAAATATAATTGTTATTAAGTGAGTATTATGAATGAGCATTTAGTAGACTGAGACTTCAAGAAACAACTGGACTAGATCCTAGGATCTAGTAGTTGCTGTCATCTAAATAAAAGATATATTCTGCTTATATTCAAACAAAAACAAATGTTATTGTTTGTAATATTTGAAATGCTCCAGCAGCCATATCACCCTGGAGCTCTCAACTGGCTACCCACTGAGGCTAAGCAGGGTTGAGCCTGGTCAATACCTAGATGAGAAACCTCTGGGGAAACTGTGGTTGCTGCTGGAAGTAGTGTCAGTGTGACCAGTGGGGGGCATCCACCCTGCGGTCTATGTGGGTCCTAATGCCCCAGTATAGTGGCGGGGACACTATACTGTAGTGGGTGCTGTCTTTCAGATGAGATGTTAAACCAAGGATCCTGACTCTCAGTGGTTATTAAAGATCCCTGGGCATTTCTTGATAAGAGTAGGGAGTTATCCCAGTGTCTGGGCCAAATTACCCTCCTCTGCCTTTACTGTGGTCTCCAAATTGTCCCCATGTATGATTGGCTTGCGTTTGCCCTGCGACGGACTGGTTCCCTGTCCAGGGTGTACCTTGCCTTGTGTTCATTGCTTGCCGAGTAGGCTCCGGCTTCCCGCAACACCATATGGTACAGTATAAAGTGGTTTGGCAAATGATATGACATATGTATTTGTAATGCTTTTCTCTTGAGAATTAACTTAATACTTAACTATAAAGTCAAATATATTGCACCTCCTAACTATGCCTGTTTTACTGTGAAATGCATACTGTATCTCAAATCAATTTTGATAATGATGATGTTATCTGGTCAGTCGGATCCGACTCTCTGGGATTCTATAGGCTATCTTGCCATGCTTTCCAGTTTTGGACTTTCCCTTTCGGCTGTTCTATGCCTAACCCAGTGTCCATTTTGATGGCATCGAGCCAACGTGTTCGTTGGCGGCCTCGTCTTCTTGTTCCACTGACCATTCCAAGCATCATTGCTTTCTCCAATGAAAAATCTATTTAAAGGTTATGTTAATCATACAGTAAATGGAAGTTAGAGGTGTAAAATGCATGATATGAAAAGTTTGAGAAATACAGTTTGTACGCATATAAAGTGCCAGAGGGCCATATGTTCTATGCATTCTGGCTTTTAATCAAATGTATTTATTATGTTACACTACAAACATATTAACTATCTTGTGATGGGCACATTTCTTGGTGTTTGATGATTCATGTGAAGCCAAAACCCTTATATAGTATCTGCTTGATGAAATTATTCACTTTTGATGACCGGTTTTGTTTTGCTTTGGGCTCACTGGAAAATACTGCATTACAAAAAAGAATTATAGTATATTTCTTTTGAACTAAGATGTGTGAAAAGTTGCCCCAAAACACCCACACACAAACTTTCAGGAATACATTTGGGAAAACACAGGAGACTCCGTTCTAAAAATTAAGTTATTTCTGAAGGTGTTCTACAGGATATTTTAAGGAACTGATAAAATTTGCTATCTACTTTTTTCATCATGCATGTACAGTAGTGTTCACTTTAACAGTCAGATTTACACTGGTAAATGCAACATTTTAGTCTCCAGGAGAGTCACGGGGTTGCTGTTAATGGCAAGCTCAGCATACTTTTGCTGAGTTACAGTAAGCCAAGCCAAGCTCAACACTTTGCAAACTCTGGTGACAGTTGGGTAATCATACATAAATTAGTTGTGTCTTGCTTTCTAGTTAAGAAAAGGTTTGTGCATCAAATTCAGATTTAGACTGCTATCTTGATGACAAAATAATTATTGAAAAATCAATGACACTATTCTGAAGAAATCCATTTCCAGACATGTTGTCTTCCTGTAAGATTGAAATGATTGTTTTCTAAAAGGTTTGATGTCACATCCAATGTCAGATGGAAACAGGGTTATTGAGAATGTTGAGAGAATCAGAAAACCAGGAGAGCAGTATACTGTACCATTGAAGCGAATCACATACTGTACTGTATAACTGTGAATTGTGAGACGATTTCAAAGTTCATGCAAAATATGACATTGGACCAAAAGACTATAGTCAAAATGAGAAAAGTGAATCAGAAGTCAGTCATATCCTGATGACAAAACTCTGCACATACTTATAGGAGGTGGAAACACTTTCAGTGCTCATGCAGAGACATTTTAGTAATTCACAATGGTATTTCTGTAGACAGGCTCAAGGATAAGCTAAGTACTTCACATAGTTACAGTCTGACCCAAGCTTCTACATGTTAAAGAAAACATTGTCTGCATCAGCGCAGTCCTATTTTTGTCTTCACTAACAGTTAGTTGCTTAATCATCCTTCCTGTTAAAAGTGTATTTGTAAAATCAATCACAATATAGTAGCTCGAGTCTTCCTGAACAGAAGGATGTTCTGGGTGGGCAGAAGCAGAAAAAAGCAGGCCATTTGAGAAAAATCTGGAGGCCTGGAACATCATGTGGGTGTAATCAACAAGTAAAAATTATATATTTTCAAACCATTTCCAAGAGATGCTGATACACAGGCGTGAACTTGTAATTATTCTTTTCCTTACTAAATTAGAAAGTAAATTAGAAACAAAAATTCCAGAAATCTCAGGGGCCCCTTCCAATCTGAAAATCTGGTTGAAATAAAAGTTGTGTTTTCTTTGAATGATACATTAATCTCCTTAACTCATTGTAAACTGAAATTTTACTTTTATTGTTTTTAGCTACTGTACAGTACATGTTGGTAACTTTACTAAAAAGCTGTAACTGGAATTTAAGAAGTAGATTGAAGTGGCTTGTTTTATATTTTGGGACAGATGGAATAATTTGGTATTTTCTTCGCTATACATATTCATGTAGGGCTAAACATTAGTACAGATTATAGGAGGAGAAAAGAAACACTTTTTCTCAAGGGCTTGAAAGAATTCAGGGTATCAGCTACAGTATGACAACATGGTGGCATGGCATTGAACTTGGCAGTATCAGTGTCATACTCAGACCAGTTCAACAAGAAGTCTGTTTCTATGCTACAGCCACATACAGTAGCTTAGTTTTAACAGTGCCTATTGGCCATATCTTGCCTAATCTATTACTGTAACCTGGACCCTCCAATGTGCTCAGCATGTTTAATAATGATTGTTCTTGTCAACATATTGAATTTTAATTGGAAAATCTTATGCTTATTTATGGAAATGAATACTCTTTTTCTCTTCACTGTAGTAGCCGAGATCTAACATTATTGATACAGTGATTTTTCACTGGGCTGTCAGCACTGTTTGCTAACTCATTTATCTAAGGTTGCTGACTAGAGTAAGCTGCTAAGAAAAACAAAACTAGCAGGATTTATGTATCAACATATTTTTAGGACCAGGAACAGAATGCTTTAAGCAAACTTTTTTAGTAAGTAAAATCTGACGATGGCCCACTTCAACAGGTCAACTATCATTAAGCAGAGAGCTGTGTTCTGGGCCCTGCAAACTGTCTCATGTCACTCACATGTGCTAGGGATACAACCATCTTTCCTCATCTCCTGACACTAGAGCTGTCTTTATTTTTATTATTTTTTAGCAGCTGCACATGATTCCAGACAAACAGCACCCCGCTCTGTACAGATGTTAATGTCGTTAAGAATGGTGAAGTGGACTTTGATGGTTAAACAACCCGTCAGATTATCAGATTATGAACAACAAAAAAGAAAAATGACTGACATGCTGCTTACCCAGATGCATATTTTGTGACCTGCTTACTACATTTTTACCCATTTTTCCTTCTTTGTTTTAGGTGGCTACAAAAGCTATATTCTGTGATTCAAATAGATCTTCACCTGAGAAAGAAATGATAGTACACTAAGTAAGTGCAAGTGTTCTGGTTAGTTTTTCACAATCCGTAGTTTGATTGCAATTAACTGTACCTGCAATTAATGAGAAATTCTCATTCTTGATTAAATCACAGGCTGATGACTTTAGAGCATATAAGGTAAGGGACTGCCTGCTCGTTAATCCCTATTGAATACCATTACTGGGGCACATGAGTTGGGCGTTTCTTGCTGTTCAGTGAACAAATGGCCTGATTGATCTTGAATAGGTCTTAAATTTCCAGACCTGTTTGTTTGTGATTTCCATTTAAATATAATGGAACAAATGTTATGCCTGATGCCATAAAGTGACAGGACAGTGTCCAGTGTAAAAATAAGTGAATCTAAGGACCTTTTTAGATGAATAAAAAGCATTTTCAATCCCCTTTGTCATATGATTTCTGGGAAAACTGTGAATTACAGGAGGAACCCTTGTTCCTCTGCTACAGATCACCCTTGTGCCTGTATTTCTTCATTTTTGACAGATGTTGCTAAAATAATTTGATTATTAGTTTGGATATGCTTCAATACACACAGGTATAATACAAGGTAATGACTGTACAATACAGTCAAGTACAGTACAGTACAATATTACACTTTGACATGTTTACAGACAGATGATATGACTAGTATTGTAACTGCATTATTCCTTTGTTATTTTAATAGAACATACAGTAATACTGTAAGCTTCACTGTGTACCTGCATTATGAAATATGGCTATTATTGCAATTAGTTTTCAATATATGTAATTTTACATGGTAATATTATGATTGAACCATTTACACTGTACAGTAAATGTACTTTACATACTGTATGCCAGCAGCCATATCACCCTGCAACTCACAACTGTCAGTCCACTGAAGCTCAGCAGGTGTACTAATACTAACATTGCTGCTGGAAGAGGTGTTAGTGGGGCCAGCAGGTGGCGCTAACCCTGCGGTCTACGTGGGTCCTAATGCCCCAGTACAGTGACAGGGGTACTATACTGTAAAATGGTGCTGTCCTTCAGATGAGACGTAAAACCGAGGTCCTGACTCTCTGCAGTCATTAAAAATCCCAGGGCATTTCTTGAAAAGAGTAGGGGTGTAACCCCAAATTTCCCATTGGCCCTTACCAACCATGGCCACCTAATAATCCCCATCTATGAATTGGCTTCATTTCTCTGTTCTCCTCACCACTGATAGCTGGTGTGTGGTGAGTTTACTGGTGCACTATGGCTGCCGTTGTATCATTCAGGTGGATGCTGCACATTGGTGGTGGTGGAGGGGAGTCCCCATTACCTGTAAAGCTTTGGAGTGGAGTGTCCAGAAAAGTGCTATATAAGTGTAAGCAATTATTTTATTATTATTATCATTATTATTATTATTAATGACTTTTTCACTGCTTGTCATTCTATAGTTGTAACTTATGTATCATAATTTATAATGCCATTACACATTTCTAGTATATTTAAATTAATTTATACATAATCGCATGTATATCAAACTGTACAAGCCTCATAATTAAAAGGCAATTAAACTGTAAATACACTTTAATGAAGCAGTATTTCTGAAATGTATATATTATTGGATTTATATGTCAGAACAGCCTTATGATCACATCTGTGTGATCAGCTAGAATGTCATAGTTCTTTTTAGGATATTTTATGTACAAATGTTTTGCTCCATTTGAGCTAACTAAAATCATTGGGCTTATCTACTATTGTCAGCTGAGTTTAAAAATAAATATTGGAAAGAGCCCCTGTGCAAGGCTTCTGGAATTTGCCACTATTTCAGTAAGAAGATTGACAAACAGACTTGCAGGAAATGTGCAAGGAAATGTGCTGTCAGG